>NC_044035.1:19671565-20271565 GCF_901765095.1 Microcaecilia unicolor | reverse complement strand
TCCGGCCGCTGCTGCTTCTCCTGTTGAGCAGCAGCGGCCGCTACACAAAGAAAAAGATTTAAAAAAAAATTCAAACCTGGCTGAAACGCGGCACCCTGGCACTGTAGACAGCCATTAGGCATTGGCTGTTGCCCCGCAGCCGCTCCTCCTCTTGCCTCTACGTCACTGCGCTCCTCCGGGGTCTTCCTCCAGGGGCAGTGACGTAAGGCAAGAGGAGGAGCGGTTGCGGGGCAACAGCCAATGCCTAATGGCTGTCTACAGTGCCGGGGTGCCGAGTTTCAGCCAGGTTTCAATTTTTTTTTAATCTTCTTTTTCTTTGTGTAGCGGCCGCTGCTGCTCAACAACAGGAGAAGCAGCAGCGGCCGGAAATAGGGGCTGGTGCCGCGTGCGTTGCGTCTTCGCGCCGTTCGCGCCAAACTTCGCAGGGAGAGGGAAGGATTGGGGAGAGAGAGAAAGAGGGAAACCAACAGAGGGAAGGATTGGGGAGAGAGGGAAAAACAGATGGAAGGATGGGGAGAGAGAGGGAAAAACAGATGGAAGGATTGGGGAGAGAGGGGAAAACAGATGGAAGGATGGGGATAGAGAGAGAGGGAAAACAGGGAAGGATTGGGGAGAGAGAGAAAGGGAAAACAACAGAGGGAAGGATTGGGGAGAGAGGGAAAACAACAGATGGAAGGATGGGGAGAGAGGGAAAACCAGATGGAAGGATTGGGGAGAGAGGGGAAAACAGATGGAAGGATGGGGATAGAGAGAGAGGGAAAACGGAAGGATTGGGGAGAGAGGGGAAAACAGATGGAAGGATGGGGATAGAGAGAGAGGGAAAACAGGGAAGGATTGGGGAGAGAGAGAAAGGGAAAACAACAGAGGGAAGGATTGGGGAGAGAGAAAGAGGGAAAACAACAGAGGGAAGGATTGGGGAGAGAGGGAAAAACAGATGGAAGGATGGGGAGAGAGAGGGAAAAACAGATGGAAGGATTGGGGAGAGAGGGGAAAACAGATGGAAGGATGGGGATAGAGAGAGAGGGAAAACAGGGAAGGATTGGGGAGAGAGAGAAAGGGAAAACAACAGAGGGAAGGATTGGGGAGAGAGGGAAAACAACAGATGGAAGGATGGGGAGAGAGGGAAAACCAGATGGAAGGATTGGGGAGAGAGGGGAAAACAGATGGAAGGATGGGGATAGAGAGAGAGGGAAAACGGAAGGATTGGGGAGAGAGGGGAAAACAGATGGAAGGATGGGGATAGAGAGAGAGGGAAAACAGGGAAGGATTGGGGAGAGAGAGAAAGGGAAAACAACAGAGGGAAGGATTGGGGAGAGAGAAAGAGGGAAAACAACAGAGGGAAGGATTGGGGAGAGAGGGAAAAACAGATGGAAGGATGGGGAGAGAGAGGGAAAAACAGATGGAAGGATTGGGGAGAGAGGGGAAAACAGATGGAAGGATGGGGATAGAGAGAGAGGGAAAACGGAAGGATTGGGGAGAGAGGGGAAAACAGATGGAAGGATGGGGATAGAGAGAGAGGGAAAACAGGGAAGGATTGGGGAGAGAGAGAAAGGGAAAACAACAGAGGGAAGGATTGGGGAGAGAGGGAAAACAACAGATGGAAGGATGGGGAGAGGGAAATACAGATGGAAGGATGGGGAGAGAGGGAAATACAGATGGAAGGATTGGGGAGAGAGGGAAAAACAGATGGAAGGATGGGGAGAGAGAGGGAAAAACAGATGGAAGGATTGGGGAGAGAGAGGAAAACAGATGGAAGGATGGGGATAGAGAGAGAGGGAAAACAGGGAAGGATTGGGGAGAGAGGGGAAAACAGATGGAAGGATGGGGAGAGAGAGGGAAAAACAGATGGAAGGATTGGGGAGAGAGGGGAAAACAGATGGAAGGATGGGGATAGAGAGAGAGGGAAAACAGGGAAGGATTGGGGAGAGAGGGGAAAACAGATGGAAGGATGGGGATAGAGAGAGAGGGAAAACAGGGAAGGATTGGGGAGAGAGGGGAAAACAGATGGAAGGATGGGGATAGAGAGAGAGGGAAAACAGGGAAGGATTGGGGAGAGAGGGGAAAACAGATGGAAGGATGGGGATAGAGAGAGAGGGAAAACAGGGAAGGATTGGGGAGAGAGGGGAAAACAGATGGAAGGATGGGGAGAGAGAGGGAAAAACAGATGGAAGGATTGGGGAGAGAGGGGAAAACAGATGGAAGGATGGGGATAGAGAGAGAGGGAAAACAGGGAAGGATTGGGGAGAGAGGGGAAAACAGATGGAAGGATGGGGATAGAGAGAGAGGGAAAACAGGGAAGGATTGGGGAGAGAGGGGAAAACAGATGGAAGGATGGGGATAGAGAGAGAGGGAAAACAGGGAAGGATTGGGGAGAGAGAGAAAGGGAAAACAACAGAGGGAAGGATTGGGGAGAGAGGGAAAACAACAGATGGAAGGATGGGGAGAGAGGGAAATACAGATGGAAGGATGGGGAGAGAGGGAAAAACAGATGGAAGGATTGGGGAGAGAGGGAAAAAACAGATGGAAGGATTGGGGAAAGAGAGAGGGAAAACAGATGGAAGGATGGGGAGAGAGAGGGGGAAAACAGATGGAAGGATGGGGAGAGAGAGAGGGAAGATGCTGGATGGAAGAATGCAGAAAGAAATAGGGGAGACACTGGAAGGATGGGGAGAGAAAGCAGAGCTGCTGGATGGAAAAGGGGAATAGAGAAAGACTGGAGAATAAGAGGAAGGGGCATGGGGAGAACAAGGGTGAGGAAAAGATGAAAAGCCACAGGTAGATGAAGGAAATTAAAGAATGGATAGTAAGAATGAATTAAATCTGGACAGAGAGAGAGCCTGAAAAATATTGAAGAAAGCAAAGAAAAAGGAGACAAAAATGACAAATGGCACAGAAGAGTTAAGCGAAAAGAAAAGAAAGCAGAATCACAGACTGGGACCAATATGGAAAGAAAAACAGTCACCAGACAACAAAGGTAGAAAAAAATCATTTTATTTTCATTTTAGTGTTTGTAATTATGTCCAATTTGAGAATTTACATTGGCTGTCTTATTTTGCACTGGGTATACTGGAGCTGTAAGAGCTTACAGAGATTATTTATAATGAAAAAAATCACTTTATTTTTTTCTCCTATAGTACTATAATATTTTCAATGATGTCTGTTTATATGCGCCATGGCTGGTATAGGGGGTGTGGTTAATGTGGGTGTGGCTATCATAGGGGTGGAGCCATGTGTGGTGACCCCGCCCATAATGAGTACCGGCACCTTTTTTTCTACAAAAAAAGCACTGGATAGGGGTGACCACCTTCAGAAAATAGAATTAAACATTAGGTAAACTACTCTTCAGGACCTTGGATTAGACTTTAGTGGGTGTGTGTGTGTGTGTGTGTGTGTTGTGAGTCTCTTACAAGACAAGGATTGATTGATTGGGATGTATTAACCGCCTTTATGAAGAGATTCACCCAAGACACCGCATAACCCCTAATGCAGGAGTGGAGGAGTGACCTAGTGGTTAGGGTGGTGAACTTTGGTCCTGAGGAACTGAGTTCGATTCCCACTTCAGGCACAGGCAGCTCCTTCTGACTCTGGGCAAGTCACTTAACCCTCCATTGCCCCAGGTACAAATAAGTACCTGTATACAATATGTAAGCCACATTGAACCTGCCATGAGTGGGAAAGCGTGGGGTACAAATGTAACAAAAAAAAAAATGTGACCATCAGGCTTATTTTCGAAAGAGAAGGGCGCCCATCTTTCGACACAAATCGGGAGATGGCCATCCTTCTCTCAGGGTTGCCCAAATCGGCATAATCAAAAGCTGATTTGGGGTGTCCCCAACTGCTTCCCATCGCGGGGACGACCAAAGTTCCCGGGGGCGTGTTGGAGGCGTAGCGAAAGCAGGACTGGGGTGTGCTTAACAGATGGGCGTCCTCGGCTGATATTGGAAAAAAGAAGGGCGTCCCTGACGAGCACTTGAGCGACTTTACTTGGTCCATTTTTTCTTGCGACCAAGCTGTGAAAATGTGCCCAAACTGACCAGATGACCACCAGAAGGAATCGGGGATGACCTCCCCTTACTCCCCCAGTGATCACCATCCCCCGCCCACCCTAAAAAAAAACTTAAAAATTTTTTTTTGCCAGCTTGAAATGTCATATTCAGCTCCATCACAGCAGTATGCAGGTCCCTGGAGCAGTTTTAGTGGGTGCAGTGCACTTCAGGCAGGCGGACCCAGGCCCATCACCCCCTACCTGTTACAGTTGTGGTGGTAAATGTGAGCCCTCCAAAACCCACACGAAACCCACTGTACCCACATGTAGGTGCCCCCCTTCACCCCTTAGGGCTATGGTAGTGGTGTACAGTTGTGGGGAGTGGGTTTTGGGGGGCTCAGCACCCAAGGTAAGGGAGCTATGCACCTGGGAGCAATTTGTGAAGTCCACTGCAGTGCCCCCTAGGGTGCCTGGTTGGTGTCCTGGCATGTGAGGGGGGCCAGTGCACTACGAATTCTGGCTCCTCCCACAACCAAAGGGCTTGGATTTGGTCGTTTTTGAGATGGGCATCCTCGGTTTCCATTATGGCCGAAAAACGGGGATGAGCATCTCTAAGGTCGACCATCTCAACATTTAGGTCGACCATCTCTAAGGTCGACCTAAATGTTGAGATTTGGGCATCCCAGACCGTATTATCGAAATGAAAGATGGACGCCCATCTTGTTTTGATAATACGGGTTTCTCCGCCCCTTTGCCGGGACGTCCTTAGAGATGGGCGCCCTTAGAGATGGTTGTCCCCGTTCAATTATGCCTTTCTGTGTATCTTAGATCTACAGAAATTTGTCACTATGCTTTCTGGCTACAATGTAGTAAATTTAAAACGAATCTGAGAAATTATTTCTTCTCTCAACGTGTAATTAAACTCTGGAATTTGTTATCAGAGAATGTGGTAAAGGCGATTAGCTTAGCGGAGTTTAAGAAAGGTTTGGACGGCTTCCTAAAGGAAAAGTCCATAGACCATTATTAAATGGACTTGGGGGAAACCCACTATTTCTGCGATAAGCAGTATAAAATGTTTTGTACTTTTTTGGGATCTTGCCAGGTATTTGTGACCTGGATTGGCCACTGTTGGAAACAGGATGGACCTTTGGTCTGTCCCAGTATGGCAACACTTATGTACTTATAGCTATATAAATGACATGTTATGTCTTTGTCAGCTGTACACTGTTGTATCCCTTCTTATGCTCTTCTCACCCAGTCTTCTTGTTGGTATACTCCTGTGGCGTGTAGAAGCGTGATCCTTGTGCTGTAAACCTCTGTTCTGCACATGGACAGGCTGCTAGTGCAGTTCAGCCTTCTCTGAGCTGTAGTGGCTCCGTCTGCCTGTTAAGCAGAAATAGCATTTTCTAAAGTGGCCCAGTGTATAGGCACCTAAACATATGTGGGTATACCCTGTTTATACACAAATTGGTCCGATTGGAGGCATTCCTAGGGGTCTAGGGTTTGTTTTTTTACATGCATTTTATTTAAAGCACACAAACAAGTGCTTAAAATAAGCTGGGCTAATTTTAAAAATAGAAAATACACATATAATTTCTCTTTTAAAATTGGTATTACTTCTGTGTATTCCTGCTGTGGAAATTAGGCAGCCTGTGTACTTTTAATCTTAGGCACATTTTATCATATATGCGTATAGATAGACAGACAGACAGACAGACACATTATATTATGGGTATGTCATCTGTAAATGCAAACATTATTATTTCTTCTGTTGCAACACATTAAGCATATTTGCCTTTCTCTTTACTTTCACACCATAAATACTGTGAATTAAATAACAGATAATCTGTGGTTTGCACTGTGCATCTGATTTTAGCTAGCAGATGGCATGAATAAAAACTTTCAGTTGAAACAAAATCATTTTTCTCCGTGTTCACTTGTTGACGATAATAATTAGGGTGGCTGAAGGTGAAGTAACACCCTTCAAAAATATTTTGCTTGTCTGAAAGAAGCAAAATTATGTGTCTCTGTGTTTTGAAACCAGTTATCATATCATGCTTTCAGGTGTTAATTAGTGCTGTTTAGCCATGCAGCATTCCAAGCCATCAGAATTGCCTCGTTCCAGAATGTTCTAAGCACAGACTGCGGGCTCTTCTTCAGTGTGGGGTGTCTGTGCATTGTGTCTGACAATAATTGTCAGAAAAATAGTGGTTCCTAGATAATAATGGGTACTGCAAGTAGTGTAGAACACACTTTAAAGATGATTGTATATTTACTGAAATTAGATGTAAAGGATCGCAGTAAACCTAAATTAGAATGATTAGTTCAGGTAGCTGTGTCTCTATTAATGAGGATGAAATTTCTCTGTAATCAAATTATGAAACTTTTATATACTCCAAGGAGCAGAGGTGTACCTAGAGCCGGGCTGAGGGCCACCCAGCAGCAGTGCACCCTTACATAGTAACATAGTAGATGACGGCAGAAAAAGACCTTCAAGGTCCATCCAGTCTGCCCAACAAGATAACTCATATTTGCTGCTTTTTGTGTATACCCTACTTTGATTTGTACCTGTGCTCTTCAGAGCACAGACCGTATAAGTCTGCCCAGCACTATCCCCCCCTCCCAACCACCAGCCCCTCCTCCCAACCACCGGCTCTGGCACAGACCGTATAAGTCTGCCCAGCACTATCCTCACCTCCCAACCACCAGCCCCTCCTCCCAACCACCGGCTCTGGCACAGACCGTATAAGTCTGCCCAGCACTATCCTCACCTCCCAACCACCAGCCCCTCCTCCCAACCACCGGCTCTGGCACAGACCGTATAAGTCTGCCAAGCACTATCCTCACTTCCCAACCACCAGCCCTGCCTCCCAACCACCGGCTCTGGCAGACCGTACAAGTCTGTCCAGCACTATCCCCATCTCCCAACCACCAGTCCCGCTTCCCACCACCGGCTCTGGCACAGACCGTATAAGTCTGCCCAGCACTATCCCCGCCTCCCAACCACCAGCCCCACCTCCCGATCTTGTCAGGACATAAGCATCGCCATACTGGGTCAGACTAATGGTCCATCTAGTCCAGTATCCTGCTTCCAGCAGTGGCCAATCTAGGTCACAAGTACCTGGCAGAAACCCAGTTTGTAGCGGCATTCCGTGCTACTAATCCTAGGACAAGCAATAGTTTCCCCCCATGTCCATCTCAATAACTAGTGTGTTTTTTCTAGCAAAAAAGGTGCCAGTACTCAAATGCCAGGCCACCCTTCAGGGGCAGGGTGATCACTGAGGGACCCAGGCCTCCTGTAACCAGTCACAGAATCTATGACAAGGCAGAATTGGTGTGTAGAGCCTGAGCTCTTTCATTAAAACTTGGGGACCGTGGGTCAATTTTAGCAGACAATGGAAAAGGTGCTGGTACTGAGTACCCCCAAGCACCCCTTCAAAAAAAGCCCTGTCAATAACAGACTATGGACTTTTCCTCCAGGAACTTGTTCAAACCTTTTTTAAACCCATATATGCTAACTGCTATTATCACATGCTCCGGCAACGAGTTCCAGAGCTTAACTATTCTTTGAGTGAAAAAATATTTCCTCGTATTTGTTTTAAAAGTATTTCCGTGTATTTTCATTGAGTGTCCACTGGTCTTTGTAATTCTTGAATGAGTGAAACATCGATTTACCTCCGCCCGCTCCACTCCAGTCAGAATTTTGTGGACCTCAATCGTATTCCCCCTCAGCCGTCTCTTCTCCAAGTTGAAGAGCCTCAACCTCTTTAGCCTTTGCTCATATGGGAGCAGTTCCATCCCCTCTATCATTTTGGTCACTCTTCTTTGAACCTTTTCTAATTCCACTATATATATTTTTTGAGATACGGCGACCAGAATTGAACACATTACTGAAGGTATACATGGAGCGATACAGAGGCATTCTAATATTTTTGGTCTTATTTTGTATCCCTCTCCTAATAACTCTTGGCATCCTGCTTGTTTTTTTTTTTTTTTTGGCTTCCGCCACCACACACTGGCCAGAAGATTTTCAACGTACTATCTACAAGGACACCTTGATCATTTTCTTGAGTGCTTATTCCTAAAGTGGACCCTAGCATCAGATAACTATGATTCAGATTATTCTTCCCAATGTGCATCACTTTGCATTTGTCCACATTAAATTTTATCAGCCCAGTCTTCCAATTTCCTGCAATTTTTCACAACCCGCATGCATTTTGACAACTTTGAATAGTTTTGGTCAATCTGCAAATGTAATCACCTCATTCGTCGCTCCGATTTCCAGATTATTTATAAATATGTTAAATAGCACCGGTGCCAGTACAGATCTGTGCGGCACTCCACTATTCACCCTCCTCCATTGAGAAAAATGGCCATTTAACCCAGTGGTGTGCTGGTAAATTTTTAACAACAGGCTCTCTCCCCAGTCCATCTCAGCGCCCCCCCCCCCCCCCCCCCGTCCACCACTGCGCCCCCCCCCCCCCCCGTCCACCTCTGCGCCCCCCCCCCCAAAATTGCAGAGCTGGCTATAGCCGGGGGGGGGGGGGGGGGCAATGCATTACTCTCTCCAGGAAAAAAAAATTAAATGATCCCAGGTTCCAATCTAATTCATGTTTAATGTGGGATAAAATGCCATAAATAAGTAAATAAATATAAACTTTTAATGTTGAGCACCTGATTCTCAAAGTGAACATATTCCAAACACTATAATGAAAATAAAATGATTTTTTTTTCTACCTTTGTTGTCTGGTGACTGTTTTTCTGATCATGCTGGCCCAGTATCCGATTCTGCTGCTATCTCTCCTCTTAACTCCGTTTCCAGGGCTTCCTTTCCATTTATTTCTTTCCTTTCCTCCTTTCTGCTTCATTTCTGGTCCTCAGCTTCTGCCTATTTTCTTCATCCATGTGCAGTTTTTCTCCTCTCTTCCTTTTCCCTCATCTCATCTCCTTCCTCACTCTTCTCTCCCCTACATCCATGTCCAGCATGTCTTCTCTCTCCCCTCCTCTCCCCTGCCCTGCATGCACCCATGTCCAGCAGTGACCCTCCTCTCCCCTGCCCTGCATGCACCCATACCCAGCGACCCTCCTCTGCCCTGTCCTGCATGCACCCAGATGTCCAGCAGTGCGTATGCCTTGTAGCGCTATAGAAATGCTAAATAGTAGTAGTAGTAGTAGCAGTGACCCTCCTCTCCACTGCGCTGCATGCACCCATGTCCAGCAGTGACCCTCCTTTCCCCTGCCCTGCATGCACCCAAGTCCAGCAGTGACCCTCCTTTCCCCTGTCCTCCAGGCTCCATCCACCCATGTCCAGCAGTGACCCTTCTTTCCTCTGCCCTGCATGCACCCATGTCCAGCAGTGTCCCTCCTTTCCCCTGCCCTGCATGCACCCATGTCCAGCAGTGACACTCTTTTCCCCTGCCCTGCATGCACCCATACCCAGCAACCCTCCTCTGCCCTGCCCTGCATGCACCCAGATGTCCAGCAGTGACCCTCCTCTGCCCTGTCCTGCATGCACCCATGTCCAGCAGTGACCCTCCTCTCCCCTGCCCTGCATGCACCCATGTCCAGCAGTGACCCTCCTTTCCCCTGCCCTGCATGCACCCATATCCAGCAGTGTCCCTCCTCTCCCCTGCCCTGCCTGCATCCATGTCCAGCAGTGACCCTCCTTTCCCCTGTCCTCCAGGCTCCATCCACCCATGTCCAGAAGTGACCCTCCTTTCCCCTGCCCTGCATGCACCCATGTCCAGCAGTGACCCTCCTCTCCCCTGCCCTGCATGCACCCATACCCAGTGACCCCCTCCATCCACCCATGCCCAGCAGCGACTCCCTTTTCCCCCCTGCCACCCCTCCCGAGTTGTTTGGCGAATTCTTCTCCTCCCTCCCTCCCTCCCTCTCAATCTGGTCCCTCACCGCCTGCTTGTTCTTTGAATTCTTCGGGGCAGGCAGTCTTGCCTGCCTGCTTCCAGCGCTGATTGTCCCCCCGCTGCCGATTCGTGCTTCAAAATGGCCGCCGAGACTTCAGCAGAAGTCTCGGCGGCCATTTTTAAAGCGCGAACCGGCAGGGGAGGACAGTCAGCGCTGGAAGCGGGCAGGCAAGAGTGCCTGCCCCGAAGAATTCAAAAAACAAGCGGGCGGTGAGGCGGATCCAGAGGGAGGGAGGATAGCCAGAGCCGGCTCGCAATTTTCAACAACCGGCTCGCAAGCCGGAAGAAAATTTAACAACCGGCTCTTGCGAGCCGGTGCAAGCCGGCTCCAGCACACCACTGATTCCCTACCCTCTGTTTTCTGTCTAATAGCGAATTCTTAATCCACAGAAGGAATTCCTTCCTATCCCATTACTCCTTAATTTTCTCAGGAGCCTCTCATGAGGAAATTTGTCAAAAGCTTTCTGAAAATCTAGATGAACTATATCAACCGGCTCATCTTTATCGACAGGTTTATTCACACCTTCAAAGAAATGAAGCAAATTGGTGAGGCAAGACCTCCCTTGGCTGAATCTGTGCTGTCTCTGTCCCATTAAACCATGTTTGTCTATGTGTTCTGTAATTCTTTATAACAGTTCCCACTCTTTTGCCTGACACTGAAGTAATTTTCCGGATCACTCCTGGAACCCTTTAAAAAAATTGGTGTCACATTGGCCACCCTCCTGTCTTCAGTTACTATGGACAATTTTAACAGCAGGTTACAAATCACTAGCAGCAGATCAGTAATTTCATGTTTGAGTTCTTTCAATACCCTGGGGCGTATACCATCCAGGCCAGGTGATTTATCAATCTTTAACTTGCCAATTTGAATCAGAATATCTTCCAAGTTCACAGGTATTTATTTCAGTTCCTCTGCATTGTCACCCCTGAAAAACCATTTCTGGTACAGGTAGATCTCTAGATTCTTCCGTAAAGACCAAAGCAAAAAATTAATTTAATCTCTCTGCTATGGCCTTGTCCTTCCTGAGTGCTCTTTTTGCTCCTTCCTGATCTAATGGTCTCGGAGATTCCCTCGCAGGCTTTCCTGTTTCTGATATACTTGTGTTACTATGAGTTTTTGTCTACACAGCAACTTTTTCTCTATATTCTCTTGATATAAAGAGCCTTAAGATTTTATATGATATAATACGTAATTTATTTAGTCTTTGCTTCTCATAAACTAATTAAATGTAATTAAAACTCTAATGAAAACTCTCCTCTATGTTATGCTAATTAGAATAATTGACTGTAAATGGAGGTGTGCTAGGGGTGGGTGGGAGCTGGGGGATGGGAATGAAGACTGAACCTAGGCCCTGTTGTGCCTTCTAGAAGCTGTTAATACTGTGGCAGAAAGTTCAAGTTTTAAAACTATAGGGAAAAGGGTATAGAGGCTAGTTAATAAAGTTTGCTTTTTTAAAAATTCTGTTTTCAGTAATAACCTACAATTCCTCTTTTAAACCCCAATCTTTAAGTTACCAAAGCACAGAGCAAAATAATGGTCACTTACCCAGAGAAATGTCCTCTTCTCTAAGAACGTCTTTCCCCCTGCTCCAGGCCATTATCTCCTTCCCTCCTCCCTGGTCTATCTTAACATATGTGTTTGTTTCTAGGGGATCGCTGGCACCAAATCATGCACACTTCCTGTGGCTGACCCTGAAGCCTTCCCTCTGCCACGTCCTTCCCACTCTGATGCAACATCCTGTTCCCACAGGGACAGATTGTGGCAGAGGTAAGGCTTCAGGGTCAGCCACAGGAAGTGTGCATGATTTGGTGCCAGCGATCCCCTAGAAACAAACACACATGTTAAGGTAGACAGGGATGGGAGATGCTGGAACACAGGCAGAGGGAGGGCAGGAATGGAGGTGAAGGGAGAGACAGATTCTGGACAACTGAAGGGAGGAATCAAATGAGGTGGAGTGATGCTGGATCTGGAGGCGAAAGGGAAGGGAGAGAGAGAGAGATGGTGGACAATGGAAGGGATTGAAGGAAGATGTAAGGAGAGACGTTGGACCCAGGGCAGAAGCGAGAGGGAAACGGAGGGAGAGATGTTGAACCCTGGGTAGGAGGGGGAGGGAGAAATCCTGGATGGAAGCATGGGAGGGAAGGAAGAGGGACATATACTAGACTCAAGGGCAGAAGGGACTGAGGGAGAGATACTGAACCAAAGAGGCAAGAAGGTTAGGAAGAGAGAGTGAGATGTTGGACCACAGGGGCATGGAGGGGCGGGAAGAGAGAAGGAACAATGCTGGACCATTTAGGGGTGCAGGAAGGAAAAGAGATTAAATAGGAAGATGCTGAGGGTGGGGCAGAAGGGACAGCGAGATGTCAAGCTATGAGGGTTGGGAGGAGATTCTGGGCTACAGGGGTGTAGGGAAGGAGAGAGGGAAGTGTCATGGACCACCTCAAAATACAGCAAGAACTCCTTTTGACCAAACTTGTCAGTCAGCAGCGGGGGCCCTGAGTCACTGACAGAGTCATCGTACACAAGCTCGGTGTTTATGCATGTGTGAATACTGAGCATGCATGTGGGGGAGGAGGTCTTCCGCTTATGGGGTTTGGGTATCCAGGGGACAGAGAGAATTTCATACCCACCCCACTACTAATGAGTTAAGCAAAGAACCACAGACATCATTTCTAATGTGATGTGTGAAGTGTCAGGCTACTTGACTAGAAAAATATTAACAAACAAAATTTAAAGTGAAACCTTTTTTATTGGACAATATGTAGTATGCTTCTTTCTTGGCTTTCAGGAGCTAACATGCCATTCCTCAGATCCAAAGCCAGTTCACTCAAAAGTAGCTTTTAACCTTGCTGTAATGCTGTGGCAGAGACCCACCAGACAGTGTTTCTAGCACATACAAGCAAAAAGATTATGGTAAAAATAGCTTTAAAAGATTTGTTTTCCCGTTGAGTATGCATAGTGCTATGTAATAACACTTTTATCCAGCTAGTTCTTTGGTTGGTTTGTTGAATTATTGCAGTAAACTCAAGACTATTTACTAACGCTTAGCGCACTAACACCATTAGTAAGTAACCCCTGAGTGTGTAAAGTGTTCATATACTTGAACTAGAAGTGGTCCGTTTTGGTCTTTGCTGAAAGCAAGTATGATTTTATTTACCTACAAATTCTAGTCCAATCAGAGGTATTTAAGAAACTGACAGCTCAGATGCCGGGGGAGTATCTTGGACACGAGAGACCGGTCTGGTCACTCTGTCAGACCTTCCCTAAGAATATGCTTATATTCTTATAATCCATTTGTAATCTTTGATTGGGTGAGTAAATAAACTCTTGATTAATCTTATCTCTTTCTCTGTATATTATTTCTGGTCTGTCTACCATTGTAAGCTCTTTGAGCAGGGACTGTCTTCTATGTTTGTGCAGCGCTGCGTATGCCTTGTAGCGCTATAGAAATGCTAAATAGTAGTAGTAGTAGGGTGTTGGGACTACTTGACAATAGTAATCAGAATGCATTCAAATTTGTCATAATCAGTGAAAAGATTTTTAACAAACGAAGGAGCCATTTATGTACCTTTAACAGAACTACATGCAGAAAACAAATGTAGGCTCCTGTCATCTTCGTTCATAGTTCTCTATCAGGTAAATCATACATCGATCCACTCTTTTTCTTATAGCTATTCCCACAACTTCTGTGTATCGGTTGGGCTAAAATTGATTTTTTTTTTGTTCCAGTGACCTCATGGAAAATCTAGCAAATGTACTGGATTTTGTAGGAAGACACAAAGCACAGCACAGGTGGAAGTTAAAAAAAAAAAAAATCTTGTATATCTATATCCGCCTGTGGCAGTCAAAATTATTGTCTGAAATGTCTTCAGACTGGAAGGTTGAATTTACTGCACAGAACAAGGAGATATGTGGAGGTGTGAAGTCTTGCTCGTTATCTGAAAAGGAAAAACCAAAAAGCACAGTAAAAAATTAAATTTTAATAATGCTACTGTTACTTTCTAAATCCTTCTTGACAGAAAGGGTCTCATTATTTTTTATCTGTCTTGGAGTAGACACCTTTAGTGCCAGCTCATAAATGGCGCTAGTTCATTGTTTTCTTTCCTGACTGCATTTCAAAACTGCTTATAAAATGCCAGATTTTTCAGTTTTATATATATGTATACATGCCTATATATATATTTCTCTCTCTCTCTCTCGTCACTTGAAATAGTCTAGAAAGAAGTAGCATTTCTTTGTACTTTTATTTTTTAACAGAAGTAGAGTTTTGGTAAATATTCTCCCACATAGCCATGTTGCAAAAACAGGAAGCAGGATAAGGGCTAAGCAGAGTGTGAGGGGGTATTTTCGACACGACGTTGAAATCGGATGTTGGACGTTTTGTGAAAAAGTCCAGAAATCCAGTAGCAAACACGACGTTTTCAAAACAGAAAGACATCCTACGTTTTGTTTTGAAAATAGCTATTTGCTAGACGTTTTTGTGCTCAGAGCGTCTATCTTTTAGGACCATTTTCGGAAAGTAAAATCCAAGGGAAAAACTCACAAAAACAAGGCATTGGGGTATATGGGGGGGGGGGGGGCAGCATTCTTAGTAGACTGGCCACACAGACATCCCAGCAAAACAGTGGGGCGCCCTAGGGGACACTGCAGTGGACTTCATATTTATTTATTTATTTAGTACATTTATACCCCACATTTTCCCTCTTGGTTGCAGGCTCAATGTGGCTTACACTAATACAAATACCTGTCAAATAGTTTTTCATGGACTTTTCCTCCAGGAACATATATAAGCCTCTTTTGAACCCTGCTACATTGGTTACCTTAACCACATACAATATAAAGTAGGAGTATAAAGTAGCATAAGTAAAAAGCAACAGCGAAATAGATGGGGAGGTGATAAAAGAAAAAAACAGTCTCATTTAGCAGGACGTTAATTTGGCTCTGAAAGGCTTTCGTAAATAAGATGGTTTTCAATGATTTCCTGAAAATAAGATGGTTGTAGATAGATTTCAGAGTTTTGGGCAGGGCGTTCCATAGTTGTGTACTTATGTAAGAGAAGCTGGAAGAAGTATCTAAGCCCACTGCAGACAGGATAATGCAGGTTTAAATAACTTCGGGATTGACTGCTACTGTTTCTGGATGGTAGATTTATTAGGTTCAACATGTAACCAGGAACTTCACCGTAGAGAATCTTGTGGACCAGAGGCCCCAGGTACACATCTCATCATTACCCCCTTATACTGTTTGGTGAGCCCTCCAAAACCTGTCAAAAACTTACTATACCCAACTGTATACCAGTACAGTAGCCCTTGTGCCTGCAGGTGTTACCTATATGTAGGTACAGTAGGTTTTGGTAGCTTATGGAGGGCTGATAACTTTCCACCACAAGTGTACCAGTTAGAGTGGGATATGGGCCTGGGTCCCCTTCTCTACAGTGCACTGCACCAACCACTAGGCTACTCCAGGGACCTGCTTGTTGCTCTAATAGGATTGGCCATAACATCTGATGTTGTCATAGAGGCTGTTTTTTTCACATCTTTGGGGGGTGGAAGGGGATCAGTGACCACTTGAGGTGTCACTGATCCCCCTCCAGTGGTCATTTGGGGCACCTTTTTTACTTGGGCGTGATTGAAACATGTCCAGACCAAAACATCTAACTTTTAGCCCTGGACATTTTTGCTTTGTTCCGTTATGGCAGAAAAACATCCAAGTTTTGGGAATGCTCAAATCCCGCCCCCAACACGTCACCCCTTTTTGGACACACTACAGAGAAAAACATCTCCAGTTCGAGTTTTGAAAATCGTGATATGGACGTTTTTTGGAGAAAAAAGTCCAAATGCCATTGTATGCCGTTTTTGAGATGTCACATATTTGTCAAATAGGAACTTGAAGTAATGTAGTCCTGTGTTTACAGCATTTTTAACGCGGGTTAATGGTTGATTCACATCAAACGCTAATGCACCTATAGGAATGAATTGGCACGTTAGCATTTAATATGACTTAACTTTAAAGGTGCGTTAAAAACACTAATGCACCTTAGTAAACGTGGAGGGGCATAATCAAACAGGGACGCCCATCTCTAAGGGCGCCCCGGCAAATTGGCACCCATCTTTCATTTCGATAATACAGTCGGGGATGCCCAAATCTCAACATTTATGTTGATCTTAGAGATGGTCGTCTCGGTTTTCGGCCATAATGGAAACCAAGGACGCCCATCTCAAAAATGACAAAATCCAAGGCATTTGGTTGTGGGAGGAGCCAGCATTCGTAGTGCACTGGTCCCCCTCACATGCGAAGACACCAACCGGGCACCCTAGGGGGCACTGCAGTGGACTTCAGAAATTGCTCCCTGGTGCATAGCTCCCTTACCTTCGGTGCTGAGCCCACAACCCCCCCCCCCCAAAATCCACTCCCCACAACTGTACACCACTACCATAGCCCTAAGGGGTGAAGGGGGGCACCTACATGTGGGTACAGTGGGTTTCGGGTGGGTTTGAAGGGCTCACATTTACCAGCACAAGTGTAACAGGTAGGGGGGGTGGGCCTGGGTCCGCCTGGCTGAAGTGCACTGCACCCAATAAAACTGCTCCAGGGACCTGCTTACTGCTGTCATGGAGCTGGGTATGACATTTGAGGCTGGCATAGAGGCTGGGAGGGGGTTAGTGACCACTGGGGGAGTAAGGGGAGGTCATCCCCGATTCCCTCCGGTGATCATCCGGTCAGTTGGGCACCTTTTTGAGGCTTGGTCGTGAAAAAAAATGTACCAAGTAAAGTTGACCAAATGCTCGTCAGGGACACCCTTCTTTTTTCCATTATCGGCCGAGGACGCCCATCTCTTAAGCACGCCCCAGTCCTGCCTTCGCGATGGTTCCAACACGCCCCCGTGAACTTTGGTTTTCCCCTCGACGGACTGCAGTTGGGGGGCGCCCAAAATCGGCTTTCGGTTATGCCGATTTGTGCGACCCTGAGAGAAGGACGCCCATCTCCCGATTTGTGTCGGAAGATGGGGGCCTTTCTCTTTGGAAAATGCCCCTGTCTGTGAGTTAATACACACAGTTATTTTTTGCCAACTTTTTGAAGAAAGCAGGTTTCTCCAACCAGCCTGTGTACGTGGCCATCCCACTAATAATGTTTTTATTTGGTATATTTTTTGATACCTGATACCTGGGGATTCGTGACAAGTCAGATATGAGTAATGTCTCCAGATGCGCATATTCTACAAATACATACAAACAGATGTTGTTCCATAATTA
The DNA here is from genome assembly GCF_901765095.1 of Microcaecilia unicolor. Classification (NCBI taxonomy): domain Eukaryota; kingdom Metazoa; phylum Chordata; class Amphibia; order Gymnophiona; family Siphonopidae; genus Microcaecilia; species Microcaecilia unicolor. Next base: position 20,254,402 of record NC_044035.1, on the reverse strand, counting down.
TTTTTTTGCATTTTGTGTGCACATTGTATTTTCAAGACATGTTGTAGTGTCATGAAAGGGGTATTTTGTGTATAGGTAGGTATACCTATTTTTAGGGCCCCTGTTACCAATCTGTGGCAAAGGGGGGCCGGCGCTGGCACCGTCCAGCAAATGTTTAACACGCACACCGAGGCCCCCTTTAACTGCAGCTGGTAAAAGGGAAGTCTCACTTTCCTACAGGAAATGGCTGGGTGGCAAGTAAAGCACTCGCCTCGCAGACATTTCTGAGCAGCATTGCAGACTTTTTGTTTTTTGTTCTGTGAAGTTTTTTTTTTTTTTCTAACGTTACAGGTGAAAGACGTCCAAAAAAGGACGTCTTTTTAGAGGGGGGTTTTGAGTGAAGGACGTCCAAAAACAGAAGAGCGAAAGTAAAAATTACGACGTCCTTTTTTTTGTTGTTTAGAGTGAAGGACGTCCTGGATGAGCACTTGGACGGTTTTTCCCCCGATTGGTTTTTTAACTTTAATTACAACGTCCTTTTGTTGTTGTTGTTTTTGAGTGAAGGACGTCCAAAAAGAACGTCTTTGGAATGGGGGGGGGGGGGGTTTACAGGTGAAGGACGTCTAAAAAGGACGTCCCTGATGACATTTTTTTTCTTCCGATTCTTTCCTTTGCCCCAACGAGAAGTGTAGACCTCCCGTTAGGTTTTCCACGGTAAGGGAATCGGAAAACGGTAGTGCGTCTCATTATAATAGCCTTTGGATCCATCTGCATTCCGTTTTCGTTAGCTGCTACCGTGATCGGAATATGGCTCGGACAAGCCTTTAGTACATGCCACGGTTTACTACTTGCTCGTTAACGGCTCGCTAAGTTTAGTGCATCTGGCCCAGAGTTAGTTACTATCTGGTCTATTTTCGAAAGGATTTATCTGGCCAGAAATGGCTGCCAACCAGTTTTGATCACTTGTTCGGGGCTATCTGCTCATTTTTAGCAGCACTCAATCGGTTCGCGCTGCTGAAAATTAGAAGTTAGTGCCTAAATGAAAACCAGCTGTTTTGGAGGTGTTCCGAGGGCAGAGTCCGCACTTGGGCCAGTTAAATGCCGATATTCAGTCTTTATGGGGCAACCCATGGCCAGTAAAATTCTGAACATCTACTTAACTGTTAGCCGCATAACTACATAACCTAGATAGTCAATGCTGAAGCCCGGGCACAGCCCAGCATTGAATATCCAGGAATAACGCTGATGATGGTCAACAAAGTACTCACTGCTGCCGGCTCAGTTTTGACCCATATATGTTAACTTTAAGGTACTCGCTGTTACATTAACTGTTAACAGTAGTACAACGTAATAAATAGAACCATTTATTTATCAGGATTTATTTACTGCCTTCTTGAAGGAATTCACTCAAGGCGGTGTACAGTAAGAATAAACCAAACATGAGCAATAGGCAATTACAGCAGTAAAAATATTCAAGTAACAATACAAATATGGCCAGCCCGGCCACTTCACATCTCTTCCTGCCTTAAACGGTTCTATTCGTGGCATGCTTATTTCTCCTGGTCTGGATGGGTATTACACCTGCTCCCCACCATGGATTGCCTTGCCGATAGCTGTTCAAGCCACTCTGAACCATCTCAGCATCTGAAATCTACCTAAGACCAGCTTATCTCGGAAAGCCAACTTCAGAAATTCCACATATTACCTACAGTCCTTCCTAATAAAATGTCCATAGACCTTTTTTAGACTCTCTTACCCTTTCCCTATTTCTTCTTACCCGGTGCATTCTATCCTATTTCATGTAATTGTATAACCACTGGTCTGGCTATAGCCTTATCAGTACATTGTAAGCCATTTTGAGTCTGCAAACATGTGGAAAAAAGTGGGGTATAAATGTGTATAAATAAATATGGCATAGTAGACTACTTACAATGTCAACACAACGCGTAACCATATATACGTATTAAAGATAGAAATGGACATGCGACTTTTTGTCTTTATCTACAATGCCAGACATGGTGAGTTTCTAAAATCTAATATAATAATTTGCTCGTTGAACGTTCGACTGTGTGTCACTGGAATCGTAACCACCTGCTGACGTGACTGGCCAGCACTAGAACCCTGCTTGCAGGTGGTTACGATCCCAGTGAGAGACGCGGGAAGCGTGCAACCGGCAAATTATCTCTCTACGGAGGAATGGGAGGGGAGAAAGCGGGAAGCCGCGCTACGCACCTCGCTGTTGAAGACTTTCACTGCCTCCCAGTTCTTGGCGCGCTGCTGCAGCAGCCGCAGCTCACAGGCGCTCACTGACTCGCACACACAGCAACATGGCGGCTGAGCGAAGGCCAAGGGAAGGGGCAGAGAGGAGCCGCGAACTAGCGACCTCTGGCGGCCGGGGACCTGCAGCGCCACCAACGGAAACTTATGGACAAAGTGGTGAGTTGCAGGGGAGTGGAAGAGGGGAGGGAGGACGGCCTGGAAATCGAAGGGGAGGAAAGGGGGCCATAGGACTTGGAGGGGACAGAGGGAGAGAGCGAGGGAGGGAGGGGGAGGATAACCTTGCTAGCGCCCGTTTATTTCATACAGAAATGGGCCTTTTTTACTAGTATATAATAATCAAATGCCCTGGAGACCACCGTTTATTTCAGTTTTAGGACAGATTCTGAAAGAGTAACATATGCATCAAATGCTTTTATTTTCCAAAGAGGAAGAGATTCTAATTATTGAGTTCATCCAATAACACATATGGCCCCATTTCATCCAGGGTTTTTGCGCAAGTGTTTCAATGCGTAACCGTGCAGATAGTGTCTTCAAAGCTGATTGATGAATGGCAATATGCATGTTTATTTCCCTGTGAATCAGAAGTGGACTTCACAGGCACTCTCCTGAGCCAGAAAACTGGGCTTAAGTATGGATTTTTTTTTTCATCTTGACTGTCTTGGAGATTAAAGTCCTGTGGTGTGAATGAATGTGACAATCACTTCCCAGAGAAGTTGTGAGAACAGTAACAATTTTGTTTTTATTCTGCTTCAAGTTAAGGTTTTGGAACTTCTGCGTTTATTTTTCTTCATTATTGCAGGATAGCAAGGACACTTTGTAATGCATCTGAAGTCTGCACTGCCTCATTTGTGTCCGGATCTGATAAGACGTTACTGTGATTGCTAATTTTCTTGACAATTGTTACAGCAACACCAGACTTTAATAGCAAGACATCATTATTCAGCACTTAGTAAGACATGTGCAAGAGATCAGTATAAACTGGGACAGATGTCATGCACTTCCTCGCTAATGAATATAGCTTTTCTAAAAACTTTAAACGCAGTTGGCATCCTTAATCTAAGACTACTAGTAGCTCATTTGGAGCTGTTTTATTTTCACACAGACTCATTCTGAAGATAGAGCAGCTGGATCCTCTAGTCCTTTGTCTACATATTTTCTGCTTCTTGTATATATAACATGTCAAAATGATTTGCAGCAGGAAAATCTGTAGCTACACAAAAAAGAAAGACACCTGAACTTAGATCAAGATGTTGGACTTTTCCAAGCACTGAATATTGGGTGCATCCCAAAAGCAATCCACTTGACCTTCAGGGGCTGGCGTTGACTACATCATTCATCAACTCGCAGTACAAAGCTGGTGTGGGCCTGCTAAGGGAGGCTTCGTGTGTCTTATATGTAGCTTTTGTGCCACTGTTGCAATGTGGTGTGAACCAGCAGTGAATGGAAGATGAAGCCTGGAAAACACAAGGAAAAAAAGTAGCTTGTAAAACAAATGGATATCATATGGGAAGTTTAGTGAATGAAAATGGAAACACATTTACTTGTTCACCTAGTTCTGTTTTCACTGAAATAATGGGATTGACTCGCCGAGAATAATTTTGGCCTCACGTGGCAGAAATAAGTGGGTTTCACCAACTAGCATCTGTCATAAAAGGAGATATTCACTAGAAAAAAAATATGTTCTACAGCCTTAAAGAAGATTTTGGAGTGTTTCGAAAGACCATCATTGACGCTCCATCACATGGACGCTTATTTTAGAAGCCCTGTGTGCGACGTTTATATCGCATACACGCCTAAATCTTGATTTTCCAAAGCTGGGATCTAAAATTTAAAATGTGCATATGATATTGTAGAATTAGCCCCTATAAATTGATACCTCAGTCTTGGCATCCCAATTCTGTAAAGGCATCTTGGTGCCAAGATTCTGTTATAGAATGCTAGCATAAGTTGGCATTGGTGTGCCCATGTTTAGACATATCCTCTTATGCCACGTCGATGGTGGCATAAGTTGGTGCACCAAGTGGGGCATGTAATTTATAGTATTCTATAAACTACACATGAAACACACCCATGGCCCACCTATGCTCTGCCCAGGTGTACATCCCCCTTGCACTGCACGACATGTAGGTACTACCTTATAGAATAGCACATAGCAGCCTCTTAATTAGTGGTGCTTTTGATGCACGTAAGTGACACATACCTCTAAGCCACCACACTATATAGTCTGACAAATAGTGAAATGTGAAGAATCATTACCATAACCCAATATAATTAAGTAATAGAAACCTCAGAAGCTGCTGACACTCCCCTCAATTGAGTTTATCACCGGTTTCATTAACCAAGGAGGAACCCAAACTGCAAAAAAAAAAAAAACCTAAAGGGAAATAATCACTGTTTCAAAGAATCCCCGATCACCAAAAAGGGTATTAAATTGACTTCAAACTTCACATACCACTAAAAAAAAAATAGTTCCACAGTTTAAATAACAGATATAAACCCAGGGCTTAATAAAAGAGTGAAAAAATAATCACGTAGTTATATAGAATGGCACCATTCAACTTCTCAGTCCATCAAACTCAGCAGATGGAATCTTCATTCCAGGCGGAATCCTAGCAATATCCTTCATCAACCCAGCACCGAGTATCCCTTGATGTCTTTATTTCTCGACAAGGGTCGCTTGCTTCACTCACGGCCGCGTCAGGAGAAGGGACTTTCTTACCAACAGTCTAGCAACAAGATGTCTACTCAGCTTTAAAATACACCAAAACTGATCCACCAATCAAGTTCTTTCTGTCTCTTAAAAGGCGCAAGAGCAGTACTTAAAAGAAGGGCACAGGAGCGGTGCTCAAAAGAAAAGTTGCCATTCCATTGCTCTGTTGAGTCCATGTGGAGCACCGTATTAAGGCGGTATATCCACCGTTGTTGCCGCTGGTGTAGCTGCTTCTTAATATTCCCACCACATAAAGTTGAGTTCACTTGATCAATCATAATGCATACCAAATCCTCAAATTTATGTTCTTATTGCAAACAATGTCTCACCATCGGAGCTTCTATTTTCTCATTCTACATGCAGTCTTTATATTCTGTCATTCTAATTTTAAAACTGCGAGAGGTTTGCCCTACGTAAGTAGATCACACAGGCATTTGATGACATAAATTACATTTTTAGAAGCACAGTCTGTAGCACTACCAGTATGTATAGTAGTCTTTGTCTTTATGTCCACAAAGATGAACCCCTCTAGAGTAACTGCATAGATCAAACAATGTTGGCGTTTTCTATAACCCTTAGTAATTTCAGCAAACTCTGACTGAACCCAAGCAAAATAGAGATTCTGTGGGTATCTAAGGCAAGTAGACAAATACCTGACTTCAAAATAACCTTTTGGGACGTATGAACGCCCCCTAAAATCACAGGTCAGGAATCTTGAGATACTGCTTGACTCCTCACTCACTCTGATCCCGCAAATTCAAACAACTTTTAAAAATTGTCTCTCAGATTTTAGCACCTGCAATAACTACAAAGTCTCTCTCCATATATTGAAAAGAAAAGTCTGACCACAGTGGTCCATGGCCATGATAATACTATGAGATAAGTGGTTTCCATTTTTTCTCGAGCATTGGTATTTTGAGCTTTAAAAACAGTTGGATATAGGAGGGGCACTAGGTGTGGTATACTTGGATTTTAGCAAAGTCTTTGACACGGTTCCTCACAGGCGACTGATAAATAAATTGAGTGCCCTCGGTATGGGTCCTAAAGTGACTGACTGGGTTAAAAACTGGTTAAGTGGAAGGAGACAGAGGGTAGTGGTAAATGGAGCTTGCTCTGAGGAAAAGGATGTTATCAGTGGTGTACCGCAGGGATCGTTTCTTGGGCCAGCTCTTGTAACATCTTTGTGATTGATATTGCAGAGGGGACTGTCTTGTAAGGTTTGTCTCTTTGCGGATGATAAACTGTAATAGGGTGAACACTTAAACGAATAAAACCATACTTTCCTAGAGGCGTCTTTCGCACTTTAGTGCAATCACTGGCCCTCAGCCGCCGTGACTATTGCAGTGGCATCTATTCGGGGTGCAGAGATGTGCTCCTGAAAAAACTACAGACAGCTCAGAATACTGCTGCCAGGCTAATTTACGGTGCAACTAAATTTGAAAGTGCAAGGCCATTGCGAGAGAAACTGCACTGGCTTCCCGTCAAGGACCGTATCACTTTTAAAATTTGCGCCCTAGTACATTAAAATCATCTACGGCGAAGCCCCAGCATACACGGACACCCTGATCAACTTGCCACCAAGGAACTCACACAGGTCTGCACGATCGTACTTAAACCTCCATTACCCAGTATATTCTGGACTTAAATACAAAAGAACTTACGCATCAACTTTCTCCTACACTAGTGCCCATCTCTGGAATGATCTACCTAAGCTAGTGAAATGTACCACTGATCATCCTACCTTCAAAAAGCGCCTCAAGACCTTTCTATTTGGCAAAGCGTACACACCACTACCGTCTGGCACCTCTACTTTCTGAACTGTCTTCTCCGCTGTCATATTACCACCTCTGCTTCTTCTCTTTTTCTTCATCTCGCTTCTGTCCTTTCCCATTATACTTCTAGAACATTAACTGTTTTGACCTTGCCTGCTGTATGATTATGTAGATTGTTGTAAGCCACATTGGGCCTACCCTTGGGTGGGAAATTGTGGGATATAAGTGCTGTAAATAAATAAATGTGGTGGGATCTGGCAAAGCTTGAAGAATGGTCCAGCAATTGGCAACTCAGACTTAATGCTAAAAAATGAGGGTCATACACTTAGGTTGCAAAACTCCAAGGGAACGGTGTGGTTTAGGCAGGGGTGTGCTGGTAAATTTTTAACAACAGGCTCTTTCTCCGGACGTAGCCAGCTCTGCAGTTGGAAGGGCCAGGGGTGGCGGGGGGGGGGGGGAGCAACACTTGCCTCTCTCTCCTCCCTCCCTTCGTGCGGGCACGCTAGGCATACCTTTGCTGGCAGCCAATAAATGGACTGCCACCACTCCCAACGTCTTGCTCTGAGCAGCATGCTGAAACTTCTCACACATGCTGGAGAAGTCCCAGCCTGTGCTCAGAGCTGGAAACAAGGAGTGGGGAGCAGCAGCAGTCTATTTACTTGGCTGGCAGGGCTCAGCATCCCCACCAGCAAAGTAAAAGAGAATTCAGCATGGGGCCCAAGCCCACGTTTTGGGAGCCAGTTGTTAAAGTAGCCATGGAGGGCCCTACTTTAACAACCGGCTCCCAAAATTCTTAAAAACTTAACAACCGGCTCTTGCGAGCCTGTGAGAGCCTGCTTCAGCACACCACTGGGTATAGGGGTAATTGTGTTGGATGATCTCAAGGTGACCAAACAAGTGGAAAAGGTGATGGTGAAAGCCAGAAGGATGCTCCGGTTCATAGGAAGAGGAATGGCCAGCAGAAGAAGAGGTTATAGTGCCTTTGGGGTGAGGCCCCATTTAGAATACTGTGTGCAATTTTGGAGACCACAGCTACGAAAAGATATAAACAGGATGGAGTCAGTCCAGAGGGCAGCTACAAAACTGGTCAGTGGTCTCTGATGTAAAGCGTATGGGGACAGACTTAAGGCTCTCAATATGTATACACCGGAAGAAAGGCGGAAGAGAGGGGATATGATAGAGACATTTAAATACCTCTTTGGCATTAATGTACAGGAGGTGAGCGTCTTTCAAATGAAGGAAAACACTGGAATGAGAGGGCATAGGCTCAAGAGTAATCTAAGGAAATACTTTTTCACAGAAAGGGTGGTGGATGCGTGGAATCGCCTCCCAGTGGAGGTGGTGGAGACGAAGACTGTGTCTGAATTTAAGAAAGCGAGGGACAGGCACGTGGGATCTCTTAGGGAAAGGAGGAGTCAGTGATCGCTGTGGAATGGCTCTTATCTGCTGTCATGTTTCTACATACATAGATTTAGCCATGATGGTCATTGTTGGACACTGGCCTAACTGAAGCCCAGGAAGATTAACCAGCTTGGTCAAAGTCACACCTTGAGTGAAAAAAATGTCATTTAAATGTGGGTCCCTGAGTCTATTAAAGTCATTTTGCTGCTGTTAAGTTGCACTGTTGGTCCTTCTTGGATTCTAGCCAAAATACCAATCAGTGTCTTAGGTTCTAGTAGCTTGAGTTTATTTTGAAAGAGAACGTTGCGAGAGCGCTTCCTGCTTTCACATCCTGTAAAGTGTTAAGAAAATTAAACCTTTTAAACTTCATACCTAAAATAATTCTGTAACAATGGTCACACAGAGCGCATCCAATAAACAGTTATTTCACTGAATATCAGCAGCACTACAATTCATAATATAAACAAGAAGTGTCCTTAATGTTTCCGTCAGACATTCCTTTAAATTCAGCTGTGCGTTCTTTTAAAGCTTCGGCTCACCAGCTACTGAAATTCAATACGCTAATACACAAGTCTTTGCCATCAGGTTTTTATTAATCATAGTTCTTTCACTGGTCATCCCTTTCATTAAATTATTTACTCTGTAACAATGCTTTGCATTTTGATGGCAAACTCTCTATTCATTCTGTTGAATTTCAAGTGTCAGCAATAAAAATTACGTTGTACGAAAAAATGGTAATTGTTTTATGAGGAAAGTGTGAGACCCTAGTCCCACAATCTTCATCTTTTTCTATCCCTCTCTGACCCCCCCCCCCCCCCCAACTCTTTACATTCCCCTCTCTCTCTCTCTCTCTCTCTCCCTCTCCCCACGTGCTGTTCTGCTTATGTGAACACCCAGAGGCAATATCTGCCTATGACAGTACTGTTGGCCAGTGTACAGATGGGTCCAGTCAAAGCCAGCTATTGTTCCACTGCATATCGCATTTCAGAGCCACATTTTCAACACTTTCTATGTTTTAAAGTCAGCACTCCAACATTTTTCTTTTATAGGGGATTTAAGATCATTTTTTATTACTTTTAACTGCCTACTGAATGCACATACCTACCCTTGTGTCCTTCTAGCCCTTCCCCCACCACGTTTTTCTTTCTGGTTCTCAGTCTCGTGGTCAGCTAAAGGTTTAGAGAGAGAGCCTCTTTTTATAAAGTTCTCACTTTTAGAGTTATGTAAATATGTCCAGTGTGAGTTATGCCAGCAGTTTTGCAAACATAGCATGAACTTGCTGATTTGTTTCCTGAATATTTGCCATTGGAGCGGTAGAGAATTTTGAAGTTCTCTCTCTAGCTTAGGACGAGCAAGTCCATGCCCCAGTATTCAGGATCAACATGGGATACGTGATTCACTCGCTAAAAGAAAGTACAAGATTGTCTCGATTATCCGACTTTTGCTAATCCGACCTCAGATCACCCCCCCCCCCACCACCACCACCACCTCTGGTGACATCATCAGTTGCCATTAAGTACATAAGTATTGCCACACTGGGACAGACCAAAAGTCCGTCAAGCCCAGCATCCTGTTTCCAGCTGTGGCCGATCCAGATCACAAATACCTGGCAAGATCCCCAAAAAGTTCAATGTATTTTATGCTGCTTGTCCCAGAAATAAGCAGTGGATTTTCCCCAAGTCATTTTGATAATGGTCTAAGGACTTTTCCTTTAGGAAGCCATCCAAACCTTTTTTAAAGCCCGCTAAGCTAACAGGTTCTCTTCCTGTTTGCTGGACTCACACGCTGCAAGGAAGCCATGTTTGATCTAGACCATGCTGGTTATTGTTAATAAACAATATTATATTTTAAATACAGATACCCTATGCCTGTTCTTTATTCATAAAGTATGTTTTCCGTGCATTTTAAGGGGTTACCATTGTTTTTTCCAAATTATCTGTCTTTTCATTTATCCAGCAATGGCTTGGTCCATTGTTTACTTTGGAAGCTAGAGAGATTGAGGCCATTTTTCTCTAAATCTGTCTTTTGTCCTCACCAAATTCGACTATTGCAATTCCATCAATGCTGGACTTATTGGTCTTCTCAAAAAATTACAAACAGCTCAAAATACTGCTGCTCGTCATATATGTAAATCTCCTTGCTTCGCCAAAGGGTGGCGTTTTCAAACTGTCCACACTGGGGCAACGTTTGTGGGTATTTATGTAGACATTTTTAAACAGATACATGTACCTTCACTCTGAAACTTGCTATGGGTACAAAATATCTACAAAATATGTGCAGAATGCTGCATCTGCTTTTTGTGTGGGGGGGTACATTTTCATGGAAAGTAACGCAGTGGCGTTCCGAGGGGCGCTGACACCCGGGGAGGATTGCCGATGTACCCCGCCCCCCCATTACAGCGCAACCCCCCCCCCCCCACGGCGAAGGGACACCCCCCCCCACCCCGGTGAAAGAACCCCCCCGGATGCACGCCGCTGGGGGGGGTGCCGCACGCCAGTCAGCGTCATTGGTTTCCATGCTCCCTCTGCCCCAGAACAGGTTACTTCCTGTTCCGGGGCAGAGGGAGCATGGAAACCAACGACGCTGACCGGCATGCACCCGGGGCGGACCGCCCCCACCGCCCCCCCTTGGTACGCCACTGAAGTAACGCATGCAGGATTGGCAATGCAGTCAGCATGCAATATTTTCACTCCCAAACTAAATACACCCTGAGAACATCTCCCTGAAAATCCTGAAATATTTGCATGTTCTAGAACTTTAGAGGGCCACACTGTGCATGTAAAGAGCTTTGAAACTCGTCCCCCTATAAATAATGAGATGAATGAAATACAAATATTGGACAAAGGACAGTGCCTTACTGGAACTAAGACCAGAAGAGAAGGAAGAAAGTAAATACAAACAGCACATTTTCATTTTTTCAAGTGGAATTGTGTTACAGACCATTCAGGCTTCTGTATTATCAGACATGGAGATACACAGTGAATAATGTTTTCCTTGGAATAGAGTTAGGAGTGGGGTTACCATATGTCCGGATTTACCCGGACATGTCCTCTTTTTGAGGACATGTCCGGGCAACCGGGCGGGTTTTGCCAATCTGCCCGTTTGTCTGGATTTCTGCCGTTTGCCCTTAGTTACTACTGCCCTGGTGGTCTAGTGACTTCTTCCGCCTTTGGGGCAGGTAAGAGCCTCCTCTTTCCTGCCCGGAGCGCTGCCCTGCATGCATCCTTCCTGTTGGTGATCTCGGCGCCGATTCAAAATGGCCGCCGAGAGTTGAAGTGGCCTCGCGAGACTTCAACTCTCGGTGGCCATTTTGAATAGGTGCCGAGATCACCAACAGGAAGGATGCATGCAGGGCAGCGCTCCGGGCAGGAAAGAGGGGGCTCTTTCCTGCCCCGAAGAGGTCACTAGACCACCAGGGCAGTAGTAAGGTAAGGGGAGAGGGTGACGGGGAGGGGGGGTGACGGGGTGGGTGATGGGGAGGGGAAATGTGGCAGGGTGCGGAGCGAGGGCGTGAAATGGGCGGGGTGGGCGTGAAAGGGGCGGGGCATGTGCCCTTTTTGGGGGACAATATATGGTAACCCTAGTTAGGAGCATATGCATTAGTTAAACCAAAATCCTGAGTCAGGGAGCAGAATTGCCTGCCTTTTAAAAGAAACAGAGAATTTGCTTCTTTGAGATTAATAATCCTTTTAATATGTAGAAGCTATGAGGCGCGTTAAAAAAAATAAGTCCAAGTCCAAAAAGATCCATCCTGCTTATGATGTCCAAAAAAAAAGACCACCTCACAGCCATAATCAAACAGGAAAAACGTGTAAGTTTCCTGTTAGATTATGGCTGTGAGATGGAATCTTTTGCACTGAAAATTCCAAAATGAATAGCCATTTTCCAAAGTAAAACGTCAAGCTTTTGAATGATGAAAAACCAGAAACACAAACATCTATCTGGCATCAGGCGTGCAGGTGCCCTTATATATTTATTCTAGGTACAGTAAGTATTTTTCTGGAAGGCTCAGAAGTATATATATTTTTTTTTAATTGAAGTAGGACTTGAACTTGGGTCCCTTGGTTCACAGTCCACTGTACTAACCACTGGGCTACTCCTCTGACCTGGTTGGTGCTTTGTTCGAATGGTTACAATACTTGCAGTTGACATAGCGCCTGGTTTTCCTTTCCAGTTTCACTGTCAGGAGAGAGGGAGAGGAACAGCAACCACTGGGGGATTAAGGAGAGGTCATGCCTTAATCCCTCCAGTGGTCAGCTGCTCAGTTAGAGCAACGTTTTGTAACTTGGACGTGACTCTCTCTCTCTCTCTCTCTCTCTCTCTCTCTCTCTCTCTCTCTCTCTCTCTCTCTCTCTCTCTCTCTCTCTCTCAGGAATACTCAGCACACCAAGGAGTTGTGATTTTATGCAAACTTTGCTGAACTCTGCAACAGTAGTAAATCCAAACTCTTTATATACAGTCAACATTTGGTTTAAGAAGTTTCTTGTTTCATCTCCAGCCAAGTCTATTTGGAACAGTCTTATCCACTGCTAAACATTTCTCTTTTCCACGATCTAGAACTATACACAAATTCACACCTCCTCTAGTCCATCACTTGGCTTTATAATCCAAGTCTGCTCCTGATGTCTTTCATCACCATCCGTTTCCCTCAGGATCAGACCTCCCTATCTGTCCTCCTTCCAGTGATGTAACTTTCCGGGCTACACCCTGGCCTTGAACAGGCTTCCCCTGCTCCCACTGCCAGGCTGGGTTGCCCTTACCCACCCGGAGCTCTTGCCACCCACACAGTTACTGCTTTTAGCGACAGGAATGCCTCCTTAATTCATCATCAGTTTTTTCTGTCTTTCCAAGATATCCTGTCTCCTAGGGTCTTGGCAGGGTTGAAGCAGGGCCGCCGAGAGCCGGGGCCGGGCCCAGGACAAGGCCACCCCCGGGCCCCCCCCCCACCCGAGGTCGCCGCCCACCTGAAGTCGCCGGGCCCCCCCTCCACCCGCTACCGGGCCCGGAACTAACCTTAAGCCGCCTTCTTTCACTTCACGCAAACAGCAGCAGGGCAGACCTCTCCTCCTTCCTTCCGTGCCCCGCCCTCGTGGACTTTACGTCAGGCGAAGGTGGGACACGGAAGGAAGGAGTGGCCTGCCCTGCTGCTGCTTGCACGAAGTGAAAGAAGGAGACTTAAGGTTAGTTCCGGAGCGAGGCGGGCGGGCCACACTACAGCAACGGCGCCGGGCCCCCCCCCCGGAGGCCCGGGCCCCGGGGACTTTTGTCCCCCCCCTTCTCGGCGGCCCTGGGTTGAAGGCAACCAGAGACCATGTGCTCAAGCAAAACAAGAACTTTTATTACCTTCAAACTCCACCCATTTTGTCAATCATTTAACAAATCCACATTTTCTCTGCAAGTTATTTCACAACAGGCACCCTTTGCGCTGGGCTCCCCTCCCACCCAGGGACATCCCACATGCTCCCCCCAGTGTTTCCAGGGAAAGAACCACACCACTCAGTAATCCCTATATAATTGGGACTTACACTTACATCAACTGGAGATACAATTACTGTAACATTATTTACGTGGGAGTGACCAAATCTAATCTCAAGCGTTTACAAACACTTCAAAGCACTGCAATCAGAATACTTTATAGGGCGAAATCCTAGGACCATGCATCCCCAATACTAAAGACATTTACTTTGGCTACCTATAGAAAATAGAACCAAATACAAAATACTGACATTGGTTCTTCATTCTGGCATACCAGTATTCTTATCTACTCATCATTCCTTATACACCTGCGCTCCGATCATTTAATAATAATAGCCTTGTATTCCTCCCCCTCCCCCCGCCTCAAGCTAATCAGATTTCCACCCGAAGTTCTGCCTTTTATTTTCTGGCTCCATCTTTATGGAATTCCCTTCCAAAACAATTCCGGTTAGAACATTCCTATATCGCCTTCCGCACTGCACTGAAGACTTTTTTGTCTGAAACTGCTTTTGCTACTATCTAACCCTCAATTTAGGGTAGGGACAAACATGGCAGAGCTCAGTGATATGTCCACAGTCTCTGAGTGTCTGAATGGATGTGTGGATTTTATGTACCTTTCGGTCGATTGTCCCTTTCCTATCATACTATAGCGTTCTGCTTTTTAAAAACTTTCCTTTTCATTTAATTTAATAAATTTTTTTTGTTACATTTGTACCCTGCGCTTTCCCACTCATGGCAGGCTCAATGCGGCTTACATGGGGCAATGGAGGGTTAAGTGACTTGCCCAGAGTCACAAGGAGCTGCCTGTGCCTGAAGTGGGAATCAAACTCAGTTCCTCAGGACCAAAGTCCACCACCCTACCACTAGGCCACTCCTCCACTTTTGTTATGAGTTGAGATTCTACATGGAATGTTGCTATTCCACTAGCAACATTCCATGTAGAAGTCGGCCCTTGCAGATCACCAATGTGGCTGCGCAGGCTTATGTTTCTGTGAGTCTGACGTCCTGCACGTATGTGCAGGACGTCAGACTCACAGAAACAGAAGCCTGTGCAGCCTTCTACATGGAATGTTGCTAGTGGAATAGCAACATTCCATGTAGAATCTCCAACAGTAGCAACATTCCATGTAGAATCTCCAATAGTATCTATTTTATTTTTGTTACATTTGTACCCTGCGCTTTCCCACTCATGGCAGGCTCAATGCGGCTTACATGGGGCAATGGAGGGTTAAGTGACTTGCCCAGAGTCACAAGGAGCTGCCTGTGCCTGAAGTGGGAATCGAACTCAGTTCCTCAGGACCAAAGTCCACCACCCTAACCACTAGGCCACTCCTCCACTGTTGCTACTATTGGAGATTCTACATGGAATGTTGCTATTCCACTAGAAGTCGACCCTTGCAGATCACCAATGTGGCCGCGCAGGCTTCTGCTTCTGTGAGTCTGACGTCCTGCACATACGTGCAGGACGTCAGAATCACAAGCCTGCGCAGCCTTCTACATGGAATGTTGCTAGTGGAATAGCAACATTCCATGTAGAATCTCCAACAGTAGCAACATTCCATGTAGAATCTCCAATAGTATCTATTTTATTTTTGTTACATTTGTACCCTGCGCTTTCCCACTCATGGCAGGCTCAATGCGGCTTACATGGGGCAATGGAGGGTTAAGTGACTTGCCCAGAGTCACAAGAAGCTGCCTGTGCCTGCAGTGGGAATTGAACCCAGTTCCCCAGGACCAAAGTCCACCACCCTAACCACTAGGCCACTCCTCCACTCTAAATGATATATCAAATCCCATCTCCTTTCCCATTCCCTTAATTATCATAGTTAATTAATGTGATCTTAATTCTTTACCCCTAGTCGATGCTCTCCCTCTGTGGCACCCTTAATAACCTTTGCTGGTCCTATCCAGGAGTTCAGCTCAGGACAATTACTTAAGGCAGATATCTGAAAGTTGTGTTTAAATGACTATTAATATTGTAGTGCTATATAGAGAACTCTATAGATTTATGTAGACCATGCTTTTAATTGGCAGATTCTTGGCGTATATGTTGGCCTAATATGGTGTTCTCAAAACAACTGTTGAAGAGACCTGGGCCAGGATTTATGTGTATTCAAATCAAGTTCATGACTGCAGTATGCAGAAAGATCATTTCTTTCCAATATGATTGAAGTTGCTTTTTTGACATGTTTCATAACCGTGGCAAAGGATTGTGATCACCGTGTCTGTCTATTTGTCCATACTCTGGAGTTGGGATCAGCATCGTGTGGGCTGGAGGAGGTCGTCCTGTCTGTGTGGCCTCTACAGCCCGAGGCCTAGTGGTTAGGGTGGTGGACTTTGGTCCTGGGGAAATGAGGAACTGAGTTCGATTCCCAGCACAGGCAGCTCCTTGTGACTCTGGGCAAGTCACTTAACCCTCCATTGCCCACCGCATAGAGCCTGCCATGAGTGGGAAAAGCGCGGGGTACAAATGTAAAAAAAAAAAAAAGAGCTTATCAAATGTTGCTCCCAGGGAAGAGGGTGGAAGAATGACAAAATGTGATTAAATTATACCAAAGGCTTGGGAAGTGCACTTTCCTAACTTCATTGTGGCAACACTGTTACAGTCAAAGGACACGGAATGCATTTAAATCCTAAATATTATTTTCAGAAAAAAGAAATACTTGAAAAAACAGGTATTTGAAACAATAGTTGCCTTTATAAAATGCCTATTGTACTAAAGCTGGCAACAAATACCGATATTACAGGAAACACCATGGAATAAGTCAAAAAAACAAATGGAATACAGGCCGGCCCCCGTGTCTAAGCACTACATGCTACAGTCAGGAAACTTAGGTCAGAGCTAGTCAGCCCTGGGCATGCCATAAAAGGAAGGGAGAGGACTGCTGCTTAATACTCGGCTGGCCAAGGCTGGATCAAAGAGAGAAAATAGAATGGTTGATCCATGACCACCTACCTGGGATGTCCCCGCAACACACTGAAGTTTCTAGTTAGCTATTTATATCTCACCTTTCCAGTCCTGAAGGACAGCCCAAAGCAACTAACAGCAAATCAAAATATTATTCATCAAACATTTTGTAATTCTATTAATCAAGTACAATTAGTAAATCAATACATACAAATTCATAATTCAAAAAAGTAATAACAATACATTGGTAACTAAGAAATTTTAAGTAAACTAATAAAGCTCTAAGCCTGCCTTTTGAATGTTTGGCCCAGAGTAATGTTGCAGGGAAGTGGGGCTAGTTGCCTTGGGAGGCAAAAGCCAGTTGGCACAGGAAGAATATAAGAATAGCCATACTGGGTCCGACCAATGGTTCATCTTGCCCAGTATCCTGTTTCCAACAGTGGCCAATCCAGGTCACAAGTACCTGACAGAAACACAAATTGTAGCAACATTCCATGCTACCAATCCCAGGGCAAGCAGTAGCTTTCCCCATGTCCATCTAAAACATAGAATATGGACTTTTTCTCCAAGAACTTGTCCCTGACAAACACTTAGACATTTTTTTTCTTCAGATTTTGTGATGGGCTTCCTTCTCTTGGACGTGTTTTTCTTACGTGCCCGAAAACTGCCGGAGAGAATCGGGATCAGGACGTGCGAGGACGCCCAAGTCAAAACTATTTGGACGTCCCTTTCGATTATGCCCTTCCAGGTCTCTTTCAGCCAATCACAGCATGTTTAGCTTATACCAGTAAAACACGTCCAAAAGAAGGGCGCCCATCACAAAATCTGAAGGGAAAAACATCCCAAGTATTTGTCATGTATGAAGTCGTCTTTGGCATGCGCAGATCAGCCAGCATAATGATTGGCTGCTCTGCGCATGCTCAGCTGGCTGACTGGCTTCCCCTCCTTAGGAAGGAAATCGCGTGCAAATGAGCTAACAGCGAGCAGCTCATTTGCTTGCGATTTCCTTCATGCATGCCCATTTTTTACCAATTCGCTAAGGGATCGGTAAGGGAAGGGCTCTTTCCGTGGAGTTAGTGCGTCTCAGGCTAAGTCCATTCACAGCTGTGTGGATTCACTTAAACACCTCCTGTTAAGAAGGTGTTAAGCACATCCCTGCTAACTTCACCAGTGTCAGAGCATGCTAATTACTGTGAGTTAACTGCAGTGCGTAGTTCACACCCAATCTCTGCCCATAGCCCCATGTTTAGCACACTGGCAGGCCGATGCTCAGAACTCCTGCGGTAAAGCCAACAGCACAGAAAACTAGCTCGCCAATGCTCAAAGGAAATGCTATTCAAATTATATGCGCACTGTAAAAGTGAAAGCAAAGGGGGAGCGTTCTTGGTGCATGCACAGAAGAGTTTCACAGTATGCTCAGCTCTTGTGCACATGCACCAGGCAAACTTGAAAGTGAAACACACCTTAGTGCCTATTAAATATAAGCTTTTCAATTTTTCTTTTTACTTGGAAGGCTTATATTTAAGCGCAGGGAGCAGGCACCAATGTGTGCCTTCACTTTTGGGTTTGCTCAGACTCGCGTACATTTATTTCTTAGTACCAGCGTTTAAAGCCTTGCACAAGCTTCCTTCTGCTTCCAAATTAAATAAAACCTAGTAGATTTTAAAGAAGAAATCCTCTCTTCAAACCCTCTAATACCAGCTCTGACCTGGTATTAGGTTTTCCGCAGTAAGGGCGGCTTTGCTTTGTGTGCTGTTCCCTGAGCATTGGGAGGGGATAGAAAATGACCTCATTAATATCCATTTGACTACATTTGCATGCTATTTGTGCTCATCTTTGGCGTTTACATTGACTCTCACACTAGAGCCCTCTGTGCTCACTAACGCCAGCGCTAGTCTGGCACTAATCGCCTCCAGCGCCGGCGTTACATTTTGAGCATCAACCCATGGGGTAGCTGTTAGCACAAGCCTGCGCTAATGGTTCGAGCGTGCTAAAACTCGCACTATATCTGTTTTAATTTTTCAGACCAGTATGGGACACTCCAGTAGTTGGGAAGTAGGGCCAGTGCAGTCTCACCCTGAGAATGGCAAGGACAGATCAGGATCAAGTATGTGTATTTTATACAGTGTGTTTCTTCTAGCAAAAAAGGTGCCGGTACTCAAATGTCAGGCCACCCTTCAGAGATGAGGTGATCACTGAGGGACTCACCCCACAATAGCCAGGACCCCTGCAGCCAGTCACAGAATCTATGACAAGGCAGAATTGGCGTGTAGAGCCTGAGCTCTTTCATTAAAACTTAGGGACCATGGGTCAATTTTAGCGGACAATGGAAAAGGTGCCGGTACTCAGTACCCCCAAGTACCCCCTCAAAAAAAGCCCTGATTTTATATTACATTCATATCGTATTCTATACGTGCAGGGCCTGTATATATCAGTGGGGGAGGGGAAGACATCTTAAAGTGGAACTTAACGAGTAAAATGTTGTACTAATACTATTGGATTGCTGATTCAATAACAGTTTGATAATGAGTTTGACTGTTGGGCAGACTGGATAGACCGTGCAGGTATTTATCTGTCGTCATTTACTATGTTGGCAGTGCTGGGCAGACTTCTACGGTCTACGCACTGATCGTAACTGAATAGATATGGATAAGCTGGAGTGTAAATTTTAAGGGGCTTCAACGTTAGTGTCAGAACTTTTAGTACAAGAACAGTGCTGGGCAGACTTCTACGGTCTGTGCCCTGAGAATGGCAAGGACAAATCAAACTCGGGTATAAAGTATCACATACCGTGTAAAATGAGTTTATCTTGTTGGGCAGACTGGATGGACCGTACAGGTCTTTATCTGCCGTCATTTACTATGTTACTGTGTTACTACATGTTCCACCTAAGGTGGGGGAGCAACATTTATTTTCAGACACTTCTCCCCTCCCCCCCCCCCCACCCCTCCCCCCCCCCCCCCCCCCCCGTATCATGCCAGGAGAAGCCGAACTGCAGCCATCCCAAAGCACTGCAACCCAAAATAGCTTTGCTTTTGTTAAACCAGCAAACGTTTCTCTGAGGGGAATACTCACAAATGTATGTAAGTATTTCACCTGAATTTTTTACATATAGGAGTGGTAGAAAACTATCCCGAACACAGTAAATATTGGTAGTTAACTCGGAGCTGGCTGTCATTGGTGCAGAATTAATGCCCTGACGGGAGCTTTTCCAGGCAGAGGAAAGCAAGAGAAATAAACGAGACGGGCTCCAAGTTCAGCCGTAAGTGATAAATGAGGACGGAAGAGGCCATTCATCTCCTCCCAGCAAAGTGGACATAAACACTAAAGCAGTTTTGCGGAAGACGTGTCAGCAAATGTGATCATTTTGTAAGTTGTCAGGAGGATAGAGAGCTACTTCTTTTACAGTGTCACAGGGGAGCGTGCTAGTCAAATGTGACAGCTTTCATCCATCCATGTCGTAAGAAGAGCGAGTGAATGTGTGCGGATATGGAATTGAAGGGGAACAGGCTAAAGTCGGTGGCAAGGGGGGAGCTATTTTAGATAGATGTATTTGTGTGTGACTTGTAAAATGTTTCCTAGCTGCTTAAGTATCCTTGAAGTCACTTATCCAAAGTGTGTTCAGATAAAGACCTATAGATTCACATCTTAAGAGTTCGGCGCATTCATATCAGTAGAACAGGGCAAATATTATGCATGTAAACAGGGCTCTTGAGTTACTGCTGTGGATTCCTGAACCAGGCCAAGGGTATCTGACACACTAGGCAAACTTTCAGCTGTCTACCCACCAGAGCAGCTCAAGGCCCTACCCCCTGGTGGCCAGCATCTCCCCTTCGCAACCCTACCCCACCTTCCTCCAGATGGCTAGCATCTTCCTTTTATATCCCTGTTCCCCCCCCCCCCCCCAAGGTGGCTAGCATTTCCTCTCTTCTCTCCCCATCCCCTACATGTCCAGCATCTCCCCCCTTCCCTCCCCTCCCCTCCCCTTCCTTCCCTTCTGAAAGGCCTACCTCACCCCTGTTCAGACTCCATGTTGCTGCTGCAGGACCACCACCAAATCCACCTAGTCTTTCAGCACTAAAAGACTTAGTGCAGCTGGCTTGGGGTCTTCAGAATCCATGCAGCAGGGGCGTAGCCAGACACCCAATTTTGGGTGGGCCTGGACGCAAGATGGGTGGGCAGAAGAACCCTGCCTCATCCCACAGATGATGTGGTCTCTCCTCTCACCTGCATGCCATGTGGTCTCTCAAATATCCTCCCTCTCCCGCATACCTTTTAAACAGCAGATTTTCACTAGCAATGGGCAGCAACTAATACACACGGCTGATGTTGGCTCCATACCCTTCCCTCTGATGCAACTTCCTGTTTCCGCCTAGGCAAGAATACATCAGAGCGAAGGCTATGGGGCCGGTGCGAGCAGTATGCATCAGTCACTGCTCACTTCAGGCGAAGATCTGCTATTTACAAGGTATGCAGGAGGGACAGTTGTTGGGAGTTTTCGGCTAGTGGGGCTTGGGGATCCCTGCCAGCCACATTATAGCTATGCTGGTACTGGGTGGGACCGAGCCCAAAGTGGGTGGGCCTGGGCCCACCCAAGCCCACCCTTGGCTACGCCACTGCCACGCAGGCTGAAGGCTTCCCATGTCCTGCACCCTCTGGGCTTCCTGTATTAGAGGGAGAAGGACACAGCAGTCCTTGAGCCATGCTAAGACCCTGTGCCAGCTACAGTGAGTCTTGGTTAGTAATGCTGACTGTCACAACAATGCCATCCTCCAAATTGTTTCACCCTAGGTGGACGTGGTGGAAGAACCTCCTGGCTGGTTGGTGCAAGTGACAGCCATAGAGTCCTATCTCACAGCTACCCCCCCCCCCCCCCCGCTGCATTGCATCAGGCTACCAAACATTGGCTGTCAAACCTTCCTCTTTATAACTGTAACATGATTCATCCTCCTTCATGTAGTCTCTCTATCCCCTCCTCTCCGGTCATCTACCTCCACTGCCTTTCCCATGCTTTGCTTCACTCAGTTTCCAGCTCGGAGCATGTATTGCATGAGAAGTCCTGGCATATGCCGCTCAGCCGAAACAAGCAGCAGTGACTGGCGGCAGTCCATTTATTTGAGTGGCGGGCCTCGGCATCCCTGCCAGCAAAGGTATGCCTAGTGCAGCAGCATAGGAGGCGGGCGAGAGAGAAATGCGTTGCCCCTCCCCCAGTCCACCCCTAGGTCCCCTCCTAATGTGCAGGGGCTAGCTACGCCCAGAGACAGAGTTACGGTTAAACATTTACCAGCACACCACTGTGATGACATTTATTTATTTATTTATAACATTTATTCCCCACATTTTCCCACCCATTGGCAGGCTCAATGTGGCTAACATCAGTCCGTAAGGCATTTGCCAATCCGGTAAATAAACAAACGAAGTATGGTAAGGTGAATAGGTAGGATAATAATTACAAGGGGAAAGGTAATAGAGTCTATATAAGGTCCATAAAGTAATTGTAATCCAGGAGTTATGGATTTGGGACGGGACCATTAGGATAAGCCTTTCCAAATAAGCTGGTCTTAAGAGATTTTCTGAAGTTCAGGTGGTCATAAATAATTTTCACAGATTTAGGTAATGCATTTTTTTTTAATTACATTTGTACCCTGCGCTTTCCCACTTATGGCAGGCTCAATGCGGCGGGCAATGGAGGGTTAAGTGACTTGCCCAGAGTCACAAGGAGCTGTCTGTGCTGGGAATCAAACTCAGTTCCTCAGGACCAAAGTCCACCACCCTAACCACTAGGCCACTCCTCCACTCCGTTCCATAGTTGAGTGCTAATGAAGGAAAAGGTGGAGGTGTAGGTGGGTTTGTATTTGAGACCAATACAGGTGGGATGGTGGAGGTTTAAATATGAACAGGATGGTCTGCAAGAATTCCTTGATGGCAAATTGATAAGGGTATCCACGTAACCTGGTGCTTCACCGTAAAGAATTTTCTCCGAGGACAAGCAGGCTGCTTGTTCTCACTGATGGGTGACGTCCTCGGCAGCCCCTCCAATCGGAATCTTCCTAGCAAAGTCCTTTGCTAGCTCTCGCGCGCACCGCGCATGCGCAGCCGTCTTCCCGCCCGAAACCGGCTCAAGCCGGCCAGTCTTCTTTCGTCCGCACTCGGTACGGCTGTGTTTTTTGTCGTGTCGAGCCCCGGAGAGTCGACCTCGCGCGTCCGTGTTTTATTGACGTGTTTTTTCTTCGGAAAAGTTTTCTAGCTGTCGGGAAGTGCTCCGAAAACCCCCTTGGGTTTCATTTTCCCCTTCCCGTACTTCCAGTTTTGCCCCGGTAAGTTTTCTTTCGACGTCGGGGTAGGCCTCTTTTCGGCCTCGGTCGAGATTTTTTCTCCCTTAAAGTTTTGGTGCTCCAAATTCGTCATTTCGGATTTTGACTTCGCCGGCGTGATTTTTCCGCCCATGACATCGAAGCCTTCCAGCGGCTTCAAGAAGTGCACCCAGTGCGCCCGGGTAATCTCGCTCACTGATAGGCACTCTTCGTGTCTTCAGTGTCTGGGGGCCGAGCACCGTCCCCAGAACTGTAGTCTGTGTTCCCTGTTACAGAGGCGGACTCAAGTAGCGAGATTGGCCCAGTGGAACGTTTTGTTCTCGGGCGCTTCGTCGGCATCGGGGTCATCGTGTGCATCGACATCATCAGCGTCCAGACCTTCATCCTTGGCTGCCAGTGCATCGAGTGCATCGAGGCATCGGCCCTCTGCATCGGCGCCGAGACATCGGATAGCTGCATCGACGTCGGTGGTACCGGGACCTCGTCTCCTGATGTCGTCGGACGGTGGTGCATCGAGTGGAGTGCAGGTGAGGGCTGTCCTTTCCCCTGCTGGTGGCGGTGAGCCCTCGGGTGGGTCTCCTCCTACCCTGAGGGCTCCTGCGGTACAGCCCCCCCGAGATCGACCCTCTTCGGTCTCGGCCCCGAGGAAGCGACGGATGGATTCTACGTCCTCCTCGTCGGTGCCGGGAAGCTCCGGTGACATGCTTCGGAAGAAGTCGAAGAAGCATCGACACCGGTCCCCTTCCCGCGTCGGCACCGAGAGCTCTGGGTCGCCGAGGGAGTCGGCACTCAGCAGGCATCGGCACCGAGAGGACCGCTCACCCTCTGTTCAAGAGGTGTCGATGCGCTCCACTCTGGACAGCCCGGAACAGCCTCCACGCCCGGAACAGGTTCTGACGTCGACGCCTGCATCGACCTCCATGCCTTTCTCTGCAGCCGCTCTGAACGAGAGCCTCCGGGCCGTTCTCCCAGAGATTCTGGGAGAGCTGTTG
Source organism: Microcaecilia unicolor (assembly GCF_901765095.1). Classification (NCBI taxonomy): domain Eukaryota; kingdom Metazoa; phylum Chordata; class Amphibia; order Gymnophiona; family Siphonopidae; genus Microcaecilia; species Microcaecilia unicolor. The sequence continues at coordinate 20,230,571 of NC_044035.1, read as the reverse complement.
CGCCCTACCCCTCCGGTACCGGCGGTGCTTGCGCCTCCGGTACCGTCGAGCATGGCGCCGGCTGGCCCATCGCCCGGGGTGAGGTCCCCGACGTCGGTACCGCGTGCGGTGCCGACTGCGGCCACCTCCCAGGAGGGCTCCCCGACTACGTCGGCGGAGGGAGCTTCGCCGATGCGGGCGAGGGAGTCTACCTCTCGACGCCCCCATCGTGGACGTGGCTCCACGGAGTCGAGCCGGGCGCGGTTGCAGACGCAGGTCCATGAACTTGTGTCTGACACCGAGGGTGAGGCCTCGTGGGAAGAAGAAGAAGATCCCAGATATTTCTCTGACGAGGAGTCTGAGGGTCTTCCTTCTGATCCCACTCCCTCTCCTGAAAGGCAGCTTTCTCCTCCCGAGAGTCTGTCTTTTGCTTCCTTTGTCCGGGAGATGTCTACGGCCATCCCCTTCCCGGTGGTTGTGGAGGACGAGCCCAGGGCTGAAATGTTTGAGCTCCTGGACTATCCTTCTCCACCTAAGGAAGCGTCCACTGTTCCCCTGCACCATGTCCTCAAAAAGACATTGCTGGCGAACTGGACCAAGCCTTTAACTAATCCCCACATCCCCAAGAAGATCGAGTCCCAGTACCGGATCCATGGGGACCCAGAGCTGATGCGCACTCAGTTGCCTCACGACTCTGGAGTTGTGGATCTGGCCCTAAAGAAGGCTAAGAGTTCTAGGGAGCATGCTTCGGCGCCCCCGGGCAAAGACTCTAGAACCTTAGACTCCTTTGGGAGGAAGGCCTACCATTCCTCTATGCTCGTGGCCAAAATTCAGTCTTTCCAGTTCTACACAAGCATACACATGCGGAATAATGTGCGACAGTTGGCGGGCTTGGTTGATGCTCTTCCCCCTGAGCAAGCCAAGCCTTTTCAGGAGGTGGTCAGGCAGCTGAAGGCGTGCAGAAAATTCCTGGCCAGAGGAGTTTATGACACTTTTGATGTTGCGTCCAGGGCCGCTGCTCAAGGTGTGGTGATGCGCAGGCTCTCATGGCTGCGTGCCGCCGACCTGGAGAATAGAATCCAGCAGCGGATTGCGGACTCGCCTTGCCGTGCGGACAACATTTTTGGAGAAAAAGTCGAGCAGGTGGTAGAGTCTCTCCACCAGCATTCGACAAGTTCTCCCGCCGGCAGCCTTCAGCTTCTACCTCTACAGGTAGACGATTTTTCGGGGGAAGGAAGACTGTTCCCTATACTTCTGGTAAGCGTAGGTACAATCCTCCTTCCCGACAGCCTGCGGCCCAGGCTAAGCCCCAGCGCGCTCGCTCTCGTCAGCAGCGTGCGCCTCAGCAAGGCCCCGCGGCTCCCCAGCAAAAGCAAGGGGCGAGCTTTTGACTGGCTCCAGCAGAGCATAGCCGACATCCAAGTGTCAGTGTCGGGCGACCTGCCAGTCGGAGGGAGGTTGAAAGCTTTTCACCAAAGGTGGCCTCTCATAACCTCCGATCAGTGGGTTCTGCAAATAGTCCGGCAAGGATACACCCTCAATTTGGCCTCCAAACCTCCAAATTGTCCACCGGGAGCTCAGTCTTACAGCTTCCAGCACAAGCAGGTACTTGCAGAGGAACTCTCCGCCCTTCTCAGCGCCAATGCGGTCGAGCCCGTGCCATCCGGGCAAGAAGGGCTGGGATTCTATTCCAGGTACTTCCTTGTGGAAAAGAAAACAGGGGGGATGCGTCCCATCCTAGACCTAAGGGCCCTGAACAAATATCTCGTAAAAGAAAAGTTCAGGATGCTTTCCCTGGGCACCCTTCTCCCCATGATTCAGCAAAACGATTGGCTATGCTCTCTGGACTTGAAGGATGCCTACACACACATCCCGATACTGCCAGCTCACAGACAGTATCTGCGATTTCAGTTGGGCACCCGCCACTTCCAGTACTGTGTGCTACCCTTTGGGCTCGCCTCTGCGCCCAGAGTGTTCACAAAGTGCCTAGCTGTGGTAGCAGCGGCACTTCGCAGGCTGGGAGTGCACGTGTTCCCATATCTCGACGATTGGCTGGTGAAGAACACGTCCGAGGCAGGAGCCCTGCAGTCCATGCAGATGACTATTCGCCTCCTGGAGCTACTGGGGTTTGTAATAAATTACCCAAAGTCCCATCTTCTCCCAGTGCAGAAACTCGAATTCATAGGAGCCCTGCTGGATTCTCGGACGGCTCGCGCCTATCTCCCAGAGACAAGGGCCAACAACTTGTTGTCCCTCGTCTCGCGGGTGCGAGCGTCCCAGCAGATCACAGCTCGGCAGATGTTGAGATTGCTGGGCCACATGGCCTCCACAGTTCATGTGACTCCCATGGCCCGTCTTCACATGAGATCTGCTCAATGGACCCTAGCCTCCCAGTGGTATCAGGCTGCTGGGGGTCTAGAAGACGTGATCCACCTGTCCACGAGTTTTCTCGAATCCCTGTATTGGTGGACAATCTGGTCCAATTTGACTCTGGGACGTCCTTTCCAAATTCCTCAGCCACAAAAAGTGCTGACAACGGATGCGTCTCTCCTGGGATGGGGAGCTCATGTCGATGGGCTTCACACCCAAGGAAGCTGGTCCCTCCAGGAACGCGGTCTACAGATCAATCTCCTGGAGTTGCGAGCGATCTGGAACGCTCTGAAGGCTTTCAGAGATCGGCTGTCCCATCAAATTATCCAAATTCAGACAGACAACCAGGTTGCCATGTACTATGTCAACAAGCAGGGGGGCACCGGATCTCGCCCCCTGTGTCAGGAAGCCGTCAGCATGTGGCTTTGGGCTCGCCGTCTCGGCATGGTTCTCCAAGCCACATATCTGGCAGGCGTAAACAACGGTCTGGCCGACAGACTGAGCCGGATTATGCAACCTCACGAGTGGTCGCTCAACTCCAGAGTGGTGCGCCAGATCTTCCAAGCGTGGGGCACCCCCTTGGTGGATCTCTTCGCATCTCGAGTGAACCACAAAGTCCCTCAGTTCTGTTCCAGGCTTCAGGCCCCCGGCAGACTAGCATCGGATGCCTTCCTCCTGGATTGGGGGGAGGGCCTGCTGTATGCTTATCCTCCCATTCCTCTGGTGGGAAAGACTTTGTTGAAACTCAAGCAAGACCGAGGCACCATGATTCTGATTGCTCCTTTTTGGCCGCGTCAGATCTGGTTCCCTCTTCTTCTGGAGTTATCCTCCGAAGAACCGTGGAGATTGGAGTGTTTTCCGACCCTCATCACGCAGAACGAAGGGGCTCTTCTGCATCCCAGCCTCCGGTCCCTGGCTCTCTCGGCCTGGATGTTGAGAGCGTAGACTTTGCCTCTTTGGGTCTGTCAGAGGGTGTCTCCCGTGTCTTGCTTGCTTCCAGGAAAGATTCCACCAAGAGGAGTTACTTCTTTCTGTGGAGGAGGTTTGCCGTCTGGTGTGACAGCAAGGCCCTAGCTCCTCGCTCTTGTCCTACACAGACCCTGCTTGAATACCTTCTGCACTTGTCTGAGTCTGGTCTCAAGACCAACTCTGTAAGGGTTCACCTTAGCGCAATCAGTGCATACCATTACCATGTGGAAGGTAAGCCGATCTCAGGACAGCCTTTAGTTGTTCGCTTCATGAGAGGTTTGCTTTTGTCAAAGCCCCCTGTCAAGCCTCCTACAGTGTCATGGGATCTCAATGTCGTTCTCACCCAGCTGATGAAATCTCCTTTTGAGCCACTGAATTCCTGCCATCTGAAGTACTTGACCTGGAAGGTCATTTTCTTGGTGGCAGTTACTTCAGCTCGTAGGGTCAGTGAGCTTCAGGCCCTGGTAGCCCCTTACACCAAATTTCATCATAACAGAGTAGTCCTCCGCACTCACCCTAAGTTCTTGCCAAAGGTCGTGTCGGAGTTCCATCTGAACCAGTCAATTGTCTTGCCAACATTCTTTCCCCGTCCTCATTCCTGCCCTGCTGAACGTCAGCTGCACACATTGGACTGCAAGAGAGCATTGGCCTTCTACCTGGAGCGGACACAGCCCCACAGACAGTCCGCCCAATTGTTTGTTTCTTTTGATCCCAATAGGAGGGGAGTGGCTGTAGGGAAACGCACCATTTCCAATTGGCTAGCAGATTGCATTTCCTTCACTTACGCCCAGGCGGGGCTGGCTCTTGAGGGTCATGTCACGGCTCATAATGTTAGAGCCATGGCTGCGTCGGTAGCCCACTTGAAGTCAGCCTCCATTGAAGAAATTTGCAAAGCTGCGACGTGGTCATCTGTCCACACATTCACATCGCATTACTGCCTGCAGCAGGATACCCGACGCGACAGTCGGTTCGGGCAGTCAGTTCTTCAGAACCTGTTTGGGCTTTAGGATCCAACTCCACCCCCCGAGGGCCCTGTTTGTTCTGTTCCAGGCTGCACTCTCAGTTAGTTGGTAAATTTTTTAGGTCAATCTCAGTTATGTCCTCGCCGTTGCGAGGCCCAATTGACCTTGGTTGTTGTTTTGAGTGAGCCTGGGGGCTAGGGATACCCCATCAGTGAGAACAAGCAGCCTGCTTGTCCTCGGAGAAAGCGAATGCTACATACCTGTAGAAGGTATTCTCCGAGGACAGCAGGCTGATTGTTCTCACAAACCCGCCCGCCTCCCCTTTGGAGTTGTGTCTTCCCTTGAAGTGTATTGTCTTGCTACATACTGGACTGGCCGGCTTGAGCCAGTTTCGGGCGGGAAGACGGCCGCGCATGCGCGGTGCGCGCGGGCGCGCGAGAGCTAGCAAAGGACTTTGCTAGGAAGATTCCGATTGGAGGGGCTGCCGAGGACGTCACCCATCAGTGAGAACAATCAGCCTGCTGTCCTCGGAGAATACCTTCTACAGGTATGTAGCATTCGCTTTATGAACCAGTGTACAGAGTTTAAAAGTAATTCGTTCCTTTACTGGAAGCCAGTGTAGTTTCTCACGAAGGGGTTTAGAGCTGTCGAATTTTGATTTTCCATAGATTAATCTGGCAGCTGTATTCTGGGCGGTTTGGAGTTTCTTCAGAAGTTGTTCTCTGCATCCTGCGGATATTCCATTGCATTAATCAAGGTGGCTTAGTACCAGTGATTGAACTAGGTTACATCTACGAAAGTAGCACAGAGTTCATACAATAAACCCTGTGAGATGGGAGGTAAGAATCTAAATGTGTACATAAGTATTGCCATACTGGGAAAGACCAAAGGTCCATCGAGCCCAGCATCCTGTTTCCAACAGTAGCCAATCCAGGTCACAAAGACCCGGCAAGATCCCAAAAATGTACAAAACATTTTATACTGCTTATCCCAGAAATAGTGGATTTTCCCCAAGTCCTTTTAATAACGGTCTTTGGACTTTTCCTTTAGGAAGCCATCCAAACCTTTTTTAAACTCCGCTAAGCTAACCGCCTTTAGTGGAGTTTTAAAAAGGTTTAGATGGCTTCCTAAAGGAAAAGTCCATAGACCGTTACTAAATGGACTTGGGGAAAATCCACTATTTCTGGGATAAGCAGTATAAAATGTTTTGTACATTTTTGGGATCTTGCTGGGTATTTGTGACCTGGATTGGCCACTGTGTACACCCTAGAAGAGAGAAGGGAAAGGGGGACAAGACGCATTCAGGCCCCCTTTTCTCAAGCCGCGCTAGCAGCTGCTGGTGCAGTAATGCCAACAAAGGCCGTTCACTTTGAATGGGCTTTGACGTTATTACCGCACGACAGCCACTAGCCCAGCTTGATGATACTTATGATAAAGGGGGCCTCAAATTCCTTCAACATATACAATAAAGTAACATGGTAGCCATGTTAGTTCACCTTAATAAGTAAAAATCAAGCAAAATATGGAAAAGAAGGTGGTAACCTTACTGAACTCATACTGTCCTGACCTGAGGAAGTTAGTCAAGAAATGTGTTGTTAATCCAATAAAAAGTTATTTTATTTTCCATGTTTTAAATTTGTGTTTATTAAAACGTATGTAATGCAGGCAATGCGTCTTTTTCAATGAAAAGGAAGTTAAAGAAGAAGGGGTTATTGAATGAGGTAGACTGAGGGTAATGTGAAGACATATTTGGAGTAGCCTAATAGTTAGTGCAGTGAACTTTGATCAATGTTGCTAGTGGAGGAGTAGCCTAGTGGTTAGTGCAGTGGACTTTGATCCTGGGGAACTGAGTTCGATTCCCACTGCAGCTCCTTGTGACTCTGGGCAAGTCACTTAACCCTCCATTGCCCCTGGTACAAAATAAGTACCTGAATATATGTAAACTGCTTTGAATGTAGTTGCAAAAACCTCAGAAAGGTGGTATATCAAGTCCCATTCCCCTTTCCCTAGTTGAGATTTGACATGGAATGTTGCTACTATTGAGATTCTGTTGCTACTGTGTAAGATTCTATATGGAATGTTGCTATTCCACTAGCAGCATTCCATGTAGAAGCCTGCCCTTGCAGATCAGCAACGCGGCCGCGCAGGCTTCTACATAGAATGTTGCTACTGGAAGGAGTAGCCTAGTGGTTAGTGCAGTGGACTTTGATCCTGGGGAACTGGGTTCGATTCCCACTGCAGCTCCTTGCCACTCTGGGCCAGTCACTTAACCCTCCATTGCCCCTGGTACAAAATAAGTACCTGAATATATGTAAACCGCTTTGAATGTAGTTGCAAAAACCTCAGAAAGGCAGTATATCAAGTCCCATTTCCCTTTCCCCTTTACAGCAGGGATAGTGGACTGTGCCCGCCTCTCAGTAAATGTAGGAGAAGTAGAAACAATCCAAGAATTCTAAAAAAAAAAGAGTTAAGTCCAAAGGCACTTTTGTGACTGCCAAACACTGCTTAGAGGAGACTATGCTTTAGTTTACCAGTTGACAACATAGAAGTTCCATTCACATCGAAGCTCATGTGCATATATTTACTATCATAGTAAATGAATGACGACGGATAAAGACCTGCACAGTCCATCCAGTCTGCCCAACAAGATACTTTATATGTATACCCGAGTTTGATTTGTCCTTGCCTTTCTCAGGGCACAGACCGTAGAAGTCTGCCCAGTACTGTTCTTGTACTAAGTTCTGAAGCTAACATCGAAGCCCCTTAAAATTTACACTCCAGCCCATCCCTATCTATTCAGTCACGATCAAGGCGTAGACCGTAGAAGTCTGCCCAGCTCCCGTTTTGTTTCCCAATTACCGGCGTCGCCACCCAATCTCCGCTAAGATTCCACGGAACCGTTCCTTCTAAACAGGATTCCTTTGTGTTTATCCCAGGCATGTTTGAATTCCACATATCCACCACCCTCTCCGTGAAAAAATACTTCCTGACATTAGTCCTGAGTCTGCCCCCCTTCAACCTCAATTCATGTCCTCTAGTTCTATTGGTCACAGTTAGACTGTTTTGACTCCTGACACAGGCACTCTTGCTGAAACACGGCTGTGTCGAGTCTTGTTTTCTCATTTCTTGACCAGCAGTAGGTTTGTCCAGTGGCGTACCTACGGGGGCTGACACCCAGGGCGGATCGCCGATGCGCCCCGCCCCCCGGGTGCAGCGCCCCCCCCCCCCCCCCCGGAACAGCGCAACGCCCCCCCCCCGGGTGCACGCCGCTGGGGGGGGGGGTGCCACGCGCCTGCTGGCTCTTCGTTTTCATGCTCCCACTGCCCCGGAACAGGAAGTAACCTGTTCCGGGGCAGAGGGAGCATGAAAACGAAGAGCCGGCAGGCGCGCGGCACCCCTCCAGCGGCGTGCATCCAGGGCGGACCGCCCCCCCTTTGGTACGCCACTGGGTTTGTCCTCTATTTTATATGGTTTAAAGATTTTCAGCTTCTTCGGTCGTTCTTTGCTCGCAATGACAGCACATGGGCTGTCCTCCTTTTTTGTGCATTTATTAAATTGCATCAATACTTTACATCTTGTGAGGTCTTTGGTTCTCCTTTTTCCTCCCTACCTATTTTCCATTTTGGAGCAAGGGAAAAGCTATCTGTGTTAATGCAAAAGATGTAAGAGGCCAAATTTTATCCTTTTATCTCGCTACACCTCACGCCTGAAATAGACTTCCCGAGTCTGTACGTCTAGCCCTGTCTTTGGCCTTTTTCAAATCCAGGCTAAAAGCCCACCTCTTTAACGCTGCTTTTGACTCCTAACCACTACTCACTTGCCCTGTACCCTTTTATCCCCACCTCTTTAATTCCCTTACCTCTTAGTTGTTCTGTCTGTTTGTCTGTCCTATTTAGATTGTAAGCTCTTTGAGCAGGGACTGTCTTTTTCGTGTATGGTGTACAGCGCTGCGTATGCCTTGTAGCATTATAGAAGTGATAAGTAGTAGTAGTAATGTAGAAGCCTGCCCTTGCAGATCAACAACGCAGCCGCGCAGGCTTCTGTTTCTGTGAGTCTGACGTCCTGCACGTACGTGCAGGACGTCAGACTCACAGAAACAGAAGCCTGCGCGGCTGCGTTGCTGATCTGCAAGGGCAGGCTTCTAGATGGAATGTTGCTAGTGGAGGAGTAGCCTAGTGGTTAGTGCAGTGGAACATGAGATGTTGTTACTATTTGAGATTCTGGAATGTTGCTATTACTTGAGATTCTACATGGAATGTTGCTATTCCACTAGCAACATTCCATATTTAGATTGTGAGCTCTTTGAGCAGGGACTGTCTTTACATGTATGGTGTACAGCGCTGCATATGCCTTGTAGCGCTATAGAAGTGATAAGTAGTGGTAGTAGTAAATTAGGCCTTATCTGCCATATTTTAGGGTTCTGTGATAGAGGTTAGGTGGATGATCATCAGATCATCTGCTTTCAAGGTGGACGATACCAGATTTATTGTCAGTAGAATAAATCTTACACTTGGGAGGAAAAAATTTGCTATGACATTTTAGAAAGAATGTATATAATTCAGAATATGGGCATCCAAGTCATGACATCATCAGCACTTGGTTGTCCATTTCTCACATCATTTAGAACAGGATCTGCTGACATACAAGCCAGTTTTAAAATTCATGAGAAATGGACGTCCATTTTCTGGTGACATCCAGCATGAAAATCAATTTTACAAACTGAAACATCCAATTATGAATGGGGCAAAACAAGGGGTACGGATGACTTTGTTAAAAAAAGAATGGCCACACAGATAGCAAAGCAGAGAGATCAGTGGCGTACCAAGGTGGGGGCAGTCCGCCCCGGGTGCACGCCACTAGGGGGGTGCCGCTCGCCTGTCGGCTCCGCTCGTTGTCTGCTCCCTCTGCCCCGGAACAGGTTAATTCCTGTTCCGGGGCAGAGGGAGCAGGGAACGAGCGAAGCCGACAGGCGCGCGGCACCCCCCCCCCCCCCCAGCAGGTAAAAATGCACCCGGGGGGTGTCCTTTTGCCGGGGGTGGGGGGGGGTCATGCAACCGGGGGGGAGGGCGCAATCCGCCCCGGGTGTCAGCCACCCTAGGAACGCCACTGAGAGAGATAGCCTAATGGTTAGAATAGTGAACTAAGAGCCAGGGGACCCAGGTTCAAATCCCACTTCAGTTTGTGATTTTCATTCTGAGCCCTCCAGGAACAGAAAAATACCTACTATATCTGAATGTACACCACTTCAGTAGCCTTCAGTCTTGCGACTTTCTTGTACATTCAGGTACAGTGGGCATAGTTCTGTCCATGGAGGACGCGCAGTTAAAAAGAAAAAAAGTCACAAAGAGCTGAAGTGGGATTTGCACCTAAATCCCTTGGTTCTCAGCCCATTGCACTAACCATTAGGCTACTCCTCAGTTCTGCATGCAGGTCTGTTAAGATTTTAATACCATGGTCCCATAGTTCCTGAAACTGTCACAGAGTCCAGTATCCCTTGCTAGTTTCAAATTCAGGTGAGGGAGGGGGACAACAACCACTGGGGGATTAAGGAGGTGACTTGCCTTAATCTCTCCAGTGGGCAGTTGCTCAATCAGATAACCTTTTTGTAACCTGGACATGCCAAGTACCAATTCTAAATAACAACATCCTTCGGTCAGACCACGCCCTCTGGCCATAATGGTGTGCTGCACTTTCAGACATCCATTTCCTGGCTTTATAAAATTGGGATTTAGACGTCTATGCGATATGGATGTCTAAATACCGGTTTTCAGATGTCCAAAAACACAAGTAGAGCTTGTATTATCGAAACAAAATGGCCGGCCATCTTTCGTTTTGATAATCCGGTCGGGGCCGGCCAAATCTCAACATTTGGGCCACCGTTAGAGATCGCCGCACTTAGAGATGGGCGCCATTGGTTTTCGCCGATAATGGAAACTAATGGCGGCCATCTCAAAACCAGCCAAATCCAAGCCCATTGGTCGTGGGAGGAGCCAGCATTCATAGTGCACTGGTCCCCCTCACATGCCAGGACACCAACTGGGCACCCTAGGGGGCACTGCAGTGGACTTCACAAATTGATCCCAGGTGTATAGGTCCCTTACCTTGTGTGCTGAGCCCCCCAAAACCACCTCAAAACCCACTACCCACAACTGTACAACACTACCATAGCCCTTAAAGGGTAACGGGGGGCACCTAGATGTGGGTACAGTGGATTTCGGGTGGATTTTGGAGGGCTCCCATTTACCACCATAAGTGTAACAGGTAGGGGGGGATGGGCCTGGGTCCGCCTGCCTGAAGTGCACTGCAGTACCCACTAAAACTGCTCCAGGGACCTGCATAGTGCTGTGATGGAGCTGGGTATGACATTTGAGGCTGGCAAAAAAATGTTTTTAATTTTTTTTTGGGGGGGGGGTGGGAGGAGGTTGGTGACCACTGGGGGAGTAAGAGGAGGTCATCCCCCATTCCCTCCGGTGATCATCTGGTTAGTTCAGGCACCTTTATGAGGCTTGGTCGTGAACAAAAAAGGACCAAGTAAAGTCGGCCAAATGCTCGTCATGGCCGGCCTTCTTTTTTCCATTATCGGCCGAGGCCGGCCATCTCTTAACCATGCCCCCGTCCCGCTTTCAGTACACTGCCGACAAGCCCCCTTGAACTTTGGCCGGCCCTGCGACGGAAAACAGTTGAAGCCGGCCAAAATCGGCTTTCGATTACACCGATTTGGCCGGCCTTAGGAGAAGGCCAGCCATCTCCCGATTTGTGTCGGAAGATGGCCGCCCTTCTCCTACGAAAATAAGCAGGTTGGTCTCCCTTCAACCTAGCCTCTGATATTAACATGTAGCTCTCCCTTGACTTTGCTCCATTTCAGCATAGAAGATGCTCAGCTCTGTGACTCGTATCTTCAAAGGGTGTAGAGGGTATAGCTTTCCTCCGCATAGGAGGTTTTTATAATGCATAATTAGGCCATTATATGAAAAGGAGTAGCGTGATAGCCTGGAAGAGAAATTCTTTTGCAGAAAGCGGTTGAATAACATACTTTAAGCATTTTCTCTGATTAATTTCTGTCTTCATACTGGTTAGAATGTACAGGAGTTGCTTCATTCCATTGAGTGAGTGGCTGCCACTGAGATACAAGGGGATTTGATAGCATAAGCCTCACAGTTTGACACTGGCTTCTCTATATCAGCCTTTCTTTCATAGTTGCCTTTATATTTTTTCCTTGATAGTTTTGTACAAGCAAGTGCCTCACTGCCATGCATTCCCCTGGAATTTTGTCCTTTAATATCATGTATTAAAAAAAAAATTTTTCAGAAAACCGCGTCTTTTTAAATTATGAAAACCCTACAATCGTGTATATACTGTGTTAATACAGTAGAGTTTTTCAGCATCTCTGTTTGCAGAGTATTATTTTAAAAAGAGAGGAACAAGCTCAAAGGATCCTTATTGGTAGGGAAGTGAGGGTCAAGCCAGGCATCAAGTAGGGTCGGTGGTTTTTGCAACAAAAAGTAAATTGGGCAGAGACTAAATGGGCTTTGTGATCTCTATCTGCAGTCACGGGAAGGGCAGTTCTATAAACTAACCATAGCACAGAGACTACTATTACAGCACTGACCAGTGGAGGAGTAGCCTAGTGGTTAGTGCAGTGGACTTTGATCCTGGGGAACTGAGTTCGATTCCCACTGCAGCTCCTTGTGACTCTGGGCAAAGTCACTTAACCCTCCATTGCCCCTGGTACCAAATAAGTACCTGAATATATGTAAACTGCTTTGAATGTAGTTGCAAAAACCTCAGAAAGGCGATATATTAAGTTCCATTTCCCTTTCCCTATTTGAGATTCTACATGGAATGTTGCTACTATTGGAGATTCTAGATGGAATGTTGCTACTATTGAGATTCTGTTGCTACTATTTGAGATTCTACATGGAATGTTAATGTTGCTATTCCACTAGCAACATTCCATGTAGACGCCTGCCCTTGCAGATCAGCAACGCGGCCGCGCAGGCTTCTGTTTCTGTGAGTCTGACGTCCTGCTCTGAGCGAGGAATGATGGACGCAGACCCCTGAGGAAGGTTTTTGTAGCCGAAATACGGACTATGTTGGGTCCAAATAAAGTTGTGTTTGGAGCATCTTATCCTGGTGTTTGGACTGATCGCTTGGACTTGGTTCTTTTCCACCCTGTTTTTGTTGTGTTCTGTTCTTGTGGAAAGAGTGAACCCCATTTGCTTTTGCGTATATTGATGTTAGAACACACATCTTTATAATTATATGGGTTGTTCAACCAGTACTGTACTCCATTGGAGAAAAAGAATTCTGTATATTCAGGAAAGAAAGATTTTGCTTTTATTTTGCCTGTTGTTACCACTGTTCCCTCTAAGCTGAGCGGGAGTCCTCTACCTACAATCCGGCCATTGAGGGGCGCTGTTTCTCGATCGCATCCTATATAATAATTCTCACCTCCAACGTTCTGAGGCTGCCTGGAACCGTGGCTTCTGGCCAGAGGTGGTCTACTTCCAGTGGAGTAGATAAAAGTGACGTCATGAATGAAGTGCCACTGATTGGCTGCGCCTCCGAGTCCAGCACGATGCCCAGCAACAAACCGCCACCCAGTCAGCCAGCAGCAAACAGTGACCCAGGTAGGTGGAGGAGTAGGGAAACACGCGGAGCATGTTTCCCTACTCCTCCCCCTGCCTAGGAATCGCTGCACACTGCCTGCGAACCTCCCGAACCACCCGCGCACACCAACCGCCCTCAACCGGAGAGGACGAAGAGGGAGGGCGGCAACACGGCGAGTGAGCGCCTGCGGCGACTGTCGAATCTGCAGGAGGTGGGTGAGGGCTCAGGATGGGGGTCGGGGTCCACTGGCAACTCGCAAGACAGAGGAGGCAAAGAGCAGCGGGTCCTACTCCAGCGCAGCCGTCATCCCCGTTCATTCAAAACAAAGGTAGCAAACCTATGCAATGCTGCAGCAAATTCAATAGACAGGAGTGGAAGTGAGCAAAGCAAGTCTAGGTAAGCAATGAAGCACATTGGTTAATCTCTGTTTCCACTCCCCTACGCAGCCGTCATTGCTATACACTGACAAACAAGCAAAAACTTGCAGCTGCTTCACATTGTCGTTTTTAAAATGTTGTTCCATCTGAAACAAGTCTAAAGCTCTTTAAACTGGATAGACAGTGCCTTAAAACTTGCAGGACAAAAGGAGGGGGGAGACAAACACACCCTGCAACTGGGAGGGAGGGGGGATCCTGCAACTGGGAGGAAGGGAGGGAGGCGGGACCCTGCAACTGGGGAGGGGGGTAAAAGGGGAATGGGGAAACCCCTGCAACTGCGAGACAGACCCGGGGGGAAAGACCCTGCAACTGGGAGGGAGGGGGGACCCTGGCACATACTCTCATTTTCACACACACACTCGCACCCAGTCTCACTCTCTCTCTGTCACACACACACACACTTGCTCATTCACTCTGTCTCACACAGTCACTCTCACACACACTCTCTCTCAAACATACACACTCCCAGGAAAACCTTGCTAGCGCCCGTTTCCTTTCAAACAGAAACGGGCCTTTTTTACTAGTTTTCAGTAATGGACAGACAGACTCTGCAAAACTCCAGGGACCCTGCCTGACCCTAGCAATTGAAAACACAATATTGATGCACTACCCCCTACTGGCAGTTGGAGGCCTCCCGCTCAGCTTAGAAGGAATAGTGGTTGTCACTGACAAATATGCCATTTTTTTTTTATATTCCTGGATTTTTTTTTAATTAGATTTTAATTATACAACAAATTCAAAAGGTAACACAACAGAAAAAAATAAGCAATACACAATAAAGCTGAGTTCAAATCATAATGTTAGTCCGCAGTTGAAAGGAAAAGGTCTAAAGTTTTCCATTTTTGAAGACCAGTTTTATGACTAAGAATGGAAATTACTGCAGACTGCTCGTATTTTTGTATAGTAAAATCCAGTTCCACCAAAGCACCACATTTACTTGGGAAGCGTCTTTCCAGTGCGAAATGACCATTTTCAATGCAACTGAGACCAAGAAGTCAAACAATAACTTATCATTTTCTGAAGATGGAAATGAAATGCAAGTGGATTTCCATATTATATATTTGGGTAAAAAAAGATTCATGAAATCCAAAAATCTGACCAGAATATTACAAGATTAGGACATTCCAACGACAGATGTACAAGAGTTCTAGTTTTGGTTTTTACATGACCAACACAAATCACACCTAGAAGACCCAGACAATTTACTCTTTCTAGGCGTCCAAAGGGCCCTGTGATACATAAAGAAAAGGGATTGTGTGTTACGCCATTCTTTTTATCTTATTTTAGACCCATTCAGAGTCAGTGCCACCATCGAGCAATCACTTTTCAGCAGATCTATATAGGTGCTTATTTGGAGCCCATTCAATAATGTATAAATCTGCAGTCCATAAGATGGTGGACCACTGTGTAACTCCTAACATGCCTGCCTTTATTTATTTATTTATAGCGTTTATATCCCACATATTCCCACCCAAGGGCAGGCCCAGTGTGGCTTACAGGAATTTACCGAAAGCATACATCAAGTCTACAACAAACAGTCAATGACATTGTAGTGAAAGAGGCTAGTAAGTAATAGCAGAAGTGGGGAAATGTGCAAAGAGAAATGGAATTCAATAGACAGCGGTGCGGGGCGGGTCAGGAGCGTAAGCTTTCCCCAATAAGAAGGTCTTAAGAAGTTTATGTGGAGCAGAGTTTGCAAACAATAAAGAAAAGTAGACGTCTACTTTCTTTTATAGAATACTAGCATAACCAGGAAGATACACGTGTATTCAGTTAGACACAAGCATATAGGTCAGCCATAGATAGGGTTACCATTTGTCCGGATTTACCCGGACATGTCCTCTTTTTGAGGTGGGCAACCGCCCACCAGCCTGCCCATTTGTCCAGAAATCCAGACAAATGGGCAGATTGCTAGCCTCCCCTCCCCTTAGTTACTACTGCCCTGGTGGTCTAGTGACCTCTTCCGCCTTCGGGGCAGGAAAGAGCCCCTTCTTTCCTGCCCGGAGCACTGCCCTGCATGCATCCTTCCTGTTGGTGATGTCGGCGCCGATTCAAAATGGCCACCGAGAGTTGAACTGACCTCGCGAGACTTCAACTCTCTGTGGCCATTTTGAATCGGCGCCGAGATCACCAACAGGAAGGATGCATGCAGGGCAGCGCTCTGGGCAGGAAAGAGGGGGCTCTTTCCTGCTCCGAAGAGGTCACTAGACCACCAGGGCAGTAAGTAAGGTAAGGGGAGGTCGTGTGACAGGTTGTGTGGCAGGAGGCAGAGTGAGGTATGAAAGGGGCGGGTGTGTGGTGGGGGCGGGGCATGTGCCTTCCTTTTTGGGGGACAAAATATGGTAACCCTAGCCATAGAGCTGTGTAAATGCTTGCACATAGATGCCTGAGATACATGCACAGCTTAGAGGCACCTTTACTAAAGTGCGTTAGGTACTTTATGTGTGGTTAACGTGTGAAAACAGGGTAACGCATAAACTTGTTATGATGTTTTGCCATAGTTGGCTTGCTATCCCTTACCATCCCCAATGGAATCTAACCTATCCCTTCCCGTACCTGCTAAGATCCACTATCCCTGCAGTTAATCTCCTCCATCCCCACCCATACCCATAGGAGACAACACTATTAATTACTCATTTACAGTCCTCCATTTCCTCCCAACAGCATCCCATGGTTTTTTCGGACGGTATTCAGTATTCAACCAATGAACATTCCAAGCCTCAGGGGTCCTTTTGCTAAAGTGCACCGAAAAATGGCCTGCGCTGGTGTAGACACGTGTATTGGACATGCAAATTGGATGCAAGCAGGTCCATTTTTCAGTGCACCTGAAAAAAAAAGGCCCTTTGGGGGGAGGGACTGAAAATGGACGTGCGTCAAAATGAAAATTGGTGTGCATCCATTTTGGGCCTAAGACCTTATTGCCACCCGCTGACTTAGCAGTAAGGTCTCATGCGTTAACCGGGCGGTAATTGTCAGAACGCGTAGAATGCCAATTACCGCTGGTTAGCACCGCATGCCAGAAAATAAAAAATATTTTCCGGTGTGCATAGCAAACGCGCGTCAAAAATGAATTTACCGCCCGGGCCACGCAGTAGCCGGGCGGTAGTTCAAAATTGACACGCGTAGGCACCTTCGCAACAGGGTTGCCAAGTGGAAAATTTTTTTCCCACCCAAACCAGCCTAAATCCAGCCCAAAACCTGCCCAAACTCAAACCCCACCCCTGACACCCCCACCCCTGCGTCATCAACCCCGCCCCCGCCGTCATCGGCCCCGCCTCCCCCGTCACCGGCCCCGCCTCCCCATCATCGGCCCCGCCCAGAACGTCACTAACCCCGCCCAAAACGTCACTAACCTCGCCCCCCGCGGCCGAAAAAAACGCCTGAAAACCGCCCAAAAGACAAAAAAGAAGCCCAAAAAACCGCAACCCGCCGCGGGCAAAAATTTCCCGCGGCGGGTCGCAGAAAACCGCCCAATTGGGCGGTAAAACCGCCCACCTGGCAACACTGCTTCGCAACTTAGTAAAAGGGCCCCTCAGTCTGGTGTTTCAGCTGCCTCTCTGGGCATTCCAAGCCTCATTCTGGTGCTCCAATTGCCTCACTCAGTGCATTCCAAGCCTCATTCTGGTGCTCCAGTTGCCTCACTCAGTGCATTCCAAGCCTCATTCTGGCATCACCAGAGATCTTGACTACACTCCTGCAGGGATCCCACAGCAACTTCTTGTAGGAATCCTATGGCAAAGTCTTCCATCCCTGTGGGAATCCTGTGAGTTCCACGAGATTCCCATGATCCCTATTCCTGTACAGCTCTCTAATCTTAACACGTTTTAGTAAAGGGGCCCTTAGTGTTCTTTGCCTAAGTGTGAGTTCTGCCCGTGTGTCCCATGTGTCTGCCCACTATGCACATATTTACTGAATAACATGTAGCCGGATTTTTGGTATTTACACACATGCACGTGCACGTGCATAGGGTTTTCTTTCTAGAGTTACCCCCGTGAGTTCACAAATCTTGCTGCAAGGAAAATGGTTATTTGGGATCCTTTGCTGTTTTGGGAGAATCTGAGAAGTATGTGTACATCTATTCTATCTGCTGATGTTCCAAATTTGTGAGGAATCATCTTATTCGTTTGGTGTGGAATTCTCTTGCATATCTGATTGTTAGGCTGATCTGCAGCCTCTGCCGATTAATTTTGTATAGATGCATGTTTGCTTTTTTTTCCTTTGAGTTTTTTGTAAAATACACCAGGAAATACACGAATAAGCCCAAAAGACAATATAATGAATCGAGAAAATAGTCTAATATTGTATGCAATCTAGTTGTTCTTCTTGTTTTATCGTCTGCCTTTAGTGTTTGTATAAAACTGTGTGTTATCCATTGTATTAACATGTCCCTAAAGGGCCCCTTTTAGCAAGCTGCGGCAAAAGGGGGCCGGCGCTGGCGTCGGCACACGTTTTACATGTGCGCCAAGGCCCCCCTTTTACCGCAGATGGTAAAAGGGAAGTCTCGACTTCCTGCAGGAAATGGCCATGCAGCAAGGAAAGCACTTGCCGCGCATCCATTTCGGGGGAGAGGGAGCCCTTACCACCACGCATTGAGGTGGCCGGTAAGGGCTCCTTCACAGCACTGCCCGATTACCGCCGGTTACACTCCACTACTACAAAAATAAATTAATTTTTGTATTACAGGAAATGACACGCACTAGGGGTGGGAAGTGTGGTACTTCCTGTGTAGTGTGCGGTAAAAGGAGGTTTAAGAGCAGTGACCTAAGAGGGTATCACAGCTGTGTACTACATATAGCTTAACTGAGTTGAATTCTGCTTTCCAGTTTTCCTCTGTTCCAGGGGCGTAGCCAGACTTCGGCAGGAGGGGGGTCCAGAGCCTGAGGTGGGGGGGGGGGCACATTTTAGCCCCCACCGCCGCCACCAACAGCAGCAACTTTGACCCCCCCCCCCCCCGCCGACGACCCTCTCGACCCCCCCATCCCGCCGCCGTCGCCTACCTTTGCTGGCGGGGGACCCCAACCCCCGCCAGCCGAGCTCCACTTCTTCTCTCAAAAGGCTTCCTGCTGTTTCTGACGTCCTGCACATACAACGTGCAGGACGTCAGAAACAGAAGGAAGCCTTTTGCGAAAAGAAGAGGACCTCGGCTGGCGGGGGATGGGGTCCCCCGCCAGCAAAGGTAGGCGGCGGGTTGGCGGCGGGAGGAGGGGTCGAGAGGGGGGTCCAGGGCCAAATCTACGGGGGCCTAGGCCCCCATGGCCCCACATAGCTACGCCACTGCTCTGGTCATGCACAACCACCACGTAAAATGAAATCTGTTTAACGTAAAAATTACACTGGATGGGAGACTCCTAGAGCTTGAGTAGTGAAAGTGAGGAGCAAACAATACATTTTATGGAGCAAAGTGGAAAGGATGTATCAGGCTTGCTATTTAAGGGGCTCTTTTACTAAGCAGGGTTAGACTAGGGTTACCATATGTCCGGATTTACCCGGACATGTCCTCTTTTTGAGGACATGTCCGTGCAACCGGGCGGGTTTTGCCAATCTGCCCATTTGTCCGGATTTCTGGACAAACAGGCAGGCTGGTGGACGGGCCGTCCTATAGGACGGCCCGCCCACCAGCCTGCCCGTTTGTCCAGAAATCCGGACAAACAGGCAGATTGCTAGCCTCCCCTCCCCTTACTTACTAGTGCCCTGGTGGTCTAGTGACCTCTTCTGCCTTCGGGGCAGGAAAGAGCCCCCAGTTTCCTGGCCGGAGCACTGCCCTGCATGCATCCTTCCTGTTGGTGATCTCAGTGCCGATTCAAAATGGCCGCCGAGAGTTGAAGTCTTACGAGGTCACTTCAACTCTCAACGGCCATTTTGAATCGGCACCAAGATCACCAACAGGAAGGATGCATGCAGGGCAGCGCTCTGGGCAGGAAAGAGGGGGCTCTTTCCTGCCCCGAAGAGGTCACTAGGCCACCAGGGTAGTAGTAAGGTAAGGGGAGGGGGGTGACGGGGTGTGTGACAGGGGGAAGGGGAAAATGTGACAGGGGCAGAGCGAGGGTGTGAAAGGGGGGCGTGGTGTGAAAGAGGGCGTGGCATGTGCCCTCCTTTTTGGGGGACAAAATATGGTAACCCTAGGTTAGACACTAACACATGCCTAATGCAGGTTAAAAAGGCAGAGCTCTTTAAGTAAGTGTTTTAACAGTGTGCCTTTCACTGACTCATTTTTTCCCCCTCCCTCTTTCTCCCTTATTCTGTTTGGTTAAATCTGTAGGATTATCCAGAACCGGATTTTGGTTGTTACCTTGGCCATCGCTATTGTCTTCACCATCGTGCTGGCTGTTTTTTTTTCTTTACGAGGACACTGATACATCTGTTCCCTTCTGGTAAACAGCAGCAAGAGTGAGGGGAGGGAAAAAAGAAGTCAACTCACCCTGTTTAATTAAGACAAAGTGGTCCTATGAATCACTCCCTCCTTGCACTGACAGAATTCCGCTCTTCCACTCAGGTGCAGGTAACTTAGAAATGTCTGTATTAGCTGCTCCTCCCCCACCCCCTCCGGGTTTTGTGTTCTGTTTAAAGATCCAGAGTTTGTGTTAAGAAAGTAATTTAAAAAAATGATTCCCCCATAGAAGAATAAAGATTTGCCAGAGTCCAGGCCATGACCATATAAAACAAAGGTAGTCAAGGTATCTGGAAGAAGGACGGGGAAGGCATGATTTTGGCTATCGAACTCTGTTTTTCATATCTGCACTAACTCTGCAGACTTTCTCTTACATCATGGAACGGTGAGTCAGGCGGAAAGCAAATATTACAGGGAGCAGCAGCTCATATCACGCCAATCAACTTTGTAATAAGTAACCAGGATAATTTGGCAGATATAATTAGGAGTTTATACTCTTACCCTTCCATTACCTTGCCATGGCTAAAGCCGATATGTGCTTCTCTGGGAATGTATGTCATTACTACTGCAAAAGGTGCTTAGAGGTTTCATATGGTTTTTTTTATTATTAAATAGGTGGGGAAAGGGGACTGTCTAAAGCCGCAACAATGTGAAGAAATATTTTATATATTACAGGAAAGAGAGCAATTAATATCTGCTTTCCATAGAGAACTTGCTGATTAAAATTGGTGACAGCTTATTTCACCTAACCTCTCTTCTTGGTATGAATTAACTGTATGTGATCAAGGTGGGTCAATCCAGGCTTAGATTTTTTTTTTTTTTTTTTTAGAATTTTTATATGCATCAAGTTGCCCAGACAGTTGGTCACCTCTGTAAATCATATGGGGTATATAGTATGGATCAGGAGAAGCCCATGAAGGTGTAATACCTACATTCAAAACTTCAATTTGTAAGCCATTTTGACTGTTTGGAGAAAAAATGGTGCATACAATCTTTTGACATAAATAAAGTATGCACGGGAACGCAAGGATTTGAAAACCGGCTGTCATGAAAGATACATCTCTTGTATTCCAGAAGAGTATGAGCAAGTAAGAAACAGAGGTGTATCTGGACCGGCAGGAGGGGGGGCCAGAGCCAGAGTGAGGGGGCACATTTTAGCCCCCAGCGCCGCCAACCCCCCCCCCCCCCCGCCATTGCCGGACCCCCCCCCCCCCGCCAATGACCCTCTGCACCCCCCTTCCGCCGCCAACCCTCTCCAGCCACCGTCGCCTACCTTTGCTGGCCGGGGACCCCAACCTTCGCCAGCCGAGGTCCTTCCGTTGCAAAACTGGCGGGGGACCCCAACCCCCCCACTAGCCGAGGTCCTGTCTTCCGTTGCAGCAAAGCTTTCTTCAGTTTCAAATTCTGAGTCTGACGTGCAGGACGTCCGTCAGACTCAGAACAGGAAGCTTTACTGCAACGGAAGAGAGGACCTCGGCTGGCGGGGGTTGGGGTCCCCCACCAGCTTCGCAACAGAAGAGAGGACCTCGGCTGGCGGGGGTTGGGGTCCCCCGCCAGCTTGGCAATGGAAGAGAGGACCTCGGCTGGCGGGGTTGGGGTCCCCCGCCAGCTTCGCAACGGAAGAGAGGACCTCGGCTGGCGGGGTTGGGGTCCCCCGCCAGCTTCGCAACGGAAGAGAGGACCTCGGCTGGCGGGGGTTGGGGTCCCCCGCCAGCAAAGATAGGCGACGGCGGGTTGGCGGCGGGAGGGGGGGTGGAGAGGGTCGTCGGCAGGGGGGGTCCAGGGCCAAATCTACGGGGACCCAGGCCCCCGTGGCCCCACGCAGATACGCCCCTGGTAAGAAATAATATCTGATAGGGCAAAAATGAGGGGAAATTAAGAATATGATCAAAAGAGAATGCAGCAAAACCAGGCAACTTGATACTTTGAATTGCCTCACTAGTACTACTGCTTCCAAATTTAGATTGAGGATTTTGGCCCTTTTTGCGCTAAAGCAGGTCCCATTTGCCTTGGGAGCGTAATTTTTCATTCAGAGCTTTTCTGATAGTTTAAATATTAAGAATGCAAGCAAAAGGGGATCAAGCATTTATTTAAAGCAGTATACTTCGCAAACTGCTATACTTGCTCTGAACCTGAAAAGAAATGAAAAAATGATATAGACAGATAGTATGAGCATGAGCTACTGCTTAAAAGTTTCAAAAGATGCTCTACAAAGCGACCATCAGAACTTCTGCCCTGAGGCGTGTGCTGTTTAATCCAAAGCAGACACAACCTGCTACCTTATTTCTCCAAATCCAGTGGTTTTCAAGTGGAAGTGACCAAATTAGCTCAGCTTTCAGATCCTTATTTCTCTTTTTTGTGAATGTTGTACTAGGTGCAGTATTAGAGGAATTTCCACCTATTTCACAGCTTTGATTCATATCAAACCTTCATTGACGGCTAAAGCATATGACTTGGGTACCTCAGCAGTGAAGTTGGCCATGCATTACCAGAGTAACATAGATATTAATTATATATTAACATTGCTGAAGATTTTGCGCAGACTTCCAGGCAGGGTGAGCTTCTGGAGGACACCGCGTTGAACGGATTTTATCCATCGGCGGTCATTGACTTCATCGAAATTGTCATCAAATGAGTTTTTTTTAAATGTCGATTTCTGTTCTGGAGCATTCTTGGTGGGACTCTTATACCAGATGCCTTGTACTTTTGGTCTGATGTAATTAATTTTTATTATTTTAATGTTCGCTGTCATTGACTGTAAATTTCTGAATAGCATTTGCCATAATCATGTCCACAGTTTTTCTCTTTTTAATGTGATTTTTCCAGTGACGGGGCGGGAGTGGTTCCAGCACGAACTGGCTACTTCGGACAGGGAAACCTCATATAACCATGTGGCTTTTTGTTTAACCTTGTTTTAGGAAAAAGTGTTAGTGGCTTTTAAAATCACAAAATGTCCACATGTGTATTCTCGGTACCTGTTTGGGAAAAGTTTCTGTAGGAGAAAACTGCAAAAAAAAAAAGACTTGTTTAAAGGCAAGTGAAATGTGCTTTTAAGCAAGGCAGAGAAGGACACTAAGCCAATCAGGCTTCCTATAGCTTTATTTTGACTTCAACCAAGACTAAAAACCATGACGGTAATCCGTGCTGACCTTTCTAAGCTATTGATTTGATGGTGAGGTTTCACTGTACAGCATCATGCTTAGTGATTTAGCAGAGACTCAGAATGTCTTGCTGTCTGTATGTAATCCCAATTCCTTGGCCAGAACAGCTCAATCTAGCCGTCTTGAAGACAGCTGCCTTCATTTCATAATACATCGGAAATTGACATGAAACAATGTGGACTGTCACGTCCGTAAATTCCTGTATTCAGGTGAATCGTTGGGAATATGGACACGTGGGGAAACAAAACAGCAAAGATGTCAGAAGCTTCCTCTTCAGTCTGTTGATCACATGGGTTAACCCTGAAAATAGTTATTCTGTAATCTCTCATTGTTGCTGTAACCTCGGTCCAATGGGTTAGCCTCTCCACGTTGCGTGTGAAAGGTTCCTTTTGCTGTCTCATTGTAAATATCTTAAAAATTGTCATGTTGCTAATCTATATCTGAAATGGCCAAGCAAAAATAAAACAGATATTTGTGTGTACAATTCACGTGTGTGTGTCTGATAATTATTCTGCAAGATTGTCCCCTAAAACACACAAATCCGGCATGAGACCCAGAATTAAGTTTTTTTGGGGTTTTTTTTTTTTTGTTACATTTGTACCCCGCGCTTTCCCACTCATGGCAGGCTCAATGCGGCTTACATGGGGCAATGGAGGGTTAAGTGACTTGCTCAGAGTCACAAGGAGCTGCCTGTACCTGAAGTGGAAATCGAACTCAGTTCCTCAGGACCAAAGTCCACCACCCTAACCACTAGGCCACTCCTCCACTGTTGCTACTATTTGAGATTCTACATGGAATGTTGCTATTCCACTAGCAACATTCCATGTAGAAGTCGGCCCTTGCAGATCACCAATATGGCCGCGCAGGCTTCTGCTTCTGTGAGTCTGACGTGCAGGACGTCAGACTCACAGAAACAGAAGCCTGCGCAGCCTTCTATATGGAATGTTGCTAGTGGAATAGCAACATTCCATGTAGAATCTCCAATAGTAGCAACATTCCATGTAGAATCTCCAATAGTATCTATTTTATTTTTGTTACATTTGTACACCGCACTTTCCCACTCATGGCAGGCTCAATGCGGCTTACATGGGGCAATGGAGGGTTAAGTGACTTGCTCAGAGTCACAAGGAACTGCCTGTACCTGAAGTGGGAATCGAACTCAGTTCCTCAGTTCCCCAGGACCAAAGTCCACCACCCTAACCACTAGGCCCCTTTTATTAAGCCGCATAGGCGCTTACGCGGGCCCAACGCACGCCAAAATGGACTTACCACCCGACTACCACGTGTCTCTTGCGGTAATTTCATTTTTGGCGCGCATCCGCTACACGCATCTGAAAAATAATTTTTATTTTCGGATACGCGTAGCAGACGCGCCCCAAGTGGCATCTGACGCCAAAATTCTTTACCACTAGGTCTATGGTTGGCGGTAAGGTCAGAGACCCAAAATGGACGTGCGGCAATTTTGATTTTGCCGCACATCCATTTTGGGGGGGGAGGGGGGAAAGGCCTTTTTTTTTTACAGGCGCGCTGAAAAATGATTCTGCGCGTGCCCCAAACCCACGCCAACACTACCGCAAGCCACTTTTCAGCGCGCCTTTGTAAAAGGACCCCAAATTTGGGGCATAAATCTGAGAAGAATGTAGCCTGGCTGACGTTGGGTTTTGCTGTCTGGGATGGAAACGAAAGCCATTTGCTATTCTGTTTAAGGCAGGCTGGATTGTCTTATTTTGGACCCGGCTTGGTGGGGTGCTTTCTTTGCTTGTGCTTCAGAGTCCTGAGCTTCAAAGGCTGAAATTAATGGTGAACAAATTTCTGCAGCTCTGACCATCCCATGCGGGGCAAACCCATCGAGGGCTGTCATTAAGGAAAGAGAAAAATGCCGATTCTCTTTCCCCACCCCCCACCCCCCAGCAAAAGAGAAAAGAGCGTCATCAGATAATAGCCCCAGCCATTGGGGTTTTCATTACCAAACAGCATCCAGAGATTGTATGCCTCCCCCCCCCCCCCCCCCCAAAAAAAAAAGGCAACTGTGTCTCCCCCACCTTCTTTTCTTTCAACCTGTCAGATCATTTCAGTATTTCAAATCCAAGGAAAACAGCCTGCCTGCTGCCGGTTTTGAAGTTGTAATGGTGTCAAAAAGTCACGACTGACTGACAGCCGTCAGTCCCAAAGGGGCTCATTAAATCATAAAAACTTGACAAGAAAATAATTGAGCATCACTAGCAAGTTGGCGCCTATTCAGACGTTTTGATTTTCTTTCATTACTGGTCCCCACCATTCTGTTAGTTAACAAATTGCATTACAACAACTGTTAGGGACTAATGATTTGTTTATCCCTTGATTGCTGTTGTTATAATTATTATTTAAGGTATTATCTGTGTCACGAGGTACTGCAGCAGCTTCATGCTGAATATTCTTGCACTCGGAGCAGTGGGTACGCTTTGCAATGTGAAGCAGACTATTCATCTCTTTTCTCTTTGCCACTGATTTGGTTTCATGTAGCGTCTTCCACAGAGAAAGATGAAAACTTGTCAAAAATAGGTTATGTCTTATTCTAAGGGGCAACTATAGCAGCAGGTACAGGCACACTTTAATATTTAATTAAGGTTGATGTTAACCCCTTTAAATGACTTTCGCTGCAAGTTCTGTTGGAGGGCAATAATTGTGCTTCATCTCCAAACCGCTGGCAAAGTTAAAGAGCAGTTTCAGATAATGAAATTTCCCAGCTTAAATATTTATAACAGTTTCTCTGCCGGATCATGAATTAATTGCTTTCTCTCTCACACCCACACGCACACAAAAAACCCCAAATCTTTAAAAAACATTTTCTTGCATATTAGGGAAATTTTTATAGCGGAATCTGGATATGAAGAAAGCATTAAATATTCATGTCGTAGACATTTCTGATGTTTTCTAACTTTCTCTTTTCTTAATTAAAAGCGCTGTTGTGTTTCTGAGTTCATAATAGTCTGCATAACCTGGGAGGAATTTTTATTTACAGCATCTATAGAAATGTGCTTTTTTAATTCTATCCTTTCAAAGTGGACTAACACGGCGACCGCAATACTTTTATTTAAAGCATCTGAAAAGAAGAATACGGACACTGCATCGTATTAAATGCTTTAATTTGGGGTTTGTTTGTTTTTTCGTTTCTTAATGCGTTTTGCCATCTTCATTACTGTTATTTGCCAATATGCTATCAGACTGTACAGCGAGTTTAAATCCAGCCCCGTATGAGATTGTTCGGTTCTCTTGTAGTTTTAATGAGTTTGTGGACTCTGACATCCATCACTAAGCCAGCCTTTCATTTTTAAAGTAATTAGTCGTCAAGAAGGAGTCTTTTCAGTACATTTCTGGTGAGTAGCTTGTAGGAAGAAAGGCAGAACTTCCACAATGTTGTAATGGAGTAGTCTTGTGATGGCTGGGAAGTAAAGCCTTATGCGGTGTTGCCCAGTTCAGACCTGGAGGTGCCAGTCTGCTTTTCGCATTTCAATGGTCAAGATTCACATGTGGGGGTAATAATCCAAACAGTCACTCAAAACCCAACACATAGACGTATATGCATGAACAGCGGAAGTCTGACAGTGACTTCAGCAGTGAGTCTGGGTTTTAAAAAGGTTTGGACAAATTCCTGGAGGAAAAGTCCATTGTCTGCTATTGAGGCAGACATGGGAAGCAACTGCTTGCCCTGGGATTTGTAGTATGGAATGTTGCTACTCTTTGAGATTCTGCATGGAATCTTATCGCTCTTTAAGATTCTGGAATCTTGCTATTCTTTGGGGTTCGACATGGAATGTTGCTACTCTTTGAGATTCTGCATGGAATCTTGTCGCTCTTTAAGATTCTGGAATCTTGCTATTCTTTGGGGTTCTACGTAGAATGTTTCCACGATTTGGGTTTCTGCCACGTACTTGTGACCTGGCTTGGCCACTGTTTGGAAAACAGGATACTGGACTAGATGGACCATTGCTCTGATCCAGTATGGCTATTCTTATGTTCTTATGACTCTTTTCACACTGAGACACAGCCCAGTGACTCATCCTCTTTTTGGAACTCACCTCCTCTTCATACCCATGCTGAGACTTCATTTAAAGCTTTTGAACCAGTGTTAAAGGCCTGGGTTTATGCACAAGCCTTTCAAACCACCAAAGCATGTTCTCCTACATGAAGTGGACACTCATGTTTGCCCTAGAAAAATGGACACTAAGGTAGTATGTTATACCATTTAGCTCCTTTTTATTTTGCTTGTCTACTTTATTTTCCTCCTACTCTTAGCTTTAATACTGTGTTGACTTTGCCAGTACATGCAATCTTTCCTATCCATAATGTAGTTACATAAGTAGTGCCATACTGGGACAGACCAAAGGTCCATCAAGACCAACATCATGTTTCCAACAGTGCCAATCCAGGTCACAAATACCTGGCAAGATCCCCAAAAAAGTACAAAACATTTTATGCTGCTTATCCCAGAAATAGTGGATTTTCCCCAAGTCCAATTTAACAATGGTCTATGGACTTTTCCTTTAGGAAGCCATCCCAACCCTTTTTAAACTCTGCTAAGCTAACCACCTTTACTACATTTTCTGGCAACGAATTCCAGAGTTGAACTACACGTTGAGTGAAGAAGCATTTTCTCCGATTCTTTTTAAATTTACTACTTTGTAGCTTCATCGCATGCCCCTTAGTCCGAGTATTTTTGGAAAGCATAAACAGACGCTTCACATCTACCCATTTCATTCCACTCATTATTTTATAGACCGCTATCATATCTCCCCTCAGCCATCTTTTCTCCAAGCTGAAGAGCCCTAGCCGCTTTAGCCTTTCCTCATAGGGAAGTCATCCCATCCCCTTTATCATTTTCAGTGCCCTTCTCTGCACCTTTTCTAATTCCACTATATCTTTTTTGAGATGCGGCGACCAGAATTGAACACAATATTCGAGGTGCGGTCGCACCATGGAGCGATACAAAAGGCATTATAACATCCTCATTTTTGTTTTCCATTCCTTTCCTAATAATACCTAACATACTACTTTCTTTCTTAGTCGCCACAGCACACTGAGCAGAAGGTTTCAAAGTATCATCAACAAGGACACCTGGATCCCTTTCTTGGTCGGTGACTTCTAACGTGGAACCTTGCATGAGGTAGCTATAATTTGGGTTCCTCTTTCTCACACGCATCACTTTGCACTTGCTCACATTAAACGTCATCTGCCATTTAGCCGCCCATTCTCCCAGTCTCGTCAGGTCCTCTTGTAATTTTTCACAATCCTCCCGTGATTTAACTACTTTGAATAACTTTGTGTCGTCAGCAAATTTAATTACCTCACTAGTTACTCCCATCTCTAGGTCATTTATAAATATGTTAAAAAGCAGCGGTCCCAGCACAGACCCCTGGGGAACCCCACTAACTACTCTTGAGAATACTGACCATTTAACCCTACTCTCTGTTTTCTATCTTTTAACCAATTTTTAATCCACAACAGGACACTACCTCCTATCCCTTGACTCTCCAATTTCCTCTGGAGTCTTTCATGAGGTACTTTGTCAAACACCTTCTGAAAATCCAGATACACCTCTTCCCTTCTATATTTTTATGTACTTTGTAAACCGCTATGACCTGCTAGTTAACTATAGTTGTATAGCAAATTTTGAATAAACCATAAACAGTATTTTGAAACCAGTGGCGTAGCCAAGGGTGGGCCTAGGTCCACCCACTTTGGGCTCAGGCCCACCCAGTAGCAGCACACCTATGATGTGGCTGACAGGGATCCCCAAGCCCCACCAGCCCAAAACTCCCAACAACTCTCCCTCCTTCATACCTTGTAAATAGCAGATCTTTGCCTGCAGTGAGCAGTGACCGATACATACTGCTCGCAGCGGCCCCACAGCCCTTCCTCTGATGTATTCCCGCTTATGCGGAAACAGGAAGTTGTATCAGAGGGAAGGCTGTGGGGCCAACATAAGCAGTGTGTATTAGTTGCTGCTTGCTGCCTGTGAAAATCTGCTATTTAAAAGGTATGCAGGGGAGGGGGGGGGGATGTTTGAGAGACCATATGGCATGCAGGCAAGAGAGGGAGAGACCAAATCACTTGCGGGACAAGGCAGAGTTCTTCTGCCCACCCATCTTGGGCCCAGGCCCACCCAATATTGGGTGTCTGGCTACGCCCCTGTTTGAAACAGGGAGCCAATGAAGTGACTTGAGAAGATAGATTATATGAGTGTAGCTACATTGGCAGAAGATAGGATTGGGCAACAGAATTTTGGTGTATTTTACAAAAAACTCAACAGAAAAAAAAAAAGCAAACATGCATCTATAGAAAATTAACAGAGAACAGAAAGTGGGAGAGCGACCAAGGATATCAGAAACTGGAGGATGTTCTTAAAATGAAAGGGGAGTTAGTTTACTGGGAGATTGCTACAAGAAGACGGGAGCAGAGCTCCATGACAAATATGTTCTCCTGATGACGCGATAATAAGCGAAACACAGCTTGTGTTGAGAACAAAAAGCTGACGAGAATGAAAAGCAGACACGAAGAAGAAAAGAAGTAAAGAATTCTCTTACACCACGAGCACGATTATATTTTCCACATTGCCCCGGAGGTCTACCTAGACGCACTCAGCGGAAGGCAGAAGAAAAAATTCCAGCCCTAAGCTAAGTGATCAATCTTTTGCATATTGAGAAGTTAAATGATCATTCTCACATATTTTAAAAGAGATGCATATATAAGGAGAGAGGGAGGGCTGCAGTGCTATGATGTTGAGTACTGTATACTGCTAATAAGTACACCAGCCGGAGCAATATGAGTTTTACTGAGCACTAAAACATTAGACACAAAGTGGTTTATATTCACTAGATTAATAGCATATACAAAAGCTAAAAAAAAAAAGAAAGGCAATTTAAAACAACGGTTTCCATTAAATTTTAACTGCCAGACCCTCGACCAGTGGCGTAGCCACAGGTGGGCCTGGGTGGGCCGGAGCCCACCCATTTAGGGCTCAGGCCCACCCATCAGTAGCACATGTTTAGCACTAGCTGGTGGGGATCCCAAGCTCCGCCAGCTGAAGATTTTCCCCTGATGGTAACGAAAACGCTACTCTCCATGATACTGGCACCTGCACATGCTCAGTTTTCAGCGTAAGCCTGCTGCAGACTGCCAAGGTGGAAAGAAGCGTTTTCCTGCCAGCTGAGATATTTTTTTGTGGTGGTTAGGGGGGGAGGGAGAACACTTGGTGCTCACCCACTTCTTGCCCAGGCCCACCCAAAATCTGTTGTCTGGCTACGCCCCTGTTCTACCCAAACCCACTTCTCTCCCTCCACTCTCTATTTCAGTCGATAACACCCTCATCCTCCCCGTCTCATCTGCCCGCAACCTCGAGTCATCTTCGACTCCTCCCTCTCCTTCTCTGCCCATATCCAGCAGACAGCCAAGACCTTGTCGCTTTTTTCTCTATAACATCAGCAAAATTCGCCCTTTCCTCTCTGAGCACACCACCCGAACTCTTATCCACTCTCTTAATACCTCTCGCCTTGACTACTGCAACCTACTCCTCACTGGCCTCCCACTTAACCATCTATCCCCCCTTCAATCAGTTCAGAACTCCGCTGCATGCCTTATCTTCCGCCTAGGCTGATATGCTCATATCACCCCTCTCCTCAAGTCACTTCACTGGCTTCCGATCAGGTACCACATACAGTTCAAGCTTCTCCTACTAACCTACAAATGCACTCGATCTGCAGCCCCTCACTACCTCTCTACCCTCATCTCCCCTTACGCTCCTACCCGTAACCTCCGCTCACAGGACAAATCCCTCCTCTCAGTACCCTTCTCCACCACCGCCAACTCCAGACTCCGCCCTTTCTGCCTCGCCTCACCCTATGCTTGGAATAAACTCCCTGAGCCCATACGCCAAGCCCCCTCCCTACCCATCTTCAAATCCTTGCTCAAAGCCCACCTCTTCAATGTCGCTTTCGGCACCTAACCATTATTCAGGAAATCTAGACTGCCCCAATCTTGATTGACTGCACTTTTTGTCCTTTAGATTGTAAGCTCCTTTGAGTAGGGACTGTCCTTCTTTGTTAATTGTACAGCGCTGCGCAACCCTGGTAGCGCTTTAGAAATGTTAAATAGTAGTAGTAGTAGTAGTAGTAGTAGTTGTGCTATTTTCATTGCCTCTGGTTCTACCATAGTACTTCTTTTTTCATTATCATAATGATGCAACGCTGCAAAAGAATTTGACAGGGGCAAAGCTTGGAAGGGCGAGTGTTTCTGTGTCACAGATCTTGGTCTACCAGAGCCTACTGTGACCCATCTATTCCTCTGATGTTTCATTCTCTGAGGCAGTGGTGGTGGTGGTAAATTAGCTGGGAAATGAGTAATCCTGGAGGCTTCTTTAATTGTAGTTAATTCCTTCTTGAGTTTGTTGATCTCTTCTTTCAAGGCTGATATTTGGAGACAGATAGGACAAGCTCTAAGGTTCCAGATAGTTTGCCTTAGGATTAAAGCAGAACATATATTGCACTGAATGAAGGTCATAATGATGTGATTCACAAGTGTGAAAAGGTGAACTATGAGAGGGAATAACAAGAATTAGGATTGACCAATTAAGTGTAATGAAGATATTTGTCCCTTGATTGCCCTATATAAAGGGAGTTTACCTAGGGGTGGGTGGGTAGGACTAGGACACAGGTAACCTCAGTTACCAATGAAACCAAGTCTGAAAATGCCCAGCACAGCTCCCAGCTCACAAGGTAAACTTAGGTTCTACTACCCAGCTCAAAACAAAATTGCCCCTGCTCCACAGCTATGAGTCACCAGATGCTGTGTAACTAAAATTGATTGAATTAAGAGGCAGATGCACTAAAGCTAAATGAGCCTTTAATGACTCTCCAACGAGGAAAATTTGATCCGTTGCATGCATCAAAGGGCTTTTACCGAGGAAGCCAGCAGCTAACGAAAACGGAATGGAGATGAGCAATTAGTGTAAAAACCCCATTGAAACGACATGCACTAACCTTTTCCGATTGCCTTTACGCAGGAAAAAGGCAGGAAAACTAACGAGAGGTCTGGACCACTCGTTAGGTCAGCTCTGTGGCAGGAAAAATCATTAAGAGAAAAAATAAACAAACTTTGAGCCAATCCCAGCGCATTAGCAGAGCTAAAAGCGCTGTGATTGGTCCAAAGGACGTCAGAAAAACAAAAATAAATAAAAATAAAAAAAGGATCGGGAGGGGGCAAGGGCGCTCATCAGGAGCGTCCTGTACGGACGGCCTTGCCCCCCCCCCCCGCTGCTCGCCACTTTCCGCCGCTCCCCCACCCCGAAAAAGCAAAATGCTAGCTGCCCCGGTCCCCCTCCCTTCCTCACTACTCTGTCACCTCAGCTCTGCCTCCCGACATCCTCCGTCCTGTGCCCCGCCCCCTTTTGGGGTCGTCGCCGCCATTCCCCTCTTCCATCGGGCCCCCCTCCCTCTTACCGGGCCCGTGCAGCGCCTCTCTCCTCTGTCCAAAGGCGCTGCACGGGCAAGAAGAAAGCTGATGGCTGCCTTCGCCCAGCTTCGATGGCGCGTCTTTCTCCTGCTGGGCCCGCCCCTGTCTGACGTCAATAACCTACGTAGGTTACTGACGTCAGACAGGGGCGGGCCCAGCAGGAGAAAGACGCGCCATCGAAGCTGGGCGAAGGCAGCCATCAGCTTTCTTCTTGCCCGTGCAGCGCCTTCGGACAGAGGAGAGAGGCGCTGCACGGGCCCGGTAAGAGGGAGGGGGGCCCGATGGAAGAGGGGAATGGCGGCGACGACCCCAAAAGGGGGCGGGGCACAGGACGGAGGATGTCGGGAGGCGGAGCTGAGGTGACAGAGTAGTGAGGAAGGGAGGGGGACCGGGGCAGCTAGCATTTTGCTTTTTCGGGGTGGGGGGAGCGGCGGAAAGTGGCGAGCAGCGGGGGGGGGGGGGCAAGGCCGTCCGTACAGGACGCTCCTGATGAGCGCCCTTGCCCCCTCCCGACCCTTTTTTTTAATTTTTGTTTTGATTTGATTTGGGAGCCATGTGCTTGTGATTTGACTGTGTTTTGACTGTTTGTGGCATGCGCAGAGCAGCTAACATAACGCTTGGCTGCTCTGCGCATGATTTGGGGGCCGATTAACGATGTGTATTGTGATTCTTTGGTACATTGTACGTTTCAATACCGATCTCAGCATGTGTGACTTTTTTTTTTGGTGCATTTTTCGTTATTTTAAAATCGTTAGGGACTTTAACGATTTAGATTTTTTTACGTTTGGTTGCTGCATCTGCCTCTAAGTCTCTGGCAGTGTAGATTCAACACACAATTCTAATGAAAACAGACACCAGATTCAATGTCACCAGATTAAGTCACAGGTTTAAAACACTTGGCACAGGTTTATTTATTTATTTATTTGTTACATTTGTATCCCACATTTTCCCACCTATTTGTAGGCTCAATGTGGCTTTCGTAGTACCGGAGAGGCGTCTGCAGACTCCGGTGAGAACAAATACAAAGTAATGTTATAGTAAGATAAAGTTCATGTGGCATGGCCACATTGGGGAAACGTACATCGGAAGAGTTGCGTTTTGTCCATTTCGTACTTTAGTTTTGTTGTGTTGCAGGGATCAGGCATTTACGTTGGATCGATGGGGTATGCCTTTTTGAACAGGTCAGTTTTTAGTGATTTCCGGAAGTTGAGGTGGTCGTATGTCGTTTTCAAGGCTTTTGGTAAAGCGTTCCACAGTTGTGTGCTTATGTAGGAAAAACTGGATGCGTAAGTTGATTTAAATTTAAGTCCTTTGCAGCTTGGGTAGTGCAGATTTAGGTACGTTCGTGTTAGATCGGATGCGTTTCTGGTTGGTAAGTCGATTAAGGTTAAAACACAGTTCCAATGAAACCACCTTTAAGACAATTCCAGCATAAAAAGATTAAATCACCAGCACAGATATTCAAAACACAATTCTCTAAAATCCCTTTAAGACAATACCAGCATAAAAATATAAAATCACAGTGCAATATAGGCAATAGGATAGAGACAGATAAGGAACTTATAGAGGCCAGACCCTCTGCAAGTGAAAAGACAGATTTTTTTTGTTTTCTTTGGGGTTTTTTTTTGTGTGTTAATAGGATAGAATAAAAAGGGGGTGAAATAGAATAAAGGAGTCAATAGTTTATCAGGAAGATATTAAGAGCAGGACACAGGTAACCTCAGTTACCAATCAAACCATGTCTGAATAGTTACCTGTTTTCAAGACACACAGAGAACCTCAAAGGGAAACAAAGGGATTGTGGAGCTTAGTTGCTTGTATGGATGGGCAGACTAGTTAGGCCATGTAGTCTTTACCTACTGTTGTTTTCTATGTTGTTTTTCTTTATCTCTCTCTCTCTTCACTTTATCTGTCTCTCTCCTGTTGGCTCATCTGTCATGGCCCTGTGCTGTGAAGGGAATCCCCAACACACTTATGCCAACCTCTCAGGACATAGGAAGAAGATTTCCTGAGCCCTGCTGCTCCTGTTGCCGCCAGTCTGAAGATGTGGACTAAGGAATCACTAGCCCAACTTCATTAATAGACTAGGAAAAAATGCCCGTTTCTGAGCGGAATGAAACGGGCGCTAGCAAGAGGCCCCTCCCCTCCGTCCCTCCGAGCTACTTGCCTTGTTCGCTGTGGCGTTTCCGTTTCGGCCCTCGTCGAGTGTCATAGCTCCGCCCTCGACGTCATGACGTTTTGACGCGAGGGCGGTGCAGACACTCCAGTGCACACCGGACTTCCGTGGAGGCTTCAGAACGTTGGGGTTGCCTTTTATATAGAGAGATTACAAGGAAATGATTTCTGAGCTCTGCTGAAAACCAACTTGTTTGGTGTACACAGAAGGGATCTCCAGTCACCATGTGCTGGTAATTTAGTTCAGAGCTCCTGTCTGTACTGCTACTGAAGTAACATAATGTGAGGTTTCCCTATAAACTCGCTCCCAAGTAGTTCTTCAGAAGCATTTTTTAACTGCAGTAAAGTGCAGACAGAACTGATTTGAAGAGCTTAAGGGGCTCATTTTCAAAGCACTTAGACTTACAAAGTTACCTAGTAACCTATGGAACTTTGTAAGTCTAAGAGCTTTGAAAATATGCCTCTGTAGCTGTTTTTAACTTTAAGTTCGGTAGTGTGAACTACACTTTTTGATTTTTTTTTAAGTTTTTAGAGGCAGAAATGTTGGTATATGCCTGCAAGCATTCTATATTCTGCTCATACCTTGCTGTAATAAATGTTAATAAAAATTATTAAGAGTGATTGAAAATGGAGAAGGAAAGCAAGCTGCTTGAGTGGCATATGCATCACAAAGGGGCCCTTTTAACAAGCTGCGGCAAAAGGGGGCCGGCGCTGGCGTCGGTCCGTGTTTTACATGCGAGCCGAGGCTCCCTTTTACCGCAGCTGGTAAAAGGGAAGGTCTCGCTTTCCTGCAGGAAACGGCTGGGCAGCAAGTAAAGCACTTGCCGCGCAGCCATTTCAGGGAGCAGCCCTTAACACCACCCACTGTGGCGTGCGGCACTGCCCGATTACCGCCGAGTACAGTCCGGCGCTTCAAAAATAAATACATTTTTGTAGCGCCGGAAATGATGGTGCGCTAGGGGTGGGAAGTACCGCCGGGCTGCTGCGGTAGCCCGGCCGTACTTCTGTAATAGCAAGCAGTAAGCCCGCATTGGGCTTCCCGCTGCTTAGTAAAAGGAGCCCAAAGTGTCTAAGCAAATCCCAGAATCTTCAGAATAAAAAGATGTGAAACACTCAAGGCAGTAATGCTCTGGTACTTTTCAGTGTTTGTTTATTTATTTAGCACATTTATACCCCACTTTTCCCCACAGTTTTGCAGGCACAAAGTGGCTTACAATGTACTGATGAGGCTAACGCCAGACCAGTTGTTATACAATTACAATCAAATTAGATAGGATAGAAGGAACAGGGTAAAAAAAGAAAAAGGGAAAGGTTAAAGAGTCTAAAATGGGCCACGGACATGTTATTAGGAAGGACTTTAGGTTATATGTTGTGGAGGAGTGGCCTAGTGGTTAGGGTGGTGGACTTTGGTCCTGAGGAACTGAGTTCGATTCCCACTTCAGGCACAGGCAGCTCCTTGTGACTCTGGGCAAGTCACTTAACCCTCCATTGCCCCATGTAAGCCGCATTGAGCCTGCCATGAGTGGGAAAGTGCGGGGTTCAAATGTAACAACAACAACAACAAAAAATCCTTAAAGAAGGCTTTCCGAGATAGGCTGGTCCTATGCTGAGACGGTTCTGGTTTGTTGAACAGCTCTCGGCAAGGCGTTCCATAATTGGGTGGAAGTGGAGATGAAATCTGGCCCCTGAGATGAGTGGTGAAGCGATCCGTTCACTCAGTGGTGTTTAGACGCAAGTACTAAGTGGGCCCAACGGCGCTGCTGTAATGCTCAACAGGTGGTGGTCAGGACAGGAGACTATAGCGATCACGCGGCAGGCTGGGTGGAAATAGGCTCAGACAGAGTATGTCAGGGGGAGTGTTGGGTAAATATCTAATTAAAGGTCCTCCAAATCGGGATTTATCACCAGCCCTATTCCCTGGGAATCATTCTTTTGCTGGGCATGGTGAAGTGTAAGGGGAGGTTGCGGGGGGGGGGGGGGGGGAGGTTATTGAGTGCTCTGTGTTCTTATATCAGTGATGCCTGCTGTTCTTGTCTTTTATGTTACTGTAACCCATTTTGAATGGGATTTCTTCAAGAAAATGGAATAAACTTTAATAAAATAAATACATTTGGGGGACTTATAAATTCATATTTCATTTAGGAAAAGACCTTGGTGCTTCAAAAAAGCAGCTTTGAGGATGACTCATGCTTTGAGGATATGAGAATGTATGGGGAAAAAATGGAACTCTTTTGACTAGGCTGTGCAGAATAATTCATCTTTCAGCCCAACCTGTGTTTTCCTCTTCATATCTGTTCATTATCTGATGATATAGAAAAGTTGATTTTTTTCTTAACAAATTATTATTAAACAAAGCTTCCCTTGAATTTGCTGCAGCATACAGATAATTTATAACATTCTTAGTCTTAAAAGCCAATATCTTAATGCAGAATTATGAAGAAAATGCTCCGACTAACACAGCCCAAAATAAAACACGCTTCGAAAGTGCTAAACCCCTCCGAGAAAAGCTGCCCTGGCTCCCAATCAAAGAACGGATCATCTTCAAAATCTGCACCTTGGTCCACAAAATTATCTACGGTGTAGTCCCAGGATACATGACAGACCTCATAGACTTACCAATAAGAAACAAAGTCAGATCGTCAAGATCCTACCTAAACCTACACTACCCAAATTGCAAAGGACTGAAATACAAAAACAACTTACGCAGCCGGCTTCTCCTACACAAGCGCACAACTATGGAATGGGCTCCCAAAAGCTGTGAAAATAATTCATGACCATCTAAACTTCAGGAAATCACTAAAAACCAACCTCTTCAAAAAGGCTTACCCCACTATTGAGCTTATTTTCGAAAGAGATCGCCGGCCATCTTCCGACACAAATCGGGAGATGGTCGGCAATCTCCTGATCCCGGCCAAATCGGTATAATCGAAAGCCGATTTTAGCCGGCCCCAACTGCTTTTTGTCTCAGAGCCGGCCAACCTTCAAGGGAGGGTGCAGAAGGTGGGCCGGGAGCGTGGTACGAGATAGCTGGCTTCACCCCATAATGGAAAAAAAGATGGCCGGCTCAGACGAGCATTTCGCCGGCTGCACTTGGTCCATTTATTTTTTGTTACATTTGTACCCCGCGCTTTCCCCACTCATGGCAGGCTCAATGCGGCTTACATGGGCCAATGGAGGGTTAAGTGACTTGCCCAGAGTCACAAGGAGCTGCCTGTGCCTGAAGTGGGAATCAAACTCAGTTCCCCAGGACCAAAGTCCACCACCCTAACCCTAACCACTAGGCCACTCCTCCACTCAAACAGGTCCAAGTCACAAAAAAGTGCTCCAATTGACCAGATGACCACTGGAGGGAAACGGGGATGACCTCCCCTTACTCCCCCAGTGGTCACCAACCCCCTCCTACCCAAAAAAAAAAGGTTTTTTGCTAGCCTGTATGCCAGCCTGAAATGTCATACCCAGCTCCCTGACAGCAGTATGCAGGTCCCTGGAGCAGTATTTAGTGGGTGCAGTGCACTTCAAGCAGGTGGACCCAGGCCCATCCCCCCCCCCCACCTGTTGCACTTGTGGTGGTTAATGTTGAACCCTCCAAAACCCACTGTACCCACATGTAGATGCTCCCCTTCACCCCTTAGGGCTATGGTAATGGTGTAGAGTTGTGGGGAGTGGGGTTTGGCGGGGATTTGGGGGGGCTCAATACCCTAGGTAAGGGAGCTATGCACCTGGGAGCTATTTTTTTTTTTTTATTATTTCTAGACGTGCCCCCTAGGGTGCCCGGTTGGTGTCCTTTGGGCCAGTGCACTACAAATGCTGGCTCCTCCCACGACCAAATGCCTTGCATTTCGCCGGGTTTGAGATGGCTGGGCCCGGTTTCCATTATGGCTGAAAAACGAAGCCAGCCATCTCTAAACCCGGCGATCGATTTAGCCTGCCCCAACCGTATTTTGAGAATACGGTTGGTTCCTCCCCCTTGTGGAGCCAGCCCCGAAGATGGCTGGCCATCTATTTGGCCGGCACCATTCGATTATTCCCCTCCACGTAAGCCACATTGAGCCTGCAAATAGGTGGGAAAATGTGGGGTACAAATGTAACAAATAAATAAAGTGTCGTCCGTAACCTATATGTGGTGATGTCAAGCATTTGGGAATAGCATATATTTTAAGTTGAAATCACTTTGTTACCCTGAACTACCACAATGTATATGCTGTACAGAATAACAATATTTATTTAAAAAGATGAATCTTTTGGATGCTCTGTGCTTGCACTCGGACATTTCCTCCATCTGGATAAGTGCCTTTGGCATGAATAAAAGTTTTGCTAAAATGAGACACTTTCATTGATTGTTTGCTTAAGATGCTCCACAGCTAGCTCACTGCATTTCTTTCCTGAAGGTACGGTCACAACTGCTCAATGCTGAAGGAATCTAAAGCTTCTATCTGGTTCATCCCACATGAGCTTAACACAGAAATGTCCCCAGACTGCTGCGGAGGCCTGTTCGTACCAGCCTTTATCATTTTGCTTCAGACCCTGTTCATAGAATCCAGAAAATGTTTGAAGCGGGATGAGAAAGGGATGATTGTGACCCTTGAAACCTCTGAAGGGTCCTTTTACAAAGGCGCACTGAAAAATGGCTTGCGGTAGTGTGGGCGCGCCGATCCATTTGTTAGCGCGCCTGTAAAACAGGCCTTTATTAACTTTCTGCCGAAAATGGACGTGCGGCAAAATGAAAATTGCCGCATGTCCATTTTGGGTCTGAGACCTTACCGCCAGCCATTGACCTAGCGGTAAAGACTCACACGGTAACTGGGCGGTTATGACCTGCGGGCGCCAAATGCCACTTGGCGCGCGTCCGTTATGTGTGCCCGAAAATAAAAAATATTTTTCAGACACGCGTATTGGATGCACACCAAAAATGAAATTACCGCAAGAGCCACGCAGTAGTCAGGTGGTAACTCCGTTTTGGCATGCGTTGGGCACACATAGACGCTTACGCGGCTTAGTTAAAGGAATCCTTAGAGAAAGAAGAAACAGTTCTTCTACGTAGATCAGTCTTAGCCATGTTGGGAAAAGACAGTGGTCAGCAGAGGTAGTATCTTAAGTGATTATTTATTTGTTTGTTTGTTACATTTGTAGCCCACATTTTCCCACCTTTTTGTAGGCTCAATGTGACTTACATAGTACCGGAGAGGCCTTTGCAGGCTCCGGTGTGAACAAATACAGGGTAGCCCTGCTCTGATCATCTATATGCAGTTTTATATTTCTCCAGCGGTACAGGGCATCAAAGAAAAAACAATTCTCTTACCATTCCAATTCACTCCCTCACTTCTGCTGCGACTGGGCTAATGCCAATAATGTTACATTTTTATTGTGACTTTCATGCCCACTTACTAGAAACCAGGCTCTCGACAACTGCTCAATTTCACAGATACCCCGAACAGCCACGAGATAGAACTCCATGCCATCATCATTCAACATGAC
The DNA here is from genome assembly GCF_901765095.1 of Microcaecilia unicolor. Classification (NCBI taxonomy): domain Eukaryota; kingdom Metazoa; phylum Chordata; class Amphibia; order Gymnophiona; family Siphonopidae; genus Microcaecilia; species Microcaecilia unicolor. The sequence continues at coordinate 20,190,559 of NC_044035.1, read as the reverse complement.
TCCATAGAAGCTAATGAAAGACTAAACCAATACACTGAAATAGTTTAAATAGTTACACTGATGAGTTCAACTTAATGTTTCCTAGATGCGAACTAATGATATTAAAGTGAGGTTGAGGAAAGGAAGATGTACATACAAGTATAGGAATAGGGGACAGTGCTGGGCAGACTTGTACGGTCTGTGCCAGAGCCGGTGGTGGGAGGCGGGAATGGTGGGTGGGAGGCGGGGATAGTGCTGGGCAGACTTATAATGTCTGTGCCAGAGCCGGTGGTGGGAGGCGGGTCTGGTGGGTGGGAGGCGGGGATAGTGCTGGGCAGACTTATAATGTCTGTGCCAGAGCCGGTGATGGGAGGCGGGGCTGGTGGTTGGGAGGTGGGGATAGTGCTGGGCAGACTTATAATGTCTGTGCCAGAGCCGGTGGTGGGAGGCGGGGACAGTGCTGGGTAGACTTATACGATCTGTGCCAGAGCCGGTGGTGAGAGGCGGGACTGGTGGGTGGGAGGCGGGGATAGTGCTGGGCAGACTTATAATGTCTGTGCCAGAGCCGGTGGTTGGGAGGCAGGGCTGGTGATTGGGAGGCGGGGATAGTGCTAGGCAGACTTATACGGTCTGTGCCCTAAAAATGACAGATACAAATCAAGGTAAGGTATACACAAAAGTAGCACATATGAGTTTATCTTGTTGGGCAGACTGGATGGACCATGCAGGTCTTTTTCTGCCATCATCTACTATGTTACTATATGTTACTATGTAATAAGAGGAACTCTCGTGGATTTTATATTGCAAAACCTGTTCCCAAATCTTATTTGAGGGCCACTAAAATTAAAAATCTACCTGGCTGTGAAGTGGCACAGTGACGGTGCTGCCTATTGCAGTGTTGGAGACCTGAGTTTGATTCGCAATGCGGGTTTTCTTTTTCGAGATCAAGCAAGGTCAGGGATGCTGCAGAGGCAACAGCATTCCCAGACACTGAGGGAAGCAAAACCCAGCCATTACACAATGGTAACGCCTAGTGTTGGGATTTGGGACCCATGAGTTCAGGGTTCTAGAAGGAGCCCTGGTGCATGACCCCAACTAACAAGTGTCATTGCAGTGACTTAACTGCAGTTAAGCTCTTATATAAAAATACTTTCTTGGATCTAGGTTAGTGGAAAATTTTAGACCAGTTTCATTGCTGCTTTTTGTAGCCAAAATAATTGAGAAAGTAGTGTATGATCAGTTTATAGGGTTTCTTGAAAGTAATTGGATATCAGTCAGTTTGGCATTAGAACGAAACATGATACAGCAACTCTTTTGATTTATCTATTAGACTTAGTGAGGGCATGTTTTTGATAAGGGCTTTCACTTCCTGTTGATTACCTTGGATATTTTGGCAGCATTCGATAGCATTGATCATGGAATTCTAGTGAGGCATTTAAAATTCATAGGAATTAGTGTTACAGTGGTTTAAATCTTTTCTGGTATATAGAAAATTCTCCGTTTTTTTTTATAACAGAGTAAAGTCTAGTGAGCTGGACAATTTAAGTTGTTGATGGTGATTTGTGTGCTTTATCAAGAGGCCTCTGTTTACTTGAGAAATTCTGTACAATGGTATGCACCATCACGGCCCTTACGGTCAGCCGTGGGTTGTGCTCTTACAGTTCCTCCTTTGCAGCAATTGCGCCTGGAGTATACAGGGAAAGGAGTGTTTTCCATAAATTGCCTCTTTGCCTGAAGATCCAGTCTCAGCCAACTTTGTTTAGGTAGGGGACACTCAAGGAAGTTATACGGAAATACTTTTATAGCAAATAGGAGGAAATATTTTTTTCACTCAACGAATAGTTAAGCTCTGGAACTCTTTGCCAGAGGATGTGGTAACAGCGGTTAGTGTATCTAGGTTTAAAAAAGGTTTGGACAAATTCCTGGAGGAAAAGTCCATAGTCTGCTATTGAGACAGACATGAGACACAACTGCTTGCCCTGGGATTTGTAGTATGGAATGTTGCTACTCTGAGATTCTGCATGGAATCTTGTCACTCTTTAGGATTCTGGAATCTTGCTATTCTTTGGGGTTCTACATGGAATGTTGCTACTCTTTGAGATTTTGAATGGAATCTTTACTCTTTAGGTTTCCAGAATCTTACTATTCTTTGGGGTTCTACATGGAATGTTGCCACAATTTGGGTTTCTGCCAGGTACTTGTGACCTGACTTGGCCACTGTTTGGAAAACAGGATACTGGGCTAGTTGGACCATTGGTCTGACCCAGTATGGCTACTCTTATGTTCTTATGTAACATGTGTTGTGCCTGACTTATTGCACTCATTCATTGTGAACCTTACTTTATTTGCTGGACCCTGTCCTGGATGGGCTGCTCTGAGTGATGATGTTCTGCTGCAATGTTTGTTTGGTGTAGTATATTTAGGTATTATTGTACATGTTTTGTTGTACTCTGCCCTGGATAAGGGTGGATTATAAATATTAATAAATTAAATGATGAGGTCGGCTCTTAGGCTTTGGTGGAATGAAGCATTGTGACATCACAATATCAGCTCTGGTTACCAGAGACTGAAACTCGTCACACTAAGGAGGGGGGGGGGGGGGGAAGTTAGCCAAATATAGGACAGTCGAGCCATTGTGACATCACTGATGAGGTTGGTTCTTAGGCATTGGTGGAATGAGGCATTATGACATCACAATCTCAGCTCTGGTTACCAGAGACTGAAACTCTTCACACTAAGTGGGGGAGTTATCAACATGAGCTACTGTTAAAGATGGATTATTTTACCACTAACTCATTCTTTTAAGCACAGGTGCCATTTTATGTAACGAGACCTAGTTACTAATAACCCAGATGAACACGTAGCCCATGTTGGCAATTCCCCTCCCCTGGGGCAGACGCCTTTCAGAACCATTTCAAATGATGATTGTACCAAAAATCAATTACACTCTCAGCATGTTACCAATATTATTAAAATCAACAATTTATAAACAAAATTGAATCAAAACTAATAACATTTTTATGGGCAAACAAGACCCCAAGAATAACCATAAAGAAACTAAAAGCTAGTCTAATAAATGGTGGAGTAAATTTTCCTAGTTTTTATGACTATCACATGTCTTTTCTCCTGAAACAAAATTCAATATTTATGTCCAAAGAGGAACTATTTAATTACCCTTCTTGGTTCTATATAGAAACTCATAAACATAAAGATGTGCCTTTACATTACCTTCCATGGTCTCAATATGCTAAGGAGTGGAGAAGTGGCCTAGTGGTTAGGGTGGTGGACTTTGGTCCTGAGGAACTGAGTTTGATTCCCACTTCAGGCACAGGCAGCTCCTTGTGACTCTGGGCAAGTCACTTAACCCTCCATTGCCCCATGTAAGCCGCATTGAGCCTGCCATGAGTGGGAAAGCACAGGGTACAAACATAACAAAAGTAAAATAGATACTATTGGAGATTCTACATGGAATGTTGCTATTCCACTAGCAACATTCCATGTAGAAGGCTGTGCAGGCTTCTGTTTCTGTGAGTCTGACGTCCTGCACGGTACGTGCAGGACGTCAGACTCACAGAAGCAGAAGCCTGTGCGGCGGCAACATTGGTGATCTGCAAGGGCCGACTTCTACATGGAATGTTGCTAGTGGAATAGCAACATTCCATGTAGAATCTCAAATAGTAGCAACAGTGGAGGAGTGGCCTAGTGGTTAGGGTGGTGGACTTTGGTCCTGGGGAACTTCAGGCCCAGGCAGCTCCTTGTGACTCTGGGCAAGTCACTTAATCCTCCATTGCCCCATGTAAGCCGCATTGAGCCTACCATGAGTGGGAAAGCGCGGGGTACAAATGTAACATAAATAAATAAATAAGAATGTTATGTTTATAACTCTTAATACTGTATTCAGTGAACTTGATACTTTTGTTAAAAAGCCACTAAGATATTCCATATTTACCCTAATATGGAACAATCCTACCTTTAAAATGAACAAAGCCTGTATAAAGTGGCCTTTATGGAAAAAAGCCGGCATATGGTCATTAAATGATATTATAAAAGATAAAGCCTGGGTTCCCTTCTCCCAGCTATGTTTGAAATTTGGTATTCCTAATACCCACCACTATAAATGGATACAACTTAAGCACTGCATAACTGCTACTACTGACATTACCAAACTTTCTACTGATCCTCCTAGTTGTTGGCGAATTTGTAGAACTTTAATGTTATCTAAAGGAGCTGCCTCCAAATGGTACAAAATATTTCAACAAGCAAAATTCAAAGCACCTACTAATATTATGGAATCCTGAGAACATGATTTAAATCTTCAACTTGACGAACATCTATGGAATAAATTTTGGTTTAGAACTACACATACTACTAGATCTGCATCTACATCGCAATCCATGTTTTACTTGGCACATAGAGCTCTCTGGACTCCAAGCTAACTTGCCAAACTAAAAGCAATACGGAAAAATGCTGGTCATGTAATAAAGATAAAGGAACTCTTAACATATTATCTACTCCTGCACTTTCATTCAAGAATATTGGAGATCAATATGGAACACACATATCATCTACATTGAAGATCCCAGAGTCCTTTTCATATGAAATAGCCATATTAGGATCATTAGTTATACATTGCCCACTGGATAAATATCAATCACAACTTTTCGATAAACTTCTCCAAACGGCCTTAAGAATACTTTTCTTCTGCTGGAAAGACTTATCCAAGGCAACCTACTTAACGTGGTGGAACTCAGTATGCATACTTGCCAAATATTAATATGCAGCGGCTAAGAAGTATAATTCAGTTACGAAATACAGGAAAATATGAAGTCCCCTTCAAGATCAAATATGTAGTACTCTTGTGTAGATATGTACTCTTAACTGTCTGTTTTCACGATATGACTACCTACTCATTGTTACTAATCCGTAATCATAATAATTGATATTTTTATCTTGTGTCAGATGTGTATATTGTTTGATGCTCAGTTTATTGTTCATGTTCGCATACAGGCTAACATTTTAGCCATTGTGTTTTGTTTCGTTGATAAAATCAAATAAAAATATTGGAACTAAAAAAAAGGGTTTGCATGGCTTGATGATTGATTTTGAACATTTCTTTCCAAATTACAAACAAAATTACACATGGTTTTTCACAGCACAGGTACATTTAGAAACATATATTCCCAGGGAAAGGGGGAGGATCAGGAAGGTAATACCAAAAAAAAAAAAAAAAAAAAAATATATATATATATATATATATATATCAGGGAAAACAAGTTAATGCTAGAACATAAAACTTCAGCCAAAGTCTTTCATATAAATAAGACTAGAAGCGCATTTTCAAAAGCTGCTCAAAACTTTAAACAGTATTAAAAAATGTTTTAAAATATGTATGCAGACCGTATTGTAAAGCAAGTAAAAAATGAAATTATTATTTAAGATGGAAAATCCATGTGCTCAAAAACTCCTTACATAATGAAGAATGGTAATCCTCACTGGAATGGGTCCACCAAATATCCAAAAGGTCATGACCAACTCTACCGAGAGGAAGTAGCAAACATCAACAGCACAGCTAATATAGGTCACACTGCAAAAAAAAAAAACACCTGAATTCAGACAAATTTCTTACCACAGAGGTAAGTATCACCTCCCCTGAGGAGATGTGGCAGAAATCTTCTTCCTGGCTTAGCAAGGTTATCGAAAAAACAAAAGAACGGAAAAAATCAAAAAGACCAGACTCAAAGATATAAAAAGCCAAATTTATTGCACAAGACCCTACATGGTCCGTGTTTCGGCCAAAGAGGACTTCCTCAGGGGTCTAAAAAACAAAACATACAACACAAATATCATAAAACTTAATAAATACAGTACATATATATTTAAAATAATAGATAAATTTAAAATAATAAATCAACGATAAACCGCAATATGTAATTGCAATGGTGGAAGTATGAGCCATAGACATATAGTATTATCTTATAAAAAATGAAGATTAAAAGGAAAAATGATAATACAACCAAAAAGACATATATAATATAATGATGTGACCAAAAGATATATGTGGCAAACATAATAGGCTTACAATGGTGTGATTTTAAAATGTTTTAACATACCTATAAATTGGCTTATACAATATTCATATATTCATCCAAAGATTCATTCAAATTTGGACAAATCTAGACAAAAATATATATATAAATGAATATGCAAATATGTGAAAAATCAATATATAAAAAATATATTTACCACCGCGTTTGCATATGGAATGGTGAATGACATATGTCCTACAGGTACGTGAACACAGATCAACTCAAAAATAATGTATATTATATCCTTGAGGGAAAACAGAATTGGACTCTTTTTGTTGTTTTTAGCAAGGTTATCAGCATGACTAAACAGCTTTCTGCAGAGATGGAGAAGACACAAACAACTGGAACACCTCTCCATTCCTAGCCCAGCATGTTATAAGCTGACATTTATTTTTTTTATTTTTGTTACATTTGTACCCCCACGCTTTCCCACTCATGGCAGGCTCAATGCGGCTTACATGGGGCAATGGAGGGTTAAGTGACTTGCCCAGAGTCACAAGGAGCTGCCTGTGCCTGAAGTGGGAATGGAACTCAGTTCCTCAGTTTCCCAGGACCAAAGTCCACCACCCTAACCACTAGGCCACTCCTCCACTGTTGCTACTATTTGAGATTCTACATGTAAAAGTCGACCCTTGCAGATCACAAATGTGGCCGCGCAGGCTTCTGCTTCTGTGAGTCTGACGTCCTGCATGTACGTGCAGGACGTCAGACTCACAGAAACAGAAGCCTGCGCAGCCTTCTACATGGAATGTTGCTAGTGGAATAGCAACATTCCATGTAGAATCTCCAATAGTAGCAACATTCCATGTAGAATCTCCAATAGTATCTATTTTATTTTTGTTACATTTGTACCCCCACGCTTTCCCACTCATGGCAGGCTCAATGCGGCTTACATGGGGCAATGGAGGGTTAAGTGACTTGCCCAGAGTCACAAGGAGCTGCCTGTGCCTGAAGTGGGAATGGAACTCAGTTCCTCAGTTTCCCAGGACCAAAGTCCACCACCCTAACCACTAGGCCACTCCTCCACTGTTGCTACTATTTGAGATTCTACATGTAAAAGTCGACCCTTGCAGATCACAAATGTGGCCGCGCAGGCTTCTGCTTCTGTGAGTCTGACGTCCTGCATGTACGTGCAGGACGTCAGACTCACAGAAACAGAAGCCTGCGCAGCCTTCTACATGGAATGTTGCTAGTGGAATAGCAACATTCCATGTAGAATCTCCAATATTTATTTTTCTTACATTTGCGCCCCGCACTTTCCCACTCACAGCAGGCTCAATGCGGCTTACATGGGGCAATGGGAGGGTTAAGTGACTTGCCCAGAGTCACAAGGAGCTGCCTGTGCCTGAAGTGGGAATCAAACTCAGTTCCTCAGTTCCCCAGGACCAAGGTCCACCACCCTAACCTCTAGGCCACTCCATGACAAAATTGGGATGCTCTACCAATCCTGACTCATGATTCTGGTGAAAGGCCAAACATACTATACATTTTTTTCTGTCCACTGTGAAAGGATGGCCCCTGCATTATACAGGGTCTTGCTGAGGCCAGCTCAGAAGCATGGAAATATGGTCATTGTTGGAAAGAAATTACATTTTATCTCTTATGGTTTGGTTTACACTTTTTACCATTGCAGCTCAAGGTAAGTTGCATTCAGGTACAGTAAACATTTTGGTTGACAGAGACAAGATGAGGGATATCTATAATGAATTGTTGACCTTTATATCTAAGTATATATAACAAATAATATTTTAATCACATGCATACAAAATGTATCTGCTTTTAAGCAGGACCCATCCCCGTGAGAAGATGAAACAGAGTAATTGTCCCCAACCCCATCCTTAGGGAGCCCCAAGATTTTCTTCTTGGCCAAGTGCAGTCTTCACCTTGTTCCTCCAACCAGCAGGGGGAGATCAGTGCTTCCTACCTGCTTCTGCCTTCTCATCCTCTGCCAGCACCAATCTGAACTTGGAACACCTGAGGTTTTGAAGTCTCTCCATCCTTTTTCATTCAGACTGAAGCCAGCAGACGAGGGGGCAGAGGCAGGTAAAAGCCAGGAGAAAGGGAGCAAACTGGAGAGGATTGTAATGGAGGTGCTCCATACAACCCTATGGACAACTCTGTGTAACCCCCCCCCCCTGGAAAACCATCTTGGGCTCTGGATAGGGTGAGTGGACTTTCTTGGGGGTTACTAAAGAGGCAGCCTGTCAAATAGACTGACAGGGCTGAGATGATGGGGGTGATATGCTGCTGAGGAAGAAGAAGAACCCAGTAAATTTTGGGTTAAATATCTCCATCACCAAGGGAGTGGAGCTGTAGCTGAGTACAGTAAATATAAGCAGGCATACGCCACTACCTTCTCGTACAGAAGTACACAGCTATGGAACGCACTACCCACAGCCTTGAAAACCATGGACAATCTAATCAACTTTCGCAAATCTTTGAAGACACATCTCTTCAACAAAGCCTACAAGAAGAACCCTTAATGACACAAATCACCACCCAACCCACCCAAGTATTAAAATACACCTCTTACACCACCCTATCTAACACTTCCTTCTCTAATCCCTTATACATCTTCTGCTTACTACCGATTGTATCTAAGATCCTGTCATGACTATGTCATAACAACACTCTGTAAGCCACGTTGAGCCTGCAAATAGGTGGGATAATGTGGGGTACAAATGCAATAAATAATAATTATTATTATTGAAGAGAAATATGATTGACAGAATTTGTCTAATGGGGCGTGGGGTCAGAGTGATAAAAGTGCAGGGCCTTTGGTTGCCAATACTCCTGCTGAGACATGATGAACTGAGGGAGTATCCCAAGGTGGCAAAATATGTGAGGGCTGACAGTGCAGGGGTAATTTCTCTTTTTCTCTGGAGTGGAGGGTCGAGGACAAAGAGTCTAACATGTGTACCTGGCAGGGAAGTGACCTGCCAGTAGAGGAAGTGTCGGTGAGGAGAATCACACCTCGGTGAGAGGACGGACATTAGAGGTCCAGTCTGGATGAGAATCTGGCAGTGGGAAAAGTGCCCGGAGGGACTCAGGCCCAGATGCATCAAACAAACGTAAAAAAATCTAAATCGTTAAAGTCCTTAACGATTTTGAAAAACCGAAGCATGCACCAAAAAAACAGGTCAAACATGTTTGTTGCGGTATCCAGAAGTACAATGTATCAATGAATCATAATCCCCGTTGTAATCGGCCCCTAAATCATGCGCAGAGCAGCCAAGCGTTATGCTGGCTGCTCTGCGCATGACACAAACGTCCAAAAAAAAAAACCACAACACAAACACGTGGCTCCCCACTTCCCCCTGCACTAACCAAAACAAAAAAAAATCCAAATAGATCGGGAGGGGGCAAAGGCGCTCGTCAGGAACGTCCTGTATGGGTGCCCTTGCCCCCCCCCCCGAGATCGCCGCTGTTCCCCGCTTCAGCCGGTTTTAATAAAAACAAATCTCCACATTTTCTCATCCCTGTTCCCCCTCCCTTCCTGTGTTTCCTGTCCCTTGCTCCAGGGCTCCACCTCCCGTCATCCTCCGCCCCGTGCCCCGCCCCCTGGGATCGTTGCCGCCGCTCCCACCCTCCACCGGACCCCCCCCCCTCCGCATTACCGTCCCGTGCAGCGCCTCTCACCTGTATGCGAAGGTGCTGCACGGGATAAAACATCTGATTGCCAATTGCTTCTCCCTTCTCCGACGTCAGTCTGTTGTTCCTGGGCCCGCCCTCCATTGACGTAAGTTACCTACATAGATAACTAACGTCAGTGGAGGGCAGGCCCAGGAACAACAGACTGACGTCGGAGAAGGGAGAAGCAGGTGGAAGTGGGGAGCTACCGGTTTGCGTTTTATATAACTTTTTTTTTTTTTAACATACCAGCTTGCATTTTTAAGGTGCAGGAGGGAGCGGGGAGATGACAGCTCAGGCCTCAATGACAGGTCTGAGAGCTCGCTAAATTTGTCACGTTAAATGATTCGTTAGAATCGTCGGTATGGTTAGTGCATTGCGAATTGTCCACATTTCAATGGTAGTTTCTGGTTTGCATTCCATTTTCGTTATCTCCTAGCAGCTTCAGAAAAAGCCCTATAATGCATGCAATGGCGGCAAATTTTGTGGTTAAAGGATCGTTAGAGTTTTGTGCATCTAGGCCTTAGTGAAGAGAAAAGGTATACAGCCACAGTTGTTTTGCCAGTCCGGAAGGGAGAGTAATATAACTTGTGGGAAGTGACAATCATTTTATCCTGATCCAATGAAATGTGTTCTGGTGCTATGCTACAAGTTGTGAACTGTTGGAGGATGTATAGACTGTTTACTGTTAAATTTCTTACCTTTAGTAAAGTTGGAGATGGTTTTTTTTTAAAGCCAGGTACTTGAGTGTTCTTCATCGCTTTGTTTTACCAGGCCCAAAACCTGCACAACTAGAGTCCACTAGATGCACGGCCCTTTTCTTCCTTTCACCTTTATTTGGAAGGGTCTCCCCCTCTCTAGCTGTAGCATTCTTTCTTTCCAAATATTTCAAAGTGAATTAAAGGCCTGGCTTTTCGAGAATGGTTTGGACTGACTGGGATGCTCAGACAAAGCTTAGATCTCCTTTCCTGTACCCTTACTACTACCTCTGACCTTTGTCCCTCTCTCCTTCTTACTTTTTGCGTGAATGGTTGCAGGGGCCTGAGCCAGACAGCAGATTTTGGGTGGGCCTAGGCAAGAAGTGGGTGGGCACCAAATGTTCTCTCCCCCACCCCCACATCAAAACAATATCTCAGCTGGTGGGAAAATGCTTCTCTCCAGTCTCCACCTTGGTCGTCTGCAGCAGGCATGCGCTGAAAACTGAGCATGCGAAGGTGCCAGTATTGTGGAGAGCAGCTACTGCTGGATGGGCCTGAGCCCTAAGTGGGTGGGCCCTGGCCCACCCAGGCCCACCTGTGGCTACGCCACTGAATGGTTGACTGTCCTATCAGAAATTGAAGTGCCGCTTCTTCTTCCTCCCTTGTTATAAGTAGTCTATACACCGCTCTGCTCCGCTTGCCAGTTAGAGCGGTTTAGCAAATATAATTAAACTTGGAAGGAAGAAATACAAAAACTGATCAGTTGTGGTGGTGGGAGGGGGGGGGACCTCTGGCCTACCGGAGTGACCTCTGACTCCAACATGTGCCCTATGTTCAAATTTGTGTGCCCGTCTCCGAGGAGGAGGGAGTGGCACCAAGAAATGGGACAGTGAATGAGAATGCCCCCCTCCCCCAGGACCTTGGTTACATCTGGATTAAACTCGCTGAAACAAAATTGGTACATGGATATTTTTTTTACTTAGCTCTGAGTAAATCTGCACAGGTTACAAAATATTAAAATTTCCAGATGTTAATTTAAGAATAAAACATATTTTAAAACTGATAACGTAGTAGAAGACAACAGGTGAGAGCCATTTGATCTGCCCAATTGTCCTTGGCTATGTAGCTCTAGGCCTCAGCAAAGGTCATCCTCGATCCCTCTATCAAACGTATCTTCATCTGTCCAGCCAAACTTTCACAGCAACACGTCACCCGAATGGTAACTACTCTGCTGTGAGATTTTAATCAGCACAGAGACGTTAAGCACTGAAAGACTTCCTAATTAGTCTTTTTTTTCTGTATGTAATGAAGGAATAAATATGTGTCCCAGAGGAATTACAATTTCATGGTTTCTAACGATGAGTAGATTACATTATCTGGATCACTGACACACTGATTGTTGTAATGTTCAGTATGTGAATGAAAGTCTCTCTCTGTATATTGTTTACCAAAGAAAAGACATTACAGACTACCAGAACTAATATTTATTTTTGATAATTCATTTGATGAACGTAATTAACGAGGAGCCATCAGCAATTTTAAATGCTTATATTTGCTGTGGAATAAGTTAAACTTTTACAAGGGAAAAAGAGGGTTATAACGAATATGAAGTAAATGAGTGAAAAGTGCACACTTGTAGCCTGACAATATGGTGCATTTCCCCTTCCACCATTCACAAACATCTGTTTCTGGGTGAGGTTATCAGTGGGAAGAGACATGCTACAGTGTGTCTCATAAAGGCGGCAGGACTATTGGGCTGTGTGGGTTGGTGCATGGTGATGGCTATATTTATTTATTTGTTGCATTTGTATCCCACATTTTCCCACCTATTTGCAGGCTCAACGTGGCTTACATAGTACCGTAGAGGCACTCGCCAAGTCCGGTAGAGAAACAAATATAAGGTGATGTTGTGGTCGATTCAAGGTACATTCGCCTAGTCCGGTAGAGAACCATATACAAGATGATATATGGGGATATGTGAGTGATATTCAGTGTATATAACAGAGTGGCTTAAATTGTAGGGGGGGGGGGGGGGGTTGAGCTATATGTTAAAGAGGGAATTGAGTCAAACAAAATAAATATTCTACATGAAACAGATAGCAGCATGGAATCCTTGTGGATAGAAATTCCATGTGTGAAGGGAAGGAGTATACTGGTAGGGCTGTACTACCGTCTGCCAGGACAGAACGAACAGACAGACGAACAAATGTTTACAGAAATTAGGAAAGCTGGCACATTGGGCAACGTTATAATAATGGGCGGTTTCAATGACCCCAATATTGACTGGATAAATGCTACACCAGGGAGAGCTAGGGAGGTAAAATACTTAGATGTAATAAATGGCTGCTTCTTGGAACAACAAGAGGGGGGGGGGCTTCCTTAAAGACCAGACCACCCTCCACCAGCACAGTGGTTTTCTTCGTTACTGCTGTCACCAGAGCATCCTCAGGAGGCAGGTGAAACAACTGTTCCATATCCTCCTGAGGCAGAGGTTGGCGATGTCCTATGGAATGGATCCTCAGAAGCGTAGCCGAAATTGGGTGGCGGAGCAGGTGGGGGGAAGAGGGGTTGGTGGTTGGGAGTTGAGGATAGTGGAGGGCAGACTTATACAGTCTGTGCCAGAGCCGGTGATGGGAGGCGGGACTGGTGGTTGGGAGGCGGGGATAGTGCTGGGCAGACTTATATGGTCTATGCCAGAGCCGATGGTGGGGGGCGGGGATAGTGCTGGGCAGACTTGTACGGTCTGTGCCCTGAAAAAGGCAAGTACAAATCAAGGTAAGGTATACACATGAGTTTATCTTGTTGGGCAGACTGGATGGACCATGCAGGTCTTTTTCTGCTGTCATCTACTATGTAATCTTAGTGTCTCTTAGAATCGTCTCTGGCAATTCCCACTCTGACAGTACCATTTGGCACAAAGCTCTGTGAAGGGGAAAGGCTCTATGTGGTCTTCTGAGGCCTTCCAAAATGGGGTTCCCATCTGCCACTACCTTCACTGGCACCCCAGTAATGCAGAAGGAAGCCACCACCTTTGCTGAAAGCGACCTCAGCTCCTCAAACCTGAATAAGTATATGACAATGGACTCATCTTCCTCCCCAGGAGTTACTTGCATAGGGATTTAGTGCACCTCCACCTGTGAGGATAAGTGGACTAACAAGATCCCCCAGAAGTGATTTAGGGGATGTCCCGTTCAAAGAAGATAAGGAAGAGACGCCGCGGCCATGTTTGAGGGATCGCGGTACATTGAAGATGTATTTGGATCCTGTTTGTGTTCACATTTTTTTCACTAACGAGGTTGAGGATTTTTAGTTTGAACTTATATAACACATTTTGTGTGTGTGTGTGTGTGTGTGTGTGTGTGTGTGTGTGTTTTTTCAGATGAGTTATGCACACCTTGAGACAGCCCGTGATGGTGAAACTTTGGAACAAAGGAAAATGTGATCAGTTGTGTGGGAAAAATAAGAAAGAGGGGAATCCTCGTAACTTCCACAGGAAAAGCAAGCAAAAAAGTGATGAAAATTCCAAAAGACCCTACATGGGCCGTGTTTCGACACAAAGCCCTCCTCAGGGGTCTAAAAACATAAAAATAAGAATTAAAAACACAGCATAAATTATTACAAATATATATATAAATAATCAAATGATGATGGATGATAAATACAGCAAATAAATGAATAAATAAAAGGTGATAATAATACAGTTACCATCACAGATGAAGCAATGTGGAATTACAAAGATATGAAATATGTGTGAGCCAAAAGGAGGTGGAAGGAGCATGGTTGCTGGGAAGATAAGAGGATGCAGCGAGCAAAGTGAACAAGAGAATCTGCTTTTCCAGATTTAAGAGGAGAGAGAGAGCTATGTGTAATCCCCTGTTAGATGGGGATTACTGGGAGAGTAAATCCCTGTGGTGAGTCATTAGGGGAGTGACTGGGAGGTCCCTGGGTGGGAGGAAGCCCAGCCCAAGGGGAGTAGTTTTGAAATAAAATGCAGAGAAATAGTGCCCTGAGACTGAAGGGTCGCAGAGGGAGGAGTTTGGAAGTAGCTAAAATTACGATTATGCACTTTACGGGGTGGCGGTCTCCCCTGACAATGACTTGGAGGAGTAAAGGGGAATCCCAAATTGGAGAAGTGCGATCACTGGCTTCCTATCCGTTTTCGCATCCTGTTCAAACTTCTTCTACTAACCTATAAATGTACTCACTCTGCTGTTCCCCAGTATCTCTCCACACTCGTCCTTCCCTACACCCCTTCCCGTGCACTCCGCTCCACGGATAAATCCTTCTTATCTGTTCCCTTCTCCACTACTGCCAACTCCAGACTTCGCGCCTTCTGTCTCGCTGCACCCTACGCCTGGAATAAACTTCCTGAGCCCCTACGTCTTGCCCCATCCTTGGCCACCTTTAAATCTAGACTGAAAGCCCACCTCTTTAACATTGCTTTTGACTCGTAACCACTTGTAACCACTCGCCTCCACCTACCCTCCTCTCTTCCTTCCCGTTCACATTAATTGATTTGATTTGCTTACTTTATTTATTTTTTGTCTATTAGATTGTAAGCTCTTTGAGCAGGGACTGTCTTTCTTCTATGTTTGTGCAGTGCTGCGTATGCCTTGTAGTGCTATAGAAGTGGTAAATAGTAGTAGTAGTAGTCTCTTGTAACCAGAGCTAATGTTGTGATGTCATAATGCCTCAGGCCACCAATAAGAGCCAACCTCATCAGTGATGTCACAATGGCTTGATTGTCCTATACTTGGCTCACTTTTATTACATAGTGCATGCATGTGGGTAAGAGGAACCCGAATTATAGCTACGTCTTGCAAGGTTCCGCGTTAGGAGTTACGGATCAAGAAAGGGATCTGGGTGTCGTCGTCGATGATACGCTGAAACCTTCTGCTCAGTGTGCTGCTGCGGCTAGGAAAGCGAATAGAATGTTGGGTGTTATTAGGAAGGGTATGGAGTCCAGGTGTGCGGATGTTATAATGCCGTTGTATCGCTCCATGGTGCGACCGCACCTGGAGTATTGTGTTCAGTACTGGTCTCCGTATCTCAAAAAAGATATAGTAGAATTGGAAAAGGTACAGCGAAGGGCGACGAAAATGATAGTGGGGATGGGACGACTTTCCTATGAAGAGAGGCTGAGAAGGCTAGGGCTTTTTAGCTTGGAGAAGAGACGGCTGAGGGGAGATATGATAGAAGTGTATAAAATAATGAGTGGAATGGATCGGGTGGATGTGAAGCGACTGTTCACGCTATCCAAAAATACTAGGACTAGAGGGCATGAGTTGAAGCTACAGTGTGGTAAATTTAAAACGAATCGGAGAAAATTTTTCTTCACCCAACGTGTAATTAGACTCTGGAATTCGTTGCCGGAGAACGTGGTACGGGCGGTTAGCTTGACGGAGTTTAAAAAGGGGTTAGATAGATTCCTAAAGGACAAGTCCATAGACCGCTATTAAATGGACTTGGAAAAATTCCGCATTTTTAGGTATAACTTGTCTGGAATGTTTTTACGTTTGGGGAGCGTGCCAGGTGCCCTTGACCTGGATTGGCCACTGTCGGTGACAGGATGCTGGGCTAGATGGACCTTTGGTCTTTCCCAGTATGGCACTACTTATGTACTTATGTACTTATAGCTCTTTGAGCAGGGACTGTCTTTCTTCTATGTTTGTGCAGCGCTGCGTACGCCTTGTAGCGCTATAGAAATGCTAAATAGTAGTAGTAGCTGTGGCTCAGCAAAGCAGCAACTGTGGAGGAGGAGAGCTACAGGTGGGCAGAGGAGAGACCCAGCCAGGGAGCGTGGGACCGGAGCCAGGGAGTGCCCTTCCCAAGACCAGGGTGGAGGCAAAGTAAAGGTCACCATGGAAGGAAGTCAGACCACAGGGGTTTTGGACCTGAGCAAAAGTGAGAAGCACAGTCTTTGGGACACTGGGATAGGCCTAGACAGGAGTCTATAGACATTGTACATAGTCCTGCTGAAAAGCATCTGTAAATATATCCAAGGGAGGAGAATATAGGAGTTCCCCTGGGGAATACCAGAAGGATTGTGGTTTTAAAAGACTTGTGTTCAACGTTGGAAAGTTGATATGGTTTGATGTTCCTGCTGTTGCAGAGTTGAAGAATAAACAGTTTGAGTTTTTCATAAGCTGCTGACTCCAGAATGTTCCTTGCATTTGGGAGAATGTAAGCGTCTCCTGAAACCTGCCTAACCTAATTGCCAGCCTTGTTCACAGTGATTTCCATTTTGAATTTGTATTTCTTTTTCGGTTTCTTGGGGGGAGAAGAAGGTAATTCCACCCACTAACACTTCTTTTCCCCAGGACCCAGGTGAATGTACCATATGCCAATCCAGTAAGGGATCGACAGAGACTGCCCTCGAGAGGCTCCAACCAGGTTGGACCCCGAATCCAGGAGCAACCCAAGTCAGGGGCGTTATATATAGATAGTTGTAAAATAGGAGAGACCATTGAGGGTCTTGCTTGGAGGGGGGGGGGGGGAAGAGATGGAACAGACCTTGTGGGCTTGCTGAGGGAGGGGAGGGAGAAAACTAGGGGTCTTACTGGGGTGGAGGAGAGAGATGATAGCTGGGAAGACAGTAACGCCTTAGAGATTGTGCAAAGAAAGAGAAAGCTGGGAGTGTTGCTGGGGGGAACAAGCCTGAGAGCAGGGAGAAAAACTTGCAGTCGGGGGTAGGGTAGGGAAAAAAGAACTGGAACGAATTGGGGGAAAGGGAGAGCTGGGGGTGAACAGAAAACTGGAGGGTTGAGCCTGGGGTGGGGTGGGATAGGGGGGAAAGGAGGGAGAGGGTTAAAAATAAGTGAGCTAGGGAATTGACCTCAGGTGAGCTTCTGGAGGGGTTCAAGCCAAAGGGGACCAAATTATGTCTGAATAATAACTTTTCTGTACTGAATTGTCAATAATTACTTAAGACAATGATTATATTGTATTATAAGAACAATTTTTCAGAATTTCAAAATATTCCGCGTATGATTTGTCATTTCTTTGCACAGAATTTCCCCAAGAGTATAAGCCCCGTTCACAAAGTTAATACTGAGGCACAGGTTAAACCACATGAGTTTTTGTAATCTGGGTGTCAGATGCTTTATTGGTTCCTTAAAAATATACCACTGTGTTAAGAAAGCAGTTTGAGAACCTTGGACTCCAGCCCTGTACACCCCAACACTAAGCTGCAACAGGCACCGTCAGAGACATTAGGCATGTGTGATCACAGATGAAAAACGTGTCTGTTATTAGACTAAATTAATTCCAGTGGCAATGGTCTCAGTGTGCCTCAGTCACTTAGACACCAATTTGTCTTAATGTACAATAATTAAACAGAACAAGATCCCCTCTTCTTTCCGACTGCATCGCACGAAGAATTTGTATCCACCGAGACGTAGGCACTTACATATCAAAACCTACAGTGTGCTAAACGTGAAACTTTGGTTCAGATCTCAAGGATTTTGATCGCCCCAGTGAATAGACTCAGTCTATTGATTCTCTTCCCTTGCAGTGACACCTGGATAACCTATTTTCTCATTCATTTTTAAACAACAGCTCATGAGAGTTTATGGCGATTCTGCTCAACCTCATAATATCAAAATCCCTCCTTGACCCTGAAAATTGTAATTCTGCTATAGATCACAGCTGCTGAATATTAGCTTTTATTAAGCTAGTTAAATAAAATATGTCCAAATCACTAGATCCCATAGGCTCTGACTGCAATTCTGATTATACTGCAGCTACCTTTCTTTCCAGATGCCACAGAAGAAAGCATATGGGGCTGGATTCTATGTATGGGGCTGAAAAAAATGCTACTCTATAAGCCATGCCTAAAGTTAGGCGCAGTTTATAGAACAGTGCTTATGCCCAGGAGTCGTGCCTAACTTTAGGTATGTAATAACAAATATCCCAAACACTCCTTCATTTCAAATATCCATATAGAAATGTCTCAATGCTTCACCATCATAAATTAACAAACGGGGATCTTCAGATTTTCAACTCTCCACCATCCGGAAACTTCGTCTCCGTAATTATTATTGGTGTTGCTTACATCCTCATTGATCAACCCGTACAAATTTTTGTCTTTCCTTTTCATTTCTTTGTTATATCATTATACTTTTCATTCCCATATACTTCTAAGTAATTTTGTATCAAACAATAACTTGGTTTTACTAAAACTTAGCTTTATAACTGTAGTTCAGCAGCATTTTTCCTCCCAGAGCAAACCTCCGCCGACATGGCCAGGTTTCGGTATCCTTCTTCAGGGAAGAGGCATGCGTCACAAAATATGTTTCTTCACACCAAGATGAAAAGAAAAACTGGCCTGCTACTGTTAGGCGGGCCTGAGCCCTAAGTGGGGGAGGAGAAATGGGATCTGGGGCCTTAACCTCCTCAAAAACCTGCTTGTGAATATAACAATACCTTCTCTTACATTTTTTTGTTCACCAGCTCCAGAGATGCTAGGTAGTGTGTGTTAGAAAAAGTCAGAAGCGAAGATTCCTCACTCATGGAATTCTCCAAGAATTCCATTTGCGTGTGGGAAGTTAGAAAATATTTAACCTTTGAGGAAAAACAACATGCTGCAAACTATATTATCCTGAGACTCCATTTTGGTCATACAAGTAGACACATCTTGCAATTTCCTATCATGTTCAAACATTTGTTGTTCAGACAAAAATACATGATTGTCTCAAAGTCCCCAGGACGACAGTCTCTTATCTAACTACAACTGTCCAAACATCCTTCAGTGTAATTTTGGTCTCAGCAGAAGAGCTCAAATCCACTGGGAATTAGACAGCTGTTGGGACTGCTGCAATGCTTTCCAAACTGTCCTCCACACTCAACCAGTATGAGTGTCTTCCCATGCAGGGATCCCCATAGTGGGTGACAGATGAACATCTATTTCAGAGGACAAGTTACTGGGGCTAGATAAAACAGTAGGCTGGAAGGGAGGGGTCTTAACCACCAAACTTACTGAAGGTTCTGCAGGGGAGAGTATACGCACAGAGACCTGTACTGTTGTCACATGTTGGTCCATAGGCCTCTTAAACCAGAAGGTGTAGAATGTGCCATTGTTGAGCTTTCCGTTTCCTCTCCCCCTTCTGGACAAATTAACAATATTCCCCTACTCCTGCTCCAAGGCGCTTCGAAAGGGCTCCAAAGGGGCCAGGTATGTCCCTTTGGGCATGTGCCTGTGGCCACGCACCTATGGCTACATTCTGCAGACAGTGACTGGTTATATCACCTGGTGCTGATGTCACTGATGGAACCTTCAGCATCTGTTTGCAATGTTGCCTGAAACCAAGGTATTCTTTGGGTACTCCTCAGGATCTTGCAGATATACCTGGAACAAGATGATGATCAGCACTCACTCCTCCAGCTAAGCAGATATTTTACCACGTTCCTATGGAGTGTGCCTGGTTATATAGCAGTATCACCCACTGAAGACATCACCGAAGGATCCTAGATGATACCTGCAACTAAGATGTTCTTTGGGTAATCTTTAGGCTCTCGCAGACATACCTGCAATAAGACGACATTCAGTGCACACTACTCCAGCTAGGCAAGTATGTTCCCTCATGGTTCTAAAATTGTCATGTAAGTACATAAGTATTGCCATACTGGGACAGACCAAAGGTCCATCAAGCCCAGCATCTTGTTTCCAACAGTGGCCAATCCAGGTCACAAATACCTGGCAAGTTCCCCAAAAAGTACAAAACATTTTATACTGCTTATCCCAGACATAGTGGATTTTCCCCAAGTCCATTTAATAATGGACTTTTTCTTTAGGAAGCCATCCAAACCTGTTTTAAACTCCGCTAAGCTAACTGCCTTTACCACATTCTCTGGCAACGAATTCCAGAGTTTAATTACATGTTGAGTGAAGAAAACTTTTCTCTGATTTGTTTTAAATTTACTACTTTGTAAATTTACATCGCATGCCCCCTAGTCCTAGTATTTTTGGAAAGCTTAAGCAGACGCTTCACATCTACCTGTTCAACTCCACTCATTTTATAAACCTCTATCATATCTCAACTTAGTCCTTGGAACACACCCAGACAGTAATGTTTTCAGGATACCCACGATGAACAGACATGAGATAAATTTGCACACACTTCCTCCATTATACGCAAATCTATCTCATGCATATATTCATTGTGGATATCTTGAAAACCAGACTATCTTGGTGTATCCTGAGGTCTGAGTTGAGAATCCCTGGTTAAGTCAAATGAATACACCTCTGACAGTTTCAGGGTCCTGCAGGAAATACCTTTGTATTGTACATATTGCTCCCAGATGTTCACAGACCTTTGCACATTTTTATCAGCCTGTGCTGTCCTTTCACTTGGATGGACCAAACTCTAATCCTGAAAATGCAAGTTTCTCACTAAGCATTACAGAATTTCATCAGTCACACATTTATTAAAAGCAGTTGTCTTCACATAGGAATGGGGACCAGGTACCAAGGTTATCCAGTAGGCAATTCAGAGTGGCCCTGAAAGGATTGAGGGGCGAGTCCAATGATGAAAACTAACGACAGTGTTAAAAAGTGGTTAGCACCTGATTGTACGTCAAAAACTCAAAAGGCTCAAGCATGGGTGTTAACGTTTACGCTACAGATGTCCACAAATTGTATTGAAATGTATTTAAATGGATGGTAATGAAAGCATTGCAAAAGAATACTTACTGACCTCATTACCATCCATTTAATTTTTCAGATTACGGACAATAGTTTCCTTCTGTAATGATTGCCCATAATGCTGAAAAATTATCACCAGGTCAGGGGCAGTGTAAAAGGTTTTTAGACTTCTTACCAATTCTTCTCAGTGAACTGTGGGTTTTGTCTTCTTTTATAAGCAAAAGGAAGCCCGTACAAGTTTTAAGTGCTGACAGTGAGAAACAAACATGTGAGCGAGTCCGAGCTAAACCGAAAGTGAAAGTACACATCCGTGCCTGTTTTTCTTTGCCTTTCAAAACATTTTAAGTGCAGACAATTTTTGAAAGGTTCATCTTTAAAAGTGCAGAAGAACAGCGCTGATGTGTGCCAGCACTTCCGGGTTTGTCTGGCCATGCTCATGTAATGAGGCAGCCATGGCATAATTATATATATAAGAAATCATATTAAGTGTTAAGTCTGTTAAAATCTGGGGTTTAAAAGTGGTGTTTGAATTCCTATCTCAATTCCTGCAACAATTCTTGGTGGCAGCGGTGGGATGAATCCTGCATTAATCCCAGCACCCAACTGACTGGAGAACATTCGCCGGGTATGTATTTTGTATTCTGTATTATAATTCTAGCTAGAAAGTTGTAAACCAGCCCCTCAAGAAGGAGGGAAGGAGAATCTGATCAATTCTCAGCGAAGGCCCTAGTACCTTCTAGTCGCGGGGACTAGAAGCGAAAACGCTTGAGCTTATCTGTATTTGAGAAATCTGAAATTGTTGGGTGGGATTTTCTGTACTGAATGAATGTGTGATGCCTGAATGTTAATGAGTGCGGACTTCTTATAGCTGCATTTCCAATTAACGCGAGTTCAATTGGTCAGCAACGGAAGGAAGCGATTGCTGTCTGTCTACCTAGTGTCTCGAGAGTGCAGACCCCTTACTGCATTCTCAAAAATTCCCCCCCTCTTTGTGTGTTGTAACTGTAAGCATTATGGGTGGGACATCATCTAGACAAATTGCTACCCCCCTAGATTGTATGCTTAAAAATTTCAGAAAAGGATTTTTAATTAATGACTATGGACAGACTTTAAGCTCAAGTACTCTAAGAACCTTGTGTGAAGTTGAGTGGCCATCTATGGGAGTGGGGTGGCCCCCTAGTGGCAGCTTAGATATTGAAGTAATCCGGAAGGTCTACAGCATAGTTGTAAGAGAACCAGAATATTTTGAACAACTCCCTTATATAGATTCCTGGGACAGCCTTGTGACTGACCCTCCCTCGTGGTTGAAAACTTATATGGGATCCCCAGTAAAATTCATGTTAGGCCGTGTTCAAAGAAAGATTAGAAAATCTAAACTAGAAGAGGGAAAGAGCCCTAGGAAGCCTACCACCCAATCGGTGGCTTCCGCCCCTACCCTGTCCGAGAAACCCATACTCTCTGATGACCCCTCAGACCTTGAGCCACCACCTTATGGCCCATTGTTGGGGTTCCGTGCCACCCCCAGAGATCCACGCCGCCCAGCTCAAGCCTCTCCAGCACAGGCTTCTCCGGATAGTTCTTCCCCTCCTGTGCCAAACCTGCCACACCCTAGGTTGGACTTTTCACCTGGCCTCTACCCTTCTGTGCCAAATCCTCTCCTGTTAACCTCTGAAGACCCGTTTTGGGTTCCACTCCCTGACTCCTCAACTCCCGACAGCCCAGCCTCTCCCTCTAATACCCCTACCCACTCATCAGGGGCCCGGCATCCCTTTCAATGGACTGACTCACCTGTGACCACCTCTCAGTCTATGAGTACCCCTCCCCATCCCTCAGGATTTCAACCTACCTCTACTGAATGGGTTAGACCCGCTGCAATTACCTTTGAGCATGATAGGAGGGTAGCTCCTAGCTCTACCTCAGGTTCCATTCCCACCTCCTCGAGAGTTCTGCCACTTCGTCAGGTAACTACCACTCGACCGGATCCTAATAATCAGGGTCAGGTTATACAGGCACAGGCCTATCAGTATGTACCCTTCACAACCACCGATCTCCTGAATTGGAAGACGCATTATCCCTCTTATACTGAAAAGCCTCAGGCAGTGGTGGACCTAGTGACTAGCATTATGGCCACCCATAACCCAACCTGGACTGATTGTCAACAACTTCTCCTGACCCTCTTCACAACTGAGGAGAGGCGGAAGATTTTGCAAAATGCTGAGGCCATCACGCGAGAGCGTGTCCCCGGGGGGATACAGGACCCAGAGGGATGGGTTAGAGCTCGGTTTCCTCGCGCAGCTCCAGATTGGGATCCAAATGATGGGCAGCACTATGAACTGTTGTCTGGCTATTGCCGGGACTTACTGGAAGGTATGAGGAAAGGCATAAAGAGGCCCATTAATCTGGCAAAGGTCTCTGAAATTCTCCAAGGGGCAACTGAATCCCCTGGGGCCTTCTTAGAGCGACTAATTGAAGCCTACAGAACATACACCCCATTTGACCCTGAAGCCCAAGAAAACCAGAGAATGGTGAATAGCGCATTGGTGGCCCAGAGTATGCCAGATATCCGGAAGAAGTTGCAGCGTCAGGAGGGATTCGCAGGGATGAATACCACCCAGCTAATTGAGATCGCAACCAAGGTTTTCATTAATAGAGATCAGGAGGTGCGCCGAGAGGCTGACCGGAAGATGCAGAAGAAGGCCGACCTTTTAGCGGCAGCCATTACTAATTCCACCCTTAACCGAGGTCGACCTCTAGCTAATGGGAAGCCAAAGTGGGACCCCGGACCACCAGCCAGGCCCCGAGATTCCTTCAATCAATCCCGGCCAAGGGGGGAGAATCCCAGACCAAGATTGGAGAGGGATCAGTGTGCCTATTGTAAGGAAAGAGGGCACTGGAAAGATGAATGCCCCCAGAGGCGCCAGGGACTGAGAAGGGGACCAGGAGATCGAGGAAGCCGAGGCCGAGTTCGAGAGGGAAGATATGAGCCTGCTGAATCTGACATCATCGGGATAGCCGAGATGGCAGAATGGGACGAATAGGACAGACCGGGTTCCTACAAACTGGGCTCCCAGGAACCTATGGTCAAGCTAACTATAGGGAGCCGCTCAATTCCATTCATGATTGATACAGGAGCTGAACATTCTGTTGTGACGGAGCGATTAGCGCCTGTGTCTGGAAAAACTGTCCGAGTGGTGGGAGCCACGGGGGTGCAGAACCGGAGGCCCTTTCTGACAACCCGTAGATGCCAATTAGGCTCACACATAGTCACTCATGAATTCCTGTATATGCCAGACTGTCCAATCCCTTTGTTAGGTCGAGACCTGCTGTCCAAGCTTAGGGCCCAAATTTCCTTTGACTCTGATGGCCAGACTTCAGTCTCCTTTCAGCCCCCGACCTCCAGCCCTAAGGGTATATTGAGTTTCTGCTGCCCTCTTGAAGAAGAATGGCGGCTGCATCAGTCACATGGCCAAGTTGACCTACCCCTGGCAGACAGCTTTCAGGTCAGTGGGGTATGGGCAGAAGATAATCCCCCAGGGTTGGCCCGAAATATTCCTCCTGTACATGTAGATTTACTTCCAAGTGCCCGGCCAATCCATCTTCGTCAATACCCAATTCCCAGAAAGGCTCTGGAAGGGATTCAAGCACATTTGAATCGTTTGTTATCCCATGGAATTATTCGTCCTTGCCAGTCTCCATGGAATACACCACTATTGCCAGTTCAGAAGCCAGGGACTGAGGACTACCGGCCAGTCCAAGACTTACGAGTGGTTAACAAATCCACTATCTCATTACACCCTGTAGTGCCTAATCCATATGTCCTGTTAGGATTGATACCTTCTGGAGCTACCCATTTCACAACACTAGACCTAAAAGATGCCTTCTTTTGTATTCGGGTGGCCCCAGCCAGTCAATTGCTTTTTGCCTTTCAATGGGAAAACCCAGTAACAGGAAGGAAGCTTCAGTATACATGGACCCGCCTGCCACAGGGGTTCAAGAATTCCCCCACTATTTTTGGGACAGCCCTAGGGCAAGACCTTAAGACTTTTAAATCTGAGCCTTCCAGGCGAGTTTTACTCCAGTATGTAGATGACCTCCTGATTGCAGCAGTGACCCAGGAAGAGTGTTTTGAGGCTACCAGAGAATTGCTGGAGCTACTCTTGGATGCAGGCTATAAGGTCTCACGCTCAAAGGCCCAACTCTGTCAGTCAGAAGTGAAGTATCTGGGTTTTTGCATTTCCCAGGGAAGTAGGAGACTGGATGCTAGTAGGAAGCAAGCGGTAGCTGCAATTCCCCAACCCAAGTCCAGAAGAGAAGTTAGGGAATTTCTGGGAGCAGCCGGATTCTGCAGAATTTGGATTCCAAATTTTGCATTGATGGCGAAACCCCTTTACCAGGCCACAAAGGGGGGTGAAAAGGAACCATTTGAATGGGGACCTACTGCTCAACAATCCTTCATTGCCATAAAGAAAGCCCTACTTCAAGCCCCTGCGTTAGGCCTTCCTGATGTGGAGAAACCTTTCTCATTGTATGTCCATGAGCGACAGGGGGTTGCTCTGGGTGTGCTGACCCAGATGATGGGATCCTGGCAGAGGCCTGTTGCATACCTGTCTAAACAGCTGGATGGAGTGGCTAAAGGATGGCCAGCCTGCATGAGGGCCATTGCAGCAACAGCCTTACTGGTCCAGGAAGCTGATAAGTTGACCTTGGGGCAAGAACTGGTTGTTAAAGTCCCCCATGCAGTTCTCACCCTCATGGAGTATAAGGGCAACCACTGGTTTACAAATAACCGCATGGTTAAGTACCAAGCTAGCTTGTGTGAGAATCCACGGATACACCTGGAAACAGTGGCTACATTCAATCCTGCCACTCTTTTGCCAGCATCTGAGGGACCACCGGATCATGACTGTATCCAAACCATGGATGAAGTGTATTCCAGTCGACCAGATCTTAAAGATGTTCCTTGGAGGGACCCAGATGTAATTTATTTTACAGATGGAAGCAGTTATGTGGAGAACTCCAAGCGACTGGCAGGCTATGCTGTGGTGACAGAAGACAAGGTGATAGAAGCAAGAGCCCTGCCCCAAGGAACTTCAGCCCAGAAAGCAGAACTTGTGGCCCTCATACGAGCTCTGGAGTTAGCAGCAGGACTGGTAACCAACATTTATACTGATTCCAAATATGCCTTCACAACTCTACATGCTCATGGAGCTTTGTATAAGGAAAAGGGACTCATAAATGCTGCAGGCCAACCTGTTAAGTATGGACCTGAAATACTTCAGCTGCTAGAGGCTGTGTGGGCCCCTAAGAAGGTAGCTGTCATTCATTGCAGGGGACACCAAAGAATAGATACTCCAGTGGCCCGAGGGAACCGCCATGCTGATCGGGTGGCCAAGGAAGCTGCTCGAGGACCCCCAGCAAGTACTGTGACTCCCCTGTTCCAAATCCGATTGCAAGAATGGACACCTATGTATACCCAAGTGGAAGAGAAATGGGCTCAAGAAGAAGGTGCGGTAAGGAGACCTGATGGCTGGTTACATCTCCCTGATACCAGAGTTCTGGTGCCACGCCACCTAGCTTGGCCTGTAGTGTCTCAAGCTCATGACCTATCACACTTAGGGAAAACAGCACTAGCCCGCCTACTCAATCGAGTAGTGGTGCTGGAAGGATTGGATAGTCTGGTTGCCACTGCCTCTGCCCGATGTACTCTCTGTGCCCAGAATAATGCTCGTCAGGGACCCCGTATTCCACCAGGAGTTCAGTCTAGAGGACTAACACCCTTTGAGTCCCTAGTTATAGACTTCACAGAAATGCCCAGGAGTGGTAGGCTCCGATACCTCTTAGTCATGGTTTGTACCTTTTCTGGGTGGGTGGAAGCATATCCTACAGTCACTGAGAAAGCCACAGAAGTAGCTCGAGCCCTCCTTAGGGATGTCATCCCCAGGTATGGACTGCCCCTTGCCATAGGTTCAGATAATGGTCCCGCCTTTGTTGAAGCTACACTTCAGGCCCTGTCCCGCGCATTGCGCATTACCTGGAAATTGCATTGTGCCTATCGTCCCCAGAGTTCAGGGCAGGTTGAGCGGGCAAACAGAACCTTGAAAAATAGCCTAGCAAAGATTTGTCAGGAAACCCAATTGAAATGGCCACAGGCATTGCCACTAGCCCTCTTTCGCCTCCGATGCACCCCAACTAAAGGAACAGCCCTTTCTCCCTTTGAAATTGTGTATGGGAAGCCCCCAGCCATTTTACAGGGAATTAAGGGAGACATAGGGATTTTAGGGTCTGCCCAGGTGCAGGAGCAGGTAGCCCTCCTGGGAAAGATAATTTCTGAGCTTCAGTCTTATGTGAGAGAAATAAACCCTGTCCCCTTCCAGGCTCAGGTACATTCCTTCCTGCCAGGGGATAGAGTTTGGGTAAAAGACTGGAAGCTCCAGCCTTTGGGGCCCCGATGGAAAGGACCTTTTACTGTTTTGCTTTCTACCCCTGCAGCTGTGAAGGTCGCAGGGATAACTCCATGGGTCCATTGGTCTCGAATTAAGTCTGCTGACCAGACTGAGCCCAGCACGGATCAGACGGAGCCTAGACAGTGGAGAGCAGAAAGTGATCCAGCGGAGCCATTGAAGTTGCGCCTGACCCGAACCAAAGAATCTACTAGCTGAAAAGAAGGGTCAACTGCATACTGCAGGAGCGGCTGAACTTCGGCTTCACACTGGGACTCTTTCTTGCCCTGATTCTGGCTTTCTTGGAATTTGAAAGCTTGATCCTTGTCAGTTGAGGGTCTATCCCAACTGGTATAAGAACTCAAAGACTGAGAACACTATATGAGAGTAATCTGTGATTAGCACAGACTGTTGAAATATTATTGCTTAATTAGTTTGCTGTATTTGTTTTAGATTAGGAAGAAAGAAAATGTTAGTAGTTTGGATGCTTTTGTTGTTTCTACTCCTTGCCTCCTTGTTCCTAATACCCCAACTCGCTCCAACCTTTGGTTACACTCAGTCCAGGAACTAATTAGCCAGGCAAAGATTACTTCCCCTTGTATGTGTGTTCCCGATTTTCTCCTTATACCACAGATGTCCCAGCTGTTCCTGTCCCTGTGCAACTCCCAGCTCTTATACCTCCCTACTTTTCGAGTTCAGGCCCTTGGAGCCAGGATTATACTTGGTGGTCCTTTTATAATGCTACTTCCCCCTCTGAATCTTCTCTAAGGCCAGTTTTTACGTCTCCCTATCCAGCCTCTGGAGTGTTTTGTTTAACAAGAAGCATCTCAACTGTTCTTCCCATTCCCTGTAACTATACTAATGTTCTCCCAGAAAAAGGAGAATCCGTGTGGGTAGTTTCTCCAGGTACTCCTATGTGCCCTGCTACCATACCTGTAGATTATGACCCAGGTGATTATCTGGCTCCTAAGCGTACCACTGAGAAGACTATAGTGTCCAAGCTTATTTTCTACTTTCATAAGTCCCCGGGGTATGAAGAGTTACTAACAAATGAGCAGCCTGTCACAATTGGGGATTGGCACCTATGGTGTACAAAGTCTCCATTTCTTCTTCGTTCCCCCTGGGATAGGGGCTCGCATTATGGGCATCCTAATCTCCATCCTGTGCCTACATTTATTGGGAACTTTCGTCGCCCTCTCCTTGGTCATTACTGGCTCTGTGATAATGTCCTCCACATGATTCTTCCCGCCACATATGATTTTTGTGTATTGGTAACCTTGAATTATTTTCCTAAAGTTATTCCTCTTAAGCCACTATCCCCGCACCGCTCTAAGCGAGAGGCTTTGTCCTTACCCTCCTCTGTTGCCACAGAGGATGAGGCGATTGAATTAGCCCTCCAGTATATTAATTCTACTTATCCTCTGACTAAAAAGAGACTTGTAGCCCTTTCTGCCACGGCCTGGATTCCAATTGGAGGCCCGGTAGCGGGTATTACTGAACTAGGTATGGCTACCCGGAGACTTCAGTCCCTACTCCATGTTCTAGTTCATGAGCTGAACGTGGTAGTCAATGCATTGCAGGATCAAATTAATGAATTAAGTATAGTTTCTAGGTATAATCGTATGGGCCTTGACTATCTCTTTGCAGCTCAGGGTGGCCTCTGCACAGTGCTAAATTCTTCAGAGTGCTGTACTATTGTCATAAATAGGACGCATGTAGTTAGGCATGCTATGGATAAAGTCCTACAGTTGGCCAGCCTTAATGTGGAGGATTACCGAGGAGGATTAGATCTTACCTCCTGGTGGTGGTCATTGACCTCCTGGATACGTCCCTTGTTCATTTCCCTAATAGTCTTAGTTTTAGCAGGGTTGTTGTTTTGTTTCCTGGCCTCATGTGCTTCGGCAGTATGCCGTCGAACCTTAACGAGTAGGGTAATGGTGATTCACAAGTCTATTCCTAGTTAGGATCACTATAATCTCCAGAGTTTGAGTTGTGAGACTTATCTCTGCATAAGCTGATTTTAGTCTCAAAGGGGGGAATGAGGCAGCCATGGCATAATTATATATATAAGAAATCATATTAAGTGTTAAGTCTGTTAAAATCTGGGGTTTAAAAGTGGTGTTTGAATTCCTATCTCCAGTAATACCCTATGTTATGGGTAGGGTTACCATATTTTGTCCCCCAAAAAGGAGGACACATGCCCCGCCCCCTTTCACGCCCTCGCTCTGCACCCTGTCACATTTTCCTCTCCCCCTTGTCACACACCCCGTCACTCCCCCTCCCCGTCACCCCCCTCCCCTTACCTTACTACTGCCCTGGTGGTCTAGTGACTTCTTCGAGACAGGAAAGAGCCCCCTCTTTCCTGCCCTGAGCACTGCCCTGCATGCATCTTTCCTGTTCGTGATCTCTGCGCCG
This sequence comes from Microcaecilia unicolor, assembly GCF_901765095.1. NCBI lineage: Eukaryota > Metazoa > Chordata > Amphibia > Gymnophiona > Siphonopidae > Microcaecilia > Microcaecilia unicolor. Next base: position 20,160,669 of record NC_044035.1, on the reverse strand, counting down.
ATTCAAAATGGCCGCCATGAGTTGAAGTCTCGCGAGGTCACTTCAACTCTCAGCGGCCATTTTGAATCTGGCGGGCGGGCCTATAGGACCGCCCGCCCACCAGCCTGCCCGTTTGGCCAGAAATCCGGACAAACAGGCAGATTGGCAAAACCCGCCCGGTTGCCCGGACATGTCCTCAAAAAGAGGACATGTCCGGGTAAATCCGGACATATGGTAACCCTAGTTATGGGTATTACTAAAGGTTGTGTTAGATCTTTCCAGAGGCCTTGGGGGGAGGGAGGTCCCTTCCGGTGGGCTGGAGTGTGAATTTGGAGGCCTGCCCAGAGGAGGGCTTGGCACTGGCAGAGAAGCTGTTGAAATAAAGTGGAGTGGAGTTTGAGAATTAATAAAAGGGGTTAGGGTGAGGTGCACGAGGTCTTTCGTTGCCCTGTACCCCACCAGGACCCTTAGAAGTACTGGGGGATCCTGGAGTGAAAGAAATAAATACAGACTGATTAAAGAAGTAATTGCTGCCCCCTCTAACTACTACTACTATAAATCATGTCTATAGCGCTACCAGTCGTACACAATGCTTCACAATTGAACATGAAGAAAAGACAGTCCCTGCTCAAAAGAGCTTACAATCTAAATCAGGACAGACAGACAGGACCAATAAGGTTAAGAGTAGAAGGACACATAGGAATGATTCTAAATGGAATGTTGCTACTATTGGAGATTCTGTTGCTACTATTTGAGATTCTACATGGAATGTTAATGTTGCTATTCCGCTAGCAGCATTCCATGTAGAAGCCTGCCCTTGAAGATCAGCAACGCGGCTGCGCAGGCTTCTGTTTCTGTGAGTCTGACGTCCTGCACGTACGTGCAGGACGTCAGACTCACAGAAACAGAAGCCTGCGCAGCCGCGTTGCTGATCTGCAAGGGCAGGCTTCTACTACTACTATAAATCATTTCTATAGCGCTACCAGTCGTATGCAGCGCTTCACAATTGAACCCGGCAATGGAAGTAAAACCCGGCTGGCTCAATCCGTCCTCCTTTTTCTGGAGCCATATCGCCTAGTAAGGGGTGAGACCCAGGTTACACTCAGAAGATCATGTTCCAGACACGGTTCTCTCCTTAGTGTTGGTTTGTTAGCTCAAATTATCCGTACATATCATTTGCATATTTTTTTTTTTTTAGGCTCACTTCACTATTTTCTTGTGTTCCTTTTGCATTATGAGTTTTCGCATTATGCACTTTTGGGCCCAGCTTTGAACATCGGCCTCTAAATGTGCTTCAGTTACTCATACCCATTGAATCTGACTTACCTACAGCCCTGAATAAACTGATTACCTGTCTAACATCCAGTGGCGCTCCGACGCTGGCTGACACCCGGGGCGGATTGCCGATGCGCCCCCCCCTGGGTGCAGCGCAACCCCCCCCCCGGTGAAATGACACCCCCCCAAGTGCACGCCGCTGGGGGGGTGCCGCGGCGCGCGCCTGTCACCCTGTCGGCTCCGAGTTTGCATGTGTTCACTGCTCCCTCTGCCCCGGAACAGGAAGTAACCTGTTCTGGGGCAGAGGGAGCAGTGAACACATGCAAACTCGGAGACAGGGCGACAGGCGCGCGCCACGGCACCCCCCCCCCCCCCCCAGCGGCATGCACCCGGATCGGACCGCCCCCACCTTCGTACGCCACTGCTAACATCAATTCAAGAATGGGCTAAACACAGCAAACTTTGCCTGAACCCAAGTAAAACCGAGCTTCTCTGGGTTCCTAACACAAGTGGATACATACCTGACATCAAAATCCCTTTTGGGAAGTATGAACTCCCCCTCAGATCACAAGTCAAGATTCTTGGAATACAGTTAGATTCAACACTTACTCTGATTCCCCAAATCCAAGCACCTTTCAAGAGCTGCTTCTACTATTTGCGACAGCTACGCTGCCTCTCTCCTTACATTGAGAAGGTAACTCTTCTCCCAGTTGTGCATGCCACGGTAACATCAAGACTGGATTACTCTACAACGGTCTGACTACAAAGGGCCTGCACCAGTTCCAATTGATTCAGAATGCTACAGCAAGACTAATAGAAGGTTGCAAGCGACGTGACCACATCACACCATTTTTGCAAAAACTTCATTGGCTACCGGTATAATACAGGGCTAAATATAAAACTCTATGTCTGATCTTCAAGGCCCTTAAAGAAATCGTCCTGAGTACCTGAAGAATAGGATGATCCTTTACACACCTCCAAGGACGCTAAGGTCCTCCCAAGGACTTTCACTAACCACACCTTCTCCAAAAGACATTACACGATGTGATACCCGCAAGTGAGCCTTCTCCGGAGTAGCCCCCACACAGTGGCGTAGCAAGGGGGGCTGCCACCCGGGGTTGTTCGCCATTGCACCCCCCCTGGGTGCAGGACGATGACATCCCCCCCCGACCCAGTGCCTACCCTGAACTCCGTCTAAGCTCCCGAACCCTACCTTTAAAAAAAGCTCAGAACAAGTCGAGGCGCAGCGCCTCGTGCCTGCAAGTAAAAGAAGTATGGATGGATCATCTCATCGTCGATTGGGCCTTCCCTTGCTCTGTCTGTCCCGCCCTTGCGGAAATAGGAAGTTGCGTCAGCGGAGGGCGGGACAGACAGAGCGAGGGAAGGCCCGATCGATGATGAGACGATCCATCCATACTTGCAGGCGCAAGGCGCTGCGCCTCGCCTCGGTTTCTGAGCTTTTGTAAAGGTAGGGTGCGGGAGCTTAGACGGAGTTCAGGGTAGGCACTGGGTCTGGGGGGGGGGTGTCATCGTGGTGCACCCGGGGGGGGGGGGGAGCTGGCAAGAAGCATCCCCCTTGAGCTCACACCCGGGGCGGACCGCCCCTCCCTGCCCCCCCTTGCTACGCCAGTGCCCCCACACTCTGGAATGCATTGCCTGAAAGGCTCCGCTTATCACAAGACTATCTCTACTTCAGGAAGCAGGTGAAAGTTTGGCTCTTCAACCAGGCCTTTAATGGAAGAAGTAACTAACTTGTTAGTCTCACTCACACACACAAGGAGTGACACGGGCTGCATATACTGCAGCAGGACATGTTTATCCACTCCTACCCTAGCTGAGATAATATTTAACCATCGCTCTGACCTCATGTGCAACTTTCTGTAAATTACTCACCTTATTTTCTAACTCCTCTTACTCTCTTACTTATCTATATGTTCCATCATTGCTTATACTCTGCGCTGTCAATTAAAATGTTCTATTATGTATTGCATTGTCATTGTAAGTAGTATACTATCTTGCATTCTGATTTTACCAAGTGGTAATAGGATATCGCTCTCTCAGCACATAAATTATCTTACTATTTAACCAACACCAGACCTCAACGCTACCAAGCTTGGCTATTCCGAAAGGAATACTTGCTCTCTTTCTTGTGTTCGTTTGAGAGTGTCACCACTTTTAAATTGGAGCTATGTTCTTATCATTGGTCTTGTCATTTTTATATATTTATTGACAGGAGCTCTCCTCAGCCAATTTTTTATTATTTTTGTTACATTTGTACCCCGCACTTTCCCACTCATGGCAGGCTCAATGCAGCTTACATATTATATACAGGTACTTATTTGTACCTGGGGCAATGGAGGGTTAAGTGACTTGCCCAGAGTCACAAGGAGCTGCCTGTGCCTGAAATGGGAATCGAACTCAGTTCCCCATGACCAAAGTCCACCACCCTAACCACTAGGCCACTCCTCCACTGTTGCTACTATTTGAGATTCTACATGGAATGTTGCTATTCCACTAGCAACATTCCATGTAGAAAGCTGCGCAGGCTTCTGCTTCTGTGAGTCTGACGTCCTGCACAGAAGCCTGCGCAGCTTTCTACATGGAATGTTGCTAGTGGAATAGCAGCAACATTCCATGCAGAATCTCCATTAGTAGCAACATTCCATTTAGAATCTCCAATAGTATCTATTTTATTTTTGTTACAATTTTATCCTGCGCTTTCCCACTCATGGCAGGCTCAATTTGGCTTACATGGGGCAATGGAGGGTTAAGTGACTTGCCCAGAGTCACAAGGAGCTGCCTGTGCCTGAAGTGGGAATCCAACTCAGTTCCCCATGACCAAAGTCCACCACTCTAATCACTAGGCCACTCCTCCACACAATGTAAAAAAATACTCAATAATGAGAAAAAAACATTGCTTGTTGAGTCTACCTGTCATGTCAGAACACTCATGCTGTGAGAAAGAGATCTCATTTAAACTTTAGACAAAATTTAACATTCCATATTCCACTAGTTGTAATTTTCTATTCTCATATTGAACAACACTGGCTACACCCCCCCTCCCCCCCATTGTTATGTACTCCATATTTTGTACTTATCTTGTACTTGCGTTATTGTTCGCCTCGGTACAGTCCCTCCAACCGGTTGGGGTGTATTTCTCCGTGATGTCCCGTTATGCCTCTTGCCATCCACTGAAGCTTCCTAGTTTCAATACAAATTTTTATTCCTCTTTTTTCTTCATTTTTCATTCCTCTACAAGCACATCTTGTTTCGCAATCTTTGTTGCTGCTTCAGGAAGAGTTTTTTTTTTTTTCCGGTAAAATCAGAGTGCAAGATATTTAGAACCAGTGTATACTATCCACCTTATAATCGAAAGAGAAAAACGCCTAGATTTCGACCGAAATCGGGAGATAGACGTTTATCTCACAAAAACGAATAAATCGGTATAATCGAAAGCCGATTTTGGACGTTTTCAACTGCACTCCGTCGCGGATGCGGACAAAGTTGATGGGGGCGTGTCAGAGGTGTGGCGAAGGTGGAACTGGGGCGTGGTTATCGGCTGAGGAGAGATGTACGCGTTAGGGCGATAATCGAAAAAATAAAGGCGTTTTTAGCGAAAATGTAGGACACTTTTGTTGGACCCTTTTTTCACACGAACAGGTCCCAAAAAAGTGCTCTAAATGACCAGATGACCATCGGAAGGAATCGGGGATGACCTCCCCTGACTCCCTCAGTGGTCACTAACCCCCTCCCACCACAAAAAATGATGTTTCACAACTTTGTATTTTCACCCTCAAATGTCATACCCACCTCCCTGGCAGCAGTATGCAGGTCCCTGGAGCAGTTGTTAGGGGGTACAGTGGACTTCAGGCAGGTGGACCCAGGCCCATCCCCCCCTACCTGTTACAATTGTGCTGCTTAATGCTTATTAGTCGTCCCAACCCCCCCAAACCCACTGTACCCACATGTAGGTGCCCCCCTTCACCCCTTTGGGCTATAGTAATGGTGTAGACTTGTGGGCAGTGGGTTTTGAGGGGGATTTGGGGGGCTCAACACACAAGGGAAGGGTGCTATGCACCTGGGAGCTCTTTTACCTTTTTTTTTGTTTTTGTAAAAGTGCCCCCTAGGGTGCCCGGTTGGTGTCCTGGCATGTGAGGGGGACCAGTGCACTACGACTCCTGGCCCCTCCCACGAACAAATGCCTTGGATTTATTCGTTTTTGAGCTGGGCGCTTTCATTTTCCATTATCGCTGAAAAACAAAAACGCCCAGCTCACAAATTGTCGAATAAAACATGGACGTCTATTTTTTGCGAAATACGGTTCGGTCCGCCCCTTCACGGACCCGTTCTCGGAGATAAACGCCCATGGAGATAGACGTTTTCGTTCGATTATGCCCCTCGACGCCATACTTTGTAATGTTATTTGAATATTTTTTTCTGCTGTAATTGTCTATGGTTCGTGTTTGATTTATTCTTATCGTACACCACCTTGAATGAATTCCTTCAAAAAGGCGATAAATAAATCCTAATAAATAAATATAGAATGTTCTAGAGCAGGGATGTCCAACCTTAGTCCTCGAGGGCCGCAGTCCAGTCGGGTTTTCAGGATTTCCCCAATGGATATGCATGAGATCTGTTTGCATGCACTGCCTCCACTGTATACTAACAAATCTCATGCATATTCACTGTGGAAATCCTGAAAACCCAACCTGGTGAGGGCTGAGGTTGGACACCCCTGTTCTAAAGCCACTGTGTGGCATAAGGTGAGATAAGTACATATAAGTAATGCCACACTGGGAAAAGAACAAGGGTCCATCAAGCCCAGCATCCTGTCCACGACAGCGGCCAATCCAGGCCAAGGGCATCTGGCAAGCTTCCCAAACGTACAAACATTCTATACATGTTATTCCTGGAATTGTGGATTTTTCCCAAGTCCATTTAGTAGCGGTTTATGGACTTGTCCTTTAGGAAACCGTCTAACCCCTTTTTAAACTCTGCTAAGCTAACCGCCTTCACCACGTTCTCCGGCAACGAATTCCAGAGTTTAATTATGCGTTGGGTGAAGAAAAATGTCTCCGATTTGTTTTAAATTTACTACACTATAGTTTCATCGCATGCCCCCTAGTCCTAGTATTTTTGGAAAGCATGAACAGACGCTTCACATCCACCTGTTCCACTCCACTCATTATTTTATATACCTCTATCATGTCTCCCCTCAGCCCTCAGATCTTCTGATTTACAATTCGAAATAAGGGTTTATCCAGCCGCTATCTACATTTCTCTCTTGAATTCACATGCCTCATTCATAGCCTGGCTGAAAAACATCAGACACCTGCTTGAGATTTCACTGCTGTGATCTTCCTTCAGAGGGTGGTGGCTGGGTTTCCCGTTATCCTGCCACAGGCCATCCGTGTGTCCTGGAAGCACTGTAGGTGCTGTCAACCTGAAATGAGAGCCACATACATCAAATAAAATAACACACATCAAATACACATACAAGTTTCTAAAAGGTTTCAATAATTTTAAAATTGCACATGATTGCTCTCCTGCTTCTAAATCCCTTTGATCTTATGAAAAAAGGGTAGCTCCCTCGAATTTTAAAAGCATTGTTGGACGATGTGCATCAGGTTTTTCTTGCACTAGATTAGATGGTTTGCTGGATATATTGGCCAGGTTCTTTTTAGCATACATTTTGTAAGTAGGACTGTCACTAACAGCCACTCTTTGCATTCTGGGGTTATTATGTTCAGGCTTTTGAAAAGAAGATATTTCCCGGGGAAGGGAGGGAAGGGTTAATGTAAATAGTCAAGTATTTATGATTCAAGTGTTATTAAAACAGAGAGACGGGGAAAGCAAAGAAGAAGGAATTAAGGCAGAATAGAGTCTGTCCCCTGTGATTCTCAGCCACTGCTCACTTTCTGAAATTTGCATGAGAAGGAGGTTTCTTGACTACTACTACTACTTAACATTTCTAGAGTGCTACTAGGGTTACGCAGCGCTGTACAAATTAATAACTAAGGACGGTCCCTGCTCAGAAGAGCTTACAATCTAAAGGATTGTCAAGTTGGGGTAGTCTAGATTTCCTGAGTAGAGGTGTTGTGATTAGGTGCCGAAAGCGACATTGAAGAGGTGGGCTTTGAGCAATGATTTGAAGATGGGTAGGGAGGGGGCCTGGCGTATGGGCTCAGGGAGTTTATTCCAAGCATGGGGTGAGGCGAGGCAGAAAGGGCGGAGCCTAGAGTTGGCGGTGGTGGAGAAGGGTACTGAAAGGAGGGATTTGTCTTGAGAGCGGAGGTTACGGGTAGGAACGTAAGGGGAGATGAGGGTAGAGAGGTAAGGAGGGGCTGCAGATCGAGTGCATTTGTAGGTAAGAAGGAGAAGCTTGAACTGTATGCGGTACCTGATCGGAAATCAGTGAAGTGACTTGAGGAGAGGGGTGATATGAGTATATCGGTCAAGGCGGAAGATAAGACGTGCGGCAAAGTTCTGGATGGACTGAAGGGGGGATAGATGGCTAAGTGGAAAAAAAGGAAATAAGGCAGAATAGAGTCTCTCCCCTGTGATTCTCAGCCACTGCTCACTTTCTGAAATTTGCATGAGAAGGGGGTTTCTTGCCTCATGTTATTGAACTCTGGGACTGGGGTTGAAGTATGGAGGTTGAGGGAGAGGGAGATGTGTGATCTATAATGGTTGCCAGGGCTAAAATCTGGATGTTCAGCACTAAGCGTCTCTTCACCTTCCGATACTGGGCCAGTCTGGATGGCTCATACCTTATTGGCTGACTTAAGTCACAGCAGAATCAATACATTTTTTTTTCCCCAGAAGAATACAAACACCCTCACGCTATAACAGGTCACCTAAGTTTAAGTGTTTTATTCTGCACTTAAATTTATAGAAAGCTGCCATCCACTGCCATGTTAGGATTTATTAGGAAAGGAACGGAAAACAAACATGAGAATATTAAAATGCCTTTGTATTGTTGGAATGTAATTGTATTTTACATGCATTGCCTGTCACCTATTATTTCTATGTGATTACTCTGTGACCTCTGATGTGAATTACTTAGAGAGGTCACACAGCTATGCAACTTCCTGTGGGGGTTAGATGCAGCACATGAAGCACATGGAGCACATGGAGCTCATGATCTCTCCTAACCTGAGAGGATCTATGGTGGTGTGAGCATCCATTACCATCTAAGCACATGGAAGGAGCTGATAAGACAAATGTATAGTAATATGTAAATATAAGCCTGTCTGATTATAATCTAACTACAAACTGTGAGTAAACAGATGTTTTGTTACTTCAACTTTAAAGTGACTCAGCAGTGAATTATTCAGGGGTGAATGAGAGAGAGATGAAGAAAGAAATTAACATTTCTAAAGCTGAAGCTGTGTGTACTAAAATCTGCTAATTATTTACTACAAATAATCCAACAAAAGGGTTATGGGCCCAGGGCTCAGGAATTGAAAAAGAAGAGAAATATTACCAGGCAGAAAAAAAGGCCACATTTTTCTCTTAAGTTTTAAAGGAAAGATTCAGTCTGTCTCTCTCCCCCCCCCACACAGCAGACAGAAGGCTAAGAAAATGGCTGAGGGAAGAAATTCACCATTGTTCTATTCTCTCAAGGTGCCTAGATTAACTGAGTTTAATTATCAGCAGTGGGAACTAAGATTCATATGTCTCCTTCGAGCAAAAGGATTAAATATATGCTTAGACCAAGACAGAACAGCTGAAAATATGGCTGAATGGGACAATGCAAACTATTATGTGAAATGCATGCTTTTGGAAGCTCTCTCAGAGAAACAAGCCATATTAGTGGAGGGAAAAGATACACCAAAGGACATTTTATATAAACTGAGAACTATGTATGCAACTACATATGCAAAGCAGCAACCAATTTGGCTGGCAGAGTTGAATGAAACCAAATTAAGGGATAAAAGTAAATGTAATGATTACATTATGCATCTTATGTCTTCATTTCAAAAGTTAGAACTTTCTGGAATTCCCATGTGTGATGCATTGAAAAGAGCATTTCTTTTTACCTCACTATCAAAGAAGTTTGATGTTTTTAGGTCTGTAAATGAGGCCATTGAAGGGCAATCTTTTGAACAGACAACATCAAAACTAAGGCAGGAATGCATAATAAATGATTCTGAGGAGATGTGTTCTCAAAGCAAGTCAGAGAGAAATGAAACAAATTTCTTGGCAAAGAACAGAGGAAGGCGGAGCTATGGGAAAACTCCACCCAAGGGCAAGCTGATTTGCTACTCATGTGGAAAGGAGGGACATGTATCTAAATGGTGTAAGGAAACACAAAACACTCCCTCTAGCTCACCTAAGCCAATGGAACTAAAGAATTTTCAAACCAGGAAATGTATGAAGGACAAAGATAAACACAAGGGCTTTCTAATGGCAGAAAAATCTTTGACTATGGTAAATAATAATTCAAATGAAAGTACTTGGATTTTGGATTCAGGGAGCACATGCCATTTAACCAATTGTAAGAATTTCTTTCAGGAAATGTGTCCAGAGGAAGGTATTCTTAAAACTGCAAACGCAGGGACTGCTAAGATCCAAGCAAAAGGTATTGGATTCTTAAAATGCAAAGTGTCTAATGAAGTTAAAGAAATTCCTGTAAGTGATGTCTTGTATATTCCCCAAGCAGTTTGTAATATGCTTAGTGTATCTACATTAGATAAGAAGGGATTTGCGATTCATTTTGAAAACAGTAAGTGCACAATCTCTAAAAATGATGAAGTGTATGCTGAAGCTTTTATGCATAATGATGTTTATAAACTGAGCATTTCAGGTGAAGCCTCACATATGGCGCAAGTAAGGAAGAATGATGGTAAATGTAGTCTGGAAATCTGGCACCGCCGCCTGGGACATCGTGATTCTAAGGTGATCCAGGATCTTTACAGTAAGCAACTGGCCACCGGCATTCAGATAAGTGCAGATGCTGGTAAAATGGAGAAATGCATAGACTGTGTTACTCAAAAAGGTGTGAGACCCTCATTTCCTGCATACACAGGAAATAGGAGTAATAAAGTGCTGGACTTAATACACAGTGACTTATGTGGACCGTTTAATATCCCCTCATTGGGAAATAACAGATTTGTGCTAATATTCTTGGATGATTTCTCTAGATACTGTGTGGCCTATTTGCTGAAAGAAAAAAGTCAAGTCACAGACATGCTGAAGAAATACGTAGCCATGGTGTGCAATAAATTTGAAAGAAAACCAAAGGTTCTTCAGACCGACAATGGTGGTGAGTTCACTTCACAAAGCATGCGCACATTTCTAGAACAAGAAGGCATTCAGCATATCACAACAGTAGCTTATACACCAGAGCAAAATTCTGTTGCAGAGAGAAAATTTAGGTCACTTGTGGAAATGACCAGATGTATGCTGTCAGATAGCAATCTCCCTAAAAGACTATGGGGGGAAGCCATTCTCACAGCAGTGTACCTACAAAACAGAATGCCAACTAAAGGCGCTGAGCGCACACCACATGAGACATGGCATGGTAGGAAGCCAAACCTGTCACACATAAGAACATTTGGAAGTACAGCATATGCTCATATACCAAAGCAAAGAAGGCATAAGCTGGATTCCACAACAGAAAGGGGCATTTTAGTTGGCTATGCTCCAGGACACAAAGGATATAGAATTTTGAATCTGAAAACTGGCATTGTTGGCATAAGACATGTTACATATTTTGATGAAAACAAAAGGGTTGATAAAGGCTGGATTATCCCAGATGAGCCTTATCATCCAGAATATGAAACTAGAACCATAATAGACATGCCAGTGTATATAAATGCCATACCAAGGCAGATGTCTGAAAGCAACTCATCTGTTTCTAACGAGGAACAGGCAGAGGAAACAGACACAGAAAGGATCATTGAAGAAGACAGTACAGTTGGAGAAGGGGAATCAATTGGAGAAGGACTCTCAGATTTAGAGGATGCGGAAAGGTCAGACCAACCTGTTGTCAGACGCTCATCCAGGGAAAACAAAGGTGTTCCACCCCCAAGACTGTCTTACTTAACAAAGTCAGCAGAAGCTCAAGAGCCCTTAACATGGGATGAGATTGAGAAAATGCCAGCAGAAGAAGCTGCTGAATGGCATAAAGCTGCACAAGAAGAAATTGATGCATTGGATAAAAATAATACTTGGATTCTTACAAAATTACCTCCTGGCAAGAAAGCTATAGGATGCAAATGGGTATTCAAGTTAAAAAGGAATGCACAAGGAAAAGTGGAAAGGTATAAAGCCAGATTAGTGGCAAAGGGATATCTTCAAAAATATGGAGAAGATTTTGATGAAGTGTTTGCACCTGTAGTGAAACACACGACAATAAGAACACTTCTGAGCATTGCAGTCTCAAAAGGCATGCAAGTCAAACACATTGATGTGAAAACAGCGTTTCTTCATGGAGAAATAACTGAAGACTTGTACATGGAACAGCCAACAGGTTTCATAAATACAAAACAAAGACAGCTAGTGTGTAAATTAAACAAAGGTCTTTATGGATTAAAGCAAAGTGCAAAATGTTGGAATGAAAATTGCATGAAATATTGACAAATTTAGGATTTAAGCAAGGTGAAGCAGATAAATGTTTGTACACTAGGTGCACAAATGGACAATATGCATACATTTTAGCTTTTGTTGATGATCTGCTCATTGCAAGCGAAAGTGAGCAAGAGTACAAGGACATTGTAAAGTGTTTAAACCTCAATGTTGAGATAAAAGAACTGGGTAATGTGTCATACTATCTTGGTATAGAAATTGAGAAACAAAATGATGGTTCTTATCTTCTAAGCCAGAAGCAGAAAATAAATGAGCTTATTGAAAGTTTAGGTATGCAAGATGCCCAAGTTGTAAGCACTCCCATGATCACTGATTTTCTGAAGGATGAAACAGTAAGAGAACCTTTACCAGATAACATCCAATATAGATCAGCCATAGGTAAGCTTTTATATCTAACTACCACATACAGGGCTGATATAGCAAATGCAGTAGGAATTTTGAGCAGAAGGGTCAGCTCACCTACCAAATCAGATTGGACTGCAGTTAAAAGGATGGTAAGGTATTTAAAGGGTACATTGATTGTAAATTAAAGATTTCAGCCAATAGTAATCCAAAACTAATATGTTACTGTGATTCAGATTGGGCAGGGGATCATTCTGATTATAAATCCACAAGTGGATATGTGTTTATGTATGGAAATGTACAAATTTCATGGGCCAGTCATAAACAAAGTATTGTGAGTTTGTCTTCTACAGAAGCTGAATACGTGGCTGTATCGGAAGCGTGCAGAGAACTGATGTGGATTGAAAAACTTTTGCTGGATTTTGGAATAGCTGAAAAGAGACCAATCCAGATAATGGAAGATAATCAGAGCTGCATCCGACTGTCACAGAATGACAAGGTTCAGTCACGCACCAAGCACATCGCAACGAAATACCACAACGTGCGAGAGTTGGCGAAAGAAGGGGTCATCAGTCTACACTATTGTCACACCAGTGAGATGACAGCTGACATCATGACCAAACCGTTACCCAGAGAACATTTTGTGAATCTGCGTATAAAGCTTGGACTTTGTATGAATAAATAATTGCATGACAGTTATGCATGAGAAGGGGTTTGTTGGAATGTAATTGTATTTTACATGCATTGCCTGTCACCTATTATTTCTATGTGATTACTCTGTGACCTCTGATGTGAATTACTTAGAGAGGTCACACAGCTATGCAACTTCCTGTGGGGGTTAGATGCAGCACATGAAGCACATGGAGCACATGGAGCTCATGATCTCTCCTAACCTGAGAGGATCTATGGTGGTGTGAGCATCCATTACCATCTAAGCACATGGAAGGAGCTGATAAGACAAATGTATAGTAATATGTAAATATAAGCCTGTCTGATTATAATCTAACTACAAACTGTGAGTAAACAGATGTTTTGTTACTTCAACTTTAAAGTGACTCAGCAGTGAATTATTCAGGGGTGAATGAGAGAGAGATGAAGAAAGAAATTAACATTTCTAAAGCTGAAGCTGTGTGTACTAAAATCTGCTAATTATTTACTACAAATAATCCAACATGTATCACGCCGGGACATCCTTAGAGATGGGCGCCCTTAGAGATGGGCTTCCCGTTCGATTATGCCCCTCCAAAGGTTTCCAGAGAGGGTTGTAAGCTCTTTGAGCAGGGACCTTCTCTCTATGTCAAATGTTCAGCGCTGCGTGCGTCTGGTAGCGCTATATAAATGCTATTAGTAGTAGGGTAGAAGCCTCTGGAAATGGACGGAACAATAGGAAGGTTTGTGATAATTTGGGGAAGGGTCTAGTGGCAGCAGTTACATCCCCCCTCTTGTGTTATAAGCTGCTTGTTTTGCCCGCCAAATTTGTCTTAGGTTCCATCTCCCGTCATTGACCCATGCCAAGAGGGAGATCCCTCCTGTCCAGCCTAATACAGTAATCCCGAATGCAAAATCAGCCTGTCATACTTGCTAAAGGAACGTGGATTCAAGGATCAAGAGACAAGTAACAGACCCGAAACCCACTTTTCGTGGGAAGGTATGAGGAATCTTTCCACCTCTGTGTAGTGTGTGTAGTCCAGGGAAGAAAGAGAGAGGGTTCATTCAGGGATACCTGTGGTGTCATCCAGGCAGCCAGTACTTCTTACCATAGCAGGAAGGAGGAGAAAAATAACTGTTTAACATCTGATAACATCATCCCTGCAGCGCCACAGTGTCTGTCACCTAGATACCAAGGAGCCTGTATTACTAACTTATTGACTTTTGATAACAGTTAACATCTGCTTAAGTGTGACAGCAAGTGAACTGTGCAAAGCCCAGCCAAGCCCTCACCAAACCAGTGTGTGGTTTGAGGAACAAGGAGAAGAAGGAGAAACTGTAATTTCATTGCTTGACTGGAGGAGAAGAGAAAGCTATTGTAAATAGTTGGCCATCTGTGTTGGAAGCTGTACCCTCATCAACTGAAGGACAGTAACAGTCCTAGTTTTCAGCACAAGAACTGCTGTGGTCTCCACCATCATTGTGTGAAGTGTTAACATAGGCAACCGAGACACCTCAGGCCTAGGGCATTCATTACATTGTATAATAATCACTCGAGACACAGGATAATTTCTTAACATGGCACAACTTGGCCGCAGCTTTATTTTAAACCAAACAATTGCATCAACATAAACCCTCAGGTATACCCAAGCCAATCAGCTCACGGCTTAGTAGCCTACACAGTCCGCCGTCACAGCAAGACTGACCAATTGTAATCAGAGCTCCCCGCCGTGCAGCAAGGGATCTCAATCATAAGCGCAGCTATCCCAGCTGCCTAGCTTACACCATCAGGCTTGGGTACCCCGCCAATGCTGCGATAATATATACAGAACAACTTCATATTCACTTGGGGAGGGGAGCCGGGTGCTGGCTGGTGGCCAGACGCCGAAGAGGCCGTCCGAGCCCAGCCCGGGGTTTTTAACCCCCCCCCTTTTCCCAGCCCCTCACAGCGGGGAGCCCCTGCGAGGCGGGGTCCTGACCTCCTCCTCTCGCTTGCTCCCCGCTGCTTCGGGTAGGCTGGCCCATCGGTGCACGGCGCCATGTTAATGTCGGCTCCATGCACCGGTGGGGCAAGCGGGAAAGGCACGGGAGGGACACCAATGCTTCAGGATAGCACAAAAACAAACACCGGCCACGCGACCAGCAACACTATTGGCTCGGGATGCAATCGTGGGCCGCCCGCACGCACATGTGCCCCAGGAATGTAAAACTCCCCACTGCCCTCCTGATGATGCGAGACAATCCGCAGCCACCTGGAGGGAGGAAGAAACCACACAGGCGAGTACTTACATCAATAAAGCCGCTCGCGAGCAATAGAAATCCCGGGTCCGCTCCTAAAGGCACGCACCGCCTCTCTCTCCACGTGGGCTCTGGCTGGGCGCCGAGTGCTGGCTGGTGCTTGCTGGCAACTAGTTGGTGCTTGCTGGCTGGTGGCCGGACGCCGAAGAGGCCATCCGAGCCCAGCCCGGGGTATTTAAACCCCCCCTTTTCCCAGCCCCTCACAACAGGGAGCCCCTGCGAGGCGGGGTCCTGACCTCCTCCCCTCGCTTGCTCCCCGCTGCTTCGGGTAGGCTGGCCCATCGGTGCACGGCGCCATGTTAATGTCGGCTCCATGCACCGGTGGGGCACTTCACCTCGTTTGAAGTCTGGTGCAGAACTTGCTCAGCCTCCTAGCCATATCGTAGTCCCACCCTGGTCCCCACAAATAGTTTAGTCTAGTTTATTGATCATTTGCTTAACTGACTTTCCAATAAAATCAAAGCGGTGTACAATCTAAAAGGAAAGGAACTATAAAATCCAAACAGAAAAGGATTGGGCGAAAATTCAAAATGAGCGAACGACTAAAGAGAACATAGCAACAACAATATACTTCATCACAGGTAGGAGTAGACTATGCTATTAAATTACTGACTTCCAGGGTCTGTAAAACTAGGGAACACTAGGGTAAATAGACCAGTTTTTAAAGCTGACTTAGTTTTAGGGAGTGAGCATTTAGAACGTAAGGCAGCAGGGAGAGAGTTCCATAGAAAAAAAGCAGAGTGGCGAGTAGCCTGAAGACGGGAACAGTGAACAGAAGGTAGGGTGACACGGCTCTGAAAGGCTGTACAAGATGAATGAACCAGTCGATAAGAGATCAGACATGAAAGGTAGGCCGGAATGGAAGTATGGAGTACTTTGGGCGAAAGACCAAGGTTTTAATTTAATAATAGTGTGCAACCCTGTTGTCTACCTATCCTAGGCACAGTCTAGGGTAGCCACCTAGACTTCATCAAAATGGGGGTTACAGTAATCTGTATCGCTCATGGCAAAGGCTTTTTTGGGTTCCACTACAGCTGATAAAAGAGAGGCCACTGACCATTACCCAGAGCAGCTAGGGTCTCCAGACAAAGTCAAGGGCCTCTGAAACAACAAGGCATTAGCTGACTCACTGTGCTCTGTCCAGAGGGTATCATGTCTGTTCTAATGGTTCTACTGGTTTCCTCTTCATGGGAGTATTATAATACACTCTGAAGCTACAAATATTATTGACAGTTAAAATTGCAAAATGGTGTTTCAAAGAAACATGGGTAATCAAGTTGTGGTAAAAGGGGGCCTGAGCTAGCATCAGCGTACATTTTTTGACGCACGCTGTGGTCCCTCTTTACAGCTGCGGATAAAAGGCTGTCTTTTTTTCTCAAAAAGAAATGGCCACTTGCTGCACAGCCATTTCGGGGGGAGGAGGAGCTCTTACCACCACCCATTGAGATTTTTATTTATTTATTTATTCATTTGTTCCATTTGTACCCCACATTTTCCCACCTATTTGCAGGCTCAATGTGGCTTACAGAGTACCGTCAAAGGCGCTTGCCCAATCGGTTGATAACAAATACAAGGTTGTATAGTGATCGAATGAGGTATATGTGGAGGATCTGAAGGGATGAAGATTGCGTGATGTCCAGTACGATCTTTAGTAATGTTATGTTCCTGGGTGAAGAGGTTTACGTTGGGTCGTTGGGGTAGGCCTTTTTGAAGAGGTTGTTTTTTTAGTGATTTCCTGAAGTTCAGGTGATCATGGACTGTTTTCACCGCTTTTGGGAGGCCATTCCATAGTTGTGCGCTTATGTAGGAGAAGCTGGATGCGTGAGTTGTTTTGTATTTCAGTCCTTTGCACTTTGGGTAGTGAAGGTTTAGGTATGATCTTGACGATCCGACTCTGTTTCCTACTGGTAGATCTATAAGGTCTATCATGTATCCTGGGACTATGCCGTATATAATTTTGAGGACTACAGTGCAGATTTTGAAGATGATCCGTTCTTTGATTGAGAGCCAATGCAGCTTTTCTCGAAGGGGTTTGGCACTTTCGAATCGTGTTTCGCTGAATATCAATCTGGCTGCTGTATTTTGGGCGGTCTGGAGGTTTTTTTTTTTTAGTTGTTCTTTGCATCCCGCGTAGATTCCGTTGCAATAGTCTGCATGACTTAGGACCATTGATTGTATTAGGTTTCGAAAGGTTTCTCTTGGAAAGAAAGGTTTTAGTCATTTGAGCTTCCACATTGAGCCTTTACATCCACATGGATGTAAGGGCTCCCGTGCTAATCCAGAGATAACCGGGCAGCGCATAGTGCTGCCTGATTACTGCCGGGTAAGCACCAGAAATAGTGTGCGATGGGTGTAGAAACCACCACCAGGATCCTGCTGTAGCCCGGCGGTAGTTCCAGATTGGATCAATGACTGGCATAAAAGCTCACACTAATTGTAGGCAGTCAGATGTGTAAATGCTAGTATTCTAGAACCCACATGTGAAACTGCTTGACACGCCCCCAATCTGCCCATGCTCCTCCCAGGTCCCTTTCCCCCCCCTCCTTGGAATTGCATGTTCTAGAAATTGAGTACACAACTTATAGAATACCAAGAAAGGGCAATTATGCGCATAACTGCCGATTTGTAGCAGTTAACACCAATGATAGCCTATAATTGGTTAAGGCAAATTAGCAGCTAATTAATTCATTAAGTTATACTCACAACTGTCCTTATTCTATACATAGCACACACAACTTTGCACACTAGTCAGAAGTTTGGGCATTGAAATTAGGATTAAGGGGTAAATCAAAGGTTCTGTGCCCCAACCAACCGTATTGGCTCTGAAGTGGGAAGCAACATTGAAATTCATCGCAGCTCATGCACACTCGGAGATTACGTAGGATAAGAACTTCTTTACTATTTATTTTTTTTATTGGGCTTTATTAGCCACCTTTATGAAGAGATTCGCCCAAGACGGTGGACAGCAGGTGCAGCTTAACATAAAACGTATAATTTTGTTAACAGCATAACAATAGTAAAATGACCAAATATAAACAGAAATACAATCAACAAGGTAAACTTAATTGAAAGCTAGCAATAGGACTAACATGAAACAGTATCAAAAATATACACATTGAACAGCACTGTAGAACAATCAAGTGTCTTTGATTCAATCTACGGCTGTTAAAGTTATTATCCATCGTACAGATCGTTTCGATCACGTTGCACCTCTTCTTCAACTTCACTGGCTTCCGGTCTTAATCAGGATCCGTTTTAAAATATTAAAATATGCTTGTCTTTAAGAATTGTTCTTCAGTAGTTCCAGTTTATTTATCCAGACTATTGGTTCCCTATGGCCCGGCACGTAGTCTTCAATCCTCCTCTGATATAATCTTCTCCATGTACCATCACCATCAGCTCTTCATCTCTCACTTTCTCAAGATACTGTCTTCAGCTATTTGGGTCGCAAATTGTGGAACTGTCTTCTTTGAGGACACCTCTGCCTCTACAATCATTTGAGTCTCTTCTGAAGACTCATCTTTCTTGAGAGCCTTTAATTGCGTGTAAAGGCTTTTTTTTTTTTGGTCGTCCTGTTTTTCGATTAGTCTCTTTTTCATATGCCTTCCTACTCTCTTCTATTCCCTCCATTTGCCCTTCCCCTTTCCAATCCCTTTACTGTACCTTGTCAGCACTGTCCTGATATTTTTTTAAGTCATAGTGTAAACCACTTAGGCGCCTTCCCAGGTTCAATTTTTTGGTATATCAAATGTATGAAATATATATATATATATAAGAGAACTATGATAAATATCAGTACAATACAAACAGAAAGTGCAAAACCCTTAAGGGAGAAACTACACTGGCTTCCACTCAAAGAACGGACCACATTCAAGATCTGCACAATCCTATATAATAAAACTCACCCTCAACGTTCTGAGGACACTGACGTCACTGTCAGGTCTTCCGGGCACTTCCTTCCGGTTCGAAGCCTTCATGGTGGTGAAGCCACCGAAAACACTGTCTTGGGGCCCCGCCCTCGCGTCAAACGTGATGATGTCGAGGGCGGAGCAATGGCGTCAGTGGCTTCACAAACAACGAATCAGCAGATTGAAGGTGGCGTGCCGAGGTCCGCAACAATGGCGGTCAGTGCCTTCAGAACGCCGAAGGGGTGAGTGGGGGGGGGGGGGGGTTCGGAAGGAAACTGTGCTACCGCCCGTTTCATTGGCGCAAGAAACGGGCATGTTTTACTAGTAGTCCATAAAATCATCTATGGAGATGCTCCGACTTACATGCTAAACCTCGTTGACCTGCCTCCCAGAAATGCTAAAAGATCTGCCCGCACATTTCTTAATCTACACTTCCCTAGCTGCAAAGGATTAAAATATAGACTAACACATGCTACCAGCTTTTCCTACATAAGCCCGCAGTTGTGGAATGCACTACCAACAAACTTGAAAATGATTAACGAAATCACTAACTTTCGCAAATCTCTGAAAGCCCAAGGCCTACCATGAGAACCCATAGCTTAACTATAACCCCGCACCAATCCACCTTACTCTGAATGACGCCTTTCTATTACTGTCTACTTAGTTCTTTGTCATCCTTGATCTCATTGTAATACCAACTGTATCTTCTTCCCTGGAGTGGCGTTGCCATAACCGGTCTTTGTAAGCCACATTGAGCCTGCAAATAGGTGGGAAAATGTGGGATACGTGCAATAAATAAATAAATAATAGACAGCTTGGAAGCACATTCAAATAACATAGATACACAGTATTATGATGTCAGCATAATACCAATGAAATACTTAATAAGCACGAATTAGAACATTTGAATAACATAGATATGATGCTAATTGCTCTTTTACAATACAGTTTACTATGTAGCCGAGTGAAGAATCTTTGAAAGCAGTGGCCTCACAGATATATTGCACTTCGCTTGACTCTCGCTTAAATATCTCTCCTCACAGTGTTAGCATATTATCAGAAACAAATTGAGAAGCAAGCTCACTGTATTATTACAAGCGCTGTTAACATCACGGTGTGTATTTCTGAAACCATCAGGGAGGGGGGGGTGGTATTGGCTCAAGGCAGTTTTCATTTCAGCCATTCTTTTTTCTTTTTTTTTGAATGTTTTCTGCTCGTGGTCTGTTAAATAAAATCTCTTTTGCCCTCCAGTGCCTCCAGCAACCCCTCAGCTTCCCAGACACTGTCCTTCTTTCTGGCAGTTCTCACTTTGGCTCACAATCTCTCAGCCCAGCTTCGGCTCTTCACAGCCCCCTCCCCTTCCTTCTGAACGCTGAAGTCATGACCTTCTGTGGTTTATGGGCCACCAGAGACCCCTGCTAAATGTGTTAGCACAGAGTCAAAACAAGTAATAGCCGGCCAATTAAATATAATAATCCATATTGTTACCATGTTTAACCATGGCTCTTTCCTCAGTGGTCTATTTAAATCACAACTGAGACCTGACCTATTAAAATGAATAGCTGGAATTATTAGAAAACTCTATTTAATAAACACAATGAGCATGGAAACACACTCAGAGATGGGATATTTATTACCAGCCTCATCTCTGGCTTTCCACTGTACCTTTCAGATTTGAAACATTGACTTAATGCATTCTAATCCGTGGCCTGGCAGGAGAATGAAACAAAATGCTGTCTTTTTGCTCTGTTTTTCATCCAGTAAATCAAGGACATTCGTTGGTGCAAGAGGCTAGTTTAAAAAGAACTGACTCTTTTATTTAGGATTTCTTTTAGCACTCTGGCCTCTCTCTTAGCAGGAAAAGATCAAAGGGAATTAGTGTCTGACAAGTGGCTCGGAGTGGGTTCAGACCAGAGAAATGTAGCTGTGCAAGACAAGAGTAGCAGATCTGAATCCAAAGCTTGCACAGATGCCTTGTATAACCGTACTTTAACTCTTGCTAGAGGGCGGCTACAAAATCAGTAAGTGGTCTTGAGCACAAAAAATATAGGGACAGGCTTATGAACCTCAACATGTATTTATTTTTATTACATTTGTACCCCGCACTTTTTCCCACTCATGGCAGGCTCAATGTGGCTTACATGGGGCAATGGAGGGTTAAGTGACTTGCCCAGAGTCACAAGGAGCTGCCTGTGCCTGAAGTGGGAATCAAACTCAGTTCCTCAGGACCAAAGTCCACCACCCTAACCACTAGGCCACTCCTCCACTGTTGCTACTATTTGAGATTCCACTAGCAACATTCCATGTAGAAGTCGGCCCTTGCAGATCACCAATGTGGCCGCGCAGGCTTCTGCTTCTGTGAATCTGACGTCCTGCCCCAACTTGACATTTCGTCCTTTAGATTGTAAGCTCTTCCGAGCAGGGACCGTCCTTAATTGTTAATTTGTACAGCGCTGCGTAACCCTAGTAGCGCTCTAGAAATGTTAAGTAGTAGTAGTAGTAGTAGGACGTCAGACTCACAGAAACAGAAGCCTGCGCGGCCTTCTATATGGAATGTTGCTAGTGGAATAGCAACATTCCATGTAGAATCTCCAATAGTATCTATTTTTTTTAATTACATTTGTACCCTGCGCTTTCCCACTCATGGCAGGCTCAATGCGGCTTACATGGGGCAATGGAGGGTTAAGTGACTTGCCCAGAGTCACAAGGAGCTGCCTGTGCCTGAAGTGGGAATCGAACTCAGTTCCCCCGACCAAAGTCCACCACCCTAACCACTAGGCCACTCCTCCACTGTTGCTACTATTTGAGATTCTACATGGAATGTTGCTATTCTTCCATGTAGAAGTCGGCCCTTGCAGATCACCAATGTGGCCGCGCAGGCTTCTGCTTCTGTGAAATGAAAATGAAATGTAAATGAAGCAGAAGGGGGAAAGGGAAAGGAATCAAACAAGGAAAACCCAACAGGTAAAGCACATAAGACATACTGCTCCATAACAGGTGAGAACAAATGAAGAAATTAACATCTACGAGACCTATATAGCTGCCAGAAGTGCATCTTAAGGGCTGCTCTAAAAGCCAACGGGGAACTCAGTTGCCGTAAATCTAATGGAAGCACTTTCCAGAGGGCAGGTTCAGATACTAAGCTGAGCTAGAGGTGCACTAGCGTTTTTACCATGTGGTATGCAACTAATATTCCTATAGGCGTCTACGTGGTTAGCACGCACTTAGTAAACAAGGCCCTTAGTTTTGTTAATTGTATAAACGATAGTACAATTAAGAAAAAAAAGCATAGACACAATCAATGAGGTAATGAATCATGATCAAAGCTACTGTACATAGATACCTAAGTATTATATCTTCCCCTCATGCCTTAAGTACATAAGTATTGCCATACTGGGACAGACCAAAGGTCCATCAAGCAGCCCAGTATCCTGTTTCCAACAGTGGCCAATCCAGGTCACAAGTACCCGGCAAGATCCCAAAACAGTACAATACATTTTATGCTGCTTATCCTAGAAATAAGCAGTGGATTTTCCCCACTCCATTTTAATAGGGGGAAAATGTGGGATACAAATACAACAAACAAACAAACAAATAAATAAATAAATAATAATATTCTATGGACTTTTCCTTTAAGAAGCCATCCAAATCTTTTTTTTTTTAAACCCCACTAAGCTAACTGCTTTTACTACATTCTCTGGCAAGGAATTCCAGAGTTTAATTGCATGTTGAGTGAAGAAATATTTTCTCTGATTCGTTTTAAATGTACTAATTTGTAGCTTCATTGTGTGCCCCCTAGTCCTCGTACTTTTTGGAAAGAGCTGCCCGTTCCACTCCACTCATTATTTTATAGACCTCTATCGTATCTCCCCTCAGCCGCCTTTTCTCCAAGCTGAAGAGCCCTAGCCGCTTTAGCCTTTCCTCATAGGGAAGTCGTCCCATCCCCTTTATCATTTTCGTCGCCCTTCTCTGTACCTTTTCTAATTCCACTATATCTTTTTTGAGATGCGGTGACCAGAATTGAGCACAATATTCAAGGTGCGGTCACACCATGGAGCGATACAAAGGCAACGATAGACAGATGCAAAAATATAAGAATTTACTGCAACAGAAAAAAAAAACCAGGGACAGAAAAAAACAGAGAGAGAGAGAGAGAGATGGAAAGAGAGAAGGAGAAATCCTCTACATGCATAAATTTCAGCAGTAATTCTCCATTCATCTTCATTAAATGGCAGCATGGATGTCTGAAACCAGAAGGAAGGAACGGGGAAACTAGGTGACAGCCCACTTAATTTCCACCCCAACAAGTTGATCTGCTTCCTAAATACAGAACAACAAAGGAATTTACTGATCAAAGATCAGAGTGTCAGACTCCACCTTGGAGCCCACCTACTCTATTAAGCCCCCTTTCAGGCACAAGGGAAACGTGTTGCAAACATATCGGTGATGCCTCCAGACTCAGATTTCAAACAGCCTCTTGCACAGAGATGCAAATCTTGGCTTCCCCTTAATAAAGCATTTTAGAAGATGGATGTACCGCTCTGATATTAAAAGCAAAGTGGTCTCTTTTTTTTTAATCTAGGGACACAGGGCATTAGTAGCAGGCAGAATCAAAGGCCCAGTTTCCTCCTAATTATCACTTGTATTTTATAATCTTATTAATATTGATATATTACAGTATATTGAAGATCTGTTAACGTATAATGCATGTGAGGGGATAATTAAGGATATCCAAGTCAGATCAATCGCCTGTTTGACAGCAAATGGTGTGTGGTTTATAAATTATCCACTGCCTAGGTAAGTCCAAAGTTTCAGCCCAGTCCTTCCAGCTAAAGCACTGGAGGAGGTGACGAACGAACGTTAACTTCAGGCTGAAGGATGGGCTGGAATGTTCCCTGGGTGGAATGAGAATTCAGTTTATAATTCTAAGAGTTCAGTTCAGCAGGATCTCCGCAAGTAGAGTGAAAGACATCCATTTTCTTTTCTACGCGGAAGAAAGTAAACCATGAGGCTTTAAAGTAGAGAGTTGCACAGGAACAGTAATTTCACACTTCCCTGATTGAATCCGTCCCTACCAGTCCCCACTGGAATCTCCTCCATCCCCACCAGCCCCCGCCCATCCTCTGTGCTAAAATAACCAGACTTGTGGTAAAATAATTCAACTTAACAGTAGCCCATGTTGATAACTTCCCCTCTCAGTGCTTTTGGGGATTTCAATGCTATCGTTGATAGGACGGGACGTTGAAATCTTTAGCTTAATGTGCTGCGGCAGCTAAGAAGGCGAACAGAATGTTGAGTATTATTAGAAAAGGGATGGAAAACAAGCATGAGGATGTTATAATGTCGTTATATCGCTTCATGGTGCAACTGCACCTGGAGTATTGTGCTCAGTTCTGGTCGCCTCATCTCAAAAAAGGTATAAAGGAATTGGAGAAAGGTGCAGAGAAGGGTAACAAAAATGATAAAAGGGATGGGACAACTGCCCTACGAGGAGAGGTTAAGACGGCTAGGACTCTTTAGCCTGGAGAAAAGGCGGCTGAGGGGTGATATGATAGAGGTCTACAAAATAATGAGTGGGGTAGAGCGGACAGATGTCAAGCGTTTGTTTACACTTTCTAACAATAATAGAACTAGGGGACACAAGATGAAATTGGAATGTGGTAGGTTTAAAACAAATCGGAGAAAGTTTTTCTTTACTCAGCGCCTAGTTGGACTCTGGAACTCATTGCCGGAGAAGGTAGTGACGGCAACTGGCCTTGCTGAGTTTAAAGGGGGTCTGGACAGATTCCTGAAGGAAAAGTCCATTGATCGATATTAAATTTTGGGTTTTTGCCAGGTTGTTCGGGCCTGGATTGGCCGCTGTCGGAGACAGAGTGCTGGGCTTGATGGACCTTTGGTCTTTTCCCAGCGTGGCGGTGCTTATGCTTATGTACGATATATATATCTATATATATCAACCGTATCCATTAATTTCTTTTTGTGCTATTATAATTGCTATTTATTTATTTGCAGCATTTGTATCCCCCATTTTCCCACACATTAGCAGGCTCAATGTGGCTTACAAGTCACCGAATGTGGGAGCTCCAATACGGTCAATGATAAACAAATACAAATAGAATCAGGGTAAGGGGAGGTGGGGGTAAATGGGAACAATAAATGACAAAGATATAAGAAATAACAGTGTCTTTGAAATCAGTGCAGTGTTGAAGTTGCTAATCAGAAACAGCAGGGTAGGCCTTACAAAACAAATAAATCACACAATATAATATCTACTATAATAAAACTCACCCTCAACATTCTGAAGACAACGTTCTGAAGTCATTCAGTCACTCCCTGAAGGGTTCATGGATTCATGGTGGTGAAGCCACAACACTGACCATGTCTCTCTGCCCCGCCCTCGCATGACGGACCAATCAGAAAAAACACCCTCAACATTCTGAAACACAAAGGACCATCACAACACCGTTCCCAGGCAACACTAGGCAACGTAAGACGGACAAATCAGAGGAAACTACGTGACAATATGGGAGGAGCATTCCCCAGCAGAATGGCTCATTATCTGTGCAGTATGGAGAGCACAGAACCACCGCTGGAACGAGAGAAGAATATTCCTGCTGTGGGTATGTGCAAAAATAGACCGGGGGGGGGGGGGGGGAGAAATTTTTAAATGCCTAATGCCAGTACTGAAGAGTTCCAGAGGGCCTATAGCACAGACTGTATTTGGGATCGCTTGACATGGAGTCAGAGGAGCCGGAAAACAACGTGCCCGTCACCATCTGAGACGTGGGCGAACAGGACAAGCTGCAGCCCAGCTGGAAGGATTACCCACGACCCAGCCAGCAGCAAGCAGCAACCAAGGACAGCACAGCACATCCCCCAACCCCCAAGCAAAAAACAAAACAAAAAAAGACACACATCAACAACCTGCACACACACCGCACCCTCACACACACACACACACACACACACACACACACACACACACACACACACAAAATAACTCTGTGACACATACACACACACAAAAAAAAAGCCACATGCTAGCGCCCGTTTCATTGGTTTCGGAAACGGGTCTTTTTTACTAGTATAAAATAAAAGATACTTTTATATTAGGCTAATATCCTTAATACTGTAGCAAGTTTTAAATTATTGAAAAACTCAAAAACACTAAGATGGAGTCAGCAGTCCAGCAGCGAGAGGGGTGCTATCCAGTCTTTTGCATTGAGTGTCACATGTATGATTATCTCCCAGTTGCTGAGATGTCATATGTGTGCGCCCGATGCAAAGAGCTCCTAGCCCTTAGAGAACATGTCCGTTCTCTTGAGGCTAGAGTAGCAGACTTGGTGGAGCTGAGGGAGACAGAGAGGTACATAGAGGAGACATACAGGGATGTTGTAGAGAAGTCCCACCTCCAGTCTGGTAGCCCTTGTGCTACCCTGGAGGAGGGAGGTCTCCTAGAAGCATCCTATCCACAACAGCGGCCAATCCAGGCCAAGGGCACCTGGCAAGCTTCCCAAACGTACAAATATTCTATACATGTTATTCCTGGAATTATGGATTTTTTTCCCAAGTCCATTTAGTAGCGGTTTATGGACTTGTCCTTTAGGAAACCGTCTAACCCCTTTTTAAACTCTGCCAAGCTAACCACCTTCACCACGTTCTCCGGCAACGAATTCCAGAGTTTAATTATGCGTTGGGTGAAGAAAATCTTTCTCCAATTTGTTTTAAATTTACTACACTGTAGTTTCATCGCATGCCCCCTAGTCCTAGTATTTTTGGAAAGCGTGAACAGACGCTTCACATCCACCTGTTCCACTCCACTCATTATTTTATATACCTCTATCATGTCTCCCCTCAGCTGTCTCTTCTCCAAGCTGAAAAGCCCTAGCCTCCTTAGTCTTTCTTCATAGGGAAGTCGTCCCATCCCCACTATCATTTTAGTCGCCCTTCGCTGCACCTTTTCCAGTTCCACTATATCTTCCTTGAGATGCAGCGACCAGAATTGAACACAATACTCAAGGTGCGGTCGCACCATGGAGCGATATAACAGCATTATAACATCCTCACACCTGTTTTCCATACCTTTCCTAATAATACCCAACATTCTATTCGCTTTCCGAGCCGCAGCAGCACACTGAGCAGAAGTTTTCAGTGTACTATCGACGACGACACCCAGATCCCTTTCTTGGTCCGTAACTCCTAACGTGGAACCTTGCATGACGTAGCTATAATTCGGGTTCTTTTTTCCCACATGCATCACCTTGCACTTGCTCACATTAAACGTCATCTACCATTTAGCCATCCAGTCTCCCAGTCTCGTAAGGTCCTTCTGTAATTTTTCACAATCCTGTCGCGAGTTAACGACTTTGAATAACTTTGTGTCATCAGCAAATTTAATTACCTCGCTAGTTACTCCCATCTCTAAAACATTTATAAATATATTAAAAAGCAGCGGTCCTAGCACAGACCCCTGAAGAACCCCATTAACTACCCTTCTCCATTGTGAATACTGCCCATTTAACCCCACTCTCTGTTTCTTATCCTTCAACCAGTTTTTAATCCGCAATAGGACTACAAGCTCTTATGTCAAATAATTAACAGTGCAAATGGGGGAGCTGTCATAATTTACAAAACAGCACAGCTTGTACTTCACTAAATTCTAAACGACTGATATACCGATTGTAATCCCCTGTTAGGCTGGGGATTACTAGCATAGTAAGTCCCTGTAGAAAATCACTGAGGGAAGTGACTGGGAGGTCCCTGGGTGGGAGGAAGCCCAGTCCAAGGGGAGTAGCTTTGGAAAAAAATTGGAAGAGTGACAAGGGGGGGGGGAGGAGATAAAGGTGATAGTTTGACCTGGAGAGGTTTCTGTAGGTGTTGTTGCTGTGGGTCTTTGGTTGCCTGAAAGCCCCTGCCAAGTGACCCGAAGAAGGAGAAGGGGGATCCCTTTTTTAAAAAGTTCATCCATGTGTTAAGCAGGGGTGTATCTGGACTCCGGCGGTAGGGGGGGGGCAGAGCCAGAGGGAGGGGGCACATTTTAGCCCCCCCTCCCCGCCATTGCCGGACACCCCCCTCCCTTCCCGCTGCCAACCCTCCCTCCCCGCCGTCACTTACTTTTGCTGGCGGGGGACCCCAACCCCCGCCAGCCGAGATCCGCTTCCTCCTCCGAGTCCTACCTTTAAAAATATTTCTTCAGCTGGCGGGGGACTCCAACCCCCGCCAGCCGACCCGAGATCTTCTTTAACTTTCTTCTATCTTCGTCCTCCGCATGGCCAAAGTGTTGCTGCTGTTGTGCAAAGCTGAAATCCAGTGTCGGAGTCTGACTGACGTCGTAACGTGCTGCGACGTCAGACTCCGAAACTGGATTTCAGCTTTGCACAACAGCAGCAACACGTCGGCCACGCGGAGGACGAACATAGAAGAGCAGGGGCGTAGCCAGACACCCAATTTTGGGTGGGCCTGGGCCTAAGATGGGTGGGCAGAAGAACTCTGCCTTGTACCACAAGTGATTTGGTCTCTCTCTTGCCTGCATGCCATATGGTCTCTCAAACATCCTCCCCTCCCCTGCATACCTTTTAAATAGTAGATTTTCATCGACAGCGAGCAGTAACTAATACACACTGCTCATGTTGGCCCCACAGCCTTCCCTCTGATGAACCTCCTGTTTTTGCATAGATGGAATACATCAGAGGGGAGGCTGCGGGGCTGGTGCGAGCAGTATATATCAGTCGCTGCTCACTGCAGGCGGAGATCTGCTATTTACAAGTTATGCAGGAGGGACAGTTGTTGGGAGTTTTCGCCTGGTGGGGCTTGGGGATCCCTACCAACCACATCATAGGTGTGCTGCTACTGGGTGGGCCTGAGCCCAACGTGGGTAAGCCTGGGCCCACCCAGGCCCACCCTTGGCTACGCCACTGCCAAAGAGAGTCACTGTGATGGCTGGGCCAATCTAGGAAGGGAAGATAAAAATAGGTGATTTCTATTCTACTCCCTACCCCACCCCTACTGGATAGTTGAAAATGAAGGCTCACAGTGCCACAGCCCAATAAGAGCTGAGCTGAGAATCCAAAGGAGCATGAAGAATGCAATGGACACACAAAAAAGGAGAAAGCAAGCCATTAGCCTGAGGCAATGTCATCAAAGAGTTGTTTTCATTTAGATCCCTCAGTGCTAGGCTGGCAATTTTAAACAAATTGGAGAAAATTTTTCTTCACTCAACATGTAATTAAACTCTGGAATTCGTTGCCAAAGAATATGGTAAAGGTGGTTAGCTTAGTGCAGGGGCGTATCTGGACTCCGGCGGTAGGGGGGGGCCAGAGCCAGAGGGAGGGGGCACATTTTAGCCCCCCCCTGCCGCCCCCCCTCCCCGCCATTGCCGGACACCCCCTCCCTTCCCGCTGCCAACCCTCCCTCCCCGCCATCGCTTACTTTTGCTGGCGGGGGACCCCAACCCCCGCCAGCCGAGATCTGCTTCCTCCTCCGAATCCTACCTTTAAAAATATTTCTTCAGCTGGCGGGGGACTCCAACCCCCGCCAGCCGACCCGAGATCTTCTTTAACTTTCTTCTATCTTCGTCCTCTGCGTGGCCGGCGACGTGTTGCTGCTGTTGTGCAAAGTTGAAATCCAGTTTCGGAGTCTGACGTCGCAGCACATTACGACGTCAGCAAAAGTAAGTGACGGAGGGGAGGGTTGACGGTGGTAGAGGGGCCAGGGCAAAATCTGTGGGGGCCCAGGCCCCTGTGGCCCCTGGCGTTAAGGACAAGGAGAGTCGCTTCTAAGAAAAACAGTAACTGGGTGGGAAGTGGAGAGACCCAGCCCAGGAGCATGGGATTGGAGCCAGGGAATGCCCATCCCATAGTCAGGGTGAGTCAACGCAAAGGTCACCTTAGGTGGAGGTCAAGCCATGAGGGTCTGGATCTGAAATACAGAACGAAGCCACGCTTTTGGAATACTCTCTTTGGGGATAGTCAAGCGGAAATCCACAAATCGTTCCTATTCAAACAAATCCTCACGAAGAACAACCATATCTCAAACAACTAATTATTATCTAAATTGGTTATTACTCTGTTTACCATTAACTTTCTCTTTGCTTCATGTACAGTTTCTCATTGATAACAGATTTTCTAAATGTTAAACATTCATAGCTATCCAAGTATGTTTATGATACTGTATTGTAAAATCAGATTCTTACAACAAATTACTTTCTTATGAATTGATCTTTGTTATGTATCCTATACTGTTTATTGTAAGCCACATTGAACTCAAACTTGTTGGGGATAATGTGGGATATAAATGTCACAAATAAATAAATAACCCTGTTTAAGAATGCCTTATAAAATATTTTATTTATTTGTTACATTTGTACCCAAGTAACAAAAACAAAAAGGGGGATCACTCCGCTAGATTATACCAAACAGCAACCAAAAAACAGCGCCGATAATGGAAACTAATAATAATAATGGCGACCATCTCAAAACCGGCCAAATCAAAGCCATTTGGTCGTGGGAGGAGCCAGCATTTGTAGTGCACTGGTCCCCCTCACATGCCAGGACACCAACCGGGCACCCTAGGGGGCACTGCAGTGGACTTCAGAAATTGATCCCAGGTGCATAGCTCCCTTACTGTGTGTGCTGAGCCCCCCCAAAACCCACTCCCCACAACTGTACACCACTACCATAGCCCTTAAAGGGTAACGGGGGGCACCTTCAAGTGGGTACAGTGGGTTTCGGGTGGGTTTTGCAGGGCTCCCATTTACCAGCACAAGTGTAACAGGTAGGGGGGGGGGGGGGTGGGCCTGGGTCCGCCTGCCTGAAGTGCACTGCAGTACCCACTAAAAACTGCTCCAGGGACCTGCATACTGCTGTGATGGAGCTGGGTATGACATTTGAGGCTGGCATAGAGGCTGGCAAAAAAAAATGTTTATTATTATTTTTTTTGGGGTGGGAGGGGGTTGGTGACCACTGGGGGAGTAAGGGGAGGTGATCCCCGATTCCCTCCGGTGGTCATCTGGTCAGTTCGGGCACCTTTTCAAGGCTTGGTCGTGAACAAAAAGGGACCAAGTAAAGCCGGCCAAATGCTCGTCAGGGCCGGCCTTCTTTTTTCCATTATCGACTGAGGCCGGCCATCTCTTAACCATACCCCCATCCCGCCTTTGGTACACTGCTGACATGGCCCCTTGAACTTTGGCCGGCCCTGTGACGGAAAGCAGTTGAAGCCGGCCAAAATTGGCTTTCAATTATACCGATTTGGCCGGCTTTAGGAGAAGGCCGGCCATCTCCCGATTTGTGTCGGAAGATGGCTGCCCTTCTCCTTCGAAAATAAGCAGGTTAGTACTATTGATTGTATCAAGTTGCAAAATATTTTCCTCGGGAAGAATGGTTTCACACGTTTGAGTTTCCAAATTGCGTGGAACATTTTCTTTGTTGTGGATGTCACTTGGCTCTCTAGTGTTAAGTAATGGTCCATTATGAGGCCAAGGATTTTCAGGCTGTCTGAGATAGGGAGGGTATGACCTGGGGTGCTGATACTTGAGGGATTGTCCGTACTGTATTGGGAGGAGAGGATGAGACAGCGTGTTTTTTCTTTATTGAGTTTTGGTTGAAATGCATTTGCCCAGGAGGCCATGATGCCCATGCTGAGCTTGATTTCATTGGTGATTTCTGTCAGATCATGTTTGTAAGGGTTGTATATTATGACATTGTCTGCGTAGATGAAAGGGTTGAGGCCTTGGTTGGATAGGGACTTGGCTAGTGGAGTCATCATTAGGTTGAAGAGGGTCGGTGATAGTGGTGATCCTTGGGGTACTCCACAATCTGCTTTCCACAGTGATGATATGGTTGAGTTTGAATTCACTTGATATGCTCTTGTGGTTAGGAAACCCTTGATCCAACTATGTTTCCACCAATCCCAAAGTAATCTAGTAGTTTTAGTAGTGTATTATGGTTTACCATATCGAATGCACTAGACAAGTCGAATTGGAGGAGAAGGATGCTTTTGCCTGTTGCTATTTCCTGCTTGAATTTCACTAGGAGGGTAATTAGTACTGTTTCTGTGCTGTGGAGGGTGCGGAATCCTGATTGTGATTCATGTAGTATTGAGAATTTGTTTATGTACTCACTCAGTAAGTTGTTTGGTTACCATGCTTTCCATTAATTTGATTGCCAGTGGGATAGATGCTACTGGACGGTAATTGGTGATATCATTTGCTTTTTTCTTGGTGTCTTTTGGTAATGGGGTGAGTAGGATGTTGCCATTTTCCTTGGGGAAGAGTCCATTTTTGCTGTTCAATCATTATTGTATATCTGTTGCCAGAATATTTCCGTGTCTACTTGGCCTCTTGTGCTGTAGGTTGTGTGTTCTTGTATGTGGTAGGAGTCTTTCTTCCGGCAGTTTAGGGATAGGTTTAGTTTGTAGTGATCGGTCCATGGTATTTCTGTCCATTCAATATTTGTTATTGTTAGGTTCTGGTCTGTTGACAGTTTGTGTGAGATGAGATCAAGTGTGTGCCCTTTGACATGGGTTGCTTGCTTTTGTGGCCATTTGAGATCCCATAGGTGGAGGAATTCCTTGCAATCTTGTGCGTTGGTTGAGTTTGGGTCTTCTAGGTGAAGATTAATGTCTCCTAGTACTAGTATATTAGAGGTGGTTGCACAAGTGTTTGAAATAAAGTCCATGATGTCACGTTTTCAAGGCAGAAACTAGATTCGTGAGCCCTTGGGCCACTGCTGAGGAGCGGCAACGGCAGGCAAAACTACCCCACACCAGAGACAAGGTAGAACTCTGACAGGGACAGCTAGACTTCACCTGCACTTGACCGCCCTTCCCCAGGAGTTGAGCCCCTGGGTGCAGGCGGCCGGCAGGACTTATCGGACAGGGCAGACACTGGATACCAACTAGGCTGAACAGAGACTGAGGGTCAGAGGGGAAAGGAATATACATGGACAGCAAGGCAGGAAGCTGGGCTAGGACTCACAGTCAGACAATACTACACTAGGCAGGAAATGGACCGGCTTAAGGGTCAGGACTGAAAGCTGCAAAGCAGCCACTAAGAAAGGAAACACAGACAGGTAAGAGACAGAACTGAAAGCTGCCAGGCAGCCACTAAACAAGAAACACAAACAACCAAGAACTAGACAGAGAAATACAAACAAGAAACAAGACCGGGAAACAAGCAATACAGTACAAGATAAACTACACAAAGACTAGACTAGAATCAGGCAAGAATCTCAGACATTAAACTGGACTAGGCAGAAGTGCACAGCGCACACCAGCATACCAGGGACCTTAGGCGATGCAAAGGCAAACACAGAAGTTTCCAGATGATTAATAAATCCCACCAGCTGCTGAAGCTCAGCTGCAGGAATCACAAGGCAGCTACGGGTGCTGTTCAGGCACAAATAAGTCTGGCAGCCCAGACGATCCGGACCGGACTGGGCTGAAGTCTGGAACGGGTGACAGTTCATAGCAGCCACTGGTTCTGGCCACCAGGGGGCGAGGTGAACACAGACAAGGAAACAGTCAAGAACAGCACCAAGGTTGTGCTGCTTCCCAGCACAGGCTAGGGGAACCTGACTTCCTTGCATGATAGCATAATACATGGCAACTTGCTTGTCTGTTTGTATTGCAACTGCTTGAAGAAGAGATGCAAGCACTTAGATGTACAAATAAAAAAGTAGCACATATGAATTTATCTTCTTGGGCAGACTGGATGGACCATGCAGGTCTTTTTCTGCCGTCATCTACTATGTTACTATGTTACGTGACACATGAAGTTAGTCTGGTGGTCTGTAAAACAAGATGCAGTTCAAGTGATCACGTAGGGTTTGTTGTGGATTCTGATTGAGGCAATTTCAAGTTGAGGTGTGATAGATTCAGCAGTGTTTTCGATGGTAAAGTGGTATCGGTAGATTAGTGCTATGCCTCCGCCTCTTTTTTTCCTTTCTGGTCCAATGTATGATTTTGTATCCTGGAGGGCATAGGTCTAGGACCATGGATCCAGGTTTCAGTGATGAATAGTAGATCAAGGTTTTCTGACATGATCCAGTTTGTTAGTGATGTTGTTTTGTTTACAGTGGATCTGGCGTTGATATATCCTACTTGGATTGTTTGGTATGGGTCTTCTGTGTTTGGTGTTGTGTGGATTTTTATTCGTTGTCTTTTCTTTGTTAGTGTGAGTTTGTTAGGACCTTTCTTTCCCTTCTGTTGTGGTTGTCCGCATGTGGGTGTTCTTCCATTGTTAATGTTGTTGTCAGTTTGTTGAGGTGAGGTTTGACTGATCCGTCTTTGGTGAGTTTGTAGTATGGGTATGGTGTTGATTTCTGCGAGTGGGGTGGTTAGTGTTAGGGGGGATCAGTGATAAGGAGTGAATTATTAGGAGTAGTTTAAGGGTATTCATTTTGGTTTAATATTTACTCACAGTATGGGTTCGGGTACGTTATCCTGGTCCCTGAGGCTCCACAACTCTGGAGCTGCGTCGATGGGTAGAGATAGGATCTGGGAAATGAGGCAACATCCTCAGACCACGCTGCTCTGCACCGGATCGTGGGCCGGTGGCACCAAGCTTCACTGCCGTGCTGCTTTCGTTTCGTTTTCCACTGCTGTTGCTCCGATCGTCTATGGAAGGAGAATACAGGAATTCCCTTGGGAATAACTTATTTAAAGATTGCACTAAGAGTTTAGGCGGTTGGAATGTTCCTGTGGTTTCAAGTTGATGAATAGACTGTTTTGAGTTTTAAGTTGCTGACTGCGGAGTGGTCATTTTTGGAATAGACAGTGTATTGCTGTCCCCTATCTTTAACTGCCTGCCTTGTTTCCCACAGGGGTTTTGTGCCTTGACTTTCGAGTTTCCTGGGGGAGAAGAGGATCATCCCAACCGCTAAAACTTTCTCCAGGTGGAGGCACCACATGCCGAGTGAGTGAGGGTCTGACAGAATCTGCCCTTTGTGGGGGCTCCAGCCCCTCAGACCCCGAACCCAGAAGTGCCCAGGCAAAGGGACGTTTCACACATAAGAACATAAGAGTAGCCATACTGATACTGAGTCAGACCAATAGCCCATCTAGCCCAGTATCCTGTTTTCAAAACAGTGGCCAAGCCAGGTCACAAGTTCCTGACAGAAACCCAAGTCATGGCAACACTACATACTACAAATCCCAGAGCAAGCTGTGGCTTCCCCATGTGTGTCTCAGCAGCAGACTATGGACTTTTCCTCCAGGAATTTGTCCAAACCTTTTTAAAACCCAGATACACTAACCGCTGTTACCACGTCCTCCGGCAAAAAGTTCCAGAGCTTAACTATTTGTTGAGTGAAAAAATATTTCCTCCTATTTGTTTTTAAATGTATTTCCATGTAACTTCTTCGAGTGTCCCCTAGTCTTTGTACTTTTGGAATGAGTAAAAAAAAAATCGATTTACTTCTACTCGTTCTACACCACTCAGGATTTTGTAGACCTCAATCGTATCTCCCCTCAGCTGTCTCTTTTCCAAGCTGAAGAGCCCTAACCTCATTAGCCTTTCCTCATACGAAAGGAGTTCCACACAGTTTTTGGGATCTTGGCGATCATTGCATAAAACAGCCAGTGCAGATATTTCAAGCAAACACATTGGCTATGCACAGTGCTAGATGCCAACTACTTAAGAAGTAGTTCAGCTTTAAACAAAAATAGTTTTAACTACCTGGTTAACTATGTTTTTATTGTAGTAGTTTAACTACCTGAGATAAGTACTGCAAAGTAGTTAACTAGTAGTTAACAACTTCAATTGCATTTTAATTTGCCTTAAAATCAATTGCACAACCATTGACCTTAGGAAGAAATATGTATAATGTTTAAAAACAGAGTAAATTCTCAGCAAATCACTAAATAACTCAAGCTAAATCCTTTATGATTACTCTGTTTTATGTCTAAAGTCTCAGAATTCTCAATATGTCACTGCAGTTTATAACTGCAGAATAACCAGTTTCGCAACGTTAACATCACTAAGAGAGCATCGTCGTGACGCTAGAATTTGTCTTGAGCAACTAAATAACCATTCTACCGCTGCACTGCTGGGAAGTGCAGCATTGAACTTGATAAAAGCTTTTGGAAATGCAAGCAAGCTGTTTGTGGAAGTGTCTGAGCATTCCAGGTAAAGCTCAACCCTTTCCTTTGTTCCAGAATCAGCTGGTGGAAGGTTGTTCTTTGAAGTGGATAAAAATTCAAAGAAGTCTTCACCTCTGGTATCAGTCTTTCCCTTGGAGGCTGGCTGTAACTTCTGCCAAATGAAAGTGGAACTATGGCACTAGCTCTGACTTCAGTCTCTGTTGCAGCCACTGCAGGAATGAGCAGCTGCATCTTCTCATACAGTTTTTGCTCTGGTAGATATCTCAGCTTGAACTTCGGAACAAGCATCGCTGCAGCATGGTAGTCATCATCTTCAAATACTGGACTAAACCTTAAGCAATTCTTTTTGTCGGAGCTGTGATTAGTGGCTGCATTGTCTTATCCCAGTTTTCGTCATTAACCAATCCCTGTAATTTTGACTGAATTCTCATTATTGTGGGGATTGCATGTCCAATATAGCAGTCCTTCTCAGCTTGCAGAATATCAGTTGCAGCTGACATTGGCTTCATGACGCTAACGTGGTTCCTCAGGAACACCATTCTCAGTATCAGCCATCAGTTCTAGTCCTATTTTCTGTTGACATTCTCGTGTCTTCTCCATTCCAATTGTAACCAGTCGACTGATGGCTAAGTAATCTGAAACCCACCTTGTACAGGTTGGATTGAGGAATGTAAGACCATTCACCTCTTCAACATCTGCTTGTTTGGTACTCCGATTGACTGCATCGCTAAGAACCTATACTTTTCCTGTGGTCCTATCAAACATTCACTTGTAGCACAAATCTTTTCGTGCTTCACGATGGTCAACAGCTGCTACAAGATTGAATGTGTGATTGGCACATCTCTTGTGATTGTGAAACCAGCGGGATTCATGATCTGACATCAGCAGCTTCAACCACTTCTGACTCGGAAAGTGACTGGATGTTGGACTCTGTTGAGCATGAACTGCCGTTCTCGTTGCCACCCGCACAAATGTCATTCAGAAGATACAAGGCTTTTGTAACACTTGCTGCATTGTCAGTAACGCAGCAGATGATCTCAGTTGTTTATGTGGAATTCATCGTCATGTAATGAACAGTTGTTCCAAGAAAAGGGCACTTATGACTGCTCCAAAGATCTGAAACACGTTCCACCTGTTTCTTATTACTTCTGCAGTAAGCAAGTTCTTGTGAATGTCATACAGTTCGTTTAAGCTTCGTGTTAGATTGTGTCTACTTGGAAGTTGAACAGCAGACTTACATCACTGGCAAACCTTTCTGAAGCCACTTCGTTCAACTGTTGCAAGCGTCATCATATCTTCCGCAATAATCCCCAAGACTTGCATCTCCACATGTAAAATGGCTGCTGTGATTTCTAGCAGGAGTCTCATGATACTAAAACTAGAGGCTGACCCCCTAACGGTAGTGCTGTGAGTCTACTTCTAAAGATTGTGGTGGCCATTTTTTATGTAGAGATGAAAGGGTCAGGGATATGCAAGTAGGCTGGAGGGGGGGGCTGTTGGGACACAGGTGGGCAAGAGGGCACCTTTTTTTGGCAGAAAATGGGGTGTTAAGGAGAGAGATCTGTCAGCATGACATTGTGCTGTTCATATGAAAGTTAGCCTAAGGATTCAGGGCCTATCCAAAGAGTTAGCTAAAGATGTCTGGGAGATATTACAGGCAGCTTTGACCCCTCCCCGGACTGACCCCTGGTGATGTCAGTCTAGGTAGACAGGATGTCTCCCTACCTGATGGAATTAGTTTACATAGGACTAAGTGCTCAAGGGTTGCCAGACAAGCTATCTCTGAGATCTGGGTCTTCAAAGGAATTCAAACCTCCTTGTTAATCAGGAAACTTCAGATCAAACAAAACAAATTATGACACAGGAAGAGATAATTCAGGTATAAAAACACAAAGAGGGACGTACAAGAGACATAGGACATACATACATACTGTCACCAGGGAGAGCGCTTCCGGTACAATCAAGAAACAAAAGTCCACCATCAACTTCCATTTTAAGGCTTTTATTCCATGCAGGTTTCTAGTAGACCTGATACACGGTTCCAACAGCAGCATTCACCTTTAATCTTAAGCACATGTAAGTCACCTGAAAGTGTGTGGCAAATAGTCCCCTTTAAGCAGTAGGCTGCCAGCACCTACCAGGATTCAATACAGGCTCACAGTCAGCTTCAGTCTGGGCTCTTTATTCAATGCACAGTAAACAGTAGTTCAATTCCCAAGACAAACAGTTCATTCAGTTCATCATCCCAGTTAAATCACAAAGCAGCCTTTACCTTCAGGAGGTTTCAATACTTTAGGGACTTCTCACACCCAAGGGATTTTCCCTGCAACTGCTTCTCTCTCACTTCTTCTCTCCTCCTGAACTGAACTGCCCTGGGACTCCTTCCCACCTGCCTAATCAATCCCTGGCTTCTGCTCTCACAACCAATCATTCTCCTTCCACTAGCTTCCCCCACACCCATACCAGCTGAGTTAAGCATTAGACTAATGATGAGCTCCTGCACACAGGGTTTCCTATCTCTCTTTCCCCCTAGTGGCCGCCACTCTACACATCCTGCCAGCTTACACCCATGTCTTCCCCGATTGCAGCTAGGAGTCCAGTCCGGGTTCTTCATCTCACGCCCTGGCTCCTTGCCTGCAATGCCTTCTGGGACTTGTATTTCAAACTGAAACTGCCTTAACCCAACTATCCTGGATGTGACTATCACAATACACATACAAACACACCTTCAGATATCCACAAATTTGGACAAACATACATAGGAGAGGGACCTACACTTACCTTCATACCTACAGACATTCATGCTCGGATAACCATTCCACAAACACAACCCCTTCTCAGCCACCAACAGAAGGATTGACACATATTCACTTGCACACACACACACAAAGAAACAGCTCTGTAATGACTTTCTGTTCTTTGCTGTACATTGGTAATAATCCTGTTTCTATATAATATACCCTTTTCCAAGCCACACTCGTTGTCTTATTGTGCTATCCCACTGCCTCTGAGAAGTGTACACAGGACCACAAGAAAGGAATCAAGTACAAGACTAAAAATGAAGATTACAGATGTATTGAGCTAAATCAACAAAGAGTAGTAAATCACCTGGACCGGATGGTATACATCCCAGGATAGTGAAAGAATTCAAATATTAAATTGCAGATTTGCTGTTAGTGATTTGTAACCTGTCATTAAAATCATCTGTAGTACCTGAAGATTGGAGTGAGGCCAATGTAACACCTATTTTTAAAAAGGGATCCAGGGGTGATCTGGGAAATTACAGACTGGTAAGCCTTATGTCAGTGCTGACCAAAATAGCGGAAACTATTATAAAGAATAAAGTCACTGAACACATAGACAAACATGGTTTAATGGGACAAAGTCAACATGGATTCAGCCAAGGGAAGTCTTACCTCACCAATTTGCTTAATTTCTTTTTGAATGCATGAATACAAATGTGGATAAAAGTGAGCCAGTTTATGTAGTGACTCTAGATTTTCAGAAAGCGTTTGACGAAGTCCCTCAGGAGAGACGCCTGAGAAAATTAAAAACCCATGGGAGAGGAGGCAATGTTCTGTTGTGGATTTGGAACTGGTTGATAAAAAAAACAGAGGGGAGGGTTAAATGGCCAATTCTGTCAGTGGAAGAGGGTGAATAGTGGAGTGCCCCAGAAATCTCTACTGGGACCAGTGCTATTTTAATATGTTTATTAATGATCTGGAAATGATAATGACGAGTGAGGTGATTAAATTTGCATATGACACAAAACTATTCAAAGCAGTGGCGTTCCTAGGGGGGCTGACACCCGGGGCGGATCGCTGATGCGCCCCACCCCCTGGATGCAGCGCCCCCCCCCCGGAACAGCGCGACACCCCCCACCGGCGAAAGAACCCCCCCCCCCCGGGTGCATGCCGCTGTGGGGGGGGGGGGTGCCGCGCGCCTGCCAGCTCTTCGTTTTCATGCTCCCTCTGCCCCGGAACAGGAAGTAACCTGTTCCGGGGCAAAGGGAGCATGAAAACGAAGCACTGACAGGCGCGCAGCACCCCCCCAGCGGCGTGCACCCGGGGCGGACCGCCCCCACCCCCCCCCTTGGTACGCCACTGATTCAAAGTTGTTAAAACGAATGCAGATTGTGAAAAATTGCAGGAAGACCTTAGGAAGTTGGAAGATTGGGCATCGAAATGGCAGATTAGATTTAGTATGGACAAATGCAAAGTGATGTACATTGGGAAGAATAATCCAAATCATAGTTATTTGATGCTAGGTTCCACCCTTGGTGTCAGCACCCAAGAAAAAGACCTAAGTGCCACCCATCGTGGACAATATGCTGAAGTCTTCTGCCCAATGTGTGGTGGCAGCCAAAAAAGAAAAACAGAATGCTAGCAATTATTAGGAAAGGGATAGAAAATGAGACAATATTATTCTGCAGCGCGACTTATTTTCCGCCAAAATCGTTATACCCACACTAGCCCACTCCTCAAGTCACTTCACTGGCTCCCTGTCCGCTTCTGCATACAATTCAAACTTCTCTTACTGACGTTTAAATGCATCCATTCTGCAGCCCCCCCATTACCTCTTCACTCTCATCTCTCCCTACATTCCTCCCCGTGAACTCCGCTCATTGGACAAATCTCCCTTGTCGTCCCCCTTCTCCTCCACTGCTAACTCCAGGCTTCGTCCCTTTTCCCTCGCGGCATCTTATGCCTGGAATAGACTTCCAGAACCTGTACGTCCTGCTCCATCTCTACCTATTTTCAAATCTATGCTGAAAACCCACCTTTTCACCACTGCTTTTGGCTCCTAGCCTCTACTCAATTGCCCTCCCCTTGTTCCTTCTCACCCAGTACTTCCCTTGCCCTTAATTGTCTTGTCTGTCTGTATTATTTTTAGATTGTAAGCACTATTGAGCAGGGACTGTCTCTCTATGTCAGGTGTTCTGCGCTGCGTGCATCTGATAGCGCTATACAAATGTTAATAATAATAATGCCTGTGTGGTATGACCACACCTTGAGTATTGTGTGCAATTCCGGTCGCTGTATCTTAAAAAAGGCATAGAATTAGAAAAGGTTCAAAGAACAGTGACCAAAATGATAAAGGGGATGGAACTCCTCTCATACGAGGGAAGGCTTAAGAGGTTAGGACTCTTCAGCTTGGAAAAGAAATGGCTACGGGAGGATATGATAGAGGGCTACAAAATCTTGAGTGGTGTTGAACGGGTAAAAGTGAATACATTTTTCACTCTTTCAGAAAGTAAAGACACTAGAGAACACTCATGGAAGTTAAATGGAAATACTTTTAAAATGAACAGGAGGAAATATTTTTTTTTCACTCAATACATAGTTAAGCTCTGGAACTTGTTGCCAGAGGAAGTGGTATCAACAGATAGCATATCTGGGCTTGAAAAAGGTTTGGCTAAGTTTCTGGAGAAAAGTCCATAGTCCATAGATAAACATGGAGAAAGCCACTGCTTGTCCCTCGGATGAATAGTTTGGGATTCTGTCAGTTACGTGTGACCTGAATTGGCCGCTGTTGGAAGCAGGACACTGGGCTAGATGGGCCACTGGTCTGACCCAGTATAGAAAGGGAATGGGACTTGATAAGTGGTTACAACCAAAGCAGTCTACATATTATATACATGTACTTATTTTGTACCTGGGGCAGTGGAAGGGTAAGTGACTTGCCCAGAGTCACAAGAAGCCACAGTGGGAACTGAACCCAGGTTCTCAGGCCACTGCACTAATCACTAAAAACCACTCCCCCACACCTATGGCTATTTTTAGGTTCTTATGTACAAATCGTCCAAAACACATCGCTCAGACTCTTAGCTCACGTGACCCAATTTGATCATATGATGCCCCTCTTTCTAAATTATCCTTGGCTCCCAATTCCCTTCAGAACTAAATGTAAAATATCGATCCTGACACACAAGGCCCTTCACACAAGCTCTTTGATGTACCTCACTTCTGCTATGTATCCCTATGTACCTTCCAGTTCCCCATGCTCTGCTATTGGACATCGTATGTCTGTCTCCACCCCCCCCCCCCCCCCACCTATTTTTCCTGTCCAATTTGCGTCCACCCAGCAGGCCATGTTCTTTTATCTTTTTCTTTCCCTTTGCAACACGCTACCACTTTCTGTATGTAGTGAACTTTCCTACCCTAAATTTAAATGAGCCCTAAAAACACACTTTTTCCTCACTAGGTGCTGCAACCTGCGGTGACCACAGGACAGTTGGATACTTGGATTTCCTTCTCTTTTCCCACTCTCTCTCTCTCCCCCCCCTTCCTACTACTACTACTACTTAACACTTCTAAAGCGCTACTAGGGTTACGCAGTGCTGTACAGTTTAACAAAGAAGGACGGTCCCTGCTCAAAGGAGCTTACAATCTAATGGAAAAAATGTGCAGTCAATCAAATTGGGGGCAGTCTAGATTTCCTGTATAGTGGTTAGGTGCCAAAGGCAACATTGAAGAGGTGGGCTTTGAGCAAGGATTTGAAGATGGGCAGGGAGGGGGCTTGGCGTATGGGCTCAGGAAGTTTATTCCAAGCATAGGGAGAGGCGAGGCAGAAAGGGCGGAGCCTGGAATTGGCGGTGGTGGAGAAGGGTACAGAGAGGAGGGATCTGTCCTGTGGGCGGGATGGGGGTGGAGGAAGATCCATGAGAATGTACTCTGAAGGTACGGTGGGAGAGATAAGAGGAGAACCAGGAGAGGACAGAGCCCTGGAACCCAAACAAGGACAGTGCGGCAAGAAGTAAACGATGATTGACAGTGTCAAAAGCGGCGGATAGGTCGAGGAGGATGAGGATGGAGTAGTGACCTTTGGATTTGGCAAGGAACAGGTCATTACAGACTTTAGTCCCTCTCTTCTACAGTTGTTTCCTATTGCCTTTTACCCCAAGACTAAATTTTATTTTCTTTCTTTTAGTTTGTAAAATCACCCCGATTGTCGTACAGAAGAACGAAATAGCAACAACTGAATAAACAATAAACTACGTTCAGATGGCTGGAGTCAGCTCTCTTTATATGTTGCATGTGTCCTGTGCAATATTCTGATGAATGATGGTCCGGGGTATACGGTACTTGACTACTCTCACTTCACAAGGCATCATCAAGCGTAGTTGAATATTTAATGCAGGTTTAAGAGCTGCTTTATTTCTTGGGAGGGGCTGGGAGAGAGAGAGATTTCTTCCACAACTCTACGTCCTATTTAGAATTTAAGCCAGGTAGAATAACATCTCAGACAGAAACTCTTAAGGAAATGCCAACACAAATATTTGTGAAGAGGGAAATTGATAAACTCACAGTCTTTGCTGTTGAAAAACAAGTTTTAAATCGCTTTAAAACAAAAGCAGAAAACAAAATCATGCAATAACGCCAATCTCCCAAAGTGAAGTTCCCGGTAAGTGAAAGCATTGTATGACGAGGTCGGCCCAAGGTTTTTCATTTGTTTGTTTGTTACATTTGTACCCCGCGCTTTCCCACTCATGGCAGGCTCAATGCGGCTTACATGGGGCAATGGAGGGTTAAGTGACTTGCCCAGAGTCACAAGGAGCTGCCTGTGCCTGAAGTGGGAATCAAACTCAGTTCCCTAGGACCAAAGTCCACCACCCTAACCACTAGGCCACTCCTCCACTGTTGCTACTATTGGAGATTCTACATGGAATGTTGCTATTCCAGCATTCCATGATTCCATGTAGAAGTCGGCCCTTGCAGATCACCAATGTGGCCGCGCAGGCTTCTACATGGAATGTTGCTAGTGGAATAGCAACATTCCATGTAGAATCTCCAATAGTAGCAACATTCCATGTAGAATCTCCAATAGTATCTATTTTATTTTTGTTACATTTGTACCCTGCGCTTTCCCACTCATGACAGGCTCAATGTGGCTTACATGGGGCAATGGAGGGGCAAGGAGCTGCCTGTGCCTGAAGTGGGAATCCAACTCAGTTCCCCAGGACCAAAGTCCACCACCCTAACCACTAGGCCACTCCTCCACTGTTGCTACTATTTGAGATTCTACATGGAATGTTGCTATTCCACTAGCAACATTCTATGTAGAAGTCGGCCCTTGCAGATCACCAATGTGGCCGCGCAGGCTTCTGCTTCTGTGAGTCTCACAGAAACAGAAGCCTGCGCAGCCTTCTACATGGAATCTCCATGTAGAATCTCCAATAGTAGCAACATTCCATGTAGAATCTCAAATAGTATCTATTTTATTTTTGTTACATTTGTACCCTGCGCTTTCCCACTCATGGCAGGCTCAATGCGGCTTACATGGGTTCTGCTGCTGTGTCTTCTGATAGCAACAAGCTAGCACTTCTCAGCGTCCATTATGCAGGAAAAGTATGTAACCTAATATCAGCCATTTCTACTCCTATGTACAGTCCTGCTGTAATATGAGCCACTCAGCTGCCAAATAAAGATGTGTCTTTTGTTCTCATGATTCACTGAATCCCAAATACTGCCTTAGTGAAAAAAAAAAATGTTGGAGAAGAAAGCGACTTCAAAACAACTTTAACGGCATTTTACAAATCTG
This sequence comes from Microcaecilia unicolor, assembly GCF_901765095.1. Taxonomy (NCBI): domain Eukaryota; kingdom Metazoa; phylum Chordata; class Amphibia; order Gymnophiona; family Siphonopidae; genus Microcaecilia; species Microcaecilia unicolor. Next base: position 20,115,988 of record NC_044035.1, on the reverse strand, counting down.
TTCCGTTTTTCCACCCAACTTCCGATGACTTCCAGGGCAGCTCTTGAGCTCTTCAGATAATTTCATGGTGGAAATGTGCTGATGCATCTCGACTCTACAATTTTCTCTTGTTCCTTTGGTCATCCAGCTCACTTGGAATGGGTGTTAGAGTCCTGATGACATAAGACCTCTGTTCAAAATTATAACACAAACACACAATCTGGACGATATTTTCAAACCATTTAATCAGCCAGGAACGGCTCCTGGACAGTTAAATGGCACTTAACCAGCTATTCGACATTATTCAGTGGAAGTATTATTCAGTGGCATTCACCAGCTAAGTTTGGCAGCTAAATTAGGCCACTAAAATAGCAGGCATATCTTTGGTTGGCTTAAACTTAACCAGCCAGCTCTGACTATCAGCTTGGCCAGTTAAATTAAAACTGACCAAAAAACACCCAGATATTGAATGCCAATCACCAGAAATGGCTTTTTTTTTCTTTTGTTACATTTCTACCCTGTGCTTTCCCACTCATGGCAGGCTTAATGCGGCTTACATGGGGAAATGGAGGGTTAAGTGACTTGCCCAGAGTCACAAGGAGCTGCCTCTGCCTGAAGTGGGAATCCAACTCAGTTCCTCAGGACCAAAGTCCACCACCCTAACCACTAGGCCACTCCTCCACTGTTGCTACTATTTGAGATTCTACATGGAATGTAGAAGTCGGCCCTTGCAGATCACCAATGTGGCTGCGCAGGCTTCTACTTCTGCGAGTCTGACGTCCGTGCAGGACGTCAGACTCACAGAAACAGAAGCCTGCGCAGCCTTCTACATGGAATGTTGCTAGTGGAATAGCAACATTCCATGTAGAATCTCCAATAGTATCTATTTTATTTTTGTTACATTTGTACCCTGCGCTTTCCCACTCGTGGCAGGCTCAATGCAGCTTACATGGGGCAATGGAGTGTTAAGTGACTTGCCCAGAGTGACAAGGAGCTGCCTGTGCTTGAAGTGGGAATTGAACTCAGTTCCTCAGTTCCCCAGGACCAAAGTCCACCACCCTAACCACTAGGCCACTCCTCCATTGAATATCCAGGATGACCGCCGACTGTGGGAGTTAGCAGGGCTCCCTCCTCCAGTCTGAATATCGGGCCCAATGTACCTAGTCTGGTCATTTCAGTGTCAACCCTTCATCCGGAGCCCATACACAAGGGTTCCCTCCAGCATCCTGCAATTATGGACCCTGAATTTGGCCACTAGGCGCAGGGCTGGATTCAGGCATGGGCAAGCTTTGAACATGCCTGGGACCCAAATATTTAGGGAGGCTCTGTCAGATGTGCTCAGGACTCAGAGGGCCGGGGTCACCAACTGTTTGGAGTTTGTAATTACTGTCTGGAGGACTAAAATGTCTGAACAATGTCCAAACTGTAGACCTCCATCTCTAGCTTTCCAGTTCCACTCCTTCCTCCTGCACGAGTGAGCCTGCCCTGCCTGATTCCGGTATTACTAGCAGCACCAGCAAGCAAGTCATTTTCATGATATATACCCAGTTTCAGGATGGATCCAAGACAGGAGTCACTATGGGTGGGATTCACCCAATGAGAAAGCACTGGGGGTAGAGCTTTGGAAGGCGGCTATGGACACAGGAAGGGAAGGAGGGAGTCAGGACTGAAAGACATATTAGCGGTGGGGGGAGGGGAGCCAATTCAAGACCAGCACCTGGAGCATTTGGGAGGCACTGCCTCATGCCCCACCCCCCCCTTCCAACTATGCTTATGCTTCTGTGTGAGATGGGGGTACTGAGCTTTGCAAAGCCTGGCACTAGACAGTACTGGTCTCCGTATCTCAAAAAAGATATAGTAGAATTGGAAAAGGTACAGCGAAGGGCGACGAAAATGATAGTGGGGATGGGACGACTTTCCTATGAAGAGAGGCTGAGAAGGCTAGGGCTTTTCAGCTTGGAGAAGAGACGGCTGAGGGGAGATATGATAGAAGTGTATAAAATAATGAGTGGAATGGATCGGGTGGATGTGAAGCGACTGTTCACGCTATCCAAAAATACTAGGACTAGAGGGCATGAGTTGAAGCTACAGTGTGGTAATTTAAAACGAATCGGAGAAAATTTTTCTTCACCCAACGTGTAATTAGACTCTGGAATTCATTGCCGGAGAACGTGGTACGGGCGGTTAGCTTGACGGAGTTTAAAAAGGGGTTAGATAGATTCCTAAAGGACAAGTCCATAGACCGCTATTAAATGGACTGGAAAAATTCCTCATTTTTAGGTATAACTTGTCTGGAATGTTTTTACGTTTGGGGAGCGTGCCAGGTGCCCTTGACCTGGATTGGCCACTGTCGGTGACAGGATGCTGGGCTAGATGGACCTTTGGTCTTTCCCAGTATGGCACTACTTATGTACTTATGTACTTATGACTTTGGAGAGAGCCCTACAGTAGTCCAAATGATTTAATACGAAGAAGGCCTGGACCAGAATAGCCAAGTGAGGTTTTTTTTTGTCAAAATAATGTTGACTATGACGTAGTTGAATTTTAAAAAAACACTATTTGAGTCAAATAATTTACTTGTGCTTCAAAGGAAAGAGTAGTGTCTAGGAGGAACTCAAGGACTTTAGAAGTATGGGCAATTCAAAGAAAGATCATTAGAGACAAAAAATGAGTCCGGGATCAAATTATCATTACAGTCAAGCCAAAGTAGTTTGGTTTTATCAGTTTAAAACCACGGATTGAGCTATAATGTTTGATCATAGAGATAAAGGTGGCAACTTTTGATGTGGTATCAGTAGAGTTGTCACTGACTGGAATCAGTAACAACGTATCATCCGCATAAGAATAATTCACTCCCAGAGAGGAGAATCCAAAATCCATTGAGGTCATATAAACATTAAACAAAATGGGTGACAGCGGAGAGCCCTGCGGGACACTGCAAGATGGCATCTATGCATCAGGAAAAAACGCTTTCATTTTAACAATATTGGACTAGATTCTACATATCACGCCCAAAAGAATCGACACCCAGTGGCGTTCCTAGGGTGGCTGACACCCGGGGCGGATCGCCAATGCGCCCCCCCCCCCCAGGTGCAGCGCCCCCCCGGCGAAACGACGGACACCCCCCCAGGTGCATCTTTACCTGCTGGGGGGAGGGGGTGCCGCGCATCTGTCGGCAACGCTCGTTCCCTGTTCCCTCTGCCCCGGAACAGGTTACTTCCTGTTCCGGGGCAGAGGGAGCAGGGAAAGAGCGTTGCCGACAGACACGCGGCACCCCCCCCAGTGGCGAAACGATGGACACCTCCTCCCCGGGTGCATCTTTACCTGCTGGGGGGGGGGGTGCCGCGCGCCTGTCGGCTTCGCTCGTTTCCTGCTCCCTCTGCCCCAGAACAGGAAGTAACCAGTTCCAGGGCAGAAGGAGCAGGGAATGAGCATTGCCGACAGACACGCGGCACCCCCCCCCCCAGCGGCGTGCACCCAGGGCGGACCGCCCCCACCCTTGGTACGCCACTGTCGACACCAAAATGAAATACTCCTACATTTCTGTGTGATTTATATAATACGCTGAGTGCGACTAAATTTATTCGCGGGCAGTTATACCAAGTAAAACGGAGTAAATGCTGATGCCTAAATGACGCGTGGTAAAGATACAGAGAACCAAAGTGGGAAGTGGACCGATGACTTCAGGATTTTGTGTTCATCCACTCTGTGGAGAGCCTTCCCTGATAAATGGCTCATGGACCAGGTGTGTTCCATACCCATGCACATACATTTTAAAAATGCCCATGACCTGACCATTCCCTCTTCAACTACCCGACGTAGAAAATATTTCATGTTATAGAATGCATTTAGACAATTCTGTGTGTAAATTCTAATTAATGCCAATAATTGACTGTTAAGTGGCAATTATTGGCATGTTAACTAATTAAGTTGCACATGGAAATCCAGAATACCACTTAATTTGTACATACAACTTTATTTATTAATTTTGATTTTGCTCGCACCTTTTTCATTAGTAGCTCAAGGTGAGTTACATTCAGGTACTCTGGATATTTCTCTGTCCCAGGAGGGCTCACAATCTAAGTTTGTACCTGAGGCAATGGAAGGTTAAGTGACTTGCCCAAGATCACAAGGAGCAGCAGTGGGATTTGAACTAAAAACTCTTTAAGCCAAGCCCCCTTTTTCCTGCCCGGAGCGCTGCCTTGTTCCGGAGCAGAGGGAACTTCCTGTTCCGGGGCAGAGGGAGCAGGGAACCAGCGGAACCGACACCTCCCCCAGTGGCGTGCACATGGCAGGCAAGAATGCACTTGGGGGGGGGGGGTTGATGCGCAGAGGGGGGGTTGATGCGCCAAGGGGGGTGTCATGCTGCACCCGGGGGGGGGGGGGAGTGCGCAGCGGCGAACCGCCCCGGGTAGCAGCCGCCCTCGCTACGCCACTGGTGGGGACCCTTCTCATCCCATATAGTCTCTTTCAGACGGAGTAAGGTGATTCTCGGGATGCTCTGCCCTATCACCCAGGCAGCCCATATACCACTTCTATGGGACACTACATCTATGGCAGAGTGGAGGAAACATCTTAAAAAGAGGCATCTTTAACTGTAACAGGCTACAGCAGCAGAAAAAGGTTTTTTTTTTCTAATCTGTGTGACCATCAGCTTGAATAAATATGTAACATCTCACTGAACTGTAGTTAAGTTACTGAATACCATCAGCCTACCCCGAGTAGCCTTAAGAAGCGTGAACAGGAGGAATGGATATCCAATGTATAAAGGCTGGTGTTTGGCATGACTTTTGGTTTTCATCTGAGCTTTATCAATTGAGAGTGCAGTATAAGTTCCAACTTTTACTTCATGGTGTGGTCTGGATTTATTGAGTGAGTGGACTATCTGATGCCTTGCTCGCCTGGCCCTCCAGCTGTAAGGTTGGTCCCGGCCCTGGTCCCACCAAACAAATTATTTGCGTGCCCTTCTTCCCACTATCCTGGCCAGTGACTAGACAGCCGCCTAGGTGAAATATACAACCAACGGCGTTACATTTATATTCTGCCTAACTACCTAGGTGGATACCAAAAAAAAAACATACATAATTCCTTTCACATAAAATAACACTCCAAAATATAAACAACAAAAAAAAACCAAGACTTCCGATAGACCTGGGACCACAGCTGCTTACAACTTCCCATATCTGTTCCACAACAAGAACATTTACTACTCCCAATCCACCCGCCTACTAATTTTCTCCAAATGCTTCATAGAACACGTAAGGGCCCGGGGCCCTTTTACAGAGCATGCTCGGCCTGAGGGTCTTGCTTTGTCTTGTTGATTGCTTGAGAGAAAAAAGAATGAGGAAGAAAAGAATTATGCAGCCTTAACCCTTGTCCTTGAGGAAAGTGATTGAAACCCCGCGGAGTCGGGGGGGGGGGGGGGGGGGGGGGGGGGTTTCAGGGGAAGGCAATTGATGAATGTACTCACTCTGCTGCTTCCCAGTATCTCTCCACACTCGTCCTTCCCTACACCCCTTCCCGTGCACTCCACTCCATGGATAAATCCTTCTTATCTGTTCCCTTCTCCACTACTGCCAACTCCAGACTTCGCGCCTTCTGTCTCGCTGCACCCTACGCCTGGAATAAACTTCCTGAGCCCCTACGTCTTGCCCCATCCTTGGCCACCTTTAAATCTAGACTGAAAGCCCACCTCTTTAACATTGCTTTTGACTCGTAACCACTTGTAACCACTCGCCTCCACCTACCCTCCTCTCCTCCTTCCTGTACACATTAATTGACTTGATTTGCTTACTTTATTTTTTGTCTATTAGATTGTAAGCTCTTTGAGCAGGGACTGTCTTTCTTCTATGTTTGTGCAGCGCTGCGTATGCCTTGTAGCGCTATAGAAATGCTAAATAGTAGTAGTAGTAGTAGTAGTAATGTTTCAGCGTGGCAAGATAGTTCTGTCAGCGAGGCAAGAATTTGTCAAGATAAGTGCACAGTTTTCACCTAGTATATATATTTTTTAAAAGTGATAAGCGATTTTATAGCACTGAGGTGATTTGGAAGCATGAAAAAAAAATGAGCATATGTTGCTCCTCCCAAAAAATTTGTTAGTTACCCCATGAAAGAAGTGCTATGCCACTTTGTAGCAGCATTATTGACTGCAGTAATAGTGGTAAATATCTGAGGGTACTCTACATACACAAAAATTTCTATTATATTATACTGGTGTGAACTGTTTCAAGCACTTTCTCTGAGTTGGTGGCTACAAGTCCTGGTTTGTGTGTATACGGCCTGAGGTCCCAGCAGCTGCTAGGCAGGCAATGCAAGGGGGGGCCTGGCGCCGGTGTTTTCTCTCTCCTGCTCTTGTCGGGATGCAATCACCCAGGTCTCGTCAGGAGCAGGAGAGAGAGAGAGAAAGAAAGACCCCTGCACTAGGTCCGGGCCTGGGGAAATATGCCCCCCTCCCTCTCGTCGGCTATGACACACCCTATGGTAACCATACAGTTAGGCTTGCAGTAACTTTCTTTATCAGCCCCGTTCTTTTGTATTTTCAACAGTATGCCTCTTGTTTGCTTCAGAGAAAGTATCCCCAGAAAAGCAAGTTCAAGGGTGTTTCCTTTGGAAGTTTTCAAAATCTACTATTTCTGGGATAAGCAGTATAAAATGTTTTGTACATTTCTGGGATCTTGCCGGGTATTTGTGACCTGGATTGGCCACTGTTGGAAACAGGATGCTGGGCTCGATGGGCCTTTGGTCTTTCCCAGTATGGCAATACTTATGTAATGTGTTTGGGATTCTGAATGGAATCTTGCAACTCTGTGGGGTTCTACATGGAATGTTGCTACACTTTGAAATTCTGCATGGAATCTTGTTATTCTTTAGAATTCTAGAATCTTGCTACTCTTTGGGGTTCTAGTGGAATATTGCTACTATTTGGGTTTGTGCCAGGTACTTATGACCTGGATTGGCCACTGTTGGAAACAGGATGCTGGGCTCGATGGACCTTTGGTCTTTCCCAGTATGGCAATACTTATGTACTTATAAGGTACATGTGTATTTTCACTTTAGAAACTGTTACGATGTCCGCACGCAGTAGCTACAGTGGAGCTTGTGGCTATACAGCCAGTGTGAAATTGGTCAGAACATCTGGTTCTTGTAAGACCTTCTGAACACTCTTTTAGTCGATGCATGGCAAGAAAATCCTCATTTTGTAGTCCTCGTGAATCATTCCCATGATGTTTTAGGCTTCTCGTTCCTAGCATGACTTTTCCAAGAACTCATGTACCCCATTATCAGCCTCTCTCTACATGAAGCTGACAGCTTGCATTACATTTTTGGGATGGGATGCCAGCTGTGCTAAATGCCAGGTGCTTAAGGTCATGGTACTTGATATGCGTTACTCAGATATTTACAGTTCAAAATCCTCAGGAAATAAGGGGTGCAGAGCGCAGTTAATATAAGTAGGGTGACATTCTTATCCTGTCCGAAGACACTGCGTATCAGTTACGGCCGGAATGGAGAAATAAGCAATAATTTAGCTTAGGAATGAGGAGGGTCTTAGGAGAGGGGGAAGGGAGGGAAAATGCAGGGGCATAGAGGGAAATATCATACGAGACTGCCATATTTGCAAAATGCTTTCACCATAAGAATAAATATTTAAGTATAAGGGCCATGCCAGTAGATCTTCTCCACACACATTAAGGGGCCTTTTTACTAAGCTGCAGGAAGCAGTGATGTGTGCTTACCACAGGTTAAAAACCGCTACTTAATTTAGAAGGAATGGCTCCACGGAATCTTAGCGGAGATTGGGTGGCGACGCCAGTAATTGGGAAACAAGACGGGAGCTGGGCAGACTTCTACAGTCTACGCCCTGATTGTGACGGAATAGATAGGGATGGGCTGGAATGTAAATTTTAAGGGGCTTCGACGTTAGCTTCAGAACTTAGTACAAGAACAGTGCTGGGCAGACTTCTACGGTCTGTGCCCTGCGAATGGCAAGGACAAATCAAACTCGGTTATACATGTAAAGTATCACATATCATGTAAAATGAGTTTATCTTGTTGGGCAGACTGGATGGACCGTACAGGTCTTTATCTGTCGTCATTTACTATGTTACTATCCAGCTTATTTTCAAAGGAGAAGGGCGCCCATCTTCTGTCACAAATCGGGAGATGGGCATCCTTCTCCTAAGGGCACCCAAATCGGCATAATTGAAAGCCGATTTTGGGTGTCCTCAACTGCTTTCCATCGCAGGGACGACCAAAGTTCAAGGGGGCATGTCGGCAGTGTACCGAAGGCGGGACAGGGGCGTGGTTAAGAAATGGACGTCCTCGGACGATAATGGAAAAAAGAAGGGCGTCCCTGACAAGCATTTGGCTGACTTTACTTGTTCCCTTTTTGTTCACGACCAAGCCTCGAAAAGGTGCCCGAACTGACCAGATGACCACCGGAGGGAATCGGGGATGACCTCCCCTTACTCCCCCAGTGGTCACCAACCCCCTCCCACCCAAAAAAAACTAATTAAAAACCATTTTTTCCCAGCCTCTATGCCAGCCTCAAATGTCATACCCACCTCCATCACAGCAGTATGCATGTCCCTGGAGCAGGGGTACTGCAGTGCACTTCACTTAGTGGGTACTGCAGTGCACTTCAGGCAGAGGGACCCAGGCCCATCCCCCCCTACCTGTTACACTTGTGGTGGTAAATGGGAGCCCTGCAAAACCCACCCGAAACCCACTGTACCTACATCTAGGTGCCCCCCGTTACCCTTTAAGGGCTATGGTAGTATTGTATAGTTGTGGGTAGTGGGTTTTGGGGGGGGGGGTTGGGGGGCTCAGCACCCAAGGTAACAGAGCTATGCACCTGGGATCAATTTGTGAAGTCCACTGCAGTGCCCCCTAGGGTGCCCGGTTGGTGTCCTGTCATGCAAGAGGGGACCAGTGCACTACGAATGCTGGCTCCTCCCACGACCAAATGGCTTGGATTTGTACGTTTTTGAGATGGCCATCCTCGGTTTCCATTATCGGCGAAAACCGAGGTCGGCCATCTCTAAGGTCGACCTAAATGTCAAGATGGCCGACCTAAACGTTGAGATTTGGGCGTCCCCGACCGTATTATCGAAACAAAAGATGGACGCCCATCTTGTTTTGATAATACGGGATACCCTGCCCCTTCGCCGGGGCACCCTTAAAGATGAGCGCCCTTAAAGATGGGCGCCCAGGTCGATTATGCCCCTCATAGTAACATAGTGAAACTGAGAATGTGTGCTAGGGAGGGAAAGCAAGGCAGGCAGCACGGCAGCGAATATCACCACAGGAAAGCTTCTGCTGGAGGGGTTTTGGGACCTCCGCCAGTCCAGGTATGTGGGGTTAAGGTGGGGGTTGAGAGCAGCGGGGAGGCAAGGTGAAATGTGCCCTCACACTTTGGGCTCATGCCCCCTCATCAATCAAGGTCTGGCTATGCCTCTGATCTTAACCTGCATATCTATCCAGATAGGGCAGAGTATTAGCTTTATCTTTAGAGCCAGCGGCACTCACTGCTGAATAGGTGTACTCAGCACCTCTGCTTCTGCGGATAGCAGTGGGGATTATTCTTAATAGATCTAAATGCCACGGCTGACAGTTTTAAAATGCTACAACACTTCTCCATCCCAAGAAGGTGCCTGAGATGAACACCACCTTAGAGGCCAGACTAGCCAGGACTCCCCTTCTGACCAATACAGGGCTGGATGCAAGGAAACCAGACACAGGCGGTAATTGACCCTAGAGGTATCTGTCCTAAACAATTACTCTGCGATTCATGTGCAGAGAGAGAGAGAAGATACTCAAATCCCAAAAAATGTAATCAGAGTCCAAGAAATAGTGGCAGAAAGATACAGAAATATTTCCCATTGTTTTAGGTGCCACAGGCTTGATTAAAAGGACTTTTCAAGTGCACTTGGATAAGTTGCCTATACATGTTACATCTTACAAACTCCAGAGGGAAGCTCTCTTGGCGTGATTCAAGTACGACAGCCAGAATTAGCAGTAAATCAGAGAGAATGGGATCATACTCCACATACCTTGGCTTAAGAGTGAGGTTCATTCCTGTCATGTTATGCTCAGAACTAAACCCATTCAGAGACATTGCCCCAGAGAACAGTAAATAGAAACATATTCCAATATTAAATTTTTGGAATCTGATACTGAACTGCCTCAAGTAGGTCTGTTTACAATCATGCCACGATGTCGACCTCCTTTAAGCTATGAAGAAGCAACAATGAAAGCACCTAGGGGTCCTTTTACTAAACTGCATAGGTGCCTACGCGTTCCCAACGTGCGCTAAATTGAAAGTTACCGCCCGGTTACCGTGTGGCCCTTGCGGTAATTTCGGTTTTGGCACGCGTCCGCTACACGCGTCTGAAAAATATTTTTTTTATTTTCGGACACGTGTTAGGTCATTATCGCCCAAATTCTTTATCGCTAAGTCTACGGCTGCCAGTAAGGTCTCAGACCCAAAATGGACGCACGGCAATTTTGATTTTGCCGCATGTCCATTTTCGGCAAAAAAAATAAATAAGAGGCATTCTTTGCAGGTGCGCTGAAAAATGGATTGGCGCGCGCCCAAAATTCACGCCTACAGTATTGCAAGCCATTTTTCAGTGCGCCTTTGTAAAAGGACCCCCAAGGCTCCTCTCAGCTTAAAGCAATGAGCATGCTCACCATGTTTTATTTTCTGTTTACCCTTTGTCTGGATACCAGTGACAATGAGGCTGCATATTCACCTACCGGAGTTACTAACCTTTGAGGAAATCTGCACCTCATGCCCAGAAGAGACACCCTTGTCCACACCCTTGCCTTGTCCATGCCTTGTAGCGCTATCCACACCCTTGTCACCTCTCGTTTAGACTACTGCAATCTGCTTTTTGCTGGCCTCCCACTTAGTCACCTCACCTCTCCCCTCTCCAGTCGGTTCAAAACTCTGCTGCCCGTCTCATCTTCCGCCAGGGTCGCTTTACTCATACTACCCCTCTCCTCAAGACCCTTCACTGGCTCCCTATCCGTTTTCAAACTTCTTCTACTAACCTATAAATGTACTCACTCTGCTGCTCCCCAGTATCTCTCCACACTCGTCCTTCCCTACACCCCTTCCCGTGCACTCCGCTCCATGGATAAATCCTTCTTATCTGTTCCCTTCTCCACTACTGCCAACTCCAGACTTCGCGCCTTCTGTCTCGCTGCACCCTACGCCTGGAATAAACTTCCTGAGCCCCTACGTCTTGCCCCATCCTTGGCCACCTTTAAATCTAGACTGAAAGCCCACCTCTTTAACATTGCTTTTGACTCGTAACCACTTGTAACCACTCGCCTCCACCTACCCTCCTCTCTTCCTTCCCGTTCACATTAATTGATTTGATTTGCTTACTTTATTTATTTTTTGTCTATTAGATTGTAAGCTCTTTGAGCAGGGACTGTCTTTCTTCTATGTTTGTGCAGCGCTGCGTACGCCTTGTAGCGCTATAGAAATGCTAAATAGTAGTAGTAGTAGTAGTAGATAGACTTAAATTTCTCCTGCAGTCATTGTCTGCAGCAAGTGAAAGAGCTGGTTTGGGCTGCCTACGAGTGACCTTACATCCTTATCCTCTTACTTCATGCCCCTCTGCAGACTGAATCACTAACAAGGAACATGTTCTGTGAATTTCAGACGCCCAACGTGCTGATTTTTTTTCTAATCGAAGAGCTTGAGGCCACTAAATCCTACGGAAAGCAATGATATCATTAAGGGATGCTGAAACTGGTGTCACTGACTGAAGCCAGTGATATTGTTCATAGCTTTGACCCTACTGGCAGACCGAAAAAAAAAGCTATTTTGCAACAATCGTAAGGAACCTCCAGCTATCTGGGTCATTTTGGGGGTTGTTTCTCTTCAGGATTTGTTGTGGAGGGTGGCATTGTGGTTGCCATTATTATAAATTGATCCATAGTTGTACCTTGTTTCCCCGAAAATAAGACAGTGTCTTATATTAATTTTTGCTCCCAAAGATGCACTAGGTCTTATTTTCAGCGAAACACGGTACAAGCCATACCCAAATGCACCACACTAGAGGACCAAACGATTACACATACAAAAAAAAAAATCCCAACGATGGCCCCTGATAGAGGAAGAACGAGGAAAAGAATGCGTTGCTTTGTGTTATAGACGTCCGGCTCTCACAAGGACACAAAAAAAACAACCAACCTCCCCTAATAAACCACAACACAGTACCATATCGCCATCACTACCTCCACACTAATGGGAACTGGGCTGGGTGGCTAGTTGCCAAATAGTGAGCTTCTGGTGGGAGAGAGTGGGCACCCATCGGGGCCAAACAAAAAGTTTGCTAGGTCTTACTTTCGGGGGAGGCCTTATATTTAGCAATTCAGCAAAACCTCTACTAGGTCTTATTTTCAGGGGATGTCTTATTTTCGGAGAAAAAGGGTATTGCCTGGTTACCATTGTCATTTGTATGTTTGGATATTGAATAAATAGATTATTAATAAAGGGATTTTAAGTACATGTTACCCAACAAATCCCCTCCCATCACTCTCAGACATACAACTAATACCTTTCAAACCTACTCCTCCAGTCTCCCTCTCCCTCACTCATGTGCTATACCTACCACCCCTGCCCCACCGTCTACATGCTCCATTCAAACAAAAGTAGAGTCGGGCAGCAGGTCCCGTAGTCTTTCCCACTTCATCACAGTATTAGAACTTACACAATCTTTCTTCCTAATGTCATCCCCCCCCCCCCCCCAACACACATTCAGCTTCTATTCCCTCCAGGAACACAGGGTGATTGTTTAAGCTGGCGACGTACCAGAAAATTTGCTGCTGCCATGTGGCTCAAAAATGTCTTCTTAATTCCCTCACCCACCACCAAAATCCTGCCCTGTCCCACCCCCCCTTTCAATCTCCCTATATGGTTTCAAAACCCCACATACTATCTTTGGATAATTCTTACGTTGATCCAATAAGAGCTATCGCAGCCTGCTAAGAACTCAAGGAGCAAGATGACCTACATATTTCAATTGCTAAACTGAAATGAAAAGTGCTGCTTTCTAGCTTGGCTGTGCATGGTTTATTTCTAATTGGATTTGAGATGTAATTACTTGCCTGTCCAAATCGGAGTTCAAGGAAAGCTATATGATCAGGTACACAAGTTGTTTCTGTGCCAGTGTGAATTTATGATCTAAGTTGTACGTTAGGTGATCGAAGGTGACATAACTTGCACAAGGTTATAAGCAGCATCAGTGGTACAAGCAGGATTTGAACCCTTGCTTCCCTTGTTCTCAGTTTGATGCTCTAACCTAGTGTTTCTCTAGCATCTCCTTGAGGCACACTTAGCCAGTAAGGTTTTCAGGATTGTCACAATAAATATGTATAAGATGGACTCCCATATATTATAGGCCTTTGTATGTAGTAGCATACAAAAAAAAAAAGCATGGAGCACTTTTGTGGAAAGAGGGTCTGTCGAGGCCAAATGCAGGAAAGGAAATTTTAGAAGTAGTCAAGGAAGTAGTGTTAGTAAGACACATGCACCAGCCCAGGAATCTCTCTAACGATGATAGCGCAGCGCAGCGTCAGTGAAAGCGCTGCCTGTCTGACGTCTCTCCACCAGCCTTCCCTTCGCTCGTTCATTCCCTCTGTGTCCCGCCCTCGAGGAAATGATGTCAGAAGAAGGCGGAGCACTGAGGGAATGAACGAGCGAAGGGAAGGCTGGTGGAGAGACGTCAGACAGGCAGCGCTTTCACTGACGCTGCACAGACGTCGGAGGCGGAGCGAGGTAAATTTAAATAGTTGAACTAGAAGAGAGAAGAGGGCGGGCAGGTGGACATGGAAGTGGGAGGGATGGGGAGAGAGGAGCATTGACAAGGATGGACATGGATGGGAGGGCAGGGCCCAGGGAGAGAGGATTAATTGCTGGACATGGAGGGGAGGGAGGAGAATTGCTGGATATGGAGGGGGACAGGGGAGAGACGAGCATTGATGGACATGGATGGAGGGAAGGACCCAGGGAGAGAGGAGAAATTGCTGGACATGGAGGGGAGGGCAGGGGAGAGGAGAGAGAATTGCTGGATATGGATGGATGGAGGAGGGAAGGGGAGAGAGGAGCATTGATGGACAAGGATGGACATGGATGGGAGGACAGGACCCAGGGAGAGAGGAGAAATTGCTGGACATGGAGGGCAGGGGAGAGAGGAGAATTGCTGGATATGGATGGATGGAAGAGGGAAGGGGAGAGAGAAGCATCGATGGACAAGGATGCACATGGATGGAGGGGAAGGGAGAGAGGAGAAATGTTGGACATGGATGAAGGGAGGGGAGGAAAGTAGAGGAAAGTGAGGAGAAATGCTGGATATGGATGGAGGGAAAATTGCTGAATTTAAGGGCTGGATCGGAACACTTTGAAGGCAGATGCTAAAACTGGAGAAAGGATTAGGGACAGGGCTACTGATGGTAGACAGGACACATAAGGACACAGGAGGATGGTGGACATGGTGAGAGAAAAAATATCAAATGGAAAGAAGACACTGCATAAAACAGAAGACACTGGGACCAAAGCGAATAGAAAAACTAAATGATCAGACAACAAAGGTAGAAAAAAAGTATTTTATTCAGAATTTATTAATTGGAATATGTCAGCTTTTGGAAATGTGCATCTGTGATATTTTGCATGTAAGTTTAAATTTTTCTAGTATTGCTGCATGCTGAGTCTGACTTCTTGAGGTAACGTTCCAGTTCAGTATTTTGCCTTCATATCTGTTGTGTCATGTGTTTTTCATGTGTGATCAAGGTGCAGTATCCTGCTAGCGTGTAGTATTTGCAGCCCTTTTTGTTTTGTTTTTTTTCACGAGGTAGTGTAATGGTGTTTTAGAGCCCGGTGTAATTATAGTGCTGCCTTTCCACGCATAAGGTTGTAGCTCGTCCTGCCCTTGGAATTAGTGCTGTTATGGTTTGGTAAGGTTATGAGTGTGTTTTTGCACAAGTTTGTGTATAGTGTTTTGCAGTGGAGAGATTGTGTGTCCGCACCTCTGACCCCCTGGGGTTATGAAAATTGGAACTACTAATTGTAGTGGACTTGAACTGAATAATTTCTGGGGAGGGGGGTTTAATGATGGCATTGTGCTTATTATTTCAATCAGTTTTTCTGTACAAGTTTAGCTTCGACTTTATTTTAAATTTCATAAATTGAATAATCTTATCAATGGGGTGGAGGCCCCACCAAATTGGTCTGCACAGGGCCCCGCACTTGCTAAGACCAGCCCTGCATTGGGGTCAAGACTTGGGTGCAAGTCCGGAGTCCCTAGATATCCTCCGGCTAATACGGAGAATTCCTTCCATATTGATTAATGCGGATATACGGGAATGTCAGTTTAGAGTATTGCATAGGGCCTATTTTATGCAAGAAAGAATTTTCAAGGCGGGGGGGGGGGGGGGGGGGGGGATAGTCTCCGATCTATCAGAAATGTCATCAGGAAATTAACTCCCTTTTTCATTCATTGTGGAAATGTAAGGTCATAAGAGATTTCTGGAATAAAGTGATTTATTATTTAGAGACATTGGGAGGAACGGTAATCCAGATGTCACTGGGGGGCATTCTTCTGGATAGATATGAGGATTTGGGGGTACGAGATAAGCATTTTCAACTACTGATCTGTAAAGCAGGAATATTGGGTAAATGTACTATCCTGGGAGTATGGGTCAGCGATCAAGCACCCTCTTACTGGCAATGGAGGAGTAAATGACATAATCTGATGTTAACGGAGCAGCAATATGCACGCTCCTTTTACAAGCGAATGCAAATGTTCTTGGCCACTTGGGATAAATATCTCCAATCTCTGCCCCACAGGGCCCGCAGCTTAGTTTTCAACTCATTTTAACTTATAGAGGAACTATATATATGGAGGGGTAAGGAATACGGGGAGGTTTTGGAAATAGGGAGGAGGACCGTATTCCATGACCATATTTCTTTCTTTCTTTTTTTTATTTAGATTTTGCTCACACCTTTTTTAGTAGCTCAAGGTGAGTTACATTCAGGTACACTGGATATTTCTGTGTCCCAGGAGGGCTCACAATCTAAGTTTGTACCTGAGGCAATGGAGGGTTAAGTGACTTGCCCAAGATCACAAGGAGCAGCAGCGGGATTTGAACCAGCCACCTCTGGATTGCAAGACCAGTGCTCTAACCACTAGGCCACTCCTCCACTGGCAACATTCCATCTAGAATCTCAAATAGTAGCAACATTCCAGAATCTCAAAAAGTGGCAACATTCCATGTAGAATCTTCAATAGTAGCAACATTCCATATATTTATTTATTTAGATTTTGCTCACACCTTTTTCAGTAGTAGCTCAAGGTGAGTTACATTCAGGTTACACTGGATATTTCTCTGTCCCAGGAGGGCTCACAATCTAAGTTTGTACCTGAGGCAATGGAGGGTTAAGTGACTTGCCCAAGATCACAAGGAGCAGCAGTGGGATTTGAACTGGCCACCTCTGGATTGCAAGACTGGTGCTCTAGCCACTAGGCCACTCCATATGAAGATAGGCTGTGATTGGGGTGCTTTAGAACTGGGGGTTTGTTTTATCATGGGATGGGCACAGAGTCGAGAAGGAGGGAGGGTTGGGTAGGAGAGGGAGGGCTGCACACTGGGAAGGGAGGTGGACGGTCCTGGATCTTATCATCTGTCCTTGGCAAGCAACCGGGGATGTCATAAGGAAGGAATTCAGCCAATTAAAGAGTATAGAATGGGAGAGTTGGGCATATTGACTCAATCCTAGCCATCCTAATGGGGAAGTAGTAGGCATTTGGTTACCAACCATTATGTGTAACCTTCCGTTCACTGGGTAAATCTCTCTTATCTGCACCCTTCTCCACCACTGCTAACTCCAGACTCTGTTCCTTTTATCTTGCAGCACCATATGCCTGGAATAGACTTCCTGAGCCGGTACGTCAAGCTCCATCTCTGGCCGTCTTCAAATCTAAGCTAAAAGCCCACCTTTTTGATGCTGCTTTTGACTCCTAACCCTTATTCACTTGTTCAGAACTCTTATGTTATCATCCTCACTTTAATATTCCCTTATCTCTTGTTTGTCCTGTTTGTCTGTCCTAATTAGATTGTAAGCTCTGTCGAGCAGGGACTGTCTCTTCATGTTCAAGTGTATAGCGCTGCGTACGTCTAGTAGTGCTATAGAAATGATAAGTAGTAGTAGTAGTCATAAGAATCAAGACACTCCTTATAAGATACGTCTGACTCTGAATTGCCGGAGATAGATGGAGGTTTCTCCTAGTTAGGTCCATCAAACAAGGTAACTTAGATCTATACTGGTCTCGGTAGTATATGGAGGGGGGGGGGCGTAAATTGGGACAGGATTCTGGTTCTTAAGACATTAAATAGAAAAGCAGAGGTTATTTCGGTAAAGAAAGTTCTTTTAAGAGTGGCAGTTTTTTTCTCTGTCTGTACCATGCAAGAAGGGGAAGGGTCACATGGGAGGAGGGAATAATTAAAAAAAAACTATTGACGCATATAAATGTCGATTGAATGTTTTGACATCATGATTTATTTTATGTACATATCGGTAATAAGTTGTGTTGATCTTATCGTCAATAAAACAGATCTAAACATAAATAGCTAAACTACAGACTAGTGTGATGTATGTTCAAAGCATAAAAATGTTTTGTTAAAAAAATCAATCAACAAATGACCAGATACTTTCCTTATAAGAAGCAGGCAGGGTATGGTAGGGTGCAAGGGTAGGCTAAAAAATGATGGTATCTATTTAGCAGCAATATTCACCTGCTAAAGTGGTACTGTATATTTAGTTGAACCCAGCAGAACAGCAGGCCTAAACTGAATTAACAGTGACAGCAGTGTCCGTATGTATAGCATCACTACCTATATGGATAATGGTGCTAAATATACTTTAGCAATCTCCATAGGAGTAGACGGCTAGGTTATAAGTTGGCAAATATTTTTTTTTGTATAGAAGAAAACCTATTCAGAACAGAGGTGAAGGAAACTGTAGATTTGATTACGAACCATTGCACAACTGTACAGACCTTCAGAAGAGCAGTCAGTGGGTCCCTAAAACCATTCTATCGCCAGTGGCGTAGCCAAGGGTGGGCCTGGCTGGGCCCAGGCCCACCCACTTTGGGCTCAGGCCCACCCAGTAGCAGCACACCTATGATGTGCCTGGCAGGGATCCCCAAGCCCCACCAGTTGAAAACTCCCAACAACTGTCTCTCCTGCATACCAGCCTTCCCTCTGATGTATTCTCGCCTATGCGGAAACAGGAAGTTGCATCAGAGGGAAGGCTGTGGGGCCAACATGAGCGGTGTGTATTAGTTGCTGCTCGCTGCCGGTGAAAATCTGCTATTTAAAAGGTTTGCGGGGGAGGGGGGATGCTTGAGAGACCATATGGCATGCAGGCGAGAGAGGGAGAGACCAAATCACTTGTGGGACAGGGCGGAGTTTTTCTACCCACCCATCTTGGGCCCAGGCCCACCCAAATGTGGGTGTCTGGCTACACCCCTGTTAATGGAAACAATCTTTCTGTCAGAGAAAACCTTATAAATGATATTCCGGGACTAAATAGCAGGTGAATCTTCCTCTTAGGAAAAACAAAGAGCAAAAAACAAGGAGTGAGAAGACCAGAGGTTTCAAGTCTCCACTCAGAATTCTTTATCTTTTTAAGATCTCTGAGCCAAGGGCGTAGCCAGAAAATAGATTTTGGGTGGGCCTAGGCAAGAACTGGGTGGGCACCAAGTGTTCCCCCCACCCCCCCCAACCAAACAAAATATCTCAGCTGGTGAGAAAACACTTCTTTCCACCTTGGCAGTCTGCAGCAGGCATGCGCTGAAAACTGAGCATGTGCAGGTACCGGTAGTGTGGAGACTAGCATTTTTGTTACCATCAGGGGGAAGTCTTCAGCTGGTAGAGCTTGGGATCTCCACCAGCTACCACTAAATGTGTGCTACTGTTGGGTGGGCCTGAGCCCTAAGTGGGTGGGCCCGGGCCCACCCAGGCCCACCTGTGGCTACGCCACTGCTCTGAGCAAAACCACATCTTGTAGTAAGTTCTTCATTTTTGGGACGTGGGCCTCAGTCACATCAGACATACAGTTTCTGAAGCTAGTCCATTATGAAATCATCTCTGCTTTGCTTAGAATTCTACTCTCGGTACTTCCTGACAGAGTTTGGAGAGTTCACGTTTATTTTGTATCGCAGAAGACTAAACAAGTTTCCCATCTACAAAACGTTCTTTACATGATCACATTAGGTACATTTTGGATTTTGATTCACACCTTTTCAATAGTAGCTCATGGAGAGGTCCATTTAGGTGTATTTCTTTTATTCCAGGAGAAATCCGCCATGGGAGGAAGCAGATAGAAGGGGAGGTAGTGGGGAAATGACCATGGACTCCAGAGATGAAAAGGACAATCTTAATGCTTGAGAAGATTTATTGATCAAAGACTTGACACAATACTGTGTTTCAGCCTTAAGAGCCTGCTTCAGGAGTTTTTTTTCTTTTTTTTGACAAATGGATCTCAAAATCTCCAGAAATAAACCTTTTCAAACTGTAATTCAATGGATTGGTCTTGAAAAATACCGCTGTTTTACTAAGCGGCGCTATGGGCGCGTTAGCATTTTCAACATATGTAAATGGTTTACGTGCGTTAAATGTTAATGCGCCCATAGAAATGTATAGGTGCGTTAGCGTTTAATGTGCCTTAAATTTGCAGGCGTGTTAAAAACGCTAACGCACCTTAGTAAACATACCCCTAAGTTTTGAAAATACCAGTTTGAATGTTTTGAGAAGAAAAATGTCCAAATCGTGTTTTATGACACTTTTGGGACATTTTTCTCTTTTGAAAATGAACTCCTTATTATACCACTTACAATATCAACACAATACGCAATAAAACATTTGAATAGACAGCATAGGGTTTAATTAAAGATGGAACATAAAGATATATAAGACAGAGTAAAAAGAGTACGAAAATAAGGTAGTAGTTTAAAGAAAGTTGCTTGAACATCTACTATAATAATTTGCACCTCCAACGTTCTGAAGCTGACTGCCAGGAAGTTGAAGCCTGGTTCGTAATGTCTGAAGCCTTCCGGTGATGTCACCGTGTTGCCTGGGAAACCGCGACGCATCTCAGGAGGAGGCAGGAAGCGGAGAGAGTCCGGCAAAAGGACGGCCAGCGACACCCACAGCCGCTGCGGCGGAAGCAGCGCCCACGTCCGGCCCTTAGGCGACGGCGGCTCCTCGGTGCTGGCTGTCCGTCAGCCCCCCCCTCGCTCTGCTCCGTTTCCTTCCTTTCGCGGCCCTCCATTCCTCCCCCCTCCCTGGGAGTCAGAGACTGAAAAGAAACCACCAGAAGGAAGAAGAGGAGGCGGTGGCGAGGCCTGAACAACGGCGCTGCGGCTGAGCTTGGAGAAGAGCGAAGGGCACTGGTCGCCCCAGGAGAAGCGTCGAGCACCCTGCAACGACAGGGAGGAGGCACTGCCCTTCCCCGGATCCCCCGCCAAGCTGGATTTATTTATTGCTCCAGGAAGAGCAGGAGGACAACTTGCTTGGATTGCTCTGCCTTCGCCCTCCTCCTCATTCCAGACATGGATTTATCCTTCTCATCCTAGCCTTGCAATCTATTTATTTATTGTGCTGGGAGACGCCTTTTGAGGAGGGGGAGGAGGGGCAGGTCCTGGAACTCGAAGGGGACGGGTGCCTGGGAGGAGAGGGAGGGAAGCAGGTAGGGGGCCTGGAACTCGGAGGACGGAGTGAGGGAGGGAGGGAGGGGGCCCTGGAACCTTGCTAGCGCCTGTTTCCTTTCTGTTGGAAACAGGCCTCTTTTACTAGTTATCTTAGAAAGAGTACGAGTGGATAAACATGTCCTGCTATAGTATGTGCAGCCGGTGTCATTTACTTCTTCCGTTAAAGGCCTGGGTGAAGGCCTGGTTGAGAAGTCAAGCTTTCACCTGCTTCCTGAAGTAGAGATAGTCTTGTGTTAAGCAAAACCTTTCAGGGAGTGCATTCCAGAGCGTGGGGGCTACTCTGGAGAAGGCTTGCCCAGTTAATGCATGAGACCTTACCGCTAAGGCAATGGGTGGCAGTAAGGCTTCAGGCCGAATATGGATGCTCGCTGGTTTTCATTTTGCCGCACGTCCATTTTCAGCCACAAAAAAAATGCCTTTTTTCTAGGTGCGCTGAAAAATGGACCAGCGCGTGTCCAAAAGACGCGCCTACACCACTGCAGGCTATTTTTCAGCATGCTTTAGTAAAAGGGCCCCTAATGACTCACACGTGTACTCACATGAGTGACAGTCATTTTCAAAAATGTAGTTTTACTAAAAGCAAAGTACATTTAATTGTAGAGCAATAAAGTTGTTGGGAGAAAAACGTTAACATTAGTTGAATTCATTGTAGTTGGACTTTTACATAAGTACACAAGTATTGCCATACTGGGAAAGACCAAAGGTCCATCGAGCCCAGCATCCTGTTTCCAACAGTGACCAATCCAGGTCATAAGTACCTGGCAGAAACCCAAATAGTAGCAATATTCCACTAGAACCCCAAAGAGTAGCAAGATTCTAGAATTCTCAAGAATAACAAGATTCCATGCAGAATTTCAAAGTGTAGCAACATTCCATGTAGAACCCCACAGAGTTGCAAGATTCCATTCAGAATCCCAAACACATTACATAAGTGTTGCCACACTGGGACAGATCAAAGGTCCATCAAGCCCAACTTCCTGCTTCCAACAGTGGCCAATCCAGGTCACAAATACATGCCAAGATCCCAAAAAAGTACAAAACATTTTATACTGCTTATCCCAGAAATAGTGGATTTTCCCCAAGTCCATTTAATAACGGTCTATGAACTTTTCCTTTAGGAAGCCGTCCAAACCTTTTTTAAACTCCACTAAGCTAACCGCCTTTACCACATTCTCTGGCAACGAATTCCAGATTTGAATTACACGTGGAGTGAAGAAATATTTTCTCCGATTCATTTTAAATTTACTATATTGTAGCTTCATCACATGCCCCCTAGTCCTAGTATTTTTGGAAAGCGTAAACAGATGCTTCACATCTACCCGTCTAACTCCGCTCATTATTTTATAGACCTCTATCGTATCTCCCCTCAGCCGCCTTTTCTCCAAGCTGAAGAGCCCTAGCCGCTTTAGCCTTTCCTCATAGGGAAGTCGTCCCATCCCCTTTATCGTTTTCGTCGCCCTTCTCTGCACCTTTTCTAATTCCACTATATCTTTTTTGAGATGCGGCGACCAGAATTGAACACAATATTCGAGGTGTGGTCGCACCATGGAGCGATACAAAGGCATTATAACATCCTCATTTTTGTTTTCCATTCCTTTCCTAATATTCAAAAAGTGTTATATTAGGCAATAATTATTTTATTTTCACTTAAGTAAATTTTTTAATGTGTTCTTCACTGTATTTTTACTTAGTATTAAAATACACATTTAGTTAAGTACTTTGATCAACACTGTTTAAAAATTGTATATAATACCTTCTCAGCTGTCCTGCTTTGCCACTTTGCTCTGTGTGGTTGCATGACCATTGGGGAAATTTCTGCTCGAGACTTGCAGAAACGGCCTGGTAAGTCTGGTTTTTCCAAGATAGAAGGTCCAAAATTTCCACAAAAATCCGATGTCAAGAAAGAAACAAGTGGAAAAACAACTTCAAGAGATCAATCCAAGACAAGGGGTAAGATGCTCCAAAGAAACTTTATAAAGTTTCTTTGGAGCATCTTACCCCTTGTCTTGATCTCTTGAAGTTGTTTTTCCACTTGTTTCTTTCTTTTCCAAGATAGATCCAATTCATAAGACATATTAACCTTGTTTTTAGAAAATATGCATGTAAATTTACTTACAGAACTATCCATAAAACCAGACCTGTGTGCAGTTCTTGAAAGAGGGGATAGGTCATTCCCATTAATTCAAGGGTTCGGGCCCGTGCTTTGGAAGCCCTTCAAAAGTCACAAACACAGAGCTAGATATTTCAGAGTGTCTGAAATGAATATGCAGAAGACATACGTCGCCATGGTCAGCTTTGTTTCTTAAATACCAACTGCAGTAGTCAAAAACAATATATGGATATTCAGAGACATTTTCCCAGTTGCGGCTGGTACTGAATAGCTGGACAGGGAGGTCGATGCTGGAACTTATCTGAACAATGGCAATATTCAGTCTGAATCTGGATAACTTAGGTAGGACAGCATACTTTGTCCTAAGTTATTTAGGGGTCTTTTTACCAAGCTGTGGGAAAAAGGGCCCTTCGCTAGTGGTGGAGGCCATTTTTCCCGTGTGTCAGGGCCCTTTTTTTTTAAATTTTTTTATTTGCGTTTTCAATATACATTACAAGTCATATACAACTTGAACAGGCAATACGGATTTATATTAATTAACTAATAACATTACTTTCTAGAAGCATATTGATTAATCCTCTTTAGACCACTAAAACCTGGTGACCCGTGAAGAAAAATTAAACATAAAGAAAATATAAACAAAGTTTAAAGCAATATAGCATAGCAGATCTCTACTCTATCTAACACCACTTAGCTTGTTCTAACCAGCAGCCAATTTCTTCACCTTAATAAATTCACTCAAATGTTCAGACTGAAAAAACACATATTTTATCCCTAAAAACTTTACTACGCATTTACATGGATAGTTTAAGTAAAAGGATGCTCCCAGAGCTATAGCATCAGCCCTCATGGCTAGGAAAGCTTTTCTTCTCTCCTGAGTGGTTCTTGTTACATCTGG
This sequence comes from Microcaecilia unicolor, assembly GCF_901765095.1. Lineage (NCBI taxonomy): Eukaryota > Metazoa > Chordata > Amphibia > Gymnophiona > Siphonopidae > Microcaecilia > Microcaecilia unicolor. Next base: position 20,092,218 of record NC_044035.1, on the reverse strand, counting down.
GAACATCCATACTTTTTTACCTAAGAAAAGTGTTTTTGCGTTTCTGAAATCTAATCTTTTAACATGTTCCAAGTCCTGTTCAAAAACAAAGGAGACTATCAAAGTCCACCTTTCAGTTTCTTCAGTCATAGAAGTATCTAGGATTTCTGTTATATTCAATACGTCCCTTTTCTGTATGGAGTGAGCCTCTGGAGTTGATTGTGAGTCAGGTAATTTTTTTGGCTGTATATAATATATCTTATTTATTGGCGGAAACATATCTGGGATATATTGTAATATTTCCATTAGATATTTCTTAAAGGCATCCAGTGGGCTGACTCCAATAGATCTAGGAAAGTTCAAAAGGCGAAGTGTCAATCTACGATGAAAATTTTCAAGCTGTTCTATTTTCCGATGGACAAAAAGTCTGTCTTTTACTGTTGTCACATTAAATTCCTGTATGGTCTTCACCTCTTGTTTTAAATCATTCATCTGAGTCTTAAATTCTTGTTTAGTATTTTCCATTGTATTAGAGAGTAAATCCATTTTACTTACAAGAGATGAAATTTCTTTAGTGGAATTGGCAACTGATACCTCCAAGCGCTGGAGAGCTTCTAAAACATTCTCCAGCGTCGCCGTCCCAGTTCGCTTCGTCAAAGCACTAGGCTGAGGAAGAGAAACATCTTGTTTCTTCCCTCCGTTGGTCATCGCCACCTCCAAACCTCGATCCAGGGATTGCTGCGCTACCAAGTTCGGTCCGCTCTGTCCCTGTTGGGGGAGGCGCCCTTCGGGCTGGGGCGGCGCTCAGTGGTCCGGGGGAGATAAGGTGGTATCAAGGCCCAAGCCTCCATGAGCTCCATCCCATGAGGCAGCGGGGCTCCCCCCGGATATCGGAGTAGGAGTTTTCGTGGCGTATCTGTCCATTGTTTGTTGTCCTGCAGGGGGTCGAGGCGTCGAGGTTTCAACCTTCACCAACCCTTTACGCTTGGTATGGGGCATTATCGGTAAGAAAGAAAAACGTTTTAGGAGACAAACATCCAGAGCTTGCACGCCACGAAATTTCATGCCGCCATCTTGTCACTGGAAATCCGTGTCAGGGCCCTTTTTACCGCAGCATATAGAATCTGGACCTTGGTGTGCAAACTTGTGTAAGCGAATTATAGAAAGTAGCAGTTATGCATGTAGCTTAATTGAGTAAGGAGACGTTAATTGATGTTAATGAGCAATAATTGACTATAATTTCAATTAATTGGCACTAATCTATTGGGCACAACTGCAAGGACCTGGCATGGACCTGGGCAGGTCATGGACATGCCTAGAACTTTCACGCACAGGTTACAGAATAGTAGCAGTCATGCGCCTAACTGCATTTAGGTGCAAGCATTTATACCAGCCATTGAGCTAGCGAAAGTGCTCAAGCCTGACATTAGCCGCTTAACTCAGGACTCGGATGAAATTACCAATCTTATCCGATTAGGTCTGAGTACAATGGACGAATGGGCAAATTCATTTCACCTGAAACTGAATACTAAAAAACAAAACTCATTGCCTCATCTTATCGTCTCAGTATAATAAATATAATCCCTACTACTTTAAATGCTCCCAACCATTCCCTACCCATCTCGGACAGTTTAAAACTTCTAGGGGTCACAATTGATCAGCATCTAACTCTGGAAATCCAAATAAATCGCACCACAAAGAAAATGTTTTACTCTATGTGGAGACTCAAACGAATAAAATCGTACTTTCCCCGTGATGTTTTTCGCAATATGATACAATCAATGGTATTAAGCCAATTGGACTATTGTAGCGGCATTTATGCAGGCTGCAAAGAACAATTACTCAAGAAACTTCAGACTGCTCAGAACACTGCGGCAAGACTGATCTTCGGAAAATCTAAATTCGAATCTGCCAAGCCCCTTCGCGGAAAAACTGCATTTGTCTTCCCATTAGTGAACGAGTTGCCTTCAAGGTCTGCACCTTGATTCACAGGATCATTTATGGGGAAGTTCCAGATTACATGCTTGAATTGGTTGACTTACCACTCAGAAACAGATTCAGTCTCTCACGATCCTATTTAAATTTACACTACTCCAGACTAGTGGTCTTAAGTACAAATCTACTTATGCCTCCAACTTCACCTTCTTTTCACCTTCTTGGGCACACAACTGTGGAATGCTTTACCCAAATCAGTTAAATCCACTCAGAATTACCTGAATTTCAGACAATTATTGAAGTCCGTCCTGTTCAAGAAGGCTTATTCTCCAGGTTCAACATAATCTGTTTAACTCCTGATTTAACAAGACTCATAGATACTAATTATTCTTTATCATCTACATATTATCTATATGTTCAATATCTTACTTTAATACTGTTTGATTATACTTTTCATTACTGTACCCTTCATACAGTTTTGTGTAAGCCACATTGAGCCTTCAACTAGCGGGAAAATGTGGGGTATAAATGTATTAAATAAATAAAGGCAGTTACGTGCATAACTGCAGTTATTCAGTTTGTACTTACTGCCTATCATCTAGACACCTAACTTTAGGCAACCCTTTGAGAATTACCCCCACACCCCTGAATTCTATATAGCGCACGTAAATACTACTACTACTACTACTTAACATTTCTAGAGCGCTACTAGGGTTATGGAGCGCTGTGCAGTTTAACAAAGAAGGACAGTCCCTGCTCAAAGGAGCTTACAATCTAAAGAATGAAATGTCAAGTTGGGGCAGTCTAGATTTCCTGAGTAGAGGTGTAGTGGTTAGGTGCCGAAGGCGACATTGAAGAGGTGGCTTTGAGCAATGATTTGAAGATGGGCAGGGAGGGGGCCTGGCGTATGGGCTCAGGGAGTTTGTTCCACGTATGGGGTGAGGCGAGGCATAAATTTTGGTGTATTCTATAACTACACACGTAGAGTGTTTTAACAAGCTGCTAAGCGCTGTTAACAGCTCTTAACAAGCAATAACGAGCAATAATTAGAATTTACGTGTGTACATTGCTAAGCATATTCTGTAATGTACTGCGCCTAAATTTTAACATGCGCAAGCAAAAAGGGGCATGCTTAGGGGCATGGAAATGGGCATTTTGTGGGTGTTCCAAAATCTATGCGGGTTATAAAATATGGGCCAGTGTGTGTAAATCTACATGCAGGGATTTACAACAGCTTTTCATTGGCGTAAATGGATGGTATTTAGAATACACTTGGGCGTAATTTCCTAATGCGTATTAATTTTAGCCGCCATATGTAGAATCGGGCCTATAATGCCTCTGAATATCCCGGTCAGCAGCATTTATTCAGAAACTGTTATCCAGATTAAGTGCTTTTGAATACGGCCCATGTGGCTTTAGTTCTGAAACCCAGCTCTGGTTGCGGCTCTCTAGACCTTGAATCGAGTACCTCAGTTTAACAGGAGCAATACACTGCAATCTCCCCCTCACCCCCTTCTCTCTCTGTCTGTCAGAGCTGGAACAGGAGCCTGACACTTCCATCAGTACAGTTCGTCTTAAGAAACTTATTCAGACTTGGCTTCAGGCAATAAAACGTCACAGGCGCAGAACTCTAGCAAGTGAAATTTCTAGGGAGCAAATTAGACTAAAAACAGCTTCTAGAAAAGACAGCTGGAAAGGAATTAGACAGTGCCTGAAAAATCAGAATAGCTTGGTAAGAAATATTTCATTTGTTGCACCCCACCCCACCCCCCCAATCTGTTGCTATGAGGGTTAAAGGAAACAAAACTTGAAAAGATACCCTGGAAATGCACCATAATGCAAAGGACTTTGTTTCAAAAAGTTGTTTAATTTCATTTTTTCCCTTTTATTGTAGGTATTTATATACAAGGGACATAGCCAGGCTTTGGCGGGCAGGGGGTCCAGAGCCCGATGTGAGGGGGCACATTTTAGCCCCCCATCTCTTTCGGCCCCCCTCCCGCCAGGTACCTTGGTGCTGCCGAAGTCCCCTTCAGCGCCAGTCTCCAAGTCCGGCGCATTCGCTGATCTAGCACGAACAGAAACTGATTCAAACTTAATCACGTCCTTCGTAACGCCGCGCGGCCGAGAAGAGGACTTCAGCTGGTGGGGGTTGGTGTCCCCGGCAGCACAGGTACATGACGACGGCGGCGGGGGAGGGTTGGCGGCGGGAAGGGGGGCTCGGGAGGGTCACAGAAGGGGGGTCCAGGGGTCAGGAACTCCGAGGGGGGGGTCTAGAAATCGGAGGGAGGCGGGTCTGCAAATCGGACGGAGGAAGGCAGGGAGGTGGGGTATGGAACTTGGAGAGAGGGAGGCAGGGAGGTGGGGTCTGGAACTTGGAGAACGGGAGGGAGGGGTCTGGAACTCGGAGAAGGGGTCTGGAATTCGGAGGGAGGGAGGGAGGGAGTGAGGGGGTCTGGAACTGGGGGGGGTCTGGAATTTGGAGGGAGGGAGGAGGGTCTGGAAATGGGGGGGGACAGGGGTCTGGAACTCAGAGGAGGGGGGAATGCACCACCTGTACAAAAACTACAAAACAAAACGGGGGGACGACCCTGGAACTCAGAGGAACGGAGGGGGGGGGGGACGATGACCCTGGAACACGGAGGAAGGGGGGACACTGTAACTGGGTGGGAGGGAGGGGCCCCAGGCACACACACTCTCTCTCACAGACACACACTCGCACACAGTCTCACTCACTCTGTCACACACACACACTCGCAAATTCACTCTCTCTCTCTCACCGTCACTCTCACACACACTCTCTCAAACATACACACTCTGAGGAAAACCTTGCTAGCGCCCGTTTCATTTCTGTCTGAAACGGGCCTTTTCTACTAGTTCTTAATAATGGACATCAAAAAGGAAAACTATATAATACTTACTATTACGATTCTGGGATACTTAGAAATAGGTACACAGAGTAGCTAAAGAGTTTAATGGCTAATTGGGGGGGGGGGGGGGGGGGTGACAAATTTGTACAGGTTGCCATAAGTTAGGTAGCAAGATGCAGTGTGCTAAGCGTTGATTCTATAATGCTATCTGGGCACTCGGTTTCCATTCTAGAATACTAGCATAAGTCAGCATTTACACGCCAACATTTAGGTGCACCCACTTACGCCATGCGGCACTTGAGCACATAACTCACGTATTCTGTAAGTTATATGCATAAATATAGGACCTGCCCATGTGTATGCTCCTTGCATTTACACGCTAAGGGGGGAGATTCTATATATGGTGTCTAAAAAAAATCTGCATGGAAAACATTTCCGACTAAGCGTATGCTATAAGTGGCGCCTAGATTTAGGTGCAGTATAAACAGTGATACCTCGGTTTTCGTCGATAATCCGTACGAAAACAATCAGCGAAATCTGAAACCAACGAAAACCGAGGCAATTATTTCCATATGAATAAAAAAAGCACAAAAACACTGGAAAGCAATGGAATTGTTTGGCTAGACGCGAGAAACGAACGCCACACTGAGCAGGAGAACGCGTTTTTGCAAAATTAGCAGCGAGGTCACGTGGGCATGCCGACGAAATCCGAGGCAACTGACGAAATCTGAGGCAAATTTTTCGCAGAAAAAAAAAATCTAAGAAAACCGAAACCAACGATAACCAAAGTCAACGAAAACCGAGGTATTACTGTAGAATACGCTTAGTCAATATCCCAGCGCCTAAAACTACTCGCCTCCATTTACACCAATGAAAACGTGGCATAAATTCCTGTGTGTAGATTTACACTAGTCATATTCTGTAACTATGTGTGCAAATTTGGGAATGCCCATGAAACACCCATTTTCCCCGCCCTTAGCCATGCCTCTTTTCAACTGCACGCATTAGAATTTAGGTGCAGTTCACTACAGAATATGCTTAGCAAATTGTGCTTGTAAATTCTAATTATAGGCAATTAGTGCTCATTATTGGTTAAGTGCTGTTATCAACACTAATTAGCTTAAGCCAATTAAGTTCTGTGCGTTAGAGAATACGCCTGGATTTTGGCATGGATCTCTAGCCACGCTATATAGAATCTGGGGGTAAAGGCCTGATTCTATAATAGCGTGCATAAATAAAAGATATGCCCCCTTATCACACCCCCTTTTCAGTTGTGAGACTTACAAACTCCACGCAGAACTTTACAGAATGTGAAAAAAGGATATACGCGCAAATTCTAATTAGTGCCAATAATTGTTTGTTAGTGGTCAATTATCCACACAGATTGGCTTGGTAATAATTAAGCTGCGTGCACAAACCAGCAGTGAGCACAGATTTGCACAAGCATTTTTGAACGTCATATATAGAATTTGGGATTAAAGGGATAATTGATTACAGGTTTCCTAAACTATGTGCGCTGAACGTGAATTCTATAATGGCAATTAGTCATATGATTATTGCTATAGCATACTAGTGTATGTCTGCATTTACACGCTTAACTTTAGGCGCAACCACTTACTCCATGTCCAAAGTTGGTGTAAATGCTCTCAGTTATGCATGCAACTAACAATATGAAGATACAGTGGAATTAGAAAAGGTACAGAGAAGGGCGACGAAAATGATAAAGGGAATGGGATGACTTCCCTATGAGGAAAGGCTAAAGCGGCTGGGGCTCTTCAGCTTGGAGAAAAGACGGCTGAGGGGAGATATGATAGAGGTCTATAAAATAATGAGTGGAGTGGAACGGGTAGACGTGAATCGCTTGTTTATTCTTTCCAAAAATACGATGACTAGGGTTCACGCATTGAAACTAAAAAGTAGTAAAATTAAAACAAATCGGAGAAAATATTTCTTCTCTTAACGTGTAATTAAACTCTGGAATTCGTTGTCAGAGAATGTAGTAAAAGCAGTTAACTTAGCGAGGTTTAAAAAAATGTTTGGATGGCTTCCAAAAGGGAAAGTCCATAGATCATTATTAAAATGGACTTGGGGAAAAATTGACTGCTTATTTCTAGAATAAGCAGAATAAAATGTATTGTACTGTTTTGGGATCTTGCCAAGTACTTGTGACCTGGATTGGCCACTGTTGGAAACAGGATGCTGGGCTTGATGGACTTTCGGTCTGCCCCAGCATGGCAATTCTTATGTAATATACTATAGTCTTAGCACGTAAATGCTGGGCATGCCCTGATCTGCTCGTGCCCCTCCCACAACCACATCCCCCAGCAGTCATGTGTTAAATGATTCACGTACTAAGGATAGAGAATTACCACTAATGCAGTTTACCCAGTATTCTATAACTATGCGTGTAACTTATTTGAATGCACCCCCATTAGGGGTATGTGCTATGGGAGATAGGTGCTATGCTTTATAGAATAGCACGCAGCCAGACGCATGCACAAATTTTAATGAGCGCCAATTAACATCAATAATTAGCTGTTGGCACCCAATTATTGATGGTTAAGAGATCGTCAACCAATTAATTTATGTGCACATCTCAGCAGCATGTCCAAATTTGGGCACCATATAGAGAATCTGGGGGATAGCACATACCTGCATGGGGTGTTAGGGCAGCTTCACCATTGGACCAGGTGAGGCTCTGGCTCAGGACACAAATGATTAAGAGTGCCGAAATACCCAGCCTCTGAACTCTTCTGGTTTATAAGTTAATCCTTTTCTCCCCCCACCCCTCTCTCTAGTCCAATTTCTCCCCTTATCTACTCCCTTACCCCCCTGTTGCTGCCAGAAGTGCATAGCCGCCGAGAGGTGGGGGGGGCAGGGGGGGGGGGACAAAATTCCCCGGGCCCGGGCCTCCAAGGGGGGCCCAGCGCTGCAGTCTCCCCCGCCCTCTGTCGTTGACTGCCACTGGGCCGGGCCCCCTGCATTGAAATCACAGTGCCTCTCACCTCTGTGTGAAAGCGCTGCAGGCAGCAGATTGCCTCCCTTCGGGCCTCCTTCCCTCCATGTGTCCCGCCTTTGTCTGACGTAACTTCCGCGAGGGCGGGACACAAGGAGGGAAGGAGGCCCAAAGGGAGGGATCTGCTGCTTGCAGCGCTTTCACATGGAGGTGAGAGGCACTATGATTTCAATGCAGGGGGCCTTGCCCTGGGCCCGGCCCAGTCTCTCGGCGGCCCTGAGAAGCAGCAGTATAACAAGCTGCTGTCAGCCAGCCCCTGGGTCTTCCATCTGCCACGTCCTGCCTCCTCTGATGAAATTTGCTGTGGGCCAGACATGGCGGAGGAAAGACCAGAAGTTGGCTGAAGGCAGTCTGTCATGCTGCTGCTACTGCTGCCGGTGACCAATGTAAACTTTACAGGACTGTGAGGGAGTGAGAAAAGTGAGGGGGCTGTGCCAGACCTGCAGGGAGAGGGAGAGAAGAGAGACAGGACCCGGGGGGGGGGGGGGGGGGGGGGGAGGGAACGAGACGCCGATCCAAGGAAGGGAGACAGAGGGAGGGAGGTAGCACCAGAAGCAATGTAATGGGGGAGGGGGGGGGGTCACCAAGTCGAGTTGGCTCAGGGCGCCACTATCCCTTGAGCCGGCCCTGACGGGGGTGTGCACAAGAGAAAGGGCATGGATGGGGCATGGGCATGTTATTTATGAGCAAAAAATCATTGGGGCTCATTTTCAAAGCACTTAGCCTTCTAAAGTTCCATAGGTTTCTATGGAACTTTGGAAGGCTAAGTGCTTTGAAAATAAAGTGCGGTGACCAAAACGTCGGCATGTACCAGTATTCTATAACTGCATCTGAGTGCCCAGATGCCAATACAGGAGTTCAAGCTGCATTTTGGAACCTAACTTTTGGTGTCTTCAGTAACGTCTGTTCTCCTGGCAGCTCCAGGGCCTATTCACCAATAACAAATAACACGTATTAATGTGTCACCAGTTAGTAAATAGATCCAGTGTGTTCTAGCGTGTCCCCAAAAATCAGCTGCTGGGCAGTAAAGAACAATGCAGACAGCAGTGGCTGAAAATGATGCAAACTGAATCGGAATGCAAAACCTTCAGTAAAAAAAAAAAAAACAGTCAAGTGCTGAAAGAAATAAAAAAAATATATAAAATCTGACTGGGAGAAGGAAGGAGTGGTATCATTGTATGGTTAAATAACTGGGAGACGTTCTTAGAACTGTATTAAGTTGCATCATCTCGTACAGGGATCTCAACCAAGTCCTCAGGACATACCAAGTGTCACGGTTGTGCCCATGTTTCGTGCTCTCCTTCCTCTCGCCACCTGGTGGCCAGACCTGGTGGCTGCAATGGACTGTCTGGTTATTGTCACCCGTTCCAGATTTCAGCCCAGTCCGGTCCGGATCTTCCGGGCTGCCAGACTTGCTTGCTTTGGTTGGACCTACACAGCACCCGTAGTTGCCTGGTGATTGCTGCAGCTGATGAACCTCAGCTCTCTGCTGGGCTTATTAGCCATTTTGAAACCTTTCTGCTTTGCCTTTGCATCGCCTTAGGCCCTGGTTTGTTGGTGCTTGTTGCACCTCTGCTTTGTGTGGGTTCTTGCCTGTAATTCTTGTCTGTTTTCAGTTAGTCTATGTGTAGTTAGATTAGGTTGTGGTTGTTTTCTAGTCTTGTCTCTGGGAAATAGTTTTGTGTTTAGTCCTTGTCTGCTTGTGTTTTAGTGGCTGCTTGCAGCTTTCAGTCCTGTCCTATCCAAAAATACTAGGACTAGAGGGCATGAGTTGAAGCTACAGTGTGGTAAATTTAAAACGAATCGGAGAAAATTTTTCTTCACCCAACGTGTAATTAGACTCTGGAATTCGTTGCCGGAGAACGTGGTACGGGCGGTTAGCTTGACGGAGTTTAAAAAGGGGTTAGATAGATTCCTAAAGGACAAGTCCATAGACCGCTATTAAATGGACTTGGAAAAATTCCACATTTTTAGGTATAACTTGTCTGGAATGTTTTTACGTTTGGGGAGCATGCCAGGTGCCCTTGACCTGGATTGGCCACTGTTGGTGACAGGATGCTGGGCTAGATGGACCTTTGGTCTTTCCCAGTATGGCACTACTTATGTACTTATGTACTTTAGCTTTTCCTTTCCTTGCTGCCCCTGTTTATTCCTTTCCCCTCTGACCCTCAGTCCCTGTTCAGCCTAGTGGGGATCCTGTTCCTGCCCTGTCCTATAAGTCCTGCCGGCCACCTGCAGCCAGGGGCTCAACTCCTGGTGAAAGTTGGCCATGTGCAGGTGAAGCCTAACTGTTTGTCAGAGTTCTGCTCTGTCTCTGGTGTAGGGTGGTTTTGCCTGCCGCTCCTCGGCAGTGGCTCAAGGGCTCACAAATCTAGTTACAGCTTGGAAAACGTGACACCAAGCCAGTCTGGTATATCCACCATGAATAGGCAGGAGATAAATCTGCGTGTCTATATCATACATATTATTCTTTGTGGGTATCTTGAAAACCTGACTGGCTGGGTGTGTCCCAAGGATTGGGTTCAGAACCCCAGATCTAGTCCATTATTGTATTATATGGGACCTCAGATGTGTTGAAGCTCATGTACTTTGAGGTTGAGGCTTCTACTGCAATAAGCCACATGCAGGGTTTCCAAGCGAGGATTTAGTTATCTGGAACTATAACACAGGCAAGATATGACTAATATACAGCAAACTATGTAAAAAAAAAAAAAAAAAAAAAAGACAACTTCAATTTCTGTGACATAAAGGTTTAACTGTTTCATGTCTTGTCCAGAGTTTAGGCTGCATTCTCCATTTTAAGATCTGAGAGCAAGCGATGGCCCCATTCAACCCCAAGTGTGACAGTTCCTTGGCTCTCATCCCCCAGTGCACACTCTCCTCCATCCTCTGGGGACCTGCCAGCGGTGCTGCCTCTGAAACAGCTGTTCTGTTTTTCCTTTTTCCGATTCATTTATATTTGATGTTCTTCCATATGCAATGGTAGCAAGTTGGATTACAATAAAAACATCTTTTATATATATATATTGTGATAAGGAAGAGGCTATCCTACCCTGGTTAGGCCCCTAGAGGGCGCTGTACCCCTAAAATGTCCAGGGAGAAGGGCTGGGTGAGTCTCTAAAAGGGAGCCAGTAAGGGGAGGTATAGCTGGAGGTCGCTAGGACCGGGGAGAGTCCTGGAGGTAGAAACAGGTGCAGCAGGTTATGGGCTGGGTCCTGTTTGGCTATTAACTACTTATACTCCTCCTGAGTTGTGAGGGGGGGAAAAGAGAGCTGGTAACTAAAGCAAAGAGGAATCCCCCTGAGAAGTACTGGCTGTGCCCTTTGGACTGGTAGCTGGAGCTGGGAGCTGGAGCTGGAGATCCCCATGTGAAGTACTGGCTGAGCCCTGTAGGCTGGTGGTGAACTGTGTGCAAAGCAAGGAAGCTGGCTGGGGTAAGAAGGCCCTAGATAACCAGGTAGTAGAACTGTGTGTTCTGAAGAGGTACTGTGTGTCCCAGCTGAAAAGACTCTGTGTCTAAAACAGTGAAGAGGTACTGGGTGTCCCAGAGGAAGAGACTGTGTGTCCGGGGACTCTGTGTCCGGGGACTGCGGGTCCGGGGACTGTATGTCCGGGGACTGAGTTAATACTGAGCCCAAAGGCCTGTGTGAGAGGGCTCAGGGGGAAGAAATCTATGAATGTTGAACTGTGCAAGAAGAAATGTTAAAGGAAGATTGCACTGAGTAGGAACAATGAAACGGTTAAGCTGGAAGAACTGTTTAAGCTTGTGAAAGTGTTTTAGCTGAAAGAAGTGTGCCCCAGAGGCTGGAATAAAGATGTGCATGAAAATGGCCTGATTGGTGAAACCTGACTATGTTTGCTTTTTTGAGAAGCAGGTCACCCTGAGCAGAAAAGGGTGGTAGATTAATTTGCATAAATTTGCATATTGAGAACCAGCTCACCCTGAGTGAAAGAGGGATCTGGGAGCCTGAGGTGGGAGCTTCATCCTCACAGTAGCCTCATCCTTTTCACAAATGGTGTTAGCAGTGGGATATTCACTGAACATCCACGTGGCAGCAGTGGAGGTCAGATCAGACCAGATGAGGGGTCAGCGTGAGATGGAGGTGTACCTGGAGGTTCCAGAGGCTGTGGTTCCAGAAGCCCGACCAGGGGGCCAACACTAGCAAAAGCGCTTTGCTCACCTACCCCAGGTAAAGGGTATTTAGGGGGGAGGTGAAAGTGGATACGTAAGTGAGAACTGGAGGCTTGGGAGTGGCTGTAGGGGATGGAGGAAGCCACAAGACCCTCCCAGGAGGGGGGGCGGACACACAGGGAGGTGCAGCACAAGTGAGGGGGCCAGGAGAGAAAACAGGCCACACTTGGATTGTGTTTGTTGTGATTGCAGGCTGCACCCCATCGGACGGCCAGGAAGGATGGAAGCCGGAGAAGAGTTCAAGCCAGAGAGGAGAAAGCAAGAGCACTCACCGGATCGCTGAAGAGGATCTATGAAAGCTGGACATTAAGAACCAGGTTTTGGGGACTTGCAGGGGATAAGGGTCTGATGGAACCAGCTGTTAGTCCCAATACCGTCGCCAGGTGACCCCTTTCTCGGAGGGAGCATGGTAGTGTCGGGTGCCCAGGAGGTAAAGGGTAGGGCCCGGGCCCATGTGGGGTGCTAAGAGAAAGATAAGGGACCTGGGGCGGGCTAGGTGACCCCTCTCTCGGAGGGCTCATGGTAGTGGCGGGCGCCCAAGAGGCGGGAGGGGGCTGCAGGAGAAGAGGGTCAGGTAGGGCCCGCTGCAGTGGGAACCCCTCGGGCCTGGTAAATGGGAAGGGCCATGGGATGTGCTAAAGGAGGGAGGGCTGGAGGAGCCTAGATGGGCGGGGTTGGTGAGGCCCAGGGGATAGAATAGGGATGAGCCTGGAAAAGTGTATGCCCTCATGGAAGAATTGCTGCTCCTCAGTGGAAAAGGCTTACAGAGTTGCTGAGGTTGAGCAGCAATTATCTTAAGGGTGGGGGTATGTGATAAGGAAGAGGCTATCCTACCCTGGTTAGGCCCCTAGAGGGCGCTGTACCCCTAAAATGTCCAGGGAGAAGGGCTGGGTGAGTCTCTAAAAGGGAGCCAGTAAGGGGAGGTATAGCTGGAGGTCGCTAGGACCGGGGAGAGTCCTGGAGGTAGAAACAGGTGCAGCAGTTTATGGGCTGGGTCCTGTTTGGCTATTAACTACTTATACTCCTTCTGAGTTGTGAGGGGGGGAAAAGAGAGCTGGTAACTAAAGCAAAGAGGAATCCCCCGGAGAAGTACTGGCTGTGCCCTTTGGACTGGTAGCTTGAGCTGGAGCTGGAGATCCCCATGTGAAGTACTGGCTGAGCCCTGTAGGCTGGTGGTGAACTGTGTGCAAAGCAAGGAAGCTGGCTGGGGTAAGAAGGCCCTAGATAACCAGGTAGTAGAACTGTGTGTTCTGAAGAGGTACTGTGTGTCCCAGCTGAAAAGACTGTGTGTCTAAAACAGTGAAGAGGTACTGGGTGTCCCAGAGGAAGAGACTCTGTGTCCGGGGACTCTGTGTCCGGGGACTGTATGTCCGGGGACTGAGTTAATACTGAGCCCAAAGGCCTGTGTGAGAGGGCTCAGGGGGAAGAAATCTATGAATGTTGAACTGTGCAAGAAGAAATGTTAAAGGAAGATTGCACTGAGTAGGAACAATGAAATGGTTAAGCTGGAAGAACTGTTTAAGCTTGTGAAAGTGTTTTAGCTGAAAGAAGTGTGCCCCAGAGGCTGGAATAAAGATGTGCATGAAAATGGCCTGATTGGTGAAACCTGACTATGTTTGCTTTTTTGAGAAGCAGGTCACCCTGAGCAGAAAAGGGTGGTAGATTAATTTGCATAAATCTGCATATTGAGAACCAGCTCACCCTGAGTGAAAGAGGGATCTGGGAGCCTGAGGTGGGAGCTTCATCCTCACAGTAGCCTCATCCTTTTCACAATATATATATATAATATTTTTTTTTTACAGAATACTAACATGAAAACAAAATAAATAAATTACTCTGAATATTCCCCATAACAGTTTCCCATCAACAGTCAGACCTAAACTCTTGAACAAACAGCCAGGCCTTCAATCATTTCCTACACTGGAAACAAATAGAGTGGCCTAGTGGTTAGAGCACCGGTCTGGTTCAAATGCCACTTGTGATCTTGGGCAAGTCACTTAACCCTCCATTGCCTCAGGTACAAACTTAGATTGTAAGCCCTCCTGGGACAGAGAACTATCCAGAGTACCTGAATGTAACTCACCTCAAGCTACTACTGAAAAAGGTGTGAGCAAAATCTGAATAAATAAGATTCTGGAATCTTAAAGAGTGACAAGATTCCATGCAGAATCTCAAAGAATAGCGACATTCCATGTAGAACCCCAAAGAATAGCAAGATTCTGGAGTGGAGGAGTGGCCTAGTGGTTGGAGCACTGGTCTTGCAATCCAGAGGTGGCCGGTTCAAATGCCACTGCTGCTCCTTGTGATCTTGGGCAAGTCACTTAACCCTCCATTGCCTCAGGTACAAACTTAGATTGTGAGCCCTCCTGGGACAGAGAAATATCCAGAGTACCTGAATGGAACTCACCTTGAGCTACAACTGAAAAAGGTGTGAGCAAAATCCAAATAAGTAAATTAGTTTCCTCCCTCAATTCTTTTGAGAGCTTCCAAAAATCACACAGCTCAGAGAGTATGAGCCATGCAATGCCTGAACTCTGTGCTATTCTAACCAGACTGTAAGAACTGCAGCAAGAGGAGGTTGGCGATGGTGGTGGTGGGGGCGCTGGTTTGAAGGGGACGGGGCAGTGACAGTATGGTGACGAGTCAATTGGAGGGTTACAGAGTGTGCAGGGCCAGGAGCTGGGAAGAGATGAGCAAGGGAGAGGGGAGAGAAGAGCAGAGGAGGAAAGACTGTTAGGGGAACAGGCTGAAGGAGAGATGGGTGATGTGTTGGAGCAGGCTTCGGAGATCGTTTTCAAAAGAGTAAAATGTCCAAAAAGTGGCATAAATCTGCATTCGGACATTTTTCCTCACAAAAATGTCCCAATTGGTATTTTCAAAACCAATTTTTAGACAGTTTTCTACGCCAGGCCCCCTCCCTGCCCATCTTCAAATCATTGCTCAAAGCCCACCTCTTCAACGTCGCCTTCGGCACCTAACCTCTACACCTCTACCCAGGAAATCTAGACTGCCCCAACTTGACATTTCGTCCTTTAGATTGTAAGCTCCTCTGAGCAGGGACCATCCTTTTTTGTTAATTTGTACAGCGCTGTGTAACCCTAGTAGCGCTCTAGAAATGTTAAGTAGTAGTAAGTCCATCAGAAGTGCATTCAAATCAGAAGGGGGCGTGTTGGGGGCATGTTAAGGGTGGGATCTGGGTATTCCTAACACTTGGACGTTTTTCAGCTATAATGGAACAACACAAAATCGTCCAGGACTAAAACTAAGATGTTTTGAGCTAGACCTGCTTTTATAACTAATAAGGCACAAAAAGTTGCCCTAAATGACCAGATGACCATTGGAGGAAATCAGGGATGACCTCTCCTTACTCCCTCAGTGGTCACTAAACCCCTTCCACCTCCCAAAAATGTGACTTAAAATATTACTTGCTAGCCTCAGATGTTATAGTCAGGTCCATTAGAATAGCATGCAGGTCCCTGGAGTAGTCTAGTGGTGGGTGCACGACACTGCAGACAGGTGGACCCAGGCACATATTTATTTATTTTAGTTGTTACATTTGTATCCCACATTTTCCCCACCACTTTGCAGGCTCAATGTGGCTTACATATTACCGTTAACGGCGTTAGCTGATTCCGGTCTGAACACATACAGGGCATGAATGAATGGATACAGTGATATCGTGGTGGAATGAAGTACATGTATGGTAGGTAGAATTGGGGGGGGGGGGAATCTTAGAGAGCTAGAGGGGAGGAAGGGTCAGGTAATGTTCATACCTCCCCCTACCTGCGTGGAGGAAACTGTGAGCCTTCCAAAACTCACCAAAAACCCACTGTTCGCACACATAGGTGCCCACCCATAAGGGCTGTGGTAGTGGCATACAGTTGGGGGTAGTGGGTTTTGGGTGGGGGCTAAGCAGACAAGGGAGGAATGGTGAGTTGAGTCCTAGCAACATTTTATGAAGTCCACTGCAGTGCCCCCTAAGGTGCCCTATTGCTTTCCTAGGAAGTCTGTGTGGCCAGTCTACTAAAAATATATATATATTTTTTTGTTACATTTGTACCCCGCATTTTTCCCACTCATGGCAGGCTCAATGTGGCTTACATGGGGCAATGGAGGGTTAAGTGACTTGCCCAGAGTCACAAGGAGCTGCCTGTGCCTGAAGTGGGAATCGAACTCAGTTCCCCCGACCAAAGTCCACCACCCTAACCACTAGGCCACTCCTCCACTGTTGCTACTATTTGAGATTCTACATGGAATGTTGCTATTCCACTAGCAACATTCCATGTAGAAGTCGGCCCTTGCAGATCACCAATGTGGCCACAGAAACAGAAGCCTGCGCAGCCTTCTAGATGGAATGTTGCTAGTGGAATAGCAACATTCCATGTAGAATCTCCAACAGTAGCAACATTCCATGTAGAATCTCCAATAGTATCTATTTTATTTTTGTTACATTTGTACCCTGCGCTTTCCCACTCATGGCAGGCTCAATGCGGCTTACATGGGGCAATGGAGGGTTAAGTGACTTGCCCAAAGTCACAAGGAGCTGCCTGTGCCTGAAGTGGGAATCGAACTCAGTTCCCCAGGACCAAAGTCCACCACCCTAACCACTAGGCCACTCCTCCACTGTTGCTACTATTTGAGATTCTACATGGAATGTTGCTATTCTTCCATGTAGAAGTCGGCCCTTGCAGATCACCAATGTGGCCGCGCAGGCTTCTGCTTCTGTGAGTCTGACATCAGACTCACAGAAACAGAAGCCTGCGCAGCCTTCTACATGGAATGTTGCTAGTGGAATAGCAAAATTCCACGTAGAATCTCCAATAGTAGCAACATTCCATGTAGAATCTCAAAGAGTAGCAACATTCCATGTAGAATCTCCAATAGTATCTATTTTATTTTTGTTACATTTGTACCCCGCACTTTCCCACTCATGGCAGGCTCAATGCGGCTTACATGGGGCAATGGAGGGTTAAGTGACTTGCCCAAAGTCACAAGGAGCTGCCTGTGCCTGAAGTGGGAATCGAACTCAGTTCCCCAGGACCAAAGTCCACCACCCTAACCACTAGGCCACTCTCCTTCTACATCCCAATGGCTTGATTTTGAGCATTTTGCACTTGGACTTTTTTTTTTTCCATAAATGGACTAAAAAACATCCAAATCACAAAACCTTGTTCAAAACAGTATTTAAAAAAAAAAAAAAAAAGGAAGATGTTTTTCTTTTGTAAATTACCTTCTTTCCAATTCAGATTTTGGACTTTTTTTTATCAAAACATCTAAAGTCGGACTTAGACATCATATCGAAAATGCTCCTCCACGTTTTAGTTATATAACTTGTTCTGGGCTGACTGCACCATTGGCCGGGGATTCCGCACAACGTTTCCCAGCCCGCTTTCAAGCTATCGTCTTGGCTCTTACTTGAAGTTTTTTATTATTATTTTTTAAACATGTGACCCCTGTTTGGAAAATAATAAAAATCACTGTCCAAATACACTGGAAATCCTCAAGACAGGTGGGTCATCAAGTGTACCGTTGAGCCTCCAAACCTTCGATCATTAGGAAGAGTGAGCTCTTCCCAAAATGTCTTCTTACATCGCCGAGGACCGATTGGTAGTACATTTGCTCAAGCTGCCCTGTGGCTTCATATGCCAAAACTCATTCTCTGACCAAGCAGACACAGATTAAAGACCAGCTAGCATCTTGCGTGCCCAAACCTGAACAATGCAAATGCTGGAAAAGTCTTATGCTTATCCTGCAAAAGGTATTACAGTCTGCTAACTAAAAGCTGGATGATTGTATTTTTTTTCTGCAATTATTCCTTTTCTTGTGGGGGTTTTTTTTTTAGATGGATGCAGTCTTTACCTCATAGAAGGGAGCTGCCCAGCTAAAAAAAAAAAAAAAGTCATGATGACTCCCACATCGATAATGCACTTAAAAAGACCCTACTTCTTTAAAACTGTCTGTTCATACTTAATGCAAGCATTTGTGGGAGTAGGTAGGTCTGTCTGCAGAATGTATGGCAACTTGTACTCGAGTTATTGATGTACATGGAAGGCCACAGGTAGAATTATCTGCAAAGCCAGTGACTGGAGAGCTGCTTTTAAAAACTGCCAATAACAATGTTCCATAACTACCATGTGCTTAAAGAATAAAACCTGAACGCTTTTCTTGACTCTTATGGGAGGCATGTTGCATGGTTTATTCAGGACATCATTATTGAGAAAGTGAGCTCTCTCTCTCTCTGAATTCTTTCATTCCTTATTTTAGCAAAATAGTCAAGTGTGTTTATTTTTTTTGAGCTGTGTTTTGCCAAGTAATGTTCAGGCACATCTAACCTTATGACAAATTTACATAAGTGCTCAAGTGTTTGCTTGTAATCATTGAGCAAAAACACGAGAGGACTGTCTTTTTCTTTTATAAATTATTCTCTCTGGGTGGATCACCTTCATAAAGAAAAGGCGGGGGGGGGGGGGGGGTACCCTTGTACTAACCAAAGATCAAGAAGGGATGAACCCAAAATGATTTTATTAGTAAAATTAAACCAGAATGCACATCAACTCCCAGATCCTATATATGGCACTTTGAGTTGCATGCGTAAATTTGGGTGTGCACAATTTAATTGAATAATGCGCCAATCAGTGGCGATAATGGGCATTCAGCAATTATCAGCACTAATTGCAATAATTAGAATTTATATCTGCATCTTTTTAAGCATATTCTATAAAGAGGTGTGTGTAAATTCTAGTTCGTGGACCTGAAAGGGAGGCATGGGCAGGTTGGGGGGGGGGGGGTGGGGTGTTCCTGCAACTTATGCAGGTTGTTATAGGATTGGGAGGGGGGGGATCCGTGCCTAATTTACGCACGATAATTTACACCAGATTTTCATTGGTGCAAATGGTTGTGTCTATATGTTCAGAAAACAGTACAGAGAGGGTGCGAAGTACAAACAAGTATGGAAAACCACAGAAGCACCAAGAGCCTTAGGAAAATGGCACACGATTCTTTATTAACAACTGTAGATATTCCAAGATAGACCCGACACGGGCCATGTTTCGGCGCCTAGCATCTGCGTCAGGGGTCTGGTGTTTTTCAAGACCGAAACTTCTTTCCTATCAAGTTTGATAACAATCCGTATAGATTCAAAGCAAGTTGTGCTCGATGTGACAGGAAAGGCGATCTCTGAACTAAACAAGAAGGGACTCGCCTTTTCTGTCACATCGAGCACAATTTGCTTTGAATCTATACGGACTGTTATCAAACTTGAAAGGAAAGAAGTTTTGCTCTTGAAAAAACACCAGACCCCTGACGCAGGCGCTAGCGCCGAAACACGTGTCAGGTCTATCTTGGAACATCTACAGTTGCTAATGAAGAATCGTGTCCCATTTTCCTAAGGCTCTTGATGCTTCTTTGGTTTTCTTTTTTTGTGTGTGTCTAAATGTTGTCATGGTTTCCAGTGCTAATTGCTATTCTATAAACTGCGCCTAACTTTAAGAGTGGTTTATAGAACAGCACCAAGAGCTATTTCTTTTGGCTCCACTTCTAGAACGTAGTCCTAAGGGCAAAAAATCAGAAAACGGCATGTGTTCAGCCAGAGTGAAAAGTAATCCCCCTCCCCCCCTGAAATGTGTAAAAAAATATATTAAAACACATACACACACAAAACTGTAGAGAAAGGTGGAGGGAGGAAGCCGATGCCATTTGCATGTTGACTTGAGCGAATTATTTTTTTGCTTTGTGTGTGCTTTTTCTTTTTACATTGCCATCTCGAAAAGAAAAAAAATCTCTTTTCTGTTTCCGTACTGCCAGTCAGACATTGTTCATAGTCTTATTTATTTATGAAGACTGAAGGTTAGTCCCTACCTGCTGAGACTAATTAGCGCTGCTCTTTGTATCCTTGGCAATCCCGTCTGATTGAATGTACATATTTGTTTTCTCTCTCTCTGCAAACCCCTCACTCGATTTTTTTTTGGTTTGCCTTACCGATTAATTTTAAAGTTGCTGTATTAAAAAAATAATAAAAATCGAGTTTATCTTTATTATGCAAATTGTGATTTAAACAACAACAACAAATATGCAAGGAGAACGCTCAAGTCAGCTCCGGCGATCTTGCACGCTCAGGAATGCAGCCGGACGTCAGATGTCAGCAGCCGTCCACTTTCCCCTTCCGATCTTACATTGCAAAAACATAACAGTGGGGGGTCAGTGGAGGCGATCGTCCTGCAACGCTCTAACAACTAGAATCCTTACTGATTTTTTTTCTATATATAATAAAAAATCTTGCCACAGATCACATGCTTTCCGTTTGCTTTGCTTATTCGCGTTCACTCGCAGTCCCTCCGGGTAAAACTTTCTTTCAGGTGTTTCGCTCACCCGTGGCAACCACGTGTTATTTTAGCACCGTTTATCCCCAAGGTGTTTCCATCTCCCCCATTCTTTGGGGTAACTCTTTAGCATTAATCAGCTTGTCCTCGCGTGGATAGACTCTATTTTGACCTACCCTGATCTGTCAACAACGGAGGCCACGAAAATGTTCCGATCCTACTGATTCGTCTGTCCACAAATCCAATCCACGGACAGATCGTAGGGATTTAATTTTAGACCGTATTGAATTCTTGGTTTTTAACCACGTTAAAAATATCATGGGGGGGGGGGGGATCAGGGCTAAAGTTCTTTATTTCAGTAACTATTTAATAACCTTTCGAAATATTGAAACGTGTTCTTTTATCTAGATCAGTTTTTGTCCTCTCCTTTACAGCTACAAAATCACGACATTTCGCCTTTTCCCTCGCGTGTTTAAAAATATAATCGTTCCAGAAGAAGTTGCAGTCAGAAAGTTGTTTATTTATGCCTGATACACAAAAAACCTACAACATTTCGAGCACAGTTAAGGAGAAAAAAAAAATTCGAGAAGCAGGAAGTAAAATTTCACCTTTAAAACAATAGTAATCAAAATATATTAATAGCTACGATGCGATTAAAAAAAACAAAAACGTGTTTACACACAGTGAGTAAACTTTAACCAAAGGGCGCCGTCCCTCCCGGTACTAAAATCTAGGAAGAGCCATCTGCGCCCTTTACCCTCTTCTCCTCCCCTGACTCATGGCCGGTATTCCCCACCCAATTCCTGCACAACTCGCCCAGATCCCGAGCCCCCAAATTCTCTCCTCCTCCCCCCCTCCCCCAAAACGCTCCTTTTTGGATACCTTTTAAAAGCTTCGCTGCTCTGCACCTTTTTTAATTTAGCTTTTTTCGTTTCCTGCTTGTCATGTCGTTCCCTCTTCCCTTCTCTGCCTTTTCGTTTTTTTTCCTCCCCCTACTTTACTTTCCCAACATTTTTTGTAATGTAGGCGCACGTCATGACCAAGCCACGCCCCGTTCTGCATCTCATTAATTTGTGTGTGTGTGTGTGTGCGTTTTCCTCGCTGTCAATAATCCCCGATCCAGACTCTCCCTCATGTTTCTCCCTCCTCCTCCTCCCTCTATGTGTCAATCAGCGCCGCCTTTGAACTGAAAAGCTCTCTCAGTCCAACTTCAACTCACTCAATCCGAGCGGCCGCTGCTCTATCTAGCGCTTTTCTTTATCGCAACTGGGTTTCCCCCCCCCTCCCCTTCTTATTTTATCGGTTTGGGTTTATTTGTTATTATTTTGTTCACCTTTCCGAGGTTGTTTTTATTTTTTTTTTTAGTGGTCCGGGGGGTGTCTTTCCCTCCCCCCCCAACCCCCTCCCCCAGCTAATCAACCGGACCCTGGAAAAGAACACCACAGAAACCTCCTCTCACCCCTAGAGAGAGAGGGAGAGACAACCCCCTTTTCTTCTCTATCCCCCACCCTAAACATTTTCTTCTCTCCCCCTCCCCCACCACCCCTAAACTTCGGCAGCTCCTTGGACTCCTTCCCCCGCTTCTCTCTTTCACTTGTACCGTGCACAAAATCCGATTGTTGCGCTAAGACACAAAAAGCCCCAAACTTTTATTTTATTTTTCACTTTTTTTTTCTGGTGTCTTTCCTGGGTTGTTTTTTTTTTTTTTTTAAAGAGTGTGTGCACGTTGTTGGTGCAGCAGGAGAGAGAGGGGGCACGGTGCAAACAGCTAGCTGGGGGGGAAAATGCCGCAGCTGAACGGCGGTGGCGGGGACGATCTGGGGGCCAACGACGAACTGATCTCTTTCAAAGACGAAGGGGAGCAAGAGGAGAAAATTTCGGAGAACTCTTCGGCGGAGAGGGATTTAGCCGACGTGAAATCCTCGCTCGTCAACGAGTCGGAGACGAATCAGAACAGCTCTTCCGACTCCGAGGTAGGCAAAGATGACCCCCCAACAAAAGATTAAACAAAAATTAAACTTTGGTGGTTTTGCATGCATTTAAAATCTAGAGCAGGCTGCTGGGGGAGGATAGAACGATTTAGAGTTCTGGTGTGTATTTTTTTTGTGTGTGTGCATGAGTTGGTAGCTTTTTCTTTTGCAGAACTTTGCAACTGTTGCTCTCTCTTCTGATTTTGTTTTTGTTTCTTCCCCCCCTTGTCTCTCTCTTTCTTCCCTGCCGCCGGGCCTCCCCTCCTCCCGCAGGCGGAAAGGCGGCCTCCACCTCGCACGGAAACTTTCCGAGATAAAGCCCGAGAAAGTTTAGAGGAAGGTGAGTAGTACCAAGGCGCGCGCGCTGCTGCAGCGGGACAGCACGCGCGGGCGACCCGGGAGAACAAAGAATGAGTGCAAAACAGTGGCGGAGCAGCGTGCCTTTTCCACACACGGAAAGGCGCACGGGGGGGGGGCGCAAAACGGACGGGGGTGTGAGGTGGGGGCGGCGGGGGAGGCCTACTGTCATTGCAAGGCCTTTGCACACTTTTTATGAACTTGCATTGCTATTTTTTATTATTATAATAAATTAATGTCTTATTATGTCACTTTCTCCCCCCTCCTCCTCCTCACTTACCTCGCCATGTTAGCTGCGAAGAGGCAAGATGGAGGGTTGTTCAAAGGCCCACCCTATCCCGGCTACCCGTTCATCATGATCCCCGACCTGGCCGGGCCTTACCTCCCCAACGGCTCGCTCTCTCCTACCGCCAGAACAGTAAGTGCTGCGTTGATGATGATAAACGTTATTATTTTAATTGTTGTTAAAATGACTGACCTTTTAACCTCTTGCCCCCCCCCCCCCCCCGTGCATGCACGCGCAGTGAAACTTTCAGAAAACTCTCCTGGCCTTTGGCACCCTGGGATTTGTTTACTTTCGCCATTTTTTCTTGCTTGCTATGTTTTTTTTTTTTTTGTTGGTTTCATTTCTACCGTGAGCCTTATTTTTTCCCCTCTCACTCTGGTTCCTGCACCCCCCCACCCTCGCCTCGCTTCACTGACTCGGGTATTTCTTGCGGAACTTTTTATTCTCAGATATACTTTTTTTGTGTGTGTGTGTGTGTGGGGCTGCCCTGCACTTGTTTCCTTTCGCTTTTGGTGCAGCTGATTCCCCAGGGTTAACTCTTTGCTTGCACTTCACATGTCGTTTTATCTTTTCTGACCCCCCTCCCCCTTCCTGTCATGCCCGGCTTTTTCACTTTGGCAGGTATTAGTGTCTCCTCTGGCATTAGATGCTAGAACACTCTCTGCTTTGAATTTACTTATGTTGCATTTTTGCAGTTCTTGGTGTTTTGATGACTTTTGAATCCCTTTCAACGCTGAAACATTTTTTTTTCACCCTTGCCACATTGTTTTTTTTTTTTTTAAGATTTGTTGATACAATTTTTGTGTCCAGAGTTTAAAAAAAAAAAGCAAAACAAACCTGCAAACTTTTATTTGTTTTGCGTAACAACCGTGTTTACATGATTACATGATAAAAGCATTCATAGATGATGGGATGAATGTACATATTCTTGTTCAAAGTAAAAGAAAAAAAAATTTGTTGCCTGTCTGAATAGTAGGGCAGGTTTTAACCTGGCGTTCTACAAGGTTTTTTTTTGTGATCCTTTGGTTCTGGTGTAGAAATCTGAAGAGCTCTGGTAGAACAAACATATATGTTTTGCTGGCCCTGTATGTATGCATGTAAAAAAAAAGAAAAACAAAGAAACAACATAAAAAAAAATCCTCTTTAATGCACCCTGGCTGGACATAGAAACTTCCCAGTGTGTGTGTGTGTGTGTGTGATTATTTTGGGGCAGAAAAGCTGTAAGTTTGTAGCTCTGCTGCAGAAGTGAACTCCTTCCCCATCCCCTGCTGTCTTTTCCACTAGTTCCCTAGCCTTTCCCTGCACCGCAAAGATCAACAATAACTCCTTAGAGTGGTTTTTAATTATGAATGGGAAACCCTAGGGGGGTACATAATGCCCTAGAAGTATTTGGTGTACATATGTCTACCGTGATATATTTTTGCACTGGCAGGTATTCCAGGGTTAAGCGACATCCTCCATCCTATGCTTCAGACGTAGAAAAAGAAAAAAAAAAACCCTCCTTTTTATTAAGACATCTGGTATTGATGCTTCAAGGGAAGGTCAACTTTGGTGTAAGATTTATAAAAGGAATTAAGCATTAAACAGCAAGCTCAGTTATAGCGTTTTCTGTGTAATTCAGGGATGGGTTTCTGGTGCAGTTCTTCTGTAACTTTTAAAGAATAAATGCAGTTTGAATTTCATTTTGGCTGATACAGTGTAAACTGAGGACTTCATTTATTTGTTGTACACTTAAGTGTATATATTTGTCAAAATAGCTATACGTAGTAGCAAGCATTTTAACAGCATAGGTTATGACCCCCTCCCAAAAACAAACAAAAAAACCCCAGACTCAAGAGGTGCATTCCTAGGTAGAAACAGCTTATAAAATGGTTGCAATATTTAGCATAACTGTATGCACAATTTTGTTTTTGAGATGCTTCTAAACATTTTGGGAGTAGGACATAGGTTATAATGTAACACTTCTAGGTGTTCATCTTTATGTACTGTTTTTCATTAAAGTGTCATCTGTGATATGAACCTCCTGTAGCAGCTGTGGGTTTTTTTTCCCCCTTTTATTTTGCACTCCTCTCCCCTTCCCGCTTTTCAGTGTTGATCGTGCAGGAGTTGAATGCAGACAACAATCGCAAATGGATGTATTCTTTTAAGAATAAAGAGCTTGACAAGGTTGTTCAGCCTTCTCGTGCACCGGAGATGCTGAAAGCATCCCGTGATTTTATTGTGTGCACAGTGTGTGTCTTTGCAGTGCGGCATCATGTTGAAACTAAGAATAAGGTTTTCACATACATGTTTTCAGTTCCAATTTAAGTCAGACACCGATGAATCTTTAAGGATTTTTCTTTTTAATTTACAGTGTGGTTAGTTTGTGTGTATATGGGAGATACACTCTGTATCTGAGATCCTAGCTGTTTTAATAATTATTTCCAGTGTAACTATAGTGGTTGTTCAGTAGTCTGCATGTTGACTTTAAGTATCACTCCTGTATGTGTTCAGAAAAGGCTGCATATGGATAAGTCTTTTTACTGATGTTTAAAAAGTCTCTGCTCACGAGAGAATTCCAAACTTTATTTTTGCTGACTGCCTTGTAAGAATTTCTGCACTGCTTCTGCATTTGTCTGTTCTCTCTAAAAACACGAGTCCCCCAGAACATTGATCCTCACCTGTCTTGTGTTCAGGAAAGTAAAGAATTGGGAGAGTAAGTCAGGCTATAATGAATAATATATTATTCCTGGAATGGTTGCTTTAATTGCTAAAGAAGAAATTTTTTTTTTGTTTTAGTTAAAAATGATCTCTGCATAATGTTTCGGTCTTTGACCGTAATACAGATTTGATTTTTAAGAAGGTAGACTTTGAGGATAGATCTAATCTGATATAAAGTATTTTACCAGTCCGTTTAATGCAGTCACTATAGAATAATCTTTATTACAGCTTAGGACTGCTTTTTTTAAAGGTAAACACCATATAGCAGTGAATCACAAGTATGTAGGTGTTTCATTTCAAATTTTTATTTTTATTGCTTTTCTGAAAGATTGACTTTTGTTGTTTGATGCATTTTGTTTAAATGTTTTGATGTCCAAAATAGAATTTTATTTTTTTTTAATTTTCAAGTCATATTGTAGAATGTACACAAACTGATTGGGGATGTAAATATTTCCACTTGCAAACCTTGCAGTCGGTCTCTAGTGTAAAGATGTACTAATTATTTAGCATGCCAAGCTTTTAGTGACAAGTGGCAAAAATGTAATCTTTCCCTTCCGATGCAGACAGTCATTGTGCACAAAAGACTTTAAGATGCAAGGGGGTGAGGGGTTAATGGTGTCTTCTTCCCCCCCCCCCCCCCCCCGCCAACTTCGCCCACTCCCCCTTGAATTGTTTTGACATCACTTTCCGAAGTGTGACATTCCTGACTCCTTCAAGACCATGTAATATTATAGTAATTACACAGGTCATTACATTTTAAACAAAGAGCAATTATAAACTGGTTATTACACGGGTATAGGACAATGTCCTTTGCCCAGGGTGGTATTTACACTATTCTTCATATGTCAGAAATATTTGACTATGCTGTGTGATTTCTTTTTTTTTTTTTTTTTGGTGGTGGTGGTGGTGGTGGTGGTGGTGGGGGGGGTTACATGGTTAATTCTCTACTGATTTTCTGTGAGGCTTTGGTGCTATGAATGTGTGTCGTGGTGTTTCATTCAGACTCCAGCTTGTGCAACGGGGGTAGAGCACCCAGCAGTTTACAGTGCTTTTTGTATTTCCTGCCAGTTATTTGTGGAATTATTGTATTACCTTCCAAAACAAAATCCCAGAGAAAAGCAAGTATAGCGTTACAACACAGGTGATTATACTTAGTGAGCTATATGGAAATGCCCATGCTTCAAATGGATGCACTCAAGTGAAATTTTTTTCTGGTTTTGTATAATACAGGGTAGTAGGGAGTAATCTTTTGGTTGCTTGTTTTGGTAGAGTGATTTTTCTGTATAATGCATTGGAGAAATTGCTACTAGTAATCATTTCTATAGTGCTACTAGACATACGCAGTGCTGTACGCATTATATACAGGTTCTGTCTCTGTTCTTAGGGGGCTCACAATTTTTTCTTGTACATAGGGCAATGGAGGTTTTATTTATTTTATTTGTGTATTTAGATTTTGCTCACATCTTTTTCAGTAGTAGCTCAAGGTGAGTTACATTCAGGTACTCTGGATATTTCTCCGTCCCAGGAGGGCTCACAATCTAAGTTTGTACCTGAGGCAATGGAGGGTTAAGTGACTTGCCCAAGATCACAAGGAGCAGCAGTGGGATTTGAACCGGCCACCTCTGGATTGCAAGACCGGTGCTCTAACCACTAGGCCACTCCTCCACTAGCAACATTCCATCTAGAATGTCAAATAGTAGCAACATTCCAGAATCTCAAAAAGTGGCAACATTCCATGTAGAATCTTCAATAGTAGCAACATTCCATATATTTATTTATTTTGATTTTGCTCACACCTTTTTCAGTAGTAGCTCAAGGTGAGTTACATTCAGGTACTCTGGATATTTCTCTGTCCCAAGAGGGCTCACAATCTAAGTTTGTACCTGAGGCAATAGAGGGTTAAGTGACTTGCTCAAGGTCACAAGAAGCTGCAGTGGGAATTGAACCCAGGTTGGCAGGATCAAAGCCCACTGCACTAACCATTAGGCTACTTCTCCACTCCCAGTGGAAAAATAGAACAACACTGGTTGGTCAATGATTCTTCTCAAGGGGACTATGAAAATGTAATTGCAGAAAAGTTGTATGTTTTAGGGAGCCTGGAAATCAGTACAGTGATCTTCTCTCTGTGAAGACTTGGGGCGGGGGGGGGGGGGGGGGGGCGACGACGACTGCAGCATGGCACTTCATTTTATCTTGAATTGTCCTGGGAATATAATCTATATAAATAATTCTCACCTCCAACGTTCAGAACTTCACTGTGTGGCAGGGAAACGCTGAAGCCCTGTAGTCTTCTAGGCCGTCAGCAGCACTCACTCTCACTCATAGACCCGCCCTCAGCCACGCCCCATCCACACATAATTCACAACCCCAACATTCTAAATGCAAATTTGTAGTTGCAAGATCCCATGATTGTCTGCCCCGCCCTCGCGTCACAACGTGATGACGTGGAGGGCGGGGCTATGACACTCAGCCAGTCGCCAGTTCCACCGCCCTCTGATGCTACCCCCCCCCCGACGCACTGCGACAAACACCGAGCTACGCAGGGGGAGGAGTGCCATCTGAACACCTGATCTGAAGCTGCCGCCCTCCAAAAAAAATACCCACCTGCACCCTCCCCACGCTGCCGTCCTGTGCCCTCCTGACGCTGCCACAGGTAAACCTTGCTAGCGCCCATTTCATTGCTCAGAGAAACGGGCCTTTTTTACTAGTATTTTAATAATTGCACTAATGGTTGATGATTCTTGTAAGGTTTATAGGGGTGGGGTGGGAAGAAGCCCTTTTAAATTTTGTGTGTTCACACACGGTGGTTTTCTGGATTGCTGAATCAGTGGAAGCATGAATTGTACGAGCAATTTTGGGTCCGTTGTATAAGGCCTGCATCTTTCACTTGCCCCAGCTCACTCGAAAGCTGGACATGTGCATGTTAGAATTGTATTAGTTAGCTGGCCTCAGAGAATCAGTGCAGTGTTTCTTTTTTTTTTTTTTTTTCTTTCCAATCCGGGGGGGGGGGGGGGGGGGGGAGAAGCAACAGCTGCAGGTTTTGTGTGCGAACGTGTTTCTGCACCATGACTGAAACTGGATTACTTTTCTAGCTGTCTGGGAGGTTTTAGATGGGACTTGGATTGCAGAGGAAGATCTTATCCTTGTTCGCAGTTAGAATAAGAGAAATGATGGTGAGGATCAAACAGTCGGCTTCATTTTATAGGGTAGGGAGAAAGATATTGCTGTTTTATTTGCTGTGTTCTATGTACACTTTCATGCTTGTACAATAAAAACTTGAAGAATTTTTGTGTATGTCTATTAGATTGTAAGCTCTTTGAGCAGGGACTGTCTTTCTTCTATGTTTGTGCAGCGCTGCGTACGCCTTGTAGCACTATAGAAATGCTAAATAGTAGTTGTAAGCTCTTTGAGCAGGGACTGTCTTTCTTCTATGTTTGTGCAGCGCTGCGTACGCCTTGTAGTGCTATAGAAGTGATAAATAGTAGGTTAGTTAACCAGAGCTAATGTTGTGATGTCATAATGCCTCAGGCCACCAATAAGAGCCAACCTCATCAGTGATGTCACAATGGCTTGATTGTCCTATACTTGGCTCACTTTTATTACATAGCTCTTTGAGCAGGGACTGTCTTTCTTCTATGTTTGTGCAGCGCTGCGTACGCCTTGTAGCGCTATAGAAATGCTAAATAGTAGTAGTAGTAGTAGTAGTAGTAGTATAGACAAGTACTTTTTCGTTCTTGTGGTGTTCTGAGCATTGAAATTCACTCCCTAAAATGTGAATGTGCAGCTATACTTTCTTGTGAAAGAGCTTAGTTGTAAAGACAAGCCCAGGACCAACCTGAACCTTCGCAGGTCTGCATGGAAAAACAGTACTATGTTCATATCCTGGCAGGCAGTATGGGGTCATAAATCTACAGGGCTTACTCACAGCCCTTAACACTTAGAAATGTTAAGATATATTCGATGCCATGCTAGTCTGTTAATATCCAAGGTTCGTGAAAGTTGTCAATGGGTCAGAGTTCTCTCACTAATTTATAAACAGTAAAACGAAAGAGGGGGGGGGGGGGGGGGAGAGCTAAACATCAAAAATCAAACCGTTAAAAAATGAGTCTTCCCTATTACACCAAAACGTATGTTTTTTTGTTTTTTTTTAAATTTACATTTGTACCCCGCGCTTTCCCACTGATAGCAGGCTCAATGCGGCTTACATATTATATACAGGTACTTATTTGTACCTGGGGCAATGGAGGGTTAAGTGACTTGCCTAGAGTCACAAGGAGCTGTAGTGGGAATTGAACTCAGTTCCCCAGGATCAAAGTCCACTGCACTAACCACTAGGCTACTCCTCCACTAGCAACATTCCATGTAGAAGCCTGCCCTTGCCATGCAGGCTTCTGTTTCTGTGAGTCTGACGTCCTGCACATATGTGCAGGACGTCAGACTCACAGAAACAGAAGCCTGCGCAGCCTTCTACATAGAATGTTGCTAGTGGAATAGCAACATTCCATGTAGAATCTCCAATAGTAGCAACATTCCATTTAGAATCTCCAATAGTATCTATTTTATTTTTGTTACATTTGTACCCTGTGCTTTTCCCACTCATGGCAGGCTCAATGCGGCTTACATGGGGCAATGGAGGGTTAAGTGACTTGCCCAGAGTCACAAGGAGCCGCCTGTGCCTGAAGTGGGAATCTATAGAGAACTTGCATTATAAACCATTTCTGCCTTCCCTTTGGCCATACCTGCACAAAAGTCCTTAGGTTTTTTTTTTTTTTAATTTATAAAGGTATCCTCTTTATCTAATTTAAATACCAAGTAAAATCTCCTGCAGTAGCTTAAATTGCTGCAAAGTAGGGGACTCGATTTTTTGTTCTAAAGCTGCTTTTTTTTTCCATCTTCTGCCACTGTAGTTGGGTGCCTCACTCCCCTCCTCCCCCCTCCCCCAAATATCTGTTACCATTGGATTGGCTCTGGGAGGCTGGTTGTGACATTCTTGCTGTTTACCTTAGTCTGAGAAATGGACCTTTTTCTGTAGTGGAGGCGTGGCCTAGTGGTTAGGGTGGTGGATCTTGGCCCTGGGCAACTGAGGAACTGAGTTCAATTCCCATGTCAGGCACAGGCAGCTTCTTGTGACTCTGGACAAGTCACTTAACCCTCCATTACCCCATGTAAGCTGCATTGAGCCTGCCATGAGTGGGAAAGCGCGGGGTACAAATGTAACAAAACTAAAATAGATACTATTGGAGATTCTACATGGAATGTTGCTATTCCACTAGCAACATTCCATGTAGAAGGCTGTGCAGGCTCACAGAAGCAGAAGCATGCGCGGCCACATTGGTGATCTGCAAGGGCCAACTTTGCCGACTTTCTACATGGAATGTTGCTAGTGGAATAGCAACATGCTAGTGGAATAGCAACATTCCATGTAGAATCTCAAATAGTAGTGGCCTAGAGGTTAGGGTGGTGGACTTTGGTCCTGAGGAACTGAGTTCAATTCCCACTTCAGGCACAGGCAGCTCCTTGTGACTCTGGGCAAGTCACTTAACCCTTCATTGCCCCATGTAAGCCGCATTGAGCCTGCCATGAGTGGGAAAGCGCAGGGTACAAATGTAACAAAATACCATCCTGCCTTTGTTTGGTCCCCTCTTACCTGCTTTTCTCCATCAGCTGTCCCCTATTGACCATTGCTACACATCGTAGGGACCTCTTTTGTGGCAAAGGGAGGGGTGTAATTTGCTTTCTCTGAGACTTGAATCCAGTGATACTCAAGAACATAACAGCTGCCTCTACAATTGACTCATAGGTGAGGACAGGCTAGGTGCTGGTGTGTCCTTTTGGATCCTGCTTATTCTAGCCAGCTGTGCTAGATTGATACTGACTGTAATACTTTTAATTGCCATGTTTGGCTGGCTGTATTGCTAGCTCCTTTGGTCGTCTTATTAAGCTTTCTTTCACTATTATTCTCATGCTATGTTAATGCTTTATACAGTTACAAGAGTGTGCTTACCAGTATTCCATCAACCAATTGACCAAAATTCATTTTAATTGCTGATCTTGCCTTCAGATGGAAATATCTGAATGGAAAGAAGTATATGAGGGGTCATCATACTTCATGCCATCTACTGGATTGCTTTCATTTGTGCTATAATGTGACTAATCTGAAACACGTGCTTTTATTTCAAGTAACATCCTGCTGAGAGTTCAGGAATATCATACAATGCAACAAAATGCCAAACTTTAAACTTTTTTTTTTTTTAAACTTTGCATATTTATAAGTAGTATGTGGGGGTAAAACTTGGGATCGGTGTCTACTGCTAGAGAGTATGTAGGAAACATGATTTTGTAGAATTAATCTTGGAATTTCATTGACGTGTTTTGGGATTGACTGGGAAAAGGGGTGGGGTAGGCAGGGGAGAAGAAAGTGAAAATTGTAACCTCTGGTTTGGGTAAAAAGCATCGGAGACATCCTGGGCTTGTGGAAGATAATTTGGCTATTCTGCGTAGTAGGCTTGTGTGTGGGGAAAGTGCTGCCAAACCTTTTGGAGGCATGTGGAAATTTGTGCACGAGCAGTTGGATGGCAGAGAAAGGGCATGTGGCTTAAGAGCTTTGTGGGCTTGAAGTGTGTTCCTAGACAGAATTGCAAAATGGAAGGAAACCTCAGGGATTCGGTAGTGGTTTTTGTTGGAGGTCTGTGTGGGATGATGCTAACCCTCCAAATTTTGTTCAGCTGAGTATGAATGCTGGCAGAGAGAATTTACACACGTGGACAGAAAAGTTAGTGGTGGCCTGCTCCGTTTACTCTAATCTCACATTTGACATATCAGGTTGGAAAGTGGTGCATTTTATTAATCCTATATTTTACATTTTCTAGCTTCACTGAATGTTTGTGTTTGTGGCTTTAAGGTTCCTCTTCATCATGCTTATTTCTGTTTTCTTTGTGTGCAGCTTTTCTGCTGCTTTGGGCCTTTTTAACTCCTCTGGATAAAAGTACACTCTAACTGTTAAGGGATGTTCCCCGGAAGGACATTTAGGGTAATACATGTTTTCTGGGGCTGTGGTAGGTTCGGTGTTTGCATGATGGAATGTATCAGACTATCAGATAGCCCTAGCAGGTGGTGTATAGCTAAAACAGCAACCTCAGTTTTAAGCTTTTCTGCCCATTCACTTCCTTAATGATGTCATTTCCTTAGTGATGTCACTTCCTCCCTACTACAAGCCTTTTTGTGGGTTTGCAGGGGCTAGGCTGAATTTAATGTGGTAACTGTGTGAATTGGTGCACATTAAAAAAAAAAAATATATATATATGTATATATATTTTTTTCTTTTAATTGTGCAGGCTTAATCAACTCAAGTCAAGCCTGTAAGGCAAAAAAATAAAAAAGGTCCATATAGTCTTTTTTATTGTTTATATCCCTAGTTTTCAGTGCCAGAGGTTGTCTTACAGTCCTTAGGGAAGTTTTTAACTTCTGTAATTCAGGCATCAGCTAAGAGATTTCCTGTGCTTTGTGGACCTTCACAATGTCCATTTTTCACAAGTAAGCAAGGGTCCCCAGTAATGACCTGCAGCCTGTGGATGAAGTACATTTTCAGAGTTTTTATTGAAGTATTTTGACTTGGTAGCCATTCTGTGAAAATGGGAATTTTCCTCTGTTTGTGCTTAGAAGTTACAACCAGCAAGTCTGTTTGTTCCAGAAGGCCATTTTGGCATGAGGCAAGGTGGTAGTAATTTCATAGGTCTATTGGTGGATCATAAACAGAGTTCATACACTTCACAGGGTCTCTTGGGGGGGGGGGGGGGGGGTGGGTTATGGAAGTGAGCAAAGCTTCAAACCTTGGAGGTGGTCAAATTCCCAGTGAGCAAAGTTTTTTGCTCTGAAGGAAAAAGAAAATCTGGTTTTTAGTGGCTCCAGAGGACAGAACAATGCCTTCTCTTTCTGAGATTAATGGCAGCTGCCTTTCAGATATTTCCTTGAGCCAGAGTCTACATGAGAGCACTGTAGCATAGTCCACTAGAACTGCAGAAGCTTCTTATAGCAGATATGCTGCATTCGGTCAGCTGTCTCTGAGCATGAAGAGTTGTCTATCTTGGTGACCTTGCCGAGGGAGCTTGGAGAAGGAGCATGCCTTCAGGAGATGGAGTACCATAGATCTTAAGCTTCATGGATGAAAGCCAGCAAGGGCAGCTGGCAGCCATGCAAGAGTGCTGGTTCATAGTCTGGTCTTGAGAGAAAAAGGATTTCATCTATGAATGTCTGGAAAGGCCAGTTCAAGGGTTTTTCAGCCCCTGGTGCTCACAGGAATGTGAAGTTTAAAATGTTAGTTACTTAGGTATCAACACAAATGGGGTGAGGGGGTTTAGGGGTTGAGGACACAACTAGCAGAAAGCTAAAAACTGCTGGCAGTCTTTTTTTTTTTATTATGTGTTATGTAAATTATTCCACAGACATATCATCTTCCTTAATTCTTACATAGTAATATGTTAATTTAGAACAAACCTCTTACTCTGTTCATAAATGTCAGGAAGTATTTTTTCACGGAGAGGGTGGTGGATGCTTGGAATGCCCTCCCGCAGGAGGTGGTGGAAATGAAAACGGTAACGGAATTCAAACATGCGTGGGATAAACATAAAGGAATCCTGTGCCGAAGGAATGGATCCTCAGGAGCTTAGTCGAGATCGGGAAGCGGGGCTGGTGGTTGGGAGGCGGGGATAGTGCTGGGCAGACTTTTACGGTCTGTGCCAGAGCTGGTGGTTGGGAGGCGGGGCTGGTGGTTGGGAGGCGGGGATAGTGCTGGGCAGACTTATACGGTCTGTGCCAGAGCCGGTGGTGGGAGGCAGGGCTGGTGGTGGGGAGGCGGGGATAGTGCTGGGCAGACTTATACGGTCTGTGCCAGAGCCAGTGGTTGGGAGGCGGGGCTGGTGGTTGGGAGGCGGGGATAGTGCTGGGCAGACTTATACGATCTGTGCCCTGAAGAGCAAAGGTACAAATCAAAGTAGGGTATACACAAAAAGTAGCACATATGAGTTGTCTTGTTGAGCAGACTGGATGGACCATGCAGGTCTTTTTCTGCCGTCATCTACTATGTTACTCTATGTTACTATGTTCATAACTATATCTTTTGCAATATAATATAAGCCACATTGAGCCTGCAAATAGGTGGGAAAATGTGGGGTACAAATGTAGCAAATAAATAAATAAAGTCAAACCCAGTATGTTGGTGTATAAATCAGAAAAAATGGGACATAGGGTTTAGACTAAGATGCCATGTATTGTCTATGTGTTCACAAGTTGTTTTTTTCTTTAGTGGATATTTCAGTAGTTAAAATAGAGATTGCTAAATATAATAGTCACGTGTTGATCTTTCATACATAGCCATCGTTGTAGAAAAATAACTTTCATAGTGGGTAGTAATCACCACAACCTCTCTTGGGTATTTTTTCTTAGCTGCCTGAGGTCCTCAGTTTCAAAGCCCATGACCTTGACAGTCTGTTTTGTCCCACTGGCTGCTTCATGAGAATGTCAACACTCCAAAGTTTTCAAATGCTATATCTGACTAAACCAGGAATAAAAGCATTCTTTGATTATATTTAAATATATACAAAATAAACGTAGAGCCCTGTTACTAAAGCTTAGCATGTGCTAACAGACAGTAGCACATGGTAAATGCTGCACATCCTATTTTATACCCATGGGTTGTGTGGTATTTAGCACATTCTACTACTACTACTATAAATCACTTCTATAGCGCTACCAGTCGTACGCAGCGCTTTACAATTGAACACGAAGAAGACAGTCCCTGCTCAAAAGAGCTTACAATCTAAATCAGGACAAACAGACAGGACCAAAAAGGAGACGGGAAGGACAGACAGAAGGACACATAAGGATAAGATAAAAGTGACAAGTCAGGAGTCGAAAGCAGCCTCAAACAGGTAGGCCTTTAGCCCGGATTTGAAGGCAGCCAGGGATGGAGCTAGACGTAATGGCTCAGAAAGCCTATTCCAGGCATAAGGTGCGGTGAGATAGAAGGAGCGGAGTCTGGAGTTAGTGATGGAGGAGAAGGGTGCAATTAGGAGAGATTTGCCTAGTGAACGGAGTTCTAGGGAAGGAATGCAGGGAGAGATGAGGGTGGAGAGGTAGTGAGGGGCTGCAGAGTGAATGCACTTATAGGTCAACAAGAGGAGCTTGAATTGTATATGGAAACGGATAGGGAGCCAGTGAAGTGATTTCAGGAGAGTGATATGGGCATAACGACTTTGGCGAAATAGTAGTCGTGCGGCAGAGTTTTGAACAGATTGAAGAGGAGAGAGATGGCTGAGTGGAAGATCTGAGAGAAGCAAGTTGCAGTAGTCTAAGTGAGAGGAGATGAGAGTTTGGATGAGGGTTCTGATAGCGTGTTCAGAAAGGAAAGGGCAAATTCTGGCGATGTTATAAAGGAAGAAACGACAGGTTTTAGCAATCTGTTGAATATGGGCAGAGAAGGAGAGGGAGGAGTCGAAGATGACCCCAAGGTTGCGAGCAGACGAGACAGGAAGAATGAGCGTCTACTGTCTGTTCCTTTGCAGCAGATGAATCCAGGAACTGGTGGGTTGTGTCCATCTACCAGCAGGTGGAGATGGGAGATTGCAAGTTGAAGGCAGTGATACCAGACTGCCAGCTCCTTCTTCAGCCGGTATATCTCTGTCTCCTTTAGGTGGTAGACAGCATCTCCTGGATTCCCACGTTCAGCAGTTACCTAAGCAAGATTCTTTCTTTTTGGCAGGCTGTGCTCTGGTTGTGTGCTCCTGGCTGCCATCTTGGAGTGGCGCCTGTCCCAGAATGCAGACCCTGGCTCTCTTTAGTCCCGGCCATATACCACCCTAGCTAGTGTGCTGGGAGTGCATGCGGCCTCTTTTTTGGCCCTGGGCTATTGCTGTGATAGTGGCATTTGGTGACAACCTTTGCCGTTGCACCTTGTTGACAGACCTTGCCGTCGAACTGGAGGCCATCTCGGGCTAGTGGTCTGGCTTTGGATAGTGGGCCGTGAGTTTCCCTGCTTTCCAGTCTTTCTCCGTTTGTGGCGGGTAAGCCGGGTATTCTCTCTGACTGTCAAAGCTGGTGCTATTTCTTGTTGGCCTGCTCTGAAGCTCTGGCTGCTGTTCTTCGCTTGGCCGATTGTCTTCATTGGCATGTGCAGGGGCTAGGGGCAGACTGAGGGTGGTCT
Source organism: Microcaecilia unicolor (assembly GCF_901765095.1). Classification (NCBI taxonomy): domain Eukaryota; kingdom Metazoa; phylum Chordata; class Amphibia; order Gymnophiona; family Siphonopidae; genus Microcaecilia; species Microcaecilia unicolor. The sequence goes on along the minus strand of NC_044035.1, from coordinate 20,055,401 downwards.
GGGCCCCCTACCGCTGCTGCCCCTGCTGCCCCAGTTCTACCTAAAGGGCCCTGGTGGTCTAATGGTCTCTGAGGGGGTGGGAGCATGTTTTTTCCTGCCTGCTGCGCTGCTGTTATTCCCTGGCCTGCCGGCACCGCTGTGTTTTCAAAGCGGCGGCTGAGGCTTCCCGAGGTAGTCTCGACAGTTTCGAGACTTCTGCAGAGAGTCTTGGCCGCTATTTTTAAAATACAGTGGTGCCAGGCAGGGGCAATAGCGGCAGCACGCGGGCAGGAAAGAACATGTTCCCCCCTGCAGAGGCCACTAGATCACTAGCGGCATGCCTTTAAAAGTAGGACCATGGAGGGCTGTAGTGTGCAATGGGCATCTGGACAGAGCCTCTGGGCCCTTGGGCACTGCCCGGTTGCCTGAAAGATGAGTCTGCCCCTGGCAGGGGCTGTGGACGCCGTAAGAGCATGTCCAATCAATCTTCTGGAACTACAGGCAGTCTGAAATGCCTTGCTAGCCTTCCAGCCATGCCTGGTGAACAAGCCTGTTTGAGTGTTGTCGGACAACATGACTGCTGTGGCGTATATCAACCGGCAGGGCTGACCAGAGTTGGGTCTTAGCGGCCGAGGCAGCTAGCCTTATGGAGTGGGCTGAGACTCACATTCCTCTGCTGTCCGTGGCTAACATTGCGGGTCAGTGCAATGTGTGTGCAGATTTTCTGAGCTGTCATCTCTTGGATATGATGAAGTGGGGGCTGTCGGAGACGGTGTTTCGTCGGATTTGTCACAAATGAGGAACACCAGAGATGGATCTGGTTGACGTCTCTTCAAAATGCCGGAGGAGGGCCTTCTTTGTTTTTTCTTTGTGGCCTCTGATTGGCTGACTACTCAGGATCACAGGCCATCAAGAGCAGGTAGTTCTGATTGCCCTGGATTGATCTCAACACCTGTGATATGCAGATCTGGTACGCCTTCTGGTGGTGCCTCCATTTCTTCTCCCGGTCTCACCCGATCTTCTGGTCCAGGGATGGGTTCAGATTGGGATCCCTTCCGCTTTGGTCTTATGGCATGGCTCTTGAACGGTTGTGGTTGAGGGAAAAGGGTTATTCTGATGTGGTGATGGCGACCTTGTTGCACGCTCGCAAGTGGTCCACTTCCACAGCTTATGCTCGGGTGTGATGCACCTTTGAAACTTGGTGTGCATCCCATTCGTTGTCACCTTTCCAGGAGTCTGTGCCTCAGCTACTGGCCTTTCTGCAGGAAGGGTTGCACAAAGGCCTCACTTATAATTCTCATCATGTGCAGGTGGCTGCTTTAGCCTGCTTCCGGGGGTGGGTGTCGGGGTCTTCGATGTGGTGAAGTTCTTGAGAGGGGTTCTGCATCTTCACCCTCCTTTGTCCTTCTTGGAGTCTTAATCTGGTTCTCTGAGCCTTGCAGAGAGTGCCTTTTGAGCTGTTGCGACAGGCTTCGGTGAAAGACCTTACTCTAAAGGCGGTATTTTTGGTGGCCATCTCGTTGGCCCGCTGGGTTTCTGAGTTTCGGACCTTGTCCTGTTGTGACCCTTTTCTTGTTTTTTTTTTGAGGCTGGAATTACTTTGCGTACAGTGCCTTTCTTTTTGCCTAAAGTAGTTTCAGTGTTTCATCTCAGTCGGCCTCTTTTTCTTCCTTTCGGGAGGAGGATTATCCTTCTGAATATGCGATGCTGCACTTTCTGGATGTTCAGAGGTTCTCCTCAGATATTTGCGGGTTTTCAATGATTTCAGATGTTCGGATCATCTCTTTGTCCTCCTGGCTGGTTGCCATAGAGGCGACGCGGCGTCAAAAGCGACAGTTTCTCGGATCAAGGAGGCTATTGTCTCCGCTTTCCTGTTACTTGATTGTTCTCCACTGGAGGCGCTAAAGGCGCATTCCACGAGGTTGCAGTTGGCTTCATGGGAGGAAACTGGGGCACTTTCTCTGGATAAGATCTGTCGGGCAGCTACTTGGGCTTCCCTTCACGCTTTTGCTAAGCATTACAGGGTGGATGTGGCTGCTCGGTCTGGTGCCTCTTTTGGGGGTGGCGGTGTTATCCAGGGGGCGGCAGCAACCCACCCTCTTTAGGGTTGCTTTGGTACATCCTACTAGCTCTTGGATTCATCTGCTGTTAAGGCTAAGCAAGGTAAAATTATGACTTACCTGCAGATAATTTTTTTTCCATTACTAGCAGCAGATGAACCCAGGATCCCGCTCGTGTTCCGCCGTGCTTGATGTTTTCCTGAGTGTTTGCTCCTAGTTGGACAAACGGAAGAAAAACACGTAAAGAAAGGAAAACATTCTAGAATGAGAAGTCTGTATTGGGAAGTATTTTTTTCATGGAGAGGGTGGTAGATGCCTGGAATGCCCTCCTGCGGGAGGTGGTGGAGATGAAAATGGTAACGGAATTCAAAAATGCATGGGACAAACACAAATGAATCTTGTTTATAAGGACTGGATCCAAAGAAGATTAGGGAAGATTAGGTAGGAAAGCCAATGCTGGGCTGACGTCTACAGTCTGTGCTCTAATGGTGGCTGAATTAGGTTTGGAGGGGCCAGAGTGGAGTGTTTGGGGGGCTTTGACAACAACTTCAGAAATGTTAGAAGAAGGCCAGTGCCGGGCAGGCTTCTATGGTCTAGGCCCTAAAAATGGCAAGGATAAATCAAGAAAAAAAAAAAAGCAAAACAGCAAAGATGACTAACAAAAACAAAAATAATCAAAAATTAAAAACAAGAAAAAATCAAATTTGTATTTAAAAATACAAATGCATAATAAAAAATATGAAAAAGACGACACTTGTTTATTAGAAAATTAAAACACTTTATTAACCAAAGGATAGCAGGGAGAAAGGGACTCAACCCAGCTGTGTTTCGGCCATACAGGCCTGTGTCAGGAGTCTTCTCACCGTGTGTTGATTTTTAATTCTATCCAATTGTAAAGGTTATACATACCATATGTAATGAGTTTATCTTGTTGAGTTCATCTAAAATTGAAACGTTTTATTTTGTTTGATTTCTATTGATAACCTTTAAGAGTGGACTAACACGGCTACCACACCTCTCTATCTAAAATTGAGAATGAATGTGACTGTTGGGCAGACTGGATGGATTCTGGTCTTTATCTGCCGTCATTGTTTTTGGGTTTTTTTTTAAATTCCTGTCTGCTGCCATAAATGTGGTTCTTAAGATTGCTTGTTTGAACTGCTGTGTTTAATATCAAGAGCTAGATAGAATATTTGTCTGTTTAGTGACTTTATTTAGGGACCCTTTTACCGAAGGGTGGTATGGGTTGCACCGGCATGACACTTTGTATTTTGTAGTGCTGGGGGTGTGTGCCTGGTGGTAATCAGCGCTGCCCAATTACCACCAGGTTACCAACGGAGTCTAACAGTAAGTGCTCACACCTTTTTCAGTAGTAGCTCAAGGTGAGTTCCATTTGTACATGAGGCAATGGAGGGTTAAGTGACTTGCCAAAGATCACAAGGAGCAGCAGTGGGATTTGAACCGGCCACCTCTGGATTGCAAGACTGGTGCTCTAACCACTAGGCCACTCCTCACGCCTCTGACATCAGCCTTGGAAGCAGCATGCAGGAAGTGCTGCTCACAGGTGACTCCTGCCAGCAGGATGGCATTGCACAGGGGATGAGGGAAAATGAAGGAATATGAATATTTTTCTGCAGGCAGTGAGTACTATTTTTTTTTTACAGAGCGCCTCTTAAGAGCAGAATTGGTTTGCCTTGTCTGTTTTGGTATAGATAAACATCTGTAGAAAACCTTTTTTTTTATTGTGTGCGAGAATAAAAATGATACGTACAACTCTGCACTTCAGTTTTTGGTGAACTCTGAACGAATGAGTTACTTTGCTTGATATTTGGTTGGTTTTAGTTTTTTTGTATACCGTCTTTTAGAAGGCAGGTGAGGACACAGCAAGATGACTTACAGCAAAAGTAATCTTGAGAAGAAAGGAGGTTATAATTATCCAGAGAAGAAAAAGAAAAACTAGCCACAGTGGCATGCCTTGTATCCTGGAGCCATACAGAATAAATGAGTCGTCAGTGCTGATTTGAAACGGGAATATTCAGCTTCATCCTTTAATTGGCGCGAGAGTGAATTCCTTTTGTAAAGGACCGTAGTAGAAGAAAACAGTGCGTTTAGTCAGTGGGTAGACGGGGTCGGGTGGAAGTCGACTGATTTAGAGGTATATCGAGACTCAAACTATAACCATAGCATTGAAAGCAAGTAGGATGAGGGAAAAGAGCGAGGAAGAAACAGGTTGGCATTTCAGTGCTTAGTGTCTTGTCAATGAGGACTTTTTGCTACATTCTCCGATCTGGGACATCACTGGAAACTAATGAAGCCTGTGAGGAATAAGGAGCAGTATGATCATATCTGTTAGTACATAAGTACATAAGTAATGCCATACTAGGAAAAGACCAAGGGTCCATCGAGCCCAGCATCCTGTCCACGACAGCGGCCAATCCAGGCCAAGGGCACCTGGCAAGCTTCCCAAACGTACAAACATTCTATACATGTTATTCCTGGAATTGTGGATTTTTCCCAGGTCCATTTAGTAGCGGTTTATGGACTTGCCCTTTAGGAAACCGTCCAACCCCTTTTTAAACTCTGCTAAGCTAACCGCCTTCACCACTTTCTCTGGCAACGAATTCCAGAGTTTAATTATACGTTGGGTGAAGAAAAATTTTCTCCGATTTGTTTTAAATTTACTACACTGTAGTTTCATCGCATGCCCCCTAGTACCTATGAGGTAACAATATCGTTGCGTTCCGGAAGACTTGCAACTTATGAATAATAGATTGATCCCTTCTGATTTGATTATTTTATCATATTATCATTATTGAACATTACATTTTTTCCTACTCTCACTTGTATGTTATGTATTTATCATTTTATTTACCCTACCCACCTGTTATTCTTGTACATTAATTGTAACAATATGCTGAACCTCTTACTCTGTTAATGGTGATGTCATTGCTATATAATGTAAGCCACATTGAGCCTGCAGATAGGTGGGAAAATGTGGGATACAAATGCAGGTAACACAAACAAAAGGGGATCACTCCGCTGAATTATATAACATAACAACCAAAAAACAGCGGAAATCTTATGACGATTGTGAATAAATAACAGAGGGGGACCTCAGACCAGTGACACTTTTTTTAATCAATTAAGATTATAATCATGTGGTCACAAATATATAATCACTGGTCCTCTACCAACCTCCTCCCTCGATATTGGTTAGTGCGCTTTTGATATTTTAATATTTGTTAATGCTGAATTTCTCAAACATATGCAATAAACATTAAACACCACAGCTACATAATCTGCCCCTATTATAAGAGGAGCACAGTGCCAAAAGAAGCAAGACCAATATTTTACACTCTGGTAGGAATAGCATGTGCAGAGGTAGAGGTAACCAACCATGATGTTTGGGGAGGGAGGTTGGGGGGTGGAGGGGGGTATAGGAGTGGGAAGGGTAATGTTCAATGCATAATAGAGGGACATGTGTATTATTAGATAGAACAATCCTTTGAAGGAGCACATTAAGAGGACCCACCAGTAAATATTGTTGGGATAATACACTGAGTAAAACACGAGTTATAAATATTGGAGTTTCATATAAAAGTTTATTGTTAACAGTTATGCAACTGCACAGTAATTATACATGTACACATTATAGATATAGGGGAGAAAAGTTTGGAAAACATTGATGATGGACATTTCAGGTTTAGTAATATGAACTAGACTTCGCTGTTATACGATTTATATTGACTGAGATGGAATTGTATACCATGTGACCTCATCAATAAAAAATTGTTGAATAATAAACACCACAGCTACTTAGCTTATTACTGTTCCAACCAAGGGCTCCCCAACGGTCCCGTTTCGCCACGTGGGGCTTCGTCAGGGGAAGAGCGCGCTGCAATGTTGTACTGTGGTGGAAATCCGGCAAGCCAATGCAGCCGCCGCCAAAATTCAGCAAATAAAGTAAGAGTTGCAGTATTCCAGACAATTTAGGAATAATACAAAAACCAGGGTGTTCAGATTTTCAGAAGAAAAGAGTGGCTTAATTGAATGTACCCGTCTAAGGAAAAGTAGGATGATTTCAAAACTCCCTTGATCTGTGATTCAAACTTGCGTTCCAAAATCATCATACTTTGTATGCCGCACTGAACCTACTTTATGTAATTATGTCATCTCGCTGATACATTGTTCCCAAACCTGTATTACCTCCGTGATACGTTGTACCACACTTTGTAAGCCGCACTGAACCTGCTATCGAGCGGGAAAGAGCGGGGTATAAATGCCACAAATAAATAAAATATCGCCAGTCTCTTGTGTATACAGGAGTAGGTTATTATCATGGGTTCCTATTTAAGAGAGAAAAAAGAGAAAAAAACCCCAACGCAAAAACTCATACTATATGAGAAAACCGTATGGGATAAAAAAACTCTCTCTCCCTCTTAGAAAATGTAAATTAAACGGACACCAAAAACCCAAACTACCCAAAACTGGCCCCAGCCAGAAACAGACTACCTAAAGAAGCCCCGTAGGGAGAAAACTTGCAGTTCAATAAACGATAACAAAAAGCCTAGCCAAATGTTTCTAACCATATAAATAGTAAAGCCAAGTTTACTTAACTTATTGCTGGCATAACTGCTTCAAGGAAATGTAGATCAAAAATCCCCCCCGATAGGGCTCCGGAGCCTTAAAGTACTTGTGTAACGGCGAAAAAAACGCCGACCCTTCAACAAGAGCGCCTTGTTTCGCCAACCTCGTGGCTGCCTCAGGAAGGGCGCTTCACATCCATCTGAAAAAATAAAGCCAATTAACACTGAAGACTAAAGCTCAGTCATATGGATCTCAAAGATTCCACTAGCAACATTCCATGTAGAAGGCTGCGCAGGCTTCTGTTTCTGTGAGTCTGACGTCCTGCACGTACGTGCAGACTCACAGAAGCAGAAGCCTGCGCGGCCACATTGGTGATCTGCAAGGGCCGACTTCTACATGGAAAGTTGCTAGTGGAATAGCAACATTCCATGTAGAATCTCAAATAGTAGCAACAGTGGGAGTGGCCTAGTGGTTAGGGTGGTGGACTTTGGTCTTGGGGAACTGAGGAACTGAGTTCGATTCCCACTTCAGGCACAGGCAGCTCCTTGTGACTCTGGGCAAGTCACTTAACCCTCCATTGCCCCATGTAAGCCGCATTGAGCCTGCCATGAGTGGGAAAAGCGCAGGGTACAAATGTAACAAAAATAAAATAGATACTATTGGAGATTCTACATGGAATGTTGCTACTATTGGAGATTCTACATGGAATGTTGCTATTCCACTAGCAACATTCTATGTAGAAGGCTGCGCAGGCTTCTGTTTCTGTGAGTCTGACGTCCTGCACGTACGTGCAGACTCACAGAAGCAGAAGCCTGCGCGGCCACATTGGTGATCTGCAAGGGCCGACTTCTACATGGAAAGTTGCTAGTGGAATAGCAACATTCCATGTAGAATCTCAAATAGTAGCAACAGTGGGAGTGGCCTAGTGGTTAGGGTGGTGGACTTTGGTCCTGGGGAACTGAGGAACTGAGTTCGATTCCCACTTCAGGCACAGGCAGCTCCTTGTGACTCTGGGCAAGTCACTTAACCCTCCATTGCCCCATGTAAGCCACATTGAGCCTGCCATGAGTGGGAAAGCGCGGGGTACAAATGTAACAAAAAAAAAAAAAAATTATACTCGGAGGTTATTTGAACCTTTTTTGTCAATGGGTCTTACACTTGGAAAAAAAAATGTTCAAAAGCCCAAAATGCCAAATGGTTTTTATCCATGGCACGTGTTTGAAATATGTTTTTTTTTTTAGTAATATTCATACTTTCTGCCTCAAATCTTGCCAAAAGGTACTTGCTTTTCATACGTGTTTTTGAACTTAAATTATCTAGGCTGTTGGGTTGTTCACTTTAATTTTAGTGTATTTCTATTCACTCCCTGAACTGAGTAACTCTTGGTAACCTAGAGTTCAGTACTCGAAGATTGGCGCCAACTCGACACGTTGGTGTACATGAGAATACCAAGAGAAGTGCCATGGAATTCCACCTGCCCCATAAATGAATTATCACTGGCAGATATACTCACTGGTTTTCATGCTATTAATGTTATCGGCTAAGTGATTGGTTTGTGCGGCCTCTGTGGGGTGAGGAAGACCCTTTTATTTTTAAAGATCGCTAAGAGGGGCCTTTTTTACTTAACCGCAGTAGCTCGTGGTAGAAATCAGTTGGCGATGAATGCCAAGATGCTCGTAGGAATATAGTGGTCGTCTCTGCGTTTACCGCCAGCCGATTTCTACCACAAGCTAAAAATACTAGCATGGCGTAGTAAAAGACCCCCATTAATTCCCTGCTGAGTTCAACTCCTGTAAATCCACTTGATTTTATTCAATAGTGGCATTCTGGTTCCATTGGGTTGTGTTGCTGTAAAAGCTTCAGATGTCTGCATATTTTGGACATATTCTGCTTAGTAGTTTAGTAGATGATGGTAAATAAATAACAGATTGGTTCATCAGTTTGTCCAGTTGAACCTTTTCCACTTTTGGTACAACCGTATAAATCCCATATTTAATCCAGCACAGACTCTTCCCCTATCTCTTCATTCTCCCACCCCCATTTTGTCTTTTATCCAATCGCTCAATTTTCCTACAATTGCCTCTTCATATCGGTTCAAAGTCTGTCGGTTCTCTTCAAACTTTTGTTTCTCCTAAGACCAAAAAATAGTTGATACATCCAGGAATGCTAAAAATGTTCATTGGTGATAATCATTCAGTTTTAAGTCTTTCCTCCCTAGTGGAGGAGTGGCCTAGTGGTTAGGGTGGTGGACTTTGGTCCTGGGGAACTGAGGAACTGAGTTCGATTCCCGGCACAGGCAGCTCCTTGTGACTCTGGGCAAGTCACTTAACCCTCCATTGCCTACCGCATTGAGCCTGCCATGAGTGGGAAAGCGCGGGGTACAAATGTAACAAAAAAAAAAAAAAAAAAACCTTTCAATTGAAGTGGGTTCCTGAGACAGAGAAGTGATGTATTTTGTCCAGTGAGTGGTAGTGGGAGAAGCAAGGTTTGCGTCTTGTTTTCCCATTGCTATAATCACTAGGCCACACCCTTTTCTGGATCGGACTCCTTAGTTTTGTTTCTGGAGGAAGATTAGCTTGTCAAGTTTATATTTTCAAACTTTCTGTGACTTCTCTGTTTTATCACAAAAAATCCGAAATCTAAATATCCCTGTCTGTGGTAACATAAGATATGTAATTACTATAGAAACCAGGACTACTGCTACCTATACCAAGAAATACTTACTTCAGTGTCACAAATATTTATAGCCATTCATGAATATGTTATATTTTTGTAGAGTACCCTCAGATATTACCCACCCTTTTAAGCAGACAATAGTACTGCTAACTGGTGGTGTAGCACTTCTTTCATCGGGTTACTCTTTAAAGGTTTTTTTGTATTTTATAGTTTGCAAAAAACCACACAATTAACATGGTATCTTCCATGATACTTTGTAGTGTTTCAACCTGCACCTGGTGTCCTCACATAAGACAAGAATGGCAAAGTTATTCAAATCACAATGCACTTATCTTTCTTAAAGATACCTCGCTGAAAATGAAGGCAAAATTGTTAATGTCCAACCACCGCCTTCCCCTGAAACCGCCCGACTCCGCGGGTTTCATTTACTTTCTTCAGGGACCATAAAGAATACCTAAAGTATGACTGAAAGAAGGGAATAAATTGAACTAAGAAGTAGCAAGTTAATAACGGTGGGGGGGGGGGGGGGGGGGGGGGAGGGATAAGGTAGTTTAATACCGAGAGTCCAGATGGCTTCTCTTTGGCCTTTATTTCTGTTGTAGTAGTGTAAAAGTAACTCTAGAATAGGCGCCCTGGTTTAACGAGGCCTACAAATGTCAACCTTCATCTCCAGACAGCATGCTAGTAAGGTATTATTTGTACTGTACTGACTTTTATCATATGGCCGTTACGATTGTTCTACGGTACTATTAGGTGTTTATATTTGGTACTGGTTCATGGTAGTCCAGTGTTCTTAGGGCAACTACCTATCGCAAGTATCAAATATCATCTTTATTTGATATATCATTAACAGCAGAGAGAGAGATTGTCAACCGCTTAGATATTAGCAATAAAAGGGAGGAATTATAGACAGCAAGACACAACGGTAGGGTAACACACTAGGGGGTTCTTGGTTACAATAATAGAAAATGTCAACATCAAATGGTGAGAATTTATACTGTAAGACACAGTAGGTAAGCTGGATACTGGTTGCAGTGGTAGACTCTCTTCTTCCCCCCCCGCCCAATGTAGAACACCAGCTTACCTTTCAGAAGGTGGAAGATTCATACATCCTTGGAGCCAGTGTTTGTAGTTATCTAGGCGTACAACAGTGTGGGGGAGGGGGGCGAAGAACGAGCTCCTGTAGTGTCTAACGGGAGAAGAATGTTTGCCTTAGAATTGTTGACTAAATCTAAAATTACTATTTGGAAGATAACTGTTCTCTTAGGCTTCCACGGCGCTAGTCATGATTGTCGCGGTTGTCTGGGTCTTGCCGTGTCTGAGATGTAGCAAGATTCGAGCTGCAACACTGATGATGACTGTGTCTGAACTGAATTGCTAGAATAGCTGCAGGGTACCTACTCTTCCCACGCACCTCGTTGACCTCTTAGTCAACTTCAGGTATCTGATTGCCAGTTAATGCTGAATGGACACCCAATTAAAGATAAAAAAAAAAACAACCCACACTTCTGACAAGGTTCAGTTTGGGCAGTTAAAATCTGAGGATATGCTATCTATTAAGGTATCATTTGTATTGTACTGACGTTTATCATATGTCTGTTACGATTGTTCTACAGTGCTGTTAGATGTTTATATTTGGTGCTGTATTCTAGTCCTATTACTAGGTTTCAGTCTGATATTTCCAAGGTTACCACATTGGTTGTATTTATGCTTATTTGGTTATTTTACTGTTATACTGTTAAAATTGTAAGTTTTTTTTTTTTATATTGTACTTGCTGTACTCTGCCTTGGGTGAATCTCTTCGTAAAGGTGGTTAATAAATCCCAATAAATGAATAAAAATTAAGCTGAGCAAAAAGAGAAATTTAGGTTTGTTGTTAGTCTACAGTTTGGGAACTAGGGTCAGAAACCGTTATTGCCTTCTAAACCAGAGCTGTTCTCAGGGGAAGAAGAATTTTGGACTCGGAGGAAAACATGTTAAGAGCAAAAAAGAGGTTGTATAAATGGGAATTGAGGACTCTTGCCAGAGTAGCGCTGGTTTCCTGATTGGCAGCCTTATGAAGAGTATAAGGCAAAGAGGCCAAGATTCCTCCTGGGCTATCAGGGATTCCGTTGTAATGATCTCGCCCATTTGGAGAAGTGAGTGAAGGGAGTATGTCGTCAAGTACTTCACTGCTTGCATTAATTGCCCACAGGTGCCAACATATCAAAATGATTAGGGGTGACGAACACTATATCACATCACTCATACCTTTACTCACAGAAAGATAGATACCATATGTCTTCATGCCTTATTATCGCCCTCTAAGCTCCCATTGTCTCCTTCCAACGTTTCAATGTTTGTGTTCCATTGTTACGTTCCTTAACGACACCTCGATCGTCTCGCATAACTCTGCACAATCTGTAACAAATCTGTAACAAATTTGTATTTCCATCATTTAACTCGTATTGTAAGCCACACTGAACCCGCAAAAAGGTGGGAAAATGTGGGATACAAATGCAATAAATAAATATATAAAAATTACTCTTCCCTGGACACGATGAGGAAGTGTGCTTGGGCCTTCTGACATCCACAGAACTAGTTCCTATGGTTCTGCCAGGTTTCAAATCATTCCTTCCCCTGACACTCCTCGTGCCTCATGTACTTACCTAGTAAGCTCTTTTGGGGAAGGGGATAATTGCATCTGAATTTAATAAAGCTGTAAGTTATCCAAGTATCTCTTTGAAAAGGTGGGCTTAAAGTTGAAAAGTAACTGGTATTTAAGGTTTAAAACGTAAATGTGCATTTTTTTTTCGCCTGATATTTTGCACACCTGTTTTGACAGTCACGTTATCGTCTAGGGGCTTGGAACAAAGTCGGGAGGTTTTTGCTACAGATGTCATTTGGTCTAGAGCCAGACATACAGATGGACTTTACTCGTGGAAGAATTCTGAGTACATCTGGCCCTTAGAATTGATTTGCCGTGAGATGGACCATATCCTTGTGCTGATTCTGTAATTGAGTGATAGTCATAGTCCAATGTTGTAATGCTGCTTGCATTGTATACAGGTCCTTGTGGGGTCTATTGGTGGATGTAATTCTCTGCTCCCCTCATCTCCTTCCAGATGCCAAATTACCAAGCTTGTTTGTCTGTAAGGGGACTCTTCATAGTTGTACAATAAGTTATGCTGAATCCTTGCGTTAAAAGCGAATGTGGATTTTGCTTCTACTGCCAGATTTGAATATATGGAGGGGTGGGGGTCTTGTTGTAATAGTGGGAAAGATGTTGCTTCTGCTATTGATTTTGCTTTTGGCAAGTACAACTTTGCATGTTCGACGATGTAGAATTGACTTATTTGTCGTCTAGTGATTCCTTATAGTTATCATGGGGTTTTGTTATTAGTGTGTGCATGTCTTGGGCGTCTCCTGTAGCATGCACGGTTGTTCCTGTCTTAAACTTTACCATTCCTATAAGTTTTAAGGCAGCACAGAGAGGTGACACATAGTTAGGGTGTGCTTTCTCCTCCCTTCAGTTAGTAGCGTTTGTTTCATTTTCCTATGGATTACCGAGATTATTTTATCCATCAAAACAAATAAGATACATGTTTCTGGGTAGAATGCCAGTTTGTAACTTGAATCTAGTGAGGGTGTCTCCTCTTCCCCTCCTCCATGCTGCTATTCATAACTTGTTGAAGCTGTGCTCTTGTAGTTTATAACATCTGATGAACACCTGTATTGACAGCTGGGGGTGGTTTCTCCAAGTGGGTTAATCTTGTGCGTACCGTGTCAAGAATGGAGCTGGGGTATATAGGGTGTGATTTTAGGCTTTCAAATTTACTGCTAATCCTTGGCTTTGAGGAGAAGATGTTTTAGGTAACTGCACCCCAGTGCGCTGGCGTAGCAAGTGGGGGGGGGGGGCGGTCCGCCCCGGGTGTGAGCTCAAGGGGGGTGGTTCTTGCCAGCTCCCCCCACCGGGTGCACCACGATGACACCCCCCAGACCCAGTGCCTACCCTGACCTCTGTCTAAGCTCCCGCACCCTACCTTTAAAAATGCTCAGAAACCGAGGCGAGGCGCAGCGCCTCGCGCCTGCAAGTAAAAGAAGTATGGATGGATCGTCTCATCGTCGATCGGGCCTTCCCTCGCTCCGTCTGTCCCGCCCTCCGCTGACGCAACTTCCTATTTCCGCAAGGGCGGGACAGACGGAGCGAGGGAAGGCCCGATCGACGATGAGATGATCCATCCATACTTCTTTTACTTGCAGGCGCGAGGCGCTGCGCCTCACCTTGGTTTCTGATCATTTTTAAAGGTAGGGTGCGGGAGCTTAGACGGAGTTCAGGGTAGGCACTGGGTTGGGGGGGGGGGGGGATGTCATCGTCCTGCACCCGGAGGGGGGGGGGGTGCAATGGCGAACCGCCCCGGGTGGCAGCCCCCCTTGCTACGCCACTGCCCCAGTGACTGAGTCTAGCAAAAATAGTAGATTTTTTATTTTTATTTTTTTACTATTTCCCTTTTGATATTACCAAGGCTGTTCAGAAGAATGAATTAATCAATATTGTAGAATATTCTAGCTATATTCCTAAACTTGCTTATACATTTTGCTTTAAATTTTCAAGTGTTTTTTTTTTTTTCTTTTAAAGCTGATGTGTTGCAAATATTTTCACTGTGTAACAGGGGCAAGAAGTTTAGTATGATTGATTGAGTGGTGCTGGTTAGTTAATTTCAAGCCAGTGACAGGGGCCCATTCTAGAAATTAATGAGGATCATTTGTGATCTGCACAAATTAAGTGTGGCAAGAAGTTCCCTTTGCGAAGTTGGTGGCTACTTAATGTTCCAAGAACAGCAGTACCTAACCTTTACTCACTTGAAGTATCACTTAAGCATCCGAGGCTTAGTTCTAGAAGCAACATTAATGTGTTAAGTGTTTCGGTAGTTCCTCCTTGAACCAGCCTTCTTGGATTAGGAATACAGTTAATTCCTGGTTGGAGCCTGGTGCAAGCATCGTAGAGATGTGTGCAAAGCAGATTCAGCCTAGACAGCTGATGACAGGATCTGGGGGAGACTTATGGGCTTGACCATAATAACCAGTTGATACTAGTTGAACATGTGTTTCCTAGCATGTTAAGTTACAGCAGAAGGATATGATATAAGAGACTTTATTTTTTTTTTTAGTTTTTTTTCATGAAGGGGTGTAATTGAAGCTTGCAGCAGATAGCCATGCTTTGTCAAATGGGATTTGCAGAACATCAGGCAACATGTGAGACTCCAAGGAAGTAAACTGAAGAATATCTGATTTTAAAAAAAAATTTATGCATTTATTTTTAACCAGAAAATGCCTGCAGTGACTTCCCAGTGTAGGTGCAGGCAAAAAGAAGGCTGAAGTGAGCACATAAGATCCCCTACGTCAAAGCAGTGAAAGGAAAGCCATAAATGAACTGGACTGTAGCATTGCCCCGGGAAGGCAGTAGGGCAGATCCTGGGAATGGTGATGTGATTTTATTGTTGCAACATACCTTGAATGTAGTTTTCTGGAGAAAGGTGTGACCTAAACAGAGAACAGAAAAAAAAAAAACCCCAGGCAGCTCCTAGCTTGTATTTATACCTTTGGGGTATTTTGAATGTCGTTCACAGGTCTTGACAGATCCAAGTTGCCAGGTAACCATAGTGCTTAGATATTGCACCCTGGTGCCTGGGACTTCATATCCTGTGACTTAATTTTATTTTTCTCCCAGAACAGGTGAGCAGTCTACACTGTGTCTTTTGGCTCAAGATTTGAGAGAGAGTATAGTACAGGAGTTTTATTTTTTATTTTTGTTACATTTGTACCCTGTGCTTTCCCACTCATGGCAGGCTCAATGCGGCTTACATGGGGCAATGGAGGGTTAAGTGACTTGCCCAGAGTCACAAGGAGCTGCCTGTGCCTGAAGTGGGAATTGAACTCAGTTCCTCAGTTCTCCAGGACCAAAGTCCACCACCCTAACCACTAGGCCACTCCTCCACTGTTGCTACTATTGGAGATTCTACATGGAATGTTGCTATTCCACTAGCAACATTCCATGTAGAAGTCGGCCCTTGCAGATCACCAATGTGACCGCGCAGGCTTCTGTGAGTCTGACGTCCTGCACGTCAGACTCACAGAAACAGAAGCCCGCGCAGCCTTCTACGTGGAATGTTGCTAGTGGAATAGCAACATTCCATGTAGAATCTCCAATATTAGCAACATTCCATGTAGAATCTCCAATAGTAGCAACATTCCATGTAGAATCTCCAATAGTATCTATTTTATTTTTGTTACATTTGTACCCCGCGCTTTCCCACTCATGGCAGGCTCAATGCGGCTTACATGGGGCAATGGAGAGGGGTTAAGTGACTTGCCCAGAGTCACAAGGAGCTGCCTGTGCCTGAGGTGGGAATCGAACTCAGTTCCTCAGTTCCCCAGGACCAGAGTCCACCACCCTAACCACTAGGCCACTCCTCCATGCAGTTCTGGTCTGCATGGCTAAAACCAGCTAAAATGCACAGTGCAGATGAGAGGGGTCACTTGGTCTGTGAACAGCAGCAGCATTGGACAGCAAGGCGATGGGAGTAGATGTATTCATCAGCCCATCAGGGTAGAGTGGGAAGCAGTGAAGGAGAAAAGGAGGCTGAGGGGGAGGGCAGGGTAGAGGCAGATGAGACCTGTGCTATAGCTAATAAGTGAAGCAAAGACTATGATCTCTGGTTTTCAAAATATTGGCACTTGGCACCTTTTTCTGGCCTAGAAGAAAACTGCTAACATGCTGAAGTGCCTTTAGCTTGGAAGTTACTAAAGCATAGGGCTGTTCCTTGTGTTATAGAGAAGCTTGAGGCAGCGGGGAAGGAGAGAGGGGGAGATAAAAGACAAATAGACCAACAAAATTCTAAATCAAAATAAAAATCCAAAAATGGCACAAAAAAAGCCCAAAATTATGTACAAAGGGAAAAAGAGCAAACCAATGTGTAAAGACGAGGCAAAAATTAACCAGGAAAAATGCATGTTTTGTCCTCTTCAGGGAAATTTTGGCTGGCTGTTCTTTCTGGGTTACATGGTTGAGGGTGTGGGAACAATTGACTTCTACTGATTGATTGAAATAGTCCCAGCTGTTGTATCACTGAAGCAGGCAAGCAGTAATTCCTGTGCATTCAGTTTTTATTTATAAAAACAAAACAAAAGAGCAACAAAAAAAAAAAACCAACCCAGTTATAAAAATTCTGAGTTGACTAAAATCATTGCTATCAGCTCTGTGGTGTTTGGTTCATCCATTTTTGCCTTTTAACCTGGGGAAAGGTAATCTTTATAACATTTTTTTTTCCTCATGCAAAGCCCAGCATGGCTCATACCTACGCATGGTGCGCACAAGTGTTCTGGCGGTGTCGTTTGGGCGGAACAGAGGTGAAGTTGCAATGTAAGAGTACATTTTATAAAATATGCCAGTCCACATGTAGAACGCATGCATGCATTTATAGCACATTCGTAATAGGTGCAAATATGTGCAGGGGCATTTGTGCCCTGTTGAGGCCACTTCTGGGTCCTTATTTTATAAAAGCTTGGAGGCACCCATATTGGCTTAATAAAGTAGACAGAAAAGGGGTGCCTTTTCATACATAGCTGTCTTATGTTATCCATTCACTCTTTCTAGGTTATTTGTAATCCGTTGAACATGAAGTTAGGTAGACAAGTCTGGCCCTCCAAACCAACTGATCACTCTACAGTCCTTTCATTGCTCAGAGATCCTGTGTGCTCATACCGTGCTTTCTTTAAATCATAATTGTCCTTGCTACGACATTGGGAGGTTGTTTAGCGCCCTTTCTTTAAAGAAATATTTCCTTAGATTATTTTTGTCTGTCTACTTTTCATCCTTTTCCTGTGTTCCCACCCTCTCGTTCTTATGGTTTATTGGCTTGATGTACCGTTCTTCCTCAAGAGATGACAAAGCGGTTCACAAATTAAAATCGAATAATTAAGTCATGGTAAAAAAGAATGCCAGTGTTTGACAGGAAAGAAGTTTAAGGTAAAGAGCATCAAAGTAAAAACTTTTTATAAGAGAGACAAAAGAGGACTGACAGGAAAACAGACCACACCGAGATTCGCTAGAGTCAGTGGATCCTGGGAGGAACAACCATGTCCACGTGTTAATTAAAAGGCCTGTCAAATAAGTAAGTCTTCAGCAAAGACCTAAGTGTTCGATAAGATGGCTCAAAATATATATCACGAGGAAGGGAATTTCATAAGAAAGGGGCTAAATAGGCAAAGGCTTTATTTCGTGAACGTCTCATACTGTTGGGATCTGAAGGCACAGGTCATGAAGAGAGCGAAGAGCTTTCCATGGAATGCAACTTCCTCCTACTTGTTAGTAACAATACAGCACATCACAGTATAGGAGTTTATGCATGAGTATAAGGATTTTAAAGTGAACACGTGAGGCAATAGACAACCAGTAGTGCTGAATGAGCAGCGGGGTGATTATAGTCGAACTGAGTGGCCTTTGACAAGATACGAATAATGGTATTCTGAACAGTCTGAAGATGACAAACAGCATGTTGAGGAAGGCCTGAGCAAACTATTACAGTAGTCTAATCGAGACATCAGGAGAGAGTAAAGAATAGGTTTTTGGGAAACATGGTGAGAAATAAAATAAGCTCTAACAACAGCAGAGATATGGTGAGGAGATGGAAAGTTCTTCATCCGAGATGACACCTAGGTATCTAAAACGTGTGACCAGGTTGATAGGGGCATTGCGAAGAATTGGGGCTACTGAAGGTGAACTTGAGGTGCTGATGATCCAGCAGGCAACAGTTTTAGGTGGATTAAGAATAAGATCATTGTCTTTAACCCAAGAGGCAGTTACAGATGAGAGAAAATTAAAGTTGGTGAGATCAGGTGAAAGAGAATTGATAACGGCATAAGAGCAAGATGTCGGCAAAATGGAAGGGACAAATACCTAAATCTTGTATAAGGGTGGTCAGTGGGATCAAGAAAATATTAGAGGAGAGGTGTTAAGACAAAACCTTGGGGAGCACTGCAAAGAATAGGATGTGGGGTGAGAGTGTTGAAGAATGAACGAGGGAGAATGAATGATCAGTAAGAATAGACTGAAATCAAGACGAATGGTGCCAGAAATACCAGTAGCTTCAAGTCTAGCAAGAAGTCCATGACATAAGATCAAAAGCCGCAGTAAGATCCAGAGAAACCAATAGTGTAATGTCACCATTATCCAATGCGGAATAGAGATTGAGAAAAGATACGTTTCACAGCTATGGCTCTGCTGAAAGCCAGATTTGATGTGTATTGTTCTGTTCTACAGAGTCAGAAGGTTATTTAAATATGACTCGCTGTGTGAATTTAGAAACAAAAGGCAGGTTAGAGACAGGGTGGTGCTTAAGAGGAGAGAGTTCAGAGAGGGCTTCTCAAGAAGTGGTCAAACTAAAGCCTGCTTCCAAGGTCCACTTGGACAGAGAGTTGGTGATCATTGAATGCAGAAAGGGAAGAAGACAATGACACAAATGAAAGATCCGTGGAAACAAAATTGGGTCAAGCAAACAGGGTTTTCTGAGCTATGTAGTTTTTGTAAAGGTGGTTAATGAAGGGACAACAAAAGAGGACCATGGGCGAGGTAGGAGTGAAGTAAGTCCAGATGGATTTGAGGCAGAGAAGACAGAGGAGAGGGAGAAGGACGATCTGCATCAAGGGAAGGCTGTGATAAAGGAGGGGCTAATGAAGAGATTTGGGGCTGAAGCTGGGTGATCCTATTAGAAAAAGAGACTGTGATAACTGTAGATAGCTGGGTGGCTGGTGGACGTGAGGGTCACCTGGTCACTTGCTGGGCTTGATGGACATTTGGTCTGTCCCAGTATGGCAATACTTATGTACTTATGAAATCTTCAGATAAGAGAGAGCAGGTACTTGAGGAGGAGGTGTCGTCTGAAGTAAGTTCATGAAGGACTGAAAAGAATTATTATTTTAATCTGTTCGAGGCTCTGATAATTTAATATGTATAGTATGTCTTGTCTTTTGTTTTGTAAATGTCATTTCATTTTGAGATGGTAAAAGTTATAGCGGCTCTTAGGAAACACAGATCAAACATTCAGCTCGATGAGTTTGTGCTCGTAGAAGACTAAGGCCGCTGTAGAACCAGGCATTCTGTGATTTTATGAATAGGAGGAACGATGTGGGACAGAGGAAGGGGGATAGACTGATATATCTTCTAATGGTAAGGGTAGTAGGGAATGCAATGAGGGAGCTAATCTAGTTTCTTCTACCCACTCCCCCAAAGTGTGGAGAGAAAGAAATCAGGAAGTGGTCAGACCAGGGAACTGGAAGGAGCCTCATTTCTATTGAAGGAAGCCCAGCATCTGGTTTATACCTTGGAGATACATCTGTTACATCTTCCAGTTCTTATCTTTCCTTCAGGGTACAAATATTTAGGTATTTTAATCCTGCCGCCTATGTTTTATGATGATCATTGGCTTATTTTTTTAGTAGCTGGCCTCTGGACCGACTCCATTCAATTTATATCCTTTGGACAGTGTGGTCTCCAAATTTTTTTTTTGTTTTGTTACATTTGTACCCCGCGCTTTCCCACTCATGGCAGGCTCAATGCGGCTTACATGGGGCAATGGAGGGTTAAGTGACTTGCACAGAGTCCCACTAGCAACATTCCATGTAGAGGTCGGCCCTTGCAGACCACCAATGTGGCCCAATGTGGACGCACAGGCTTCTGCTTCTGTGAGTCTGACGTCCTGCACGTACGTGCAGGACGTCAGACTCACAGAAACAGAATCCTGCGCAGCCTTCTACATGGAATGTTGCTAGTGGAATAGCAACATTCCATGTAGAATCTCCAATAGTAGCAACATTCCATGTAGAATCTCCAGTAGTAGCAACATTCCATGTAGAATCTCCAATAGTAGCAACATTCCATGTAGAATCTCCAATAGTATCTATTTTATTTTTGTTACATTTGTACCCCGCACTTTCCCACTCATGGCAGGCTCAATGCGGCTTACATGGGGCAATGGAGGGTTAAGTGACTTGCCCAGAGTCACAAGGAGCTGCCTGTGCCTGAAGTGGGAATCGAACTCAGTTCCCCAGGACCAAAGTCCACCACCCTAACCACTAGGCCACTCCTCCACATACAGGACTCCAGATGTAGTTTTGAAGTTAGAGGCAATAGGAGTGGTTGACGACCCACCCACCCATTCCGAGCTCCTTTATTGTTTCTTCTAAATTCAGATTGGCCTCCTTACCTACCCCATGCCACCCTGTTCTTGGAATTTTTGCACTGGCTCTGTGCTAGTGTTTGCTGTCTGTGCAGAATCTTATCTCTTACTTTTTGTTTATCCACAACTTCCGCCCCTCTTTACTTCATCTCATGCAGTATCCCTCATTCACTCAGGCTCCTCTGCTTTGGTAGCCTTCATTCCTTTTCAGTGCCTTTGCTTTACTCTACTTGCCCAGTTTCTCAGTCCAGAACATTATTTCCTTTCTCTTTAAAATCCGAACTGAAAACTGGAGTTTTTCATCTTACCTTTCTCTACACTAACATACTTTGTAGGTTTTTGCGTTGCTTTATCGTATTAATCAGTAGTTTTCCCTTACAAGGTGCCCTGGCTAAGAGTACCATGGTAATTTTCTGTCTTTAATTATAGGGTGTATTCCTTTATTTTTTATTGCTTGTCTTCTCTCACATTGCTTGAGTTTATTCAGTGGAGTGCTTCTGTGATGTAAATTGACCTTCTGAAGGTGAATCCCTAAAAGTTGTGTATTTGTGTCAGCTGAGAAAGGGGGGATGTAATATGAGCATTGAAATATTTTTGGTAGGCATCAAAGTATAGGTGGCATTTGCGACGAAAAGAGCTTTGCGGCCAAGAGGTCATGAGAAGAATTGTCCTTACGAAGAGGTTGGTGTAAACCAAAATCATGCTAGAATGTAAGCACACTTGAGAGAAATGGAGGGTAAGAGCAGGCTGGTGAAATGGTATGCCAAAAAGCAGGGTGAATTGGGTGTTGGAAAAGGTACGGGCGAATAAACATATACAGTTTTATAATAGAAGGCCAAAAATAGGACAGTAAAGCAGACAAAGGTGGCAACATGGCTGCTGTCCAGAGTCAACCACTGTGAAATAGTAGCAGAGCTTTGCAGCATGCTCTGATTACTCTGTAGACCCTATATAACACGGGATCGCGTACAGTGTGGTCAAGGGTGGACCCCCTCCTCTTCTTTTTTGCTAATACTTAGAATTCTTTTGCCCCCATATAAGACGAAAGAAGAGAAAATGGCAAAAAAAAAAAAAAACAAAGAAAAAAAGGTTTTCTTGGCATTATGAACCTTTCAGGAATTTTCCTAGTAGAATAGATGCATTGGTCTTGAGTTCAAGACGGTCTTCAATGGGTCTAGTTGTGTGCTTTGGCAAAGGTGTTGTGGCAATGTGCTTATACAGGACTTTAGAGAACTATTTTGACTCTTCGACGTGAGGTGGCTGTATTTCTTTCAAATGATTTCCTTAATGCAAAACTCTTAGAGCAAAATAATGCACCTGAAGGTAGCTTGGCTAAAGGGTAGGGTGGGATGAGGTGGAAGCTAAAGACAAGGGCAGTGGTTCCCAAACCTGGTCTTGGAGGCATGCTAGCCGGTCAGATTTCCAGGATATCCACAATGAATATTCATGAGAGAGATTTGCATTCACCACTTCCACTTCATGCAAATCTCTCTCGTGAATATTCATTGTGGATTTCCTGAAAATCTGACTGGCTGGGGTTCCTCCAGGACCAGGTTTGGGAACCACTGGACAAGGGGTTCGGTAGGGAAGGGTGTTCATTGCAAAATGTATTGCCGGGTGGGGGTGGGGGGGGGCGCCTCTTGTAATTCCTCCATGTACCGGTGTCATTCATTATGGGGGTCTTTTACTAAAGTTTAGCTCGAGTTATCTGCAGCAGGGCCCATAGGAAGAAAATGAGCCCTGCTGCAGATAACTCGAGCTTAGCTTTAGTAAAAGACCCCCTGTGTGTGCTGGCTAAGGCTTTGAGTGTTTGGCGAGGAGGTCTCTGGAGTTAGAATTTTTTTCTTACCGATTTTCATCCCTCCTCCACCTCTTTTCTCTCTAAAGCAACTACAGGGTTGCCAGGCATTTGCAGATTCTGTCTAGTTCTTGTTGGTTTTCATTGACTCCTTGTCTTGCTCCGTAAAACAACAAAAAAACCCTCCCGGCATTTCTAGCCACAGAACTTTGCTTTGTCTTTCTGTGTCAATCCATTGGGTTTTTTTTTTTCCTAGTTGATGTACAGATATTTCAGGTCCGTCTTCATGTTACACTCAGGTTTAATGCAGACCTTTGCAGTTTGTGCTGTCTGGTTGTGGCCATACTCAAGTGTGTTTCAAGTAACCTAATCAGTTATCTAACATCCTGCAGTGCTTCAGCAGTATCCTAAAATAGCCCCTGTGTGGCCTTGTGACATGGAACATCGTAGGTGGGGATCACGTCCTCCCTGCCTTGTTCAGGACTGAGCCTCCTGTAGGAGTGCCCGGGTCATTTCCAGGGCAAGGTGTTTGCTTTCAGAATCACATACAGATTACTCTCTGTAATTGCAGCTTTTGCAAACTCCTCCATTGCCCTGTCCTCCCTTGCTTTTAGCTTGAGAAAACAAAACAAACCCTTTAGAGTGGAACCTGCACAGCATAACTGAACAATGACACAATTAAGTGGCACGTTTTTCTTAGCTTTCACTGATGTTGTGTTTAACCATCAGTAGGAAAATTGAGCTATGTTTTGAAGAAATAAACAAGGATGAAGATTACAGGAAGGGGTGAGATTTTATTATTAGCAGGTGGGAGCAATTGATGTTTTGCAAACTCTCATGTCATTGCTGAGTCAGAGTGGGGGAGTGGCCTAGTGGTTAGGGTGGTGGACTTTGGTCCTGGGGAACTGAGGAACTGAGTTCCATTCCCAGTTCAGGCACAGGCAGCTCCTTGTGATTCTGGGCAAGTCACTTAACCCTCCATTGCCCCATGTAAGCCGCATTGAGCCTGCCATGAGTGGGAAAGCGCGGGGTACAAATGTAACAAAAATAAAATAGATACTATTGGAGATTCTACATGGAATGTTGCTACTATTGGAGATTCTACATGGAATGTTGCTACTATTGGAGATTCTACATGGGATGTTGCTACTATTTGAGATTCTACATGGAATGTTGCTACTATTGGACACTCTACATGGAATATTGCTACTATTTGAGATTCTACATGGAATGTTGCTATTCCACTAGCAACATTCCATGTAGAAGGCTGCGCAGGCTTCTGTTTCTGTGAGTCTGTCGTCCTACACGTACGTCAGACTCACAGAAATAGAAGCCTGCGCGGCAAGGGCAGGCTTCTACATGGAATGTTGCTAGTGGAGGAGTGGCCTAGTGGTTAGGGTGGTGGACTCTGGTCCTGGGGAACTGAGGAACTGAGTTCGATTCCCACTTCAGGCACAGGCAGCTCCTTGTGACTCTGGGCAAGTCACTTAACCCTCCATTGCCCCATGTAAGCTGCATTGAGCCTGCCATGAGTGGGAAAGCGCGGGGTACAAATGTAACAAAAATAAAAAACCTAACATGCATGCATGCGCCAGCAGTTTCGCAGCTGGGTTTGCAAACTTACGCTTATGATTTTGGCCCTGAATGCAGGAGTTATAGTTTATTCTTAAAATTTTATTTAAGGTTTAAATAATAAATTCACGAGTATCCACTTGTTTAAGAAATACAGGGCAAACGGATATATAATAATCTCAAAAACAGATAAGGAAAAAAATAATACAGACCTATTTAAGGCAAAATATACACATTTAGGGAAAGGGAAATGGGACTTGATATACCGCCTTTCTGAGGTTTTTGCAACTACATTCAAAGCGGTTTACATATATTCAGGTCCTTCTTTTGTACCAGGGGCAATGGAGGGTTAAGTGACTTGCCCAGAGTCACAAGGAGCTACAGTGGGAATTGAACCCAGTTCCCCAGGATCAAAGTCCACTGCACTAACCACTAGGCTACTCCTCCACTCATTCCACCAATAAGAGCTAACCTCATCAGTGATGTCACAATGGCTTGACTGCCCAATACTCGGCTCACTTCTGATATTGTGATGTCATAAGGGAAAGGGGGAAAGGAAAATGGGACTTTATATATCGCCTTTCTGAGGTTTTTGCAACTACATTCAAAGTGGTTTACATATATTCAGGTCCTTCTTTTGTACCAGGGGCAATGGAGGGTTAAGTGACTTGCCCAGAGTCACAAGGAGCTACAGTGGGAATTGAACCCAGTTCCCCAGGATCAAAGTCCACTGCACTAACCACTAGGCTACTCCTCCACTCATTCCACCAATAAGAGCCAACCTCATCAGTGATGTCACAATGGCTTGACTGCCCGATACTCGGCTCACTTCTGATATTGTGATGTCATAAGGGAAAGGGGGAAAGGAAAATGGGACTTTATATATCGCCTTTCTGAGGTTTTTGCAACTACATTCAAAGCGGTTTACATATATTCAGGTACTTACTTTGTACCAGGGGCAATGGAGGGTTAAGTGACTTGCCCAGAGTCGCAAGGAGCTGCAGTGAGAATCAAACTCAGTTTTCCCAGTCCACTGCACTAACCACTAGGCTACCCCTCCTTAGACCATAGTAACATGGGGAACTGACTCCATAACATAGGAGAAATATATGGTATAGAAGAAAAGGCCTAGTCAGAGCACCCCGCAGATGATCTCATTCAACCATAAGATATTAACTGACTCTAGAGAACTTTTTCAGGTCAATAAAAAACTTTAGATGTTCCGGTTCAAAAAATGTATACTTAGGTAAAGAATCATACATTTACATGGATGTGCAAGAAGGAAATGTAGTACCCAATGCCTTAACATTCTCTCTCAAGTCCAGGAAATGTTTCCTGTTCTCCTGAGTGGTTTTAGACAGGGCCGGTCAAACCCGGTAAGCGAGGTAAGCACCGCAGGGGGGCGCCTGCCTTCAAGGGCGCCGCTGCGGTGCTGCGCCACCATACCGCGCCGCCCTTGGGGCTTTAAATCTTTAATTTACCTCTGTCCCAGCAGCCGCGTCATTTGAAAGCCCTGCCCCATCTCTAGCCTTCCCTCCCTTCATGAGTTCGTTCCGCAGAGTCCCGCCTTCTGATGTCATTTCCTCGAGGGTGGGACTCAGGGAACAAACTTACGAAGGGAGGGGAGGCTAGAGACGGGGCAGGGCTTTCAAATGACGCAGCTGCTGGGACGGAAGTAAATTAAAAAAGACAAACCACGCAGGGAAGAAAAAGGGGGGTGTTGGGGGGGAGAAGAGGGCGGGCAGGTGGCCATAAATGGGAGGGAGATGGGGGCAAAGGGTGGGAGAAGAGAGAAAGGAGATGTGGGGGGGGGGGGGGGGGGGGGCCGCCGCGTGCGCGCCAACTCATAGTCTGCAGGGGGGCGCCAGAGACCCTAGGACCGGCCCTGGTTTTAGATGCATCAGGATACAGCCACACTCTCTCACCACAAAATGGCAGTAGAAAGTTTTTAAAGAAAAGTCTCAGAATCCCATTTAGATCTTGTAAAAAAAAACAAACAAAAAAAAACAAATAGGGTAGGTCTCTGACACCTCAGTCATTGAATCTTCCAATTTAGTAGTCAAATTCTTCAACTCATCTTGCACCCATCCAGGATCATCCATAGTTTCGCCAACCACTTTTTTTTTTTGTTTGTTTAATAGGTATATAATAATTTTATTAACCAGAGGAATTGAGTCTGAGGAAACTTTTAAAATTTTCATCAAGAAATATTTTGTTATAGTTGTGTTTTAAAAAGAAAATACATGCACAGCATCTGGAAAGAAGGACTTCTATTCTGCTCAGGGTATTTATATACCTGTTAAAATCAACAAAGGAATGGATCCTAAGGAGCTTAGCCGAGATTGGGTGGCAGAGCTGGTGGCGGGAGGCGGGGATAGTGCTGGGCAGACTTATACGGTCTGTGCCACAGCTGGTGGTGGGAGGCGGGGATAGTGCTGGGCAGACTTACACGGTCTGTGCCAGAGCCGGAGGTGGGACTGGTGGTTGGGGGGCGGGGATAGTGCTGGGCAGACTTATACGGTCTGTGCCACAGCCGGTGGTGGGAGGCGGGGCTGGTGGTTGGGAGGCGGGGATAGTGCTGGGCAGACTTACACGGTCTGTGCCCTGAAAAAGACAGATACAAATCAAGGTAAGATATACACAAAAAGTAGCACATATGAGTTTATCTTGTTGGGCAGACTGGATGGACCATGCAGGTCTTTTTCTGCCGTCATTTACTATGTTACTATATTTACTAAGCGGCGCTATGGGCGCATTAGCGTTCTTAACCCACGTAAATGGTTTACGCGCATTAAACGCTAATGCACCCATAGAAATGTATAGGCGCGTTGGTGTTTAGCGTGCCTTAAATTTACAGGCGCATTAAAAACGCTAACGCACCTTAGTAAACATACCCCCAAGTGTAAAACAAAAACTAGTCATTCAAGTATTTATCGAAAAGATAAGTTTTCAGTCTCTTGCGGAATTGTAAATAACTAGAAATCACACGAACTTGCACAGGTATGGAATTCCACAACTTACTATTCTGAAGAGAAAAAGAACCATCGTGGATTCTTGTATAATGAATTTTCCTAACAGATGGGAACCCCAACAGCAAAGTGGATCAGAAGCGATAGCAACAGCATACGCACGTGGAACGTGTGTGCCAACTTTATGCCACCTGCACGTAGGTATATGGCATAAAGTAGCATGAAGTGGCATGGTGCAAGTATTTTATAAAAACATGCATGTATAAAAGAGCTTATACATATAAATGCGGACATGGGACTAAATTTCCATAAATACCGCCTAAAAAATAGGCACAAAAAACAGCTTGATGCTATTCCTTAAACAGCGCTTAAAGGTAGGCGTCGTTTTGTAAAATAGCGCTTAATGCTGGGAACAGTGGCTACATTTAGGCGCCACCGTTTACACTGATGAAACCTTGGTGTAAATCTCTGTGCCTAAATTAGGTGCGCATCCCCTTTATTTTATAACAATGGGTATAAATTAAAGGAATGTCCCTGATCTGCTCATGACCCTCACGTGGCCACACCCCCTTTTTGGACCCGCACATAATGCTTAAATCCAGTTAGCAGCAATAATTGCTTGTTAATCTCTATCCGTATGAATTGGCTCATTAGTCAATTAAATTGCGTGCTTAAATTTGCGCCCACAATTTTTAACAACTTTTATAGAATGTGGGGGATGATGTGCACCAACTTTGAAGAAGTGTAAATGTGTGTGAACATTTGCATGCTACTGGAGCTGCCTCTGGGAACTTATAATACCAAAGGCATTGATAGGCTTAAAATGGACATCTTTTTAGCACTCCTTGCATAGGTGCCCTCTACATCCAGCCATTAAAGGCTTGATTTTATGACCCGTAATTGTAGGGCTCCAAAGGGAGGACTGGTATAAAGTCCCCAGCTGAGGAATTCAGGTGTGATGACTGACTGGGCTGAGCTGAGAGAAGGATGTGAAATTAAGGAGAAACTTCTCAGATGGCTGCAAATAAAGGGTTATGGTGCCATAATTCAGCATAGCCTAGTTTCGGTCTGAACTGGAAGCCCAACACCTTCCATGTTTCCTTTGATCTTTACATGCCCTGTACCTTTTGGTGCTTTTAAGAATTTTTTCCCCCCTTGTTTTTGTCTTACCCAAGTTCTATCCATCTTCCTTTCTGTTTCTCTTTTTGATCTCCTCTCTTCCTCCTGTCCCTTCAGCTGTTTTACTTGCTCTGTCTTATTTAGTGGATACCATTATCCCTTTTCTCATATGGGTAATGGGGAGAATGGGGATGGTACATCTTAACATAGTAACATAGTAGATGATGGCAGAAAAAGACCTTCACGGTCCATCCAGTCTGCCCAACAAGATAAACTCGTATGTGCTACTTTTTGTGTATACCTTACCTTGATTTGTACCTGTGATTTTCAGGGCACAGACCGTATAAGTCTGCCCAGCACTATCCCCGCCTCCCAACCACCAGCCCCGCCTCCCACCACCGGCTCTGGCACAGACCGTATAAGTCTGCCCAGCATTTTCCCTGTCTCCCAACCACCAGCCCCGGCACAGACCGTATAAGTCTTCCCAGCACTATCCCCGCCTCCCAACCACCAGCCCCGCCTCCCACCACCGGCTCTGGTACACACCGTATAAGTCTGGCCAGCACTATCCCCGCCTCCCAACCACCAGCCCCGCCTCCCACCACTGGCTCTGGCACAGACCTTATAAGTCTTCCCAGCACTATCCCCGCCTCCCAACCACCCAATCTCGGCTAAGCTCCTGAGGATCCATTCCTTCTGAACAGGATTAAAGAGGAACCACCTGAAGGGTGGAGGAGCGAGAACACCCCTACGGACAGTCACAGGAAAACACAAGCATCTTGATGCTTTACAGGTAGGATTTGTGAAACAATTTTCAATATTTAAAAAAACAAAATGATCACCCACCTATTTGGAGATCCTTTTATTCTTCCCAACCCGATGGAAGTTGGAAAGAATTATACAAAACAGGTATAGGATGCCTTTGTCTATCTGGAGACAAAATAACTCAACAGAATGGGATGAAACTTGTCACGTGAGAAAAACCATTAAAAAAAAAAAAAAGGACAATATCAATCTTGAAAATGTGCCAAATCAGATTAAGGGTTCCAAAGAAGTAGATTTAAATTTTAGATTTATTTATTTATATCATGTTTATGTCTAAACAGCATACAGAAATTGCATACATAAAGGAAAAGCATAAATCTCCAAACTAGGCCTTGCAAAAATGACCCGGTGCATTTCTGTGGGATAAGTGTTACCAGCTGCTGTAGCAAACAAAGCTTTTTATACAGTGAAACAGAGCAGTTCGACAATTCCTCCTTTCAGACTGCCTTCTCCTGTTCTCTACTGTCCCTGCCCCCCAAGTATTATCCCCTGTAACTATTCTACCACTGTACAAACTGAGCCATCCTAAAAGCTACTGCCTGCAAACTGCTCCACCACCCTGCGTCTAACTGCCTCACCCCAGCTGCCATAAGCCTATCCGCTGTAAGAATGAGTTGCATAGCTAAGCCTTCTAGGTATCTCCTAAGATCCATATACACTCGAAAAAAATAATAGACTACATTTCAATACTAAGAGCTCATAAAATGTTGCTGGAAGAAAAAAAATGGAGGACATTTCATCCTACAGTGAGTGGCTACAGCTTAAATTAGAAAAGGGGAAAAATTAGTCAAGTCAGCTGGTGGTGGGAGGCGGGACTGGTGGTTGGGAGGCGGGGGGGGATAGTGCTAGGCAGACTTATAGGGTCTGTGCCGGAGCCGGTGGTGGGAGGCGGGACTGGTGGTTGGGAGGCGGGGATGGTGCTGGGCAGACTTATAAGGTCTGTGCCGGAGCCGGTGGTGGGAGGCGGGACTGGTGGTTGGGAGGCGGGGATGGTGCTGGGCAGACTTATATGGTCTGTGCCAGAGTCAGTGGTGGGAGGCGGGACTGGTGGTTGGGAGGGGGGAATGGTGCTGGGCAGACTTATAAGGTCTGTGCCAGAGCCGGTGGTGGGAGGCGGGACTGGTGGTTGGGAGGCGGGGATGGTGCTGGGCAGACTTATAAGGTCTGTGCCGGAGCCGGTGGTGGGAGGCGGGACTGGTGGTTGGGAGGCGGGGATGGTGCTGGGCAGACTTATAAGGTCTGTGCCGGAGTCAGTGGTGGGAGGCGGGACTGGTGGTTGGGAGGGGGGAATGGTGCTGGGCAGACTTATACGGTCTGTGCCGGAGCCGGTTGTGGGAGGTGGGACTGGTGGTTGGGAGGGGGGAATGGTGCTGGGCAGACTTATAAGGTCTGTGCCGGAGCCGGTGGTGGGAGGCGGGACTGGTGGTTGGGAGGGGGGAATGGTGCTGGGCAGACTTATAAGGTCTGTGCCGGAGCCGGTGGTGGGAGGCGGGGATGGTGGTTGGGAGGAGGGGATAGTGCTGGGCAGACTTATACGGTCTGTGCCCTGAAAAGGACAGGTACAAATCAAGGTAAGATATACACAAAAAGTAGCACATATGAGTTTATTTGTTGGGCAGACTGGATGGACCGTGCAGGTCTTTTTCTGCCGTCATCTGCTATGTTGCTATGTAATCATTTAGAACATATACCCTAACATTAACACAGATGGAACCACAACCTATACGTTCATTAATTAGGATTTATTTACTGCCTTTATAAGAATTCACTCAAGGCGGTGTACAGTATAAGAATAAATCAAAAATAAGCAATTGACAATTACAGCAGTAAAAATATTCAAATAACAATACAAAGTATGGCATAGTATACTACTTACAATGTCAACACAGTATGTAATAGAACATTTTAATAGCGTAGGGTATAAGCAAAGACGGAAAGGTAAGAGGAGTTAGAAAATAAGGTGACTAATTTAAAGAAAGTTGCTCATAAGGTTGGAGAGATGATTAAATTTGTTATCTCAGCTATGGTAGGAGTGGATAAACACGTCCTTCTGCAGTATGTGCAGCCCGTATCACTCCTTGTGTGTATGAGTGAGACCAGCAAGTTAGTTACTTCTTCCATTAAAGGCTTGGTTGAAGAGCCAAACTTTCACCTGCTTCCTGAAGTAGAGGTAGTCTTGTGTTAAGCAAAGCCGAGTGCATTCCAGAGTGTGGGGGCTACTCTGGAGAAAGCTCTCTTGCGGGTATCGCATCGTGTAATGTCTTTTGGAGAGGGTGTGGTTAGGGATACCCCTTGGGGAGGACCGTACATATAAAAACAGCCCACAACCAACAACCTACAGGCAGGCAACACAGGCATACATACTCACATAGGACTAAATTCCAGAAATAGCTCTGAGCGCTAAGTTCCATTCTATAAATGGCACTTTAGGCTGGGAGCTATGACTATGGTCACGAGGATTTACCCTGATTAAATCCTCCTGCCTAATTAGGTGTGGACCACCCTGAAGGAACACACCTGATTCTTCCATGGCCACACCCCCTTTTTGGACCCATGCATAAAATTTATGCATGGATAAATCCAAATTCCAATTAGCACAGATAATTGATATGGCTCAATTATTGGTTCTAATTGGTTTGCTATTCAATTAAATTGCACACGCAAAGTGGTTAGGGTGGTGGACTTTGGTCCTGGGGAACTGAGCTCGATTCCCACTTCAGGCACAGGCAGCTCCTTGTGACTCTGGGCAAGTCACTTAACCCTCCATTGCCCCATGTAAGCCGCATTGAGCCTGCCATGAGTGGGAAAGCGCAGGGTACAAATGTAAAAAAAATCAAATAGATACTATTGGAGATTCTACATGGAATGTTGCTACTATTGGAGATTCTATATGGAATGTTGCTATTCCACTAGCAACATTCCATGTAGAAGGCTGCGCAGGCTTCTGTTTCTGTGAGTCTGACGTCCTGCACGTATGTGCAGGACGTCAGACTCACAGAAGCAGAAGCCTGTGCGGCCACATTGGTGATCTGCAAGGGCCGACTTCTACATGGAATGTTGCTAGTGGAATAGCAACATTCCATGTCGAATCTTAAATAGTAGCAACAGTGGAGGAGTGGCCTAGTGGTTAGGGTCCCGAGGAACTGAGTTCGATTCCCACTTCAGGCACAGGCAGCTCCTTGTGACTCTGGGCAAGTCACTTAACCCCCCATTGCCCCATGTAAGCCACATTGAGCCTGCCATGAGTGGGAAAGTGCGGGGTGCAAATGTAACAAAAATTGCGCGTGCATTCTTAGTGCTATATATAGAATTCAGGAGATAATGTAGTTGGAAAGAATTACATGAGCCATGCTGTGCACTCTTTTCTCACTTGTTCTTCAAAAATCATGTTTGCATTTTCCTTTTGAAAAGTAAATTTACCCTTGTCTAGAGTTCTTTTTAGTACTGGGTCTTCAAAATCCAACATCTGTTCAGCCTTCCTTTGGAAAGGGAAAGGGATTGGCTAAGAGGGAAGCTGCAAGTTGTAAACCTTTTGGGACTGGTAAAGCTATGGAAAACTCTGAGGATAGTTCTGATGGGATGGCCATTTGGATAATTCAAAGGTAAACATCCTATATGACCCGAAGTGGTCTTTTTTTTTTTTTTATCTAGATAACTTGTTTACTTGAGATGCAATATAAAAACCAAATAGGTTTTGCAAAGGAGAAACAAATTTATCTACAAGTTAGTTGCAAGCTTGTAAGTCTCCTTTTGTTCATTTGTTGAAGAAAGAACCCCCCTACCCTTTACACAATGTAAAGGGAGAACTGTCTGTGTCAAGAGTTTAAGCTGTTTCGGGAAGTGTGGCTGATGATTGAAACTGAAGCATTACAGGCGCAATTCATCTTGGTGGCCAGGGAATAACAGAAGGGCGTGAGTGGCACCGGCTGGGAGCAGACACAGACATACGGGGCCATCATCAAACTAATTGTTGTTTGAATTACCTGTTATGATCCGATGACAAATCTGCCATGTTCCTGCCACTAGAGCAGAAAATGTAGCTTGAATTGGCGTGATGTTAGCGAGGGTAAACTGTACTTCAACAAGATGGATAAACCCAATTATTGGGCAGACCTGTAGAGAGAAAATCCATTTAAATCTGGTAATGTTAAGCAGAGCTGTTCTTAATTCATTTGAGCCCAATTTGTGAATGATGTATGAGTGTTGGTAGACATTAGTCAAGAGGGAGAAGAGGTTTGGGGAAAGAGAGAGAAGGTCTGTACCAGTGGTTTCGTGTCGTTACCCCCCCCCCCCCCCCCACCACAACTGGTAGGGAAGCTATAACGTTTACAGTAGCAGATACTAATGGCTTTTCTTGCCTGAAATGACAAAAAGATGTACTAACCGCAGTTGTAGAAGCAGCTCTGTGCAAATGAACCAATAGAAAACTACATGAGGCAGAAAGAGGGGCAGTGTTTTTCTTAAATGCTATTGATGGCCCAGATAGAGAAGTTAAATGTCTACGGAATGCTGCAGTGGCTTTCATTTGCTTGATAAATTTTCACGTTTTTTTTTTCCTTTTTGAAAGAAAAAAAGTGCAGGATTATGAAATGTGGATTGTTGCCATATTTTTTATTTTCCCTAATGGGCAGTGTATCTAAGAGGTCATCAATTTTGTGAGCAAGTTCATT
Source organism: Microcaecilia unicolor (assembly GCF_901765095.1). Lineage (NCBI taxonomy): Eukaryota > Metazoa > Chordata > Amphibia > Gymnophiona > Siphonopidae > Microcaecilia > Microcaecilia unicolor. Next base: position 20,021,930 of record NC_044035.1, on the reverse strand, counting down.
GTTCTAATAATATCTTGTTTTTTCCTTCTTAATTGCTTGACCAAAGTGAACTGGCTGTCACAGGAAGAAAAGTTGTGTGATTTTTAAGGATTGAGGAATTATTATTATTATTTTTTTAAACTTTATTTTCCATCTCCCCTCTCGTACTACTCATTGCTACAGGGATTGAGTACAGGCCAGAGCTACAGAGGTAAAAATGTATCAACTATATCCTGAGCCTGACCTATTTTTAAGCTCTCGGGCAGTGGTTCCCAGACTTGGTTTTTATTTATTTATTTTTGTTACATTTGTACCCCGCGCTTTCCCACTCATGGCAGGCTCAATGCGGCTTACATGGGGCAATGGAGGGTTAAGTGACTTGCCCAGAGTCACAAGGAGCTGCCTGTGCCTGAAGTGGGAATCGAACTCAGTTCCTCATGACCAAAGTCCACCACCCTAACCACTAGGCCACTCCTCCACTGTTGCTACTAGTTGAGATTCTACATGGAATGTTGCTATTCCACTACACGTACGTGCAGGACGTCAGACTAACAGAAACCGAAGCCTGCGCAGCCTTCTACATGGAATGTTGCTAGTGGAATAGCAACATTCCATGTAGAATCTCCAACAGTAGCAACATTCCATGTAGAATCTCCAATAGTATCTATTTTATTTTTGTTACATTTGTACCCTGCGCTTTCCCACTCATGGCAGGCTCAATGCGGCTTACATGGGGCAATGGAGGGTTAAGTGACTTGCCCAGAGTCACAAGGAGCTGCCTGTGCCTGAAGTGGGAATCGAACTCAGTTCCTCAGTTCCCCAGGACCAAAGTCCACCACCCTAACCACTAGGCCACTCCTCCACTCTGCAATGAATATTCATGAAATTTGGCTTGCATGCACTACTTGCATATTCAGAGCGGATAATCTCAAAAATACCGGACTGTGCTGGCTACATAATAAATAGAAGTGTGCATCTAAAAAATGCAGTACCCTCTTCATAAAGATACACAGCATGTGGACCGGACAGGTCTTTATCTGCCGTCATCTACTATGTTACTATCAGGCTTATTTTCGAAAGTGATCGCCGGCGATCTTCTAACATAAATCGGGAGATGGCCGGCGATCTCGCAAAAGTGGCAAAATCGGTATAATCAAAAGCTGCTTTTTTGACACCATTGCTGCTTTCCCGTTGCCGAGCCGGTGAAAGTCCAAGGGGGCGTGTCGGTGGCGTAGCGAAGGCGGGGCATGGGCGTGGCTACCAGATGGCCGGCTTTCGCGGATAATGGGGAAAAAAAAGTGACGTTAATCAGTATTTCGCCGGGTTTACTTGGTCCTTTTATTTTCACGACTAAACCTCAAAAAGGTGCCCCCAACTCACCAGATGACCACCGGAAGAAATGGGGGATGACCTCCCCATACTCCCCCAGTGGTCACCAACCCCCTCCCACACTAAAAAAATAAAAATAAAAACCTTTTTTGCCAGCCTGTATGCCAGCCTCAAATGTCATACCCAGCTCCATCACAGCAGTATGCAAGTCCCTGGAGCAGTTTTTAATGGGTGCAGTGCACTTCAGGCAGGCAGGCAGACCATCTCCATCCCCCCTCTACCTGTTACACTTGTGGTGCTAAGTGTTGAGCCCTCCAAACCCCCCCAAAACCCACTGTACCCACATGTAGGTGCCCCCTTCACCCATAAGGGCTATGTTAATGGTGTAGAGTTGTGAGGAGTGGGTTTGGGGGGGGATTTGGGGGGCTCAGCACCCAAGGGAAGGGAGCTATGTATCTGGGAGCAATTTGTGTTTTTTTTTTTTTTTTTTTTTTAGAAGTGCCCAGTTGGTGTCCTGGCATGTCAGGGAGACCAGTGCACTACAAATGCAGGCTCCTCCCATGACCATATGCCTTGGATTTCAACGGGTTTGAGATGGCCGGCATTTTTTTCCATTATCGCTGAAAAACAAAACCGGCGATCTCAAACCCGGCGAACTCTGGCATTTAGCCGGGCCAAACCGTCTTATCGAAAGAAAAGATTGCCGGCCATCTTTTTCGATAATACGGTTCTGGCCAGCTGTTGCGCTGCCGCCAAAATAGATCACCGGCGATCTATTTCGCCGGCGACGTTCGATTATGCCCCTCTATGTGGACTGGAAGGAAAAAGCCTCAAAGAGCTCCAGGTCCATAGACTAGAATACATAACATGCTCCAGATTAAATAAACGTGTAGAGCTTTGCTCTTCATCATCGGCAAAAAAAGCCCCTTTTACCACGTGTTTTTAGTGTCCATCAAAACTAGGGCAAAAATCACTGCTTCACAAAGCTTAAACACAGTGCACTTATATGTAGTATCTTTGAGCCCTTCTCTTCACAATAGAGATCCCTGGACTAACGGCGACCAGCGTTTCGCTTTGCTTCTTCAGGGCCCATAAATATTTAGGGCAGCAGTAGAGAGTGGAGGCGTGGCCTAGTGGTTAGGGTGGTGGACTTTGGTCCTGGGGAACTGAGTTCGATTCCCACTTCAGGCACAGGCAGCTCCTTGTGACTCTGGGCAAGTCACTTAACCCTCCATTGCCCCACGTAAGCCGCATTGAGCCTGCCATGAGTGGGAAAGCGCAGGGTACAAATGTAACAAAAATAAAATAGATACTATTGGAGATTCTACATGGAATGTTGCTACTATTGGAGATTCTACATGGAATGTTGCTATTGCACTAGCAACATTCCATGGAGAAGGCTGCGCAGGCTTCTGTTTCTGTGAGTCTGACGTCCTGCACATACGTGCAGGACGTCAGACTCACAGAAGCAGAAGCCTGCGCGGCCACATTGGTGATCTGCAAGGGCCGACTTCTACATGGAATGTTGCTAGTGGAATAGCAACGTTCCATGTAGAATCTCAAATAGTAGCAACAGTGGAGGAGTGGCCTAGTGGTTAGGGTGGTGGACTCTGGTCCAGAGGAACTGAGTTTGATTCCCACTTCAGGCACAGGCAGCTCCTTGTGACTCTGGGCAAGTCACTTAACCCTCCATTGCCCCATGTAAGCCGCATTGAGCCTGCCATGAGTGGGAAAGCGCGGGGTACAAATGTAACAAAAATAAAATAGATACTATTGGAGATTCTACATGGAATGTTGCTACTATTGGAGATTCTACATGGAATGTTGCTATTGCACTAGCAACATTCCATGGAGAAGCCTGCGCGGCCACATTGGTGATCTGCAAGGGCCGACTTCTACATGGAATGTTGCTAGTGGAATAGCAACATTCCATGTAGAATCTCAAATAGTAGCAACAGTGGAGGAGTGGCCTAGTGGTTAGGGTGGTGGACTCTGGTCCTGGGGAACTGAGGAACTGAGTTCGATTCCCACTTCAGGCACAGGCAGCTCCTTGTGACTCTGGGCAAGTCACTTAACCCTCCATTGCCCCATGTAAGCCGCATTGAGCCTGCCATGAGTGGGAAAGTGCGGGGTACAAATGTAACAAAAATAAATAAAAATAATAATACTTATTCAGCAAAGACATCCCTCAAAAATGCATCAAGACCAATACTTATTGCTATTGCTTATCTCTCACTTATCAAAACAGCGCCATACTACTACTACTACTACTCAACATTTCTAGACCGCTACTAGGGTTACGCAGCGCTGTACAATTTAACAAAGAGAGACAGTCCCTGCTTAAAGAGCTTACAATCTAATAGACAAGTGAACGGTCGGTCCGATAGGGGCAGTCAAATTGGGGCAGTCTGGATTCACCGAACGGTAAGGGTTAGGTGCCGAACGCAGCATTGAAGAGGTGGGCTTTAAGCAAAGACTTGAAGACGGGCAGGGAGGGGGCTTGGCGTAAGGGTTCAGGAAGGTTGTTCCAAGCATAGGGTGAGGCGAGGCAGAATGAGTGGAGCCTGGAGTTGGCGGTGGTGGAGAACCAATTGATTCAAAGCAGCATTTAGCAACAGAGGAGAATGCAGCCTGATGTGTAACCACTTTCTCTCGCTTTCTGTAGCCTTTGGAGGGGGGGGGGGGGGGGGGGGGGGTGGTGTTAACACTATGACAGTTTCCGCATCCACATCTTGGCCAGGTTCTCTGGTTTTCTATAGTGGTTTCACAGGAAGGGGGTGGGTTTCGGAGGCTACTGTTCTTGCCGAGAGCCATGCTTTCATGGATTCAGTACTACTAAAATCCAGTACAAATGCTTTATTCAAAGCATGGAAAGTTCCTGCATCACATATTTTCATAGGAAGTGATGGATAGCAATGCATGTTTTTTTCCTTGGTTAAGTTCTTATTCATATAGTAAGTGCTTTTAAGCCGGATTCCTTGCAGATTTCTCCGTCACATCTCACCAGAATTGCCACAGTGGTCTGCACGCTGCCTGTTTCTGCTTCCAGCGCCGGCCTGTCTTCTGGACGTACTCCAAACTGCTTAACCACAGATCTTTTCCTTCGCACTCCCAGGCATTTTTATTTTGCTTACAAGAAAATTTAATTTGCAGTGCATAGGGAATCGCTTTGAAAAGCCATATGGTTGATTGTCCTATCTGAGATAACTGTGAATGCCTCTGTTTTTGTAGGGCATTTTTTTCTTTAACAAATTCACTTGAAATGTTTCTGTATGTGAAGCCTCTTGTGCATTTGGTTGGATAAAGAGCAGGAATGAGACTTGTACTTCATATACTGATGCATCAGACACTGTTGTGGGTTGCTCCTGTGAGATTGTCTTTTGTCTGTCTTGCCAGTGTAGCAACTTCCAAATATTTGATTTTTGTGTAGTTCTTTTTTGCATGTACTCTCCAGCATAAGAAAGGGGGGAGGGGGGATTTAATGTACCGCCCTTCTGTGGTGAGAAACAAGCTGGTTTACATATTTACATAGTAACATAGTAGATGATGGCAGAGACAGACCTGTACGGTCCATCTAGTCTGCCCAACAAGATAAAACTCATATGTGCTGCTTTATGTGTATACCTGACTTTGATTTGTATCTGCCATTTTCAGGGCACAGACCGTAGAAGTCTGCCCAGCACTAGCCCCGCCTCCCACCACCGGCTCTGCCACCCAATCTCCGCTAAGCTTCTGTGGATCCATTGCTTCTGAACAGGATTCCTTTATGTTTATCCTACGCATTTTTGAATTCCGTTACCGTTTTCATCTGTTAAGTGGCTTGTCCAGAGTCACAAGGAGCTGCAGTGGGACTCAACTCAGTTCCCTGGTTCTCATTTTGGTGGAGGAGTGGCCTAGTGGTTAGGGTGGTGGACTTTGGACCTGAGGAACTGAGTTTGATTCCCACTTCAGGCACAGGTAGCTCCTTGTGACTCTGGGCAAGTCACTTAACCCTCCATTGCCCCATGTAAGCCGCATTGAGCCTGCCATGAGTGGGAAAGCGCAGGGTACAAATGTAACAAAAATAAAATAGATACTATTGGAGATTCTACATGGAATGTTGCTACTATTGGAGATTCTACTTGGAGATTCTACGTGGAATTTTGCTACTATTGGAAATTCTACATGGAATGTTGCTACTATTGGAGATTCTACATGGCATGTTGCTACTATTGGAGATTCTACATGGAATGTTGCTACTATTGGAGATTCTACATGGAATGTTGCTATTCCACTAGCAACATTCCATGTAGAAGGCTGTGCAGGCTTCTGTTTCTGTGAGTCTGACGTCAGACTCACAGAAGCAGAAGCCTGCGCGGCCACATTGGTGGTCTGCAAGGGCCGACCTCTACATGGAATGTTGCTAGTGGGACTCTGGGCAAGTCACTTAACCCTACATTGCTCCAGGTACAAATAAGTACCTGTATACAATATGTAAGCCGCATTGAGCCTACCAAGAGTGGGAAAGCGCGGGGTACAAATGTAACGAAATAAATAAATAAATTTTCTGCTGCACTAACCGTTAGGCTACTCCTCCACTCCATCTATTAATCATAGATGTGGTGTGGCCGATGCTTGGAAAGGATAAATGGCTTGCTTAGGTGAAGTGGAGTGGGACATAATTCTGGGATATCTAGCTTGCAGTTCTGAGCTGCTGCCTTTTCTTTTGTTGTTTTTAAATGTTTATCCAACAGTATGCAACAATATTACAAACGGGTAACAAATCTGAAATCATAGTGTATCCAACGGATTACTACATTTTGAAATTCTATCTCCCTTCCACCACCCCCCCCCCCCCCAAATCCCCATATAGTCATCATAGAAACTAGACAGGTCATGATTGGCTAATCCCGTTAAACAAGTTAACAAATTAAACTCAAGTTGTCTGGGTAGCTTTGTTCCATGTAATGCAAATATCCCATATCTTATGATAGTTATACTTCACCATTTATTAATTCAGTATACTTTATATCAATGAATATTACAAACCTAAAATTGCAACAGCCTACATGCAATACCACTCTTACTCTCACATACATACCATTTCCTACGTGGAGACTTATTAGTTAGCAGTCTCCACGTCAGTGGCGTAGCCACAGGTGGGCTTGGGTGGGCCAGGGCCCACCCATTTATGGCTCAGGACCACCCAACAGTAGCACATGTTTAGTGGTAACTGGTGGAAATCCCAAGCTCCGCCAGCTGAAGATTTTCCCCTGATGGTAACAAAAACGCTACTGTCCACGACATCGGCACCTGCGCCTACTCAGTTTTCAGTGCATACCTGCTGCCAAGGTGGAAAGGAGCGTTTTACTACTACTACTACTACTACTTAACATTTCTAGAGCGCTACTAGGGTTACGCAGCGCTGTACAAATTAACAAATAAGGACAGTCCCTGCTCAGAAGAGCTTACAATCTAAAGGACGAAATGTCAAGTTGGGGTAGTTAAGCTGGGGGTCCCACCAGCTGAGATATATATTTTTTTTTTTGGGGGGGGGGAACACTTGGTGTCCACCCAATTCTTGCTTAGGCCCACCCAAAATCTGTTGTCTGGCTACGCCCCTGCTCCACGTAGGAAATGGTATGTATGTGAGAGTATGAGTGGTATGCATGTAGCCTGTTGCAATTTTAGGTTTGTAATATTCATTGATATAAAGTATACTGAATTAATAAATGGTGAAGTATAACTGTGGAATTGTTGATATATTTAATATTTAGTACAGTTATTGAGCGTTTGATTAACCCAGGATTAATATATTGTGGATATCTTATGATAGGATACAATTCTGCCATTTTTTTGAAGCATCGGGCAATAATAGTCTACCTTTTTGAAAACTGTCTCAAGCGGTACAGAGCAGACTGTCTACATAGTTGAACTAAGACAGATTTAGCTGCTCTAAAAATATGTCACTAGTTTATGAATTTCTTTTGAGATGCCCACATCTTAGTTATTTGTTGCATTTGTATCCCACGTTTTCCCACCTTTTTGCAGGCTCAGTGTGGCTTACATTATGCCTTAATGACGATCGCCATTTCCGGAATGAGAAACACAAAATAGTGTTACATTGACGTTCATAAATGTTGAAGTAAATTATAAAGTGCGTTGGATATACAGATCAATTCAGGCATGAGAGATAAGGGGGTGATGCGTTAATGTTCATTGGTGAAAATTGATTGAAGCAGTCAGGTGTATAGAATTCGGTTTTATCTGGTTTTGGTAGAGTTTTGATGTTAGGTCGTCATTTATGATGGCTCATTATGGTATACTAGTAAAAAAGCCCCGTTTCTGATGCAAATGAAACGGGGGCTAGCAATGTTTTCTTCTGTGTGCATGTGGGATTGTGTGTGTCCCTGCCCTCTGGCCTCTCTCCCCTCCCCCCTCTGAGTCCTTCACTGTTACAGAGCCAGCGATTTGATTTCGTGCTCTGCTGTTTTCCTTCACTGACTGAGTTACAGAGAAGGCGGGGCAGACACTCATAGGGAAACCGGATATCTCGCCCCCTTCACACTTCCGGCTGGAGGCTTCATAGAACGTTGGTGTTGCTTTTTATGTAGAGAGATCTTTTTGAACAGGTTGGCCTTTAGTAATTTCCGGAAGGCTGTTAGGTCGTGCATAGTTTTTAAGGCCTTTGGTAGTGCATTCCATAGTTGCGTGCTGATGTAGGAGACGCTAGATGCATATATTGATTTACCTTGCAAGGCTTCGTTCCGTTTCTGTGAGTCTGACGAAAAGGCAATAAGGCAAAGTTCAAAAGTTAGTTCCGCTGCACGTCTTAAGTTCCGGTCACGGGTGAGCCGGCCAATGCTGCGGGTGATCCTCTGCGATTTAGGATGGATACGTCTGGGCCTTTCACTGCTAGGCTGCACATCCTTCCCTGGTGGTGATGGAGGAGATTGTGACACAATATCCAGAAACATTTGTTGTGCTTCCTTCAATGTCTCGAACACATGTAACATCCCCTCCAAATAAATGTGAGCACAAATGGGTGTTGCCAAGAGTATTTTAGATCCTTTTCCCGCAGGTATTTAGTGAAGGGTTTAAGTTCATTCCTGAGTCGGTGCAGCCAGATCTCGATACACCTGGCCTTCGCCAGAACGACTTCTTTGGTCTTGTAATCTGAGAATCGAGCAATAATATATTGAGAGAGTTTCACTCGATGTGCCCTATGGGTTTATTTGATCTGGGGAAATTATCTGGTCACCTTCCAATAGGAGCACACCAGAGATCTTATGTACCACAGCTTCACAGGTCTTATAATTGGCATTTTTCAGGTATCCCCCGAATACTGATATTAGAGTGGTGGCTCTAATTTTCCAAATCTTCTACTTTATCTATCAAGTGGAGCTAATCAGTGTGATGATTGGTCACGGAGGCATCCAACATAGTAACGGCCTCTTGTTCTTCCAGCCTTGTTTGAGTCTTCCACTCTCTGTCCCAACTCTGACCTTCCCCCAGAGGTCAGCGGCTAATGTGGAGAGTTTGTTTATTGTCACTTACCAAAAATAGTACCAAGCAATTTTACAATATCAATAAAATTAAAACAAAAAATAAAACATAAACAATACAATACAATAAGAATGCCAATTAGTGACAGAAAAGCCTAACCCAAGCAAAACACACTTTAAAAACAAACAAATAAAATATCAACTTAAAACAAATCAATAGTTTGCAGAGTCCAGCCTGAGCACTCCTCATGAATTCCCATCAGGAAAGGCCTTCTGAAAAAGCAGTTTTCATCAGCTCCATAAATGTTTTGACATTAAGCTCCTCCCAAAGCATCCTAGCAGCTCATTCCACAACTGTGGAGCCAATCAAAAAAATCACGCCTTATGTATCCACTGGTACACTGCTTTGTCCTGGCTAGGCATGGCCAGCTTGCATTCCCCCAAGGTACGTAACAACCTATTTGAGATCTTACCAGCCAGCTCATTTTCGAAAGAGAAGGGCGGCCATCTTCCGACACAAATTGGGAGATGGCCGCCCATCTCCTAAAGCCGCTCAAATCGGTATAATCGAAAGCCGATTTTTTGACACCCTCGCCGGTGTTCCGTCGCGGAAGCAGCCAAACTTCAAGGGGGCGTGTTGGCAGTGTACAGAAGGCCGGACATGGGCGTGCTTATGAGATGGCCGGCTTCAGCTGATAATGGAAAAAAGAAAGCTGGCCCTGACGAGAATTTGGTCTGTTTTATTTGGTCCTTTTTTTTTTTTTAGGTCCAAATCCCACTGCTGCTACTTGTGATCCACAATCCAAATAAATAAATAAATAAATAAAGAGGGTGTTGGAGGCATTTTGGACGTTCTCAACTGCCGTTGCAGGGAATGACATCTTCAACTGCCGTCGCAGGGACGGAGGCATAGCGAAGGACATACTCTTTTAAAAAAAAAAAAAAAAAAATTTTGAAAAGTTGTGTTTTTCGGGGTGGGAGGTGGTTAATCACCACTGGGGATGTCAGGGAAGGTCATCCCCGATTCCCTCCGGTGGTCATCTGGGCAGTTCGGGCACCCTCCTTAGGAAGGAAATCGTGTGCAAATGAGCTAACAGCGAGCAGCTCATTTGCATGCAATTACCTTCATGCATGCCCGTTCCTTTCCAGATTAGTAAGGGAAGGGCTTTTTCCGTTCAATTAGTGGGACCAGTGCACTACGAATGCTGGCTCCTCCCACGACCAAATGGCTTGGATTTGGCCGGGTTTGAGATGGCCGGCATTAGTTTCCAGTGTCGGAGAAAATCAATGCCGGTAATCTCTAAGAGATTTGGCCGGCCCCGACCGTATTATCGAAATGGAAGATGGCCGCCCATCTTGTTTCGAAAATAACGGTCGGCCCCGTCCCTTTGTGGCGCCATCCTCGGAGATGGCCTCCCTTAGAGATGGCCAGCCCCGTTCGATTATGCCCCTCCAGATCACCCAAATATGAGGGTAACTTTTGACAAAAGGCAACATGAGCCAATTTTTAATATTTTAAACTGAACGTGCTGCCAACTAAGGGAGCCAATGGTCGTGCCTAAACAATGGTGTCACATAATCAAACTTACACCGATTACCCAACAGCCTAATTGCTGTATTTTGTGCTGCCTGCAAGTGCCTCAAATTAAAACGAGACGCAACCCACATAAATACTATTCCCATAATCAAGCTGAAAAATCAGTAAAACATGAAGCAGAGTATGCAGTAAAAAAAATAACTTGTCAAAGGACAGAAATACCTCTCTTCACCACAGCAGAAACCTGATCCTCGAAGCTGGGAATCGATAAGAATCCCAAGATACTTAAAAACTGAAACTGGGATTTGCCTGATCAAATAATTGTGGATCCAACTTCATAGCTGTTAAAGTCTTAGACACACGCCTCCTGGACCTCCCTGATTTAATTCATGAAGAAGCTCCCATAATTCCCAAAAGGGTTCCGGAGAATCCCCTGCAGGAGTCCATTGCCATGCCTCTTCTCCAGATTTGGGTTTAGTAACGAAGGAGCCCCCCCTGACGATGCCATTTTTGCTGCTTCTGAAGTGGAGGGATTGAGGTCGCTAAGCAAAGTCTCTCAAATTTGTATGCTGTGGCTGCAACATTTAGGTATCAAACTTTTCCTCTCCAGTTTCTCTTATCAAATTTGTAGTTTTCTGTTCCAGAGATGGTAAGATGCTGGAAATAACCGATGATTTGGCTATGGGCCATTGGAACCTACAGCTCAGCCAGCCATCTTGGCTTGTGAAGTCATCCTCCCAGTTTTGAACTTTTACTGCTTTGTTTGATATTAGTTAAATTCCCACTTCAGGCACAGGCAGCTCCTTGTGACTCTGGGCAAGTCACTTAACCCTCCATTGCCCCATGTAAGCTGCATTGAGCCTGCCATAAGTGGGAAAGCGCGGGGTACAAATGAAATAATAATAAATAAATAAATAAATATTGACATTTTCACAAATAAAGCCATATTTTGTGTTTCTATTAGCAAATAGTCACTATTTTATCTCCACCACACGCAGACTCCAGATTGCCTACCCGAGGGGGTCTTTTACAAAGCCACCCTAGTGTTTTTAGCTCGTGGTAAAAATCAGCCAGCAGAAAACACTGAGGCGACCATTATCTTGGCGCTTAACACCAATTGATTTTTACCACGAGCTAAAAACGCTACTGTGGCTTTGTACCCATACGGAACAATGTAAGCCACATTGAGCCTGCAAATAGGTGGGCAAATGTGGGATACAAATGCTACAAATAAATAAAAGGCCCCTTGAGTGAGGAAGGGAGTGCAGCACTTAAGTGTGCGTGGCGTTCAGTGCTGGGAATGGGAGCGTAAGAAGGAGTTATTCAGGTGGCACTGTGTAAGGCGCTGCAGCTCAGTGAAATTTAGCTTTCTCGATGATGATTAAGAATGAAGCTTTCAAGTGACTGAGCGAAGGCTGTTGTACATTTATTGTGGTGTACAGTATGCGTTATCGTACAGTTATTTTGATTATCTGTAAGTGATGCAAACCAGTGTGGTTATTGTGGGGAAAAAATTGGTTTACAGTTTAAAACCACATGCAAAGTGTGTATGGTTTTGATTTCAGCTCATACAGCTTATCCTCGCCCACAGCAAGCATGACTTTTTTTGTTTTTTTTTCCCCTTTTTGTAGTCAAACTTTGACCTATTAAGTAGATGCCTTTTTTTTTTGGCTTTACTGGTAGCAGTCAAGTCGTTCCTGTGGATATTTATTACATGTCTATATTTTAATTTGTGCTTTTTTGGAATGAACATTTTAAACTCTTCATATTCTACAAATCTAAAATTTTTTTTTTTTCCTTTTTGTAGTCAAACTTTGACCTATTAAGTAGATGCATTTTATTTTTGGCTTTACTGGTAGCAGTCAAGTCGTTCCTGTGGATATTTATTACATGTCTATATTTTAATTTGTGCTTTTTTGGAATGAACATTTTAAACTCTTCATATTCTACAAATCTAAATTTTTTTTTTTTTTTTTTGCTACGATGCTTAGGCTGCAGCACAGAAGACACAAATTCAAGGCCATTGTCCATGCCTTTGGATGGAATGACTGCTGCCTCTTTTTGTAGTGAGATCAGGTGGCCACAAAGTGGTGCAGAGCTTTCTACAAAACTTCCCTCCAGGCCTGTTTGAGGGTACATCTTAACCTGGGCGTACATTTGGAGGTGGTTGAGGGTAGGAAGAATGCTATTCATGAGTGGAAAAAATGGGGTTATAACTTTCACTCTTCAAGTAATTAAAACAGATATTTTCTGCTTATTTTCATTATAATGGGGGATGCATGTCAGCAGCAAGCTCAAGGAACTAGAGGAAGGGTGAGCGTCCATGGTCCTTGGGCACAACCCAGCCAGGTTTTCAATTTCCAGAATATGCGTGAGATCTGTTTGCATATAATGATTTTGTATGTAGCAGGGGCGAAGCCAGACAACAGATTTTGTGTGGGCCTAGGCAAGAAGTGGGTGGGCACCAAGTTCTCTCCCCTTCACCCACCACCAAAAAAGAAATCTCAGCTGGCGGGAAAACTCTTCTTTCCACCTTAGCAGTCTGCAGCAGGCACACGCTGAAAACTGAGCATGCGCAGGTGCTGGTATCCTGGAGAATAGTGTTTTCATTACCAGCAGGGGGAAGTCTTCTGCTGGCAGAGCTTGGGATCCCCACCTGCTACGTGTGCTGCTTTTGGGTGGGCCCGAGCCCTAATTGGGTGGGCCCCGGCCCACCCAGGCCCACCTGTGGCTACGCCACTGGTATGTAGTGCTTCCGATCTCAGGCGTAGTCATTGTGGAAATCTTGGCAACATAACGAGGTTGTGGCTGTCAAGGACAATGGTTGTCTACCTCTGAGCTAGAGGGTCATGCAAGGGTGAGCATTGAATTGTATGCGGCCTATGAGACCAATGGAAGTATACAGAGAAAACATCGCTAACCAGAGTTTTGGCAATTTAAATATTGTATTTCACAAATATTTTTAGAATAGCTGCTCTGTTCGTTTACGTCATTTTTAATTACATTTTTACTTATTTCTCATAGAATGTCTGTGCAGCTCTGTGCATTTCTGGTTCTGATATTACATAACATTGCAGGCTCCCAGGGGTAGTACTGTCATTCATGCAGCCCTCTGTGTAAATATTGCCCTTCCTTGACATCTATACCAGACCAGCCCAGACTAATGGGTTGTGTCCATCTACCAGCAGAAGGAGACAGAGAAAATAGTTCCAAGTAAACCGCCCCTTAAGGGTATCGTGCAGCCTGGAATGTTCAGTATTTTCTCTGTCTCCTAGCGGATGGTGGACGGATCGTGCAGCTGCTCTGGATTGCTGGCTGGTAGCTCCTGTCCCAGATTCTTCTGGTGACAGTGGAGCCAGGGGTGGGCTGGTAGCCGTGTTGGGGCTAGTTTTAGATGATACTCAGTGGTCCCGAGTTCCTCATCTGCCAGCTAGGGTGATATCCAGTGACCCTGGTTCCTTCCCTTCCCCTACCTCCTCCCCTGGCTGTCTTTCGAGCAGGGTGATGCTTGATTGTGGCATGGAGTAACTTGTCTCCCCTGTGGGGTTCTTCTCTTCTGTGGTGATAGGTATATCTGAATTTCTGCCTCTGAGGTAAGCCTTTATTTCTGTCACTAGTGAAGAAGGTTGTTTAAAAAAAAAAAAAAAGAAGCAGCTTTGTTTTTCCTTCTTTCTCTTGCCTGTTACCTGATTTATTTTCCCGCCTTTGGCAATGTATTCTAGGGGGCTGCTTGCGAAGTTTCTTTGAATTTCGCTGGCCGGCATCTGATTCTGATCTTGGACCCTTCCGAGCTGGTACCAGTTGCTTTGATTTTTTTTGTGGGGCACGGCTCGTGTCTGGATCACGAAACTCAGTTGTTTCTTCTCCTCTTCATGGTCCTAGACGGTGGCTGGTTCAGAGGACGGCCCCGTTGCTGGAACTTGTACCTTTGCGGTTCGGAGGTCTTAGTCTGCCATTTCCAAAGTGGGGGAAGTCTCTCGCTGGCTCTGTTTGGCTGCAGGCTCGGTCTTTTTAGTCCAGGGCTATTTTTTCATTCCTGTCAGCCTTACGCGGCTGTTGGTCAGTTCTTTTTCAGACCGTCCGGTCTCTGCTGCTTCTGGCATCTTGCTTGAGACGTCCCTGCTATTTGATTCTTGTTTTGGCAGCAGTTTTTCCTCCCTTTCTTAGGGAGGTTCTGGTTCTCTCGTCCCCGTGGATCCCTCCTGGCTTCTCTAGTTTGTCCACAGGGTACTTTCCTTCAGGTGGGGGTCCGAGTTGCCCTTGGTGTGCAACTGCTAGCTCAAATCCCTCTTCTGAGTACCCTCGGGATCACCATTCTTGCCAGTCTTTTGCTTGGACTCAGTTCAGTGTCTCTTTACGGGAATGTGCCTTTTTAGCCCTAGTTTGCCACAGCTCTTCCTTGCTTCCCTTGCTTTCGGGCGGGAGTTTTAGCCTGGCACAGTTGGATTTTGCCTCTCTCCTGGCACATTTGGCACTCCTTCCTTTTTCTGTAAGGGGCGCAGTTCTTTCCTGCTGAGCAGATCTATTGCTGTGCATCTGGATTATCGCCTTTTAGCTCTGTGCTTTTCTCTACTTTTTTGCAGGGAAGTGGCTCTGTTCTAGGTCTGGAGTTTGACTCTCCCTTAGCTGGTTTTTTCCTCAGTTTGGTGTTAGTGGCCAGCTTCCTCTTTGTTCCTGGCCTGGCGAGAGTTGTTTCTTCCTCATTGCCTTTCGGTTGTATTTTGCTCCCTATGGTCTGAGGATTCCAGCTCCGTGATGCTTACCTCCCACTTGGCGGGAGTTCTTTCTCTACGTTGACTGCTGCTCCGTATCGGTTGCCTAGGAGGGCGGTCATTGTGGCTCAGAGACCACTTGGGGGCCGAGAGTGTCTCTTGGGGCACGGGGCTTTCTCTTCTTGTAGTTTTAGTCCCTCTGGGCCAGGGGAGTGCAGCGCCAGGTCTGCATTTCCACAAGTTGTGCTCCTTTCTTGTTGGCCTTCTGGCAGCACCTTCTTCTCTGGCTGTTCCCCGGGACTCCACATCTATGCATTTTGCATGTTGAGCGCGGCTCCATCGCTGCATGTTGAGCGCGGCTTCATTATTCCATGCAGTTCCATGTTTGGCACGGCTCCATCGCTGCATGCTGGGCACAGTTCCAGGTTGGCTTTAGCTCCATCGCTGTATGTTGAGAACAGCTCTATCATGGCATGTTGAGTGAAGTTCCTTCGCTGTTTATTCTGCAACCTTTCATCCTCTGCATGTTGAACGCAGCTCCATTGTTACATGTTGTGTAGTTCTTTCTCTGCAGGTCTCAGCGTGAGGCATAATCCTGTGTCTGCATGTGGAACGCAGCTCCATTGTTACATGTTGAGTGTAGTTCTTTCTCTGCAGGTCTCGGCGTGAGGCACAATCCTGTGTCTGCATGTGGAATGCAGCTCCTTGTCTGTGCGTGGCATGCAGCTCTCTCTTAGCGTATGGAACGCAGCTCTCTGTCTGCGTGCAGAGCGCAGCTCCACCGCCTGTTGAGTGTAGCTCCATCTCTGTATGTTTAGCACAACTCTTCTCTGCAAATTGGGTGAAGATCCAGAGTGGTATGTGGAGCTACACAGCTTCATGTCTGCATAGGAAGCATAGCTCCTTGTCGGCGTGTGGAGTGCTGCTCCTTGCTGGCGTCTGGAGCGCAGTTCCTTGCCGGAGTCAGGAGCGCAGCTCCTTGTTTGCGTGTGGAAAGCAGCTCCTTGTCCGAGTTTTATACACAGTTCCATCGCTACCGCAGCTTCAGTTCTGCAGGTATCTCTAGCATCCAGCTCTTTCAGTGGGGCACTACTCATCCTCTGTCTGTTACTCTCGGCTGCTTGTTCAGTGCATTTCTATCTTTGCCAGAGGTGTACAACTCTTTCTCTGCCCGTGGGGCGTGGCTCAGTTTCTATGCTTTCAGTGCAAATCCGTTTGTTCTCGTTGAGCATGGATCCTATTCTGCCTGATGAGTACAGCTTCTTTTGTGTCCCTTGAGCACAGTTCAGTCTCTGACTGTGGAGCATATTTTCACCTTTGCCTGTTGGGCACTGTTTCACCTTGTCGGTCAACCCCAGCTTTTTTCTGCGCACCTTGTCGGTCAACCCCAGCTTTTTTTTCTGCGGGTTGGATACAGTAACTTCTCAGCAGCTGTGGCATACCACAGTTTAGACTGCTAGACAAGGCTGTCTTGTCTCCTGTTAGCTACCATTCCTGTGGCACCTTTTCTTGCCGTAGCCTCGTGGTGGCTGGCGAGAAGCTTCTCCATTGCTGGAGTTTGAATTAGCCTCTACTCCTTTTGTGGCTTCTTGGCACCTTGGGGTCTTTTCTCCACAATGTGGCTCTCGACTCTCTTTTTTTTTCTGTCTCCTTTTGTTCTCTTGACTCTGTTCTTTCATCCCTAAGTCCAGAGCGAGCTGGTTGAGGAGTACTCTTTCTACGGTTGTATCCTGGTATGCTGCTGCCCTTTTCTTCATGGTTCTCCTGGAGAGACTAGCGCTCCAGTTAGTTGGTTCTCTCGACTCTGGAGTCTCTTCTTGTTCTGTGGAGTTTGATTTGCTCACTAGGTGCGGGTCTGGGTGGTTCCTGGGCCTTGCTTCCTTTCTTCTATGAAGTGTGGCTCACTGTTTGGGGTTGCGAACTCCTAGTACTTAGGGTTGCTTCATCCGACCATCTTGGACTCAAGGCAGACCGCCAGGTTTGGGAGTTAGTCTTTGTCCTGCTAGGGTTTGGAGAAGTAGATCCTGGTCTATGAGAGACAGTTCTTCTCCTTGTTGCTCGAATACGACTGTTACCTTCCTTCCAAGGGGGGGGGGGGGGGTTCTTTTTGGCATGAGTATCTTTTTGCTGCTGCTTTTACTACTCTCGGGTCAGGGGTACGTAATTTTTCTTTTGCTCAGGACGTTTGTTTTACGTCCTACGGCTTCAGTTCCTTTTCTAGTGTCTAACTCTGTTCCATTTTGGTAGCATGGTGGTTCGGATATTCCTTTTCTGCTGATCATTTTTTTTTGCTGTGTGTATAGCTTTGTTGGTTTTTCAACCTTCTGCATTCTTCTTTTCTCCCCCCCCCCCCCCCCCTCTTTGGGAAACTGCTTTGCTACATCCCATTAGTCTGGTCTTGTCTGGTTTAGATGACAAGGAAGGAAAAATTACGTTCTTACCTGATAATTTTCTTTCCTTAAATCATACCAGACCAGTCCAGATGCCCTCCCTGGCTGAAGTCTGTCAGAGCTTTAGGTATCCCTGGCTGTTCCAAGTCGCTTCAATACGCTGGAATGTCCTACATCACTGCCTACTTCATCTTCTCTATTCAATCTCCTGCCACTTGTTGTGCCAGCTCTGTGTGACTCCTGTTACTTGGCATCACTGAGTTCTTTCCCAGGATTCAGGGGTAGATCTCTGTGTGCTTGAGCAAGCTCAGTACGGACCATTCCCTCCCACTTACTTTACTGTGAGGGGAGGTTGCAGTTGCCTTTGGCCAAGCAGGAACAGTGAGGTTCTGCATATTGGCTCCAAGAGTTTTGCCTGTTTGGCATTGACTGTGTTTTCTTCTAGACTTCAGAGCACCATTGCTTGGCTATTTGAAATACTGAACGTTCCAGGCTGCCCAATACCCTTAAGGGGCGGTTTACTTGGAACTATTTTCTCCGTCTCCTTCCGCTGGTAGATGGACACAACCCCTTAGTCTGGATTGGTCTGGTATGATTAAAGTAAAGAAAATGATCAGGTAAGAACATAATTTTCCATCCTTGGGATAATGCGTACACGTGCCAGGTTTTCAGCCCTTGTGTGCTATAACTTGTAAATGCTGCAACTCGCAGTGGTTTAATAATCTAATTAGTTCTGTCGAAAACTGAGCTGTTTACAGGTGATGGAGTTAATGTGCCGCATAAGAGTTATTCAAAGATGATGCACCTGTGTTGCAGGTCATGTTATTGATATCTTAAGACCTAAATGGTCTTAAAATCTTGTGTGCACTAAGCATTGTTACTGGGAATGTTTCCAGTGATCAAGTTGACAAACTGGTTCTGTTCTTTAATTGTACATGTGTACAGGCCAGCATCTCAACCAGTGAACTACCTTTTTTCGCTACACTTAAAATTCATCTCCCCCCCCCCCCCACTCCCATAAGACTCGGATACCATTATGTGCCATTCATTATTAATCTTGGTATTCTTGCAAACATCCATTCCTCCTTCTCTTTCCCCCATTCTCATCACATAGTTTTACATACTTGTTTATATTCAGTAACTTAGCTTATGATTACCCTATGCTTAAGAAAGTTGACTACTGCTCCAGGCTCAGAACACCTTTAGGCCTTGCAGATTTTCATACACACCTTCTTTCCTCTCGGCACTTCCATTTGCATTTAGTTATGATGCGAGTTCTTCACTGCTATTAGGAGGGGAAGACTGAGCTTTGTCTACATAAGAAGGTCGTTTATCTTATTTCATTTCTTATATTAGTATTTCTAAGTTTCCAAGTTTGTTAATACAGTGCAATCCGCTTAAGTGCAAGGGTCTGGGACCAAAGAAATGCATGCAGTTAACTGGAGCGTGCACTTAACCGTTGTAACCCAAAGAAGCTTGACGTCTGATAAACATATGTATAGTACTGTTTATTATACGTACAGTATACAGTCTCTGTTAACTGACGTTAGGCTTTCTTGAAGTAATCAGTCATAGTCCTCTGTACACTCTTGTGTCTGTGAGTTCCATAGACTACGTCTGCCAGACAGTAAAAACTGTCATAGCACTGACATCTAGTGACCTCCAGATAGGCCCGCATGGTGTTGAGACTCTCCAGCGCTCTTGCAAAAGTGACAGGAGGAGGTTGTTGAATTTCGTCAGCATGTGCCTCGCTGCTCATTTCATCATCTGTTTCATCATCAGCCGTTGTTGCCTGCGTGTAGGCACATATCTGGACATCAGTGCTGTCGTCAGCAGTTTGTAGATTGTAATCAACAGCTACATAGCGATGAAACTCCTCTTAAGTAACACCGGCTGGGATGTCAATAACCTGCTCATCTGACACGTTTGCAACAGCTGCATCTGTTTCGTCCCTCTCCACATCCCTAACAAAGCTTGCCCACTTGTAGCAGTTCACAATGGTTTCCTGTGTAACATGATTCCGAGCTTCTTTCTGCATATGTAGGAATCCAACAGTGATAGATTACGAGCCATTTCAACAGCACGTTTATCCTTGCCAGTGTGGTCATCCATAACGCTCATCAGACGACGTAGTACAGGAGCCCGATAATGTTGTTTGAAATTGGCTATTATGCCCTGATCCATAGGTTGGATCAGAGAGGAAGTGTTTGATGGCAGGAAGACCACCTTGACGTTAGGCAGCCTGACATCATCTCTGTGTGCAGCACAATTATCATAAAGCAACAAAATCTGACACTTTTGTGCCCGCATTCTAGTGTCTAACTTCTTTAGCCACTGCTTCCAAATTTCTCCAGTCATCCATGAATTTGCGTTAGCCTCGTATGACACAGGAAGTCGCTTAACTTTCTTGAAGCAACGGGCTGTTTGCTCTTTCCAAAGACGAGGGGTTCCAACTTCTCACTGCCATCCATATTGCAGCAAAGGAGGATTGTTAGTCGATCCTTCGACGTTTTACCTCCAGTAGTTTCAGCATGTTTGAATGCAAGTGTTCCATCAGGAATCGCTCACCAGTAGAGACCATTTTCGTCAGCATTGAAAATGTCACGAGGTGCAAACTCGTTCAAGATGGTAGGAAGAACTGAAACAACCCAATTTTCAGCAAGTCATCAGCGTCTTGTTTCTCACCATGCTGTTTCTTGAATTTTATGTTGTTCCTCTCCTTCCATCTTTCCAACCATCCAACAGTGTCTTTGAATTCAGTTAGTCCAAGACTTTCAGTTAGCTGGTTAGCTTTCTCCATAAGCAGTGGACCACTGACAGGAAACTGTCTGCTCCTGACTCGAGAAAACCACCGAAGAAGAGCATCTTACCTCCTCAGCTTTTCCCGCCCGTTTTCTTTTCTGTTATGGATTTGTATTGTTTTGCCAGTCTTCCAGAAGCTGGTCTTTCTGCTTCAAGACACGTGAAATTTGACTGGGATTGACACCATATTCTTTAGCAATAGATGCTTGACTTTGTTTGTTTTCTAATTTTTTAAGAACTTCTATTCGTTCAGCCAGTGTTAAAGTCTTACAGTTCCGCCGCGATGATGACAGCGACCACAGTGTACACTGTAACAACATTATTTTGCTTATTCTGCCTGTGGCAGTTAAAGGGGCGGTAAATTTGAAATCTCGTTGGTTGTCATGTGCCAATCGGCTTCCATATTCCGTGCGCGCGCTTATGCGGAGTCTTTCCTGCATAAGAGCGCTCTTAAACCATGCATATAAGCGAATCTTGTACTTGTGGTGCGCTAAACCGAAGTTTGTCCCCATAGAAATTGATGGCGCCAAAAATGGGACCGAAGTACGGCATGCAGTTAAACAGAGCATGCATTTATCCGACGTGCACTTAAATGGAGTGCACTGTATTTACTATCTCACCATATGGATGTGCCATCTAGGCGGCTAACAATATTCATCAATAAGAATTAAAAATAAAATAAGATGAGTTGAAACACAAGACTGTGAGTGAGGGAAGGGGGGGGGGGGGGGGTAGAACTCCATTAATTCATAGAATAAAGATAGGGGAGGAAAAAACTTTAGTTGAGTTCTCGCAGCACTCCAGGGGTGACCCGGGCGGCCTGCACAAGAATGGAGTGGGATTAGTTGAAAGCATCTTTGAACAAAAAAGTCTTCCAAGTCAGCTTTAAATTGAGATAACGATGTTCGTAGTTTCAGGTGTAAGGGTAGCGAATTCCAGAGGTGGGGCCCTTGTATGGAGGAAATTGAAGCTGTAGTATGTTGCGAGCTAATTCCTTGTAGGTAGGCACTAAAAGCTGGGGTTTTTTTTTTAAGGGACCTAAGAGTACATGGGGGTAAGTCATGTATGAGGTGACGAGAGAGGTAAGTGTATTTGCCTGAAGATAAAGTTTTGAAACCCAAGAGGAGCAATTATAGGTAAACTGTTTACAATTTCGATACATTAATGTATGTGGTTCTTCTGATTAGTCTAACAGAATACACACAATAACAGCAGAGTGTGATCAGATTAATCCCGTTAAATTTAAATCCCAAGCCTGACAGGGTCACTTTAAACCACTTAAACATAGACCTGGATAAATAAACGAGCTTTAATTCTCCTACAGAAGTCAAAACGCATCAGTGATTGTGTTAATTCTAACGGTAACAAAGCCCATAACTGTGGGCTCCTTGAGTAGATGCATATTTCGCAATTTTCAAGGACGGGACCTCCAACAGCTCATTTGCATGCAAACACAATAGCATAATAATTATGATCTCTGTTGCCCCTTCACTTTCAGAGCAGCCGAATAGTCATTAAGAATTGCTGTGGGCTTTAGACTGATAATATTAAAAAGAAAAAAAAGTCATTTTGTAGACCAAGGTCCATCAAGCTCAGGATCCTGTTTCCAGTAGTGGCCAGTTCCAAAAAGTAGATCTATAGCTTATTTCTAGGAATAAGCAATGGCTCTCCAAGTGTGTCTAGCTGGTTTTTAAAAAAAATTATTTATAAGAATTTAAATTTACAAGCAATAAAATAACTTGCCAGAAATACAGAGAAAGTAATACACAAGAATTATTTCAATCAGATAATTCTATACCCTTCCTTAGACCACAAAATAGGGAGAGTGAAACAAGACAAGGAGATCAATTAAACAACAGTGAACAGAAAAAACGTGGTATTAACCTGATTATCCCCAGTTATTTTTTATCTGAATCATTATCCACATTGATCGTCTGGCTGGCTTCTTCAAACCCAAAATGGTGTATATTCAATTTATTTCGTTGGAAACATACTTATTGTCCAATATTTGTAGAAATAATACACCTAATTTCATTTTTTCTCTTTTAAAACCAGAAATTATTTAACAGTGCTGACACTTGAGTTTGTAATCCAATTCCCACTGATTAAGGTAATCCTACTTTCACAGGCTTCACTCCTTTTGAATTAATATTACTAAGTAATAATTTATATCACTAAGAGGAATCATTACAAAAGAAAATAACAACATTTTCAGGAAATATATCTGAGGAAATCTTTGAGTCATTCCCGGAACTTTGGGAAAACAACAATCTCAATATTAATCATCTGTAATAATAATCATTTTGCTCAAATTTCTGGTCTATTATCATTTTCAAAATCTTAACCGTTTCCTACTCCTGTAGAACTTAATTTGCTGTATCAATTTTTCTTTCCCAAAGGGTTTGATTAGGTTATTCATGTAACTCTCTCTCATTGTGATTCTTGTAACCTACTACTCACCAGCCTCCCTCTTAGCCATCTCTCTCCTCTTCAATCAATCCAAAACTCTGCTGCATGACTCATTTTCCGCCAAAGTCGCTATGCCCATGTTAGCCCTCTCCTTAAGTCACTTCACTGGCTCCCCATCCGTCTCCATATTCAGTTCAAGCTTCTCTTATTGACCTATAAGTGCATTCACTCTGCTGCTCCCCAGTACCTCTCCACCCTCGTCTCTCCCTATGCCCCCCCCCCCCTCGGGTTCTCCGTTCTGTAGATAAATCTGTCTTATCCGTCCCCTTCTCCTCTACTGCTAATTCTAGACTCCATTCCTTTTGTCTTGCTACACCTCACGCCTGGAATAGACTAACAGAACCTGTGCGTCTAGCCCCATCTTTGGCCGTTTTCAAGTCCAAACTTAAAGCCCACCTCTTTACCACTGCTTTTGACTCCTAACCTCTACTCACTTGCCCTGTCCTTTATCCTCACCTATTTATTCCCTTACTCTTAATTGTTCTGTCTGTTTACTTGTCTTTCTAGATTGTAAGCTCTCTGAGCAGGGACTGTCTTTTTTATGTTTGGTGTACAGTGCTGCGTATAGTAAACATAGTAGATGACGGCAGAAAAAGACCTGCACGGTCCATCCAGTCTGCCCAAGAAGATAAATTCATATGTGCTACTTTTTTATTTGTACTGTCCTCTTCAGTGCACAGACCGTATAAGTCTGGCCAGCCTTATCCCCGCCTCCCAACCACCAACCCCGCCTCCCAACCACCAGCTCTGGCACAGACCCTATAAGTCTGCCCAGCACTATCCCCGCCTCCCAACTACCAGTCCCGCCTTCCGCCACCAGCTCTGGCACAGGCCGTATAAGTCTGCCCAGCACTATCCCTGCCTCCCACCACCGGCTCTGGCACAGACCGTATAAGTTTGCCCATCACTAGTGCCGCCTCCCAACCACCAGTCCCAGCACAGACCGTATAAGTCTGCCCAGCACTAGCCCCGCCTCCCAACCACCAGCTCTGCCACCCATTCTAGGCTAAGCTCCTGAGGATCCCTTCCTTCTGCACAGGATTCCTTTATGTTTATCCCACGCATGTTTGAATTCCGTTACCGTTTTCATCTCCACCACCTCCCGCAGGAGGGCATTCCAAGCATCCACCACCCTCTCCGTGAAAAAATACTTCCTGACATTTTTCTTGAGTCTGCCCCCCTTCAATCTCATTTCATGCCCTGTCGTTCTACTGCCTTCCTATCTCCGGAAAAGGTTTGTTTGCGGATTAATACCTTTCAAATATTTGAACGTCTGTATCATATCACCCCTGTTTCTCCTTTCCTCCAAAGTATACATGTTCAGGTCCGCAAGTCTCTCTTCATACGTCTTGTAACGCAAATCCCATACCAAATCCCATACTGTATGCCTTGTAGCGCTCTAAAAATATTAAATAGTAGTAGTAGTAGTAGTAAAAATTCACTACGTTTTTTTTCCCAGGATCTGTTCTTTCTCCATCTCTCTTTTGTGAAAAGATTCTAAATGTGTCGGTCACCTCTTCTAAAGTTTTGTATACTTTGTTGAATTTGCCATCAAGTACTGAACGCTAGAGCAGATACAGACTTGCATGGTCTATTCAGTCTTGCTACAAGGTGGCCAGAGTTGTACCTGGCTTCCTGCACAGGTTTTAACTTCTTTTTTTTTTTTATGTGGGTAGGTGTAACGCCTCTGCCCACCCGTGTTACATGGGCTGAATGTCTATAAATCAGTCGCCACCCACCTGATGATGTGGGCTAGTACTACTACTATTAAACATTTCTATAGCGCTACTAGACTTACGCAGCGCTGTACAAATGAACATGAAAAGACAGTCCCTGCTCAACAGAGCTTACAGTCTAAATTGGACAGACAGACAGCTAGGGGTGGGGAAATTGCAGTGGTAGGGGTGATAAGTGAGGGTGTTGAGTAAGAGAGTCATGGTTAGGAGTCGAAAGCAGTAGCAAAGAGGTGGGCTTTAAGCCTAGACTTGAAGACAGCCAGAGACTGAGCCTGACGTACTGGCTCAGGGAGTCTATTCCAGGCATAGGGAGCAGCGAGATAGAAGGAACGGAGCCGGGAGTTAGCAGTGGGGCTGAGTATCTGTGAACCTGTCAGTCCCTGTTCACACACAGATTGTGGGTTTTCTCAAAATCAGTTAGGTCCTTGCCTCCATGTGGTTGCTGGCTCTTCTCCCCCCCCCCCCCCCCTTCGGGGTTCAGTTCAAAGCAGCAATGTCCAACTAAGTTTCAGCAGTTCAATATATATAAGCCACAACTATCCAGGAAACTGTCCTTCTCTCTCGTTCACTGAGAGCACACAAAGAAACCACACAAAACTGTATAATTGGGTCCCGGCACGCATAACTTTGGGGAACAAAAGTAGTCGTGGCTTCCAGCTGAGATCTGGCATCCTTTTCTGTGGCCTCCACAGAGGGAGACTGAGTTCTGCTTCAAACTGTTGCTTCTCGTAGTGCAGTTGATAAGCACCACCCTACTACTACTACTACCCTGTTTCCCCGAAAATAAGACATCCCCCGAAAGTAAGACCTAGCAAAGTTTTTGTTTGGCCCCGATGGGACATGGACACAGAAACCTTAATTTTTTTTCGCTGCAACCCAAAGATGAAATAACATAAAAGAAATGCAAGAAACAAGACTGAGGTGGAAAATCTATCGTCCAGCGGACTCCTACCATCCTCCTTCACGCTTTTGTGAAGATCAACTACCGGTAAGTGAGCCCAGAAAGAAAAGAAACACCCCCCTTGCAGAAATAATAAAAGAAAAGAAAATGAGTAACTGAGCCCTTTCGGCGCTGCTCCATCGCCCAAGGACTAAGTCAGACTAGAAGGATGGAAAGTGTTGCGAATGTACAGGAGGAGCACATAAAGCGCCACCAACGGGGAACGGAGCTACCATAGAATTTTTTTTAATGTTTGTAATACGGTAGGGATGATCCTGCGCCCTAAGCCCTCTCACAACCTCCCGAGACCCCCAGCCAGAGCAGCCCGGCCTCACATTCCATTACCTTCCCTAGTTCATACCCCTCCTCCATTCCCAGCCCGGCCAGGGCGGCTCTGCTCCGCTCGAGTCCTGCGGTCACTGTGGGCAGATAGGCGAGCCATGGCCTACTCCTGCAGGATACCGTCCCCCAATACTGTTCCCGACCACCACAGTCCCCCTACTACTCCCGAATAAGACATCCCCTGAAAATAAGACCTAGCGCATCTTTGGGAGCAAAAATTAATATAAGACACTGTCTTATTTTCGGGGAAACACGGTACTACTTAACATTTCTAAAGTGCTACTAGGGTAATAGAAATAGTTGCCTTGCCATCCCTGTTGGAAGAGCTTAGATGACTTGCCTTTAGGGCTCAGATTAAACCTTTTGCCTAGCTGTTCTAAACGGCAGATGACGTTTAATGATGCATGAGGGAAAAAAGAACCCGAATTATAGCTGCGTCATGCAAGTTTCCACGTTAGCAGTTACGGACCAAGAAAGGGATCTGGGTGTCGTCGTCGATAATACACCGAAACCTTCTGCTCAGTGTGCTGCTGCGGCTAGGAAAGCAAATAGAAAGTTGGGTATTATTAGGAAAGGTATGGAAAACAGGTGTGAGGATGTTATAATGCCGTTGTATCGCTCCATGGTGCGACCGCACCTTGAGTACTGTGTTCAATTCTGGTCACCGCATCTCAAGAAAGATATAGTGGAATTGGAAAAGGTGCTGCGAAGGGCGACTAAAATGATAGCTGGGATGGGACGACTTCCCTATGAAGAAAGACTAAGGAGGCTAGGGCTTTTCAGCTTGGAGAAGAGACAGCTGAGGGGGAGACATGATAGAGGTATATAAAATAATGAGTGGAGTAGAACAGGTGGATGTGAAGCGTCTGTTCACGCTTTCCAAAAATACTATGACTAGGGGGCGTGCAATGAAACTACAGTGTAGTAAATTTAAAACAAATCGGAGAAAATGTTTCTTCACCCAATGCATAATTAAACTCTGGAATTCGTTGCCGGAGAATGTGGTGAAGGCGGCTAGCTTAGCAGAGTTTAAAAAGGGGTTAGACGGTTTCTTAAAGGACAAGTCCATAAACCACTACTAAATGGACTTGGGAAAAATCCACAATTCCAGGAACAACATGTATAGAATGTTTGTACGTTTGGGAAGCTTGCCAGGTGCCCTTGGCCTGGATTGGCCGCTGTCATGGACAGGATGCTGGGCTCGATGGACCTTTAATCTTTTCTCAGTGTGGCATTACTTATGTACTTCTCTTTGGGGTTGATTTTGTGAATCACAGACCAAGCTTTTTGTACAACTTCCTGATTGATCTGGCACTGATTGGCTTGTGGTTCCCGCTTCCTCGCCATCTTCCTGGATTGCCTCTATGTGAGGGAATGTAGATACTCTTACAGTAGGCCTTGCAACCAGTGGTGTAAGTTTTTGGCATGCCCTCTCTCTCCCTCTCCCCCATATTCAGCTCTGAGG
The DNA here is from genome assembly GCF_901765095.1 of Microcaecilia unicolor. Lineage (NCBI taxonomy): Eukaryota > Metazoa > Chordata > Amphibia > Gymnophiona > Siphonopidae > Microcaecilia > Microcaecilia unicolor. Next base: position 19,994,745 of record NC_044035.1, on the reverse strand, counting down.
GCTTTATTGTCTCTTTATTAAGGTATGACATTTTAGCAAGATTTCTTGCAACAGTGATACTTTGAGGCGTGACAAGCCCCGGTATGAATCTTAGTTTGCTGTTCAGCAGTTGGAGGATTCAGTACCTGAGTAGTGGAGAGATACATTTCTCCTTTGCTCGCCACATCATGTGACCCTTACAAGTGATTTATAAAAAAGTAACTCAGAGAATGACTACATTTCAGGATGGTGCAAAATCTGAAGTGTGTAATGCCTAAATGGAGCAGCTGCATTACCTGTGTTAAATGAACATAGTGCTCTGTCCCGAAACCTTTTAATACTGAATTGAGCAGAAGGAGGTCAAGTGCCTTGGCCAATGAAGTTGGAGAGGTGACTAGAAGCAGTGTACTGGTTTCCACTTTAACATTAAGTGTGTGCAAACTGACAAGCAGTCTAGTTGGAACTAGGCAATTCCATTGATTTTTAGGCTTCAAGGACTCCCTATTTTAAATCAAATACAGTCAAAATCATTATCTTTTTTTTTTCCTTGTTTTTCCCCCCCCAAACCCACCTTCCCACTCCCCCCGTTTTCTATTTATGTTGATGGCTCTCTCATTCTCCCTGTCTCCTCAGCTCGAAACCTTGGGGTCATCTTTGACTCTTCTCTCTCCTTCTCTGCTCATATCCAGCAGATTGCCAAGACCTTTCTTTACAACATCCGTAAAATCCGCCCCTTTCTTTCCGAGCACTCTACCAAAACCCTCATCCACACCCTTGTCACCTCTCGTTTAGACTACTGCAATCTGCTTTTTGCTGGCCTCCCACTTAGTCACCTCTCCCCTCTCCAGTCGGTTCAAAACTCTGCTGCCCGTCTCGTCTTCCGCCAGGGTCGCTTTACTCATACTACCCCTCTCCTCAAGTCGCTTCACTGGCTCTCTATCCGTTTTCGCATCCTGTTCAAACTTCTTCTACTAACCTATAAATGTACTCACTCTGCTGCTCCCCAGTATCTCTCCACACTCGTCCTTCCCTACACCCCTTCCCGTGCACTCCGCTCCGTGGATAAATCCTTCTTATCTGTTCCCTTCTCCACTACTGCCAACTCCAGACTTCGCGCCTTCTGTCTCGCTGCGCCTGGAATAAACTTCCTGAGCCCCTATGTCTTGCCCCATCCTTGGCCACCTTTAAATCTAGACTGAAAGCCCACCTCTTTAACATTGCTTTTGACTCGTAACCACTCGCCTCCACCTACCCTCCTCTCTTCCTTCCCGTTCACATTAATTAATTTGATTTGCTTACTTTATTTATTTGTGTCTATTAGATTGTAAGCTCTTTGAGCAGGGACTGTCTTTCTTCTATGTTTGTGCAGCGCTGCGTACGCCTTGTAGTGCTATAGAAGTGATAAATAGTAGGTTAGTAGTCTCTTGTAACCAGAGCTAATGTTGTGATGTCATAATGCCTCAGGCCACCAATAAGAGCCAACCTCATCAGTGATGTCACAATGGCTTGATTGTCCTATACTTGGCTCACTTTTATTACATAGCTCTTTGAGCAGGGACTGTCTTTCTTCTATGTTTGTGCAGCGCTGCGTACGCGTTGTAGCGCTATAGAAATGCTAAGTAGTAGTAAAATAGTAGTAGTAGTAATAGTAATAGTCCTTGTTGATCTTGAGCAATTTACAGTGTCTGGAGATCCTCTTTGGATTTTTTGAGATGTAGGTGATTCTGGGCAGATACTTTCTGCAAACTCAACCCCCCTCAGATTTCATATTTGTTGGGTATACCAGATGTCTCATTAAAGTCTATAAGAGGGGATTCATTTTATTTAGAATTTATTGAAGTTGAAAAATCCCAGCAGGGAGTCTGCCTACTAAATTCAGGGCCCTAATGCCTGATGATGAGATATAGGTGGGGACAAGCAGAATCATGATAGAGGCTTCTGTTGAGGGGTCAGTTGAGCAAATAAGTCATAGTGGAGAATGCCTAGAGCAGGGGTAGGCAACTCCGGTCCTCGAGAGCCGCAGGCAGGTCAGGTTTTCAGGATATCCACAATGAATATGCATGAGATAGATGTGCATACCATGGAGGCAGTGCTTGCAAATCTATCTCCTGAATATTCATTGTGGATATCCTGAAAACCTGACCTGCCTGCGGCTCTCGAGGACCGGAGTTGCCTACCCCTGGCCTAGAGGGATGAGAAAGGTGAGGTTTAGGAACAGTACCTGGAAGCAGGGAAGGAAGTGAAGACTATGCTTGGAGGAGAGGGAAACGGAGAAGAGAATAAATACATCCATTTAAAAGGGGTAAGATAAGTACATTTCCCTGATGCCTACATTTTGTAAATACTTTCTTCTATTTTATTTTGTTACATTTGTACCCTGCGCTTTCCCACTCATGGCAGGCTCAATGCGGCTTACATGGGGCAATGGAGGGTTAAGTGACTTGCCCAGAGTCACAAGGAGCTGCCTGTGCCTAAAGTGGGAATCAAACTCAGTTCCTCAGGACCAAAGTCCACCACCCTAACCACTAGGCCACTCCTCCACTGTTGCTACTATTTGAGATTCTACATGGAATGTTGCTATTCCACTAGCAACATTCCATGTAGAAGTCGGCCCTTGCAGATCACCAATTGTGAGTCTGACGTCAGACTCACATAAACAGAAGCCTGCGCAGCCTTCTACATGGAATGTTGCTAGTGGAATAGCAACATTCCATGTAGAATCTCCAATAGTATCTATTTTATTTTTGTTAGATTTGTACCCCACACTTTCCCACTCATGGCAGGTTCAATGCGGCTTACATGGGGCATTGGAGGGTTAAGTGACTTGCCCAGAGTCACAAGGAAGTGCCTGTGCCTGAAGTGGGAATCGAACTCAGTTCCTCAGGACCAAAGTCCACCACCCTAACCACTAGGCCACTCCTCCACTCCTATCCCTGTAGCCTATTTAGAAGTAGTAAATGTTTAATCTGTGATCAGAGAGATACCTGTAAAATTGTTTGGGTTTGCATGTTGAATAGTGTTAATAGGTATTCCACTTTAGCCATCCAAGCATGGTTCACAGATTTTTTTTTTTTTTTTTTTGCAGACCCTGGTTTGAATAACGTTGATCACTTGTGGTAAAACACTTGATCAGATTGCTTAACTTTTTCCTTTCTGCAGCTATTTTAGTTTTTTTGGTCTGATTCTATCGCCCTGTTTGCCTCGGGGGTTATTTGCATGTTCTGTAAGGTGTTGTGTTTGGGGGTTTTTTTTGTCACTCATTTGAATGAAAAGACTTTCCTCTTTAGGACAGAAACTACAGTCTCCTCACGTTCGTTCAGTCCAAAGACCTTTTTTGTGCCTTTTGGCATCTTTTTTCATCCTTTATTGCTTTATTGTGTTCCCGTTTGTGGAACCCCCTTTTCAAAATATTTTCCTTTAGTTTCTACTTTATTTTGCCTGATATAAAGTTTCCTTCCTTTTTCGTTGTCATTTGGCTTGGATTTTTCCCTTCATTTTATCTGTTCCTTGCCCCCTTTTCAGGCACCATTGCTTCGTTTAATTTAGCAGAGGAAGTTTTTCCTTCCATGTCCACGAAGGTTCCCAGTGGCTTTAAGCGCTGTACCCAATGCAATTGGACAATCTTTGGGAAAGACATCCGTTCTCGGTGTCTTCAGTGTGGTTTCAGCTATTTTCTTTCAACCTAGTAAACTATGGAGTGGCTTAGTGGTTAGGGTGGTGGACTTTGGTCCTGGGGAACTGAGGAACTGAGTTCGATTCCCACTTCAGGCACAGGCAGCTCCTTGTGACTCTGGCAAGTCACTTAACCCTCCATTGCCCCATGTAAGCCGCATTGAGCCTGCCATGAGTGGGAAAGCGCTGGGTACAAATGTAACAAAAATAAAATAGATACTATTGGAGATTCTACATGGAATGTTGCTATTCCACTAGCAACATTCCACGTAGAAGGCTGTGCAGGCTTCTGTTTCTTTGAGTCTGACGTCCTGCACGTATGTGCAGGACATCAGACTCACAGAAGCAGAAGCCTGCGCGGCCACATTGGTGATCTGCAAGGACCGACTTCTACATGGAATGTTGCTAGTGGAATTGGAATGTTGCTAGTGGAATAGCAACATTCCATGTAGAATCTCAACTAGTAGCAACAGTGGAGGAGTGGCCTAGTGGTTAGGGTGGTGGACTTTGGTCCTGGGGAACTGAGGAACTGAGTTCGATTCCCACTTCAGGCACAGGCAGCTCCTTGTGACTCTGGGCAAGCCACTTAACCCTCCATTGCCCCATGTAAGCCGCATTGAGCCTGGCATGAGTGGGAAAGCGCGGGGTACAAATGTAACAAAAATAAAATAGATACTATTGGAGATTCTACATGGAATGTTGCTACTATTGGAGATTCTGTTGCTACTATTGGAGATTCTACATGGAATGTTGCTATTCCACTAGCAACATTCCATGTAGAAGCCTGCGCGGCCACATTGGTGATCTGCAAGGGCTGACTTCTACATGGAATGTTGCTAGTGGAATAGCAACATTCCATGTAGAATCTCAAATAGTAGCAACAGTGGAGGAGTGGCCTAGTAGTTAGGGTGGTGGACTTTGGTCCTGAGGAACTGAGTTCAATTCCCACTGCAGCTCCTTGTGACTCTGGGCAAGTCACTTAACCCTCCATTGCCCCATGTAAGCCGCATTGAGCCTGCCATGAGTGGGAAAGCACGGGGTACAAATGTAACATAAACTAAAATGTGGCAAAGGAGGAACTGTTGCCTTTTTTCATGCATATGCCCCTGCTTTTAGAGAAACACATCTCTCTTCCCTACCCCCCCCCCCCTTTGAAGTTTTATAGTGACATGGGTGGTTGTGGTTTCCCAGTTCATAAGTTGTTGCCCAGTACCTCCAGAACATTTTCATATAATAAAAAAACAGAACTGTGTTCTTGCAGGAACACATTCGTAGAAATATCTAGTTTTAAAAAAAATAAATATTCTTCAATAGCAAAACTGTTAATAAATCGCTAAAGATGCAGCCTAACAAGTAGTTGGGTTCTCTGGGATTATTATCTAACCTGGAGTTAATCCTGGTAGGGCTAATTCATTTCTGAGCTTGCCCTATTGCAGAACTGTAATTAACTCTTAGAGATGCAGTGGGACAAAACTCAGAATTGAACCGGGTGCAGATCCAGTTCTGATACTGTTGGGGCTTTTAATCAGAAGCTGACTCAGATAAAGCATTTGGTTAGATGATCATGGGTTATTTTGAACCCAATCAAATGTGAAGCCCTGTGAATTTCTGAGATGGGAGGACCCCCCTTCATACCTGAAATCCACAATCACCTAATATCTGTGAAAAATAGGATCACATCTTTAGGGGTTACCTGGAATTTGAAATTATCATGTTTTTCATATCTCTAAGACAATTCAACGTTCCTTTTATTATTTGGGGAAACTTAGTTCTCTTCGGTGATTTTCTGGATACCGAAGAGACTTAAGGTTTTGCTCCGCTTGCTTGTAATTAGTAGGATTGACGTAGGATGTCCTCAGTATCAGAGGAAGAGACTTCAATGAATTCAACGTGTAGCCTTATGGCTATTCTGTGGTACTAAGAGATTTGATTACGTGAGCCTACTGTTATTATTATTATTGTTAACATTTGTATAGCTTTACCAGATGGATGCAGCACTGAACACCTGACACAGAGAGACAGTCCCTGCTCGATAGAGCTTAGAATCTAAAAATACAGACAGACAAGACAGTTAAAGGCGAGGGAAGTACTGGGTGAGAAGGAACAAGGGGAGGGCAATTGAGTAGTGGATAGGAGCCAAAACTTTCCATCTGGAATCTCCAGTAGCAACAACATTCCGTGTAGAATCTCCAATAGTAGCAACATTCCATGTTCCACTGCACTAACCACTAGGCTACTCCTCCACTAGTAACATTCCATGTAGAAGCCTGCCCTTGCCGCGCAGGCTTCTGTTTCTGTGAGTCTGACGTCCTGCACATACGTGCAGGACGTCAGACTCACAGAAACAGAGGCCTGCGCGGGCGCGTTGCTCATAAGTACATAAGTACATAAGTAGTGCCATACTGGGAAAGACCAAAGGTCCATCTAGCCCAGCATCCTGTCACCGACAGTGGCCAATCCAGGTCAAGGGCACCTGGCACGCTCCCCAAACGTAAAAACATTCCAGACAAGTTATACCTAAAAATGAGGAATTTTTCCAGTCCATTTAATAGCGGTCTATGGACTTGTCCTTTAGGAATCTATCTAACCCCTTTTTAAACTCCGTCAAGCTAACCGCCCGTACCACGTTCTCCGGCAATGAATTCCAGAGTCTAATTACACGTTGGGTGAAGAAGAATTTTCTCCGATTCGTTTTAAATTTACCACACTGTAGCTTCAACTCATGCCCTCTAGTCCTAGTATTTTTGGATAGCGTGAACAGTCGCTTCACATCCACCCGATCCATTCCACTCATTATTTTATACACTTCTATCATATCTCCCCTCAGCCGTCTCTTCTCCAAGCTGAAAAGCCCTAGCCTTCTCAGCCTCTCTTCATAGGAAAGTCGTCCCATCCCCACTATCATTTTCGTCGCCCTTCGCTGTACCTTTTCCAATTCTACTATATCTTTTTTGAGATACGGAGACCAGTACTGAACACAATACTCCAGGTGCGGTCGCACCATGGAGCGATACAACGGCATTATAACATCCGCACACCTGGACTCCATACCCTTCTTAATAACACCCAACATTCCATTCGCTTTCCTAGCCGCAGCAGCACACTGAGCAGAAGGTTTCAGCGTATCATCGACGACGACACCCAGATCCCTTTCTTGATCCGTAACTCCTAACGCGGAACCTTGCAAGACGTAGCTATAATTCGGGTTCCTCTTACCCACATGCATCACTTTGCACTTGTCAACATTGAACTTCATCTGCCACTTGCACGCCCATTCTCCCAGTCTCGCAAGGTCCTCCTGTAATCGTTCACATTCCTCCTGCGACTTGACGACCCTGAATAATTTTGTGTCATCGGCGAATTTAATTACCTCACTAGTTATTCCCATCTCTAGGTCATTTATAAATACATTAAAAGCAACGGACCCAGCACAGACCCCTGCGGGACCCCACTAACTACCCTCCTCCACTGAGAATACTGGCCACGCAATCCTACTCTCTGCTTCCTATCTTTCAACCAGTTCTTAATCCATAATAATACCCTACCTCCGATTCCATGACTCTGCAATTTCTTCAGGAGTCTTTCGTGCGGGCACTTTGTCAAACGCCTTCTGAAAATCCAGATATACAATATCAACCGGCTCCCCATTGTCCACATGTTTGCTTACCCCCTCAAAAAAATGCATTAGATTGGTGAGGCAAGACTTCCCTTCACTAAATCCGTGCTGACTTTGTCTCATCAGTCCATGTTTTTGTATATGCTCTGCAATTTTATTCTTAATAATAGCCTCCACCATCTTGCCCGGCACCGACGTCAGACTCACCGGTCTATAATTTCCCGGATCTCCTCTGGAACCTTTCTTAAAAATCGGAGTAACATTGGCTACCCTCCAGTCTTCCGGTATTACACTCGATTTTAGGGACAGATTGCATATTTCTAACAGTAGCTCCGCAAGTTCATTTTTTAGTTCTATTAATACTCTGGGATGAATACCATCAGGTCCCGGTGATTTACTACTCTTCAGCTTGCTGAACTGACCCATTACATCCTCCAAGGTTACAGAGAATTTGTTTAGTTTCTCCGACTCCCCCGCTTCAAATATTCTTTCCGGCACCGGTGTCCCCCCCAAATCCTCCTCGGTGAAGACCGAAGCAAAGAATTCATTTAATTTCTCCGCTACGGCTTTGTCCTCCTTGATCGCCCCTTTAACACCATTTTCGTCCAGCGGCCCAACCGACTCTTTGGCCGGTTTCCTGCTTTTAATGTATCTAAAAAAGTTTTTACTATGTATTTTTGCTTCCAACGCTAATTTCTTCTCAAAGTCCTTTTTTGCCCTCCTTATCTCCGCTTTGCATTTGGCTTGGCATTCCTTATGATCTATCCTGTTACTTTCAGTTGGTTCTCTTCTCCACTTTCTGAAGGATTGTTTTTTGGCTCTAATGATTTCCTTTATCTTACTGTTTAGCCACGCCGGCTGACGTTTAGTCTTTTTTCCCTTTTTCCTAATACGTGGAATATATTTGTCCTGACCTCCAGGATGGTGTTTTTAAACAGCATCCACGCCTGATGCAAGTTTTTTACTCTGCGAGCTGCTCCTTTCAGTCTTTTTTTCACCATTTTTCTCATTTTGTCGTAATCACCTTTTCTATAGTTAAACGCTAGCGTACTTGATTTCCTAGTTTCACTTCCTTCAATGCCAATATCAAACCGATCATATTATGATCACTGTTATCAAGCGGCCCTCGTATCGTTACCCCCTGCACTAGATCATGAGCACCACTAAGGACTAAGTCTAGTATTTTTCCTTCTCTTGTCGGCTCCTGAACTAGCTGTTCCATGAAGCTGTCCTTGATTTCATCAAGAAATCTTATGTCCCTTGCGTGTACAGATGTTACATTACCCCAGTCTATATGCGGGTAATTGAAATCCCCCCATTATCATCTGCAAGGGCAGGCTTCTACATGGAATGTTATTATTATTAACATTTGTATAGCGCTACCAGACGCACACAGCGCTGAACACCTGACACAGAGAGATAGTCCCTGCTCGATAGAGCTTATACAGACAGACAAGACAATTAAGGGCGAGGGAAGTACTGGGTGAGAAGGAACAAGGATAGGGGAATTGAGTAGTATGACGTTGGTGGCCTACCTTGTATCCCATTAAGTTTAAAATTGTAGTCCTGGCTCACCGAGCCTATTACACTGGAATTTCTGTTTATTTGCTTGCCGTTCTTCCGTATTGGCCTATGAGCACCCTGCACTCATCTAATTTGTTGAAAATTCCATCCCACAAACAATTGTTGTTGGATCTCTCATAATAAATCATTTCCTTGTGTGATCCCTTCATCCTGGAATTCTCTTTCAGCAGAACTTCAACAAGAATCTTACTTGAAATTTGAAATAGCTCTTAAAGCTTGGGCGTTTAAACAAGGGACTGTCTGATACCTTATGTGTTTCTGCTTAATTCGCTGGATATATTGTGCTGCTTTTTGCCCCTGGTTGCGCCTGTCATATAAAGTTATGTGATTTGTCATTCTGTTTGTCTCTTTATGTCTGTCTAAAATCTGTTCTGTACTTTCTTTTGATATAATGTTAGAAAAATGTCAGGAAGTATTTTTTCACGGAGAGAGTAGTGGATGCTTGGAATGCCCTCCCACGGGAGGTGGTGGAAATGAAAACGGTAACGGAATTCAAACATGCGTGGGATAAGCATAAAGGAATCCTGTGCCGAAGGAATGGATCCTCAGGAGCTTAGTCAAGATCGGGAGGCGGGGCTGGTGGTTGGGAGGCGGGGATAGTGCTGGGCAGACTTATACGGTCTGTGCCAGAGCCGGTGGTGGGCAGCGGGACTGGTGGTTGGGAGGCGGGGATAGTGCTGGGCAGACTTATACGGTCTGTGCCAGAGCCGGTGGTTGGGAGGAGGGGCTGGTGGTTGGGAGGTGGGGATAGTGCTGGGCAGACTTATACGGTCTGTGCCCTGAAGAGCACAGGTACATATCAAAGTAGGGTATACACAAAAAGCAGCAAATATGAGTTATCTTGTTGGGCAGACTGGATGGACCGTGCAGGTCTTTTTCTGCCGTCATCTACTATGTTACTATGAAAGGCGGTATAACAAATGAAGCTAAGTAACTCTGAGGATTTTGGAGACAATGCAGTGTACAGAAATGTATCTTGGGTAAAATGGGTGACTAGTCTTTTAAATACACTCGGCAGATTTTGGTTGTGTTTCATTGGGGAGCCCTGTTGATCGCATAGTAGAGTCTGGTTTGATTGATTTTTAAATTACAGCCTATTCAACATGTAGTTAGTTGTCTTAATGCTGAGTAGAACGGTGAACGAGTTTGATTTTAAGCTCTCAGTCCATTGAAGGTAGTACAAACGATTGGATGCTTTCTGTTGATCATCTGTGATAACTAACTGTAGAAGACTCGTAACTCTTTTAAAATTGAAGTGTCTAGAGGTACTTCATTGTAATTGTCTGTTTTAGTTTGCTTTGAACAGGCTCTGATTTAGCAAATATATTTTCATCCACTGTGTCTTTGGGGTAATAGTTTGCTAACCTGGCCCCTAATGATGATGGACCCCCACCTGTAGTATGGAGATTATGCTTGATCACCTGTTGTATGTGGTTGGTTATGCTGGGAGACAGTTTATCCTGTTTTAATAGTTGCCCAAGAGAATGGGCATAAAGGATAATTACTACTACTACTACTACTTAACATTTCTAGAGCTCTACTAGGGTTACGCAGCGCTGTACAGTTGAACAAAGAGAGACAGTCCCTGCTCAAAGGAGCTTACAATCTAAAGGACGAAATGTCAAGTTGGGGCAGTCTAGATTTGCTGAATAGAGGTATAATGGACCTCATTTTTCTAAGCATTATTACCATAGGCACAGAGAACTAAATATTAGAAGGCTTGGATTCTGTTTGTTTATGTACTAACGGATTTGCATTTGTAAGTCAGCACACCCGTCCGTGTAAGTCGCAGTTCAGAACAGACAGTTGTGCACATCAGTGTGAAAAAGTATTCACCCCCACCTTATTTCTTCTATTATTGCATATATATCACACTGAATGAATAGTTTCTAATCTTTAAACAAAATGCAATAACAGACAAAGGGACTTCAGTAACACGACACGGTGTATAATTTAGAAACGTCATTTATTTAAGGAACAAAGTTATCCATCATCTATATCACCCATATGAAAAAGTAACTACCCCCTCAGTACTCGATCAACTTAAGGGCCTGAGTCACAAAAGTCCCCGTTAAAAACTGTGCACGTTGAGATTGGAAATAGCGAGTGATATTCCAAGGAAATCTCATGCAAATGAGCTGCATGGAATTTCAGCAAACAGCTTGATAGGGAAAGCACCTAGCACATACACAGAACGCTCTCAGTAAGTGCCCCTGTCATGTGCTAGGGCCGGTGTGCTCTTTCCTTTCCCCTGTGGTACTTGCTGGCTCTACTGTCCCCCTGTCTCTTTTCCCTTGCAGTGTTCTGGTGCTTGTTCCACTTTCCTCCTGCAGCTTACTTGCCGTCTCTCTGCCCCCCCCCCCCCAAATAGGGGCTTTCCTCAGCTGTCTTCTTGTTTCTCCACCCCTATGCTGTTTTCTGCTCTTGGACACCGTTTGCTATTGAAAAACTCTTCTCGCTGAAAGCCCCCTCCCTCCCAACCTGTTTCTCTGAACCTCTAAACTTGTTTTGTGATCTCCAATAAGTTTTGATTTTGAAAATTGCAAGCAGACTGCCAGTGGCATTCCTAGGGGGGCTGACACCTGGGGCGGGTCGCCGATGCGCCCCGCCCCCCGGGTGCAGCGCGAACCCCCCCCCCCCCCCGGGTGCACATCGCTGGGGGGGGGGGGGGTGCTGCGCGCCTGTCCGCTTCGTTCGTTTCCATGCTCCCTTTGCCCCGGAACAGGAAGTAACCTGTTCCAAGGCAGAGGGAGCACAGAACAAATGTAGCGGACAGGCCCGCGGCACCCCCCCCCCCCAGTGGCGTGCACCCGGGGCGGACTGCACCCACCGCCCCCACCCAGGAACGCCACTGCAGACTGCTCCTCCTGGTAGTCTCCCTCACACAATGACAGCTCCAGACCTGACGAAAAATTTTGCACATTAAAGGTAGATGCTTCTTTCTGTATATCACTAAATGACGAATAACGCGATCACTAGACTGGCTAGAACCTATTTAAATTGGACGTTGCTAGCATGGTAAGCTTTGAGCATTGGCCAAATCGAATTGATAATTAGATTCAGCTAATTGAACAAGGCCAGACTTGGTTGAAGCCAGGCCTGGTGAATCTACATCTCGCTATATATTGAACCTTACCATGGAACTGAAATAGTCACCACAAAGTTTCTACAAGAACGTTATGCCACTATCAAAGGAAATTCCAGAAGAGATGAGAAAAAAAAATAAGTTGTTGAAATATATCAGTCTGGAAAGACTTACAAAGTGAATTCTAAAACTCTGGGGCTCCACCAAACCACAGTGAAAGCCATTATCTCCAAAGGGAGAATTTGGAACAGTGGTGAATCTTCCCAGGAGTCGCAGGACTTCCAAAATTACTGCAAGGGTGTAGCGACAGTTCGTCTGAGAAGTCTCAAAACTTCCCAGAAGAACATGCAAAGAACTACAGGTCTCTCAAGCCTTCATTTAAAGTTAGTGTTTTTTTTTTGTTACATTTGTACCCCGTGCTTTCCCACTCATGGCAGGCTCAATGCGGCTTACATGGGGCAATGGAGGGTTAAGTGCCCAGAGTCACAAGGAGCTGCCTGTGCCTGAAGTGGGAATTGAACTCAGTTCCTCAGGACCAAAGTCCACCACCCTAACCACTAGGCCACTCCTCCACTGTTGCTACTATTTGAGATTCTACATGGAATGTTGCTATTCCACTAGCAACATTCCATGTAGAAGTCGGCCCTTGCAGATCACCGATGTGGGTTAAGTGACTTGCCCAGAGTCACAAGGAGCTGCCTGTGCCTGAAGTGGGAATCAAACTCGGTTCCCCAGTTCCCCAGGACCAGAGTCCACCACCCTAACCACTAGGCCACTCCTGCACTAGGCCATTCCTCCACAGTAAGACAGTCAAATGTGGAACTCTTTGAACACCACTTGTCCCCCTTTGTCGAGTGTAAAGCAAATACAATATTCCACAGAAAGACTGTACCAACAGCCAAACATAGTAATGGTAGTGTGATGGTTTCGGGATGTTTTGCTGTCTCAGGACTTGAAAAACGTGCTGCTATTGAAGGAACCATGAATTCTGCACTGTATCAGAAAACTCTTAAGGCCAATCAATGTCTGGTCATCTGTCTGTGAGCTGAAGCTGAAGTGAAGTTGGGTTACGCAGCAATCCAGAACACAAAAGCAACTCTACATTTGAATGGCAGACTGGTCAAATCCAAAACTTGCTTTCTTAAAGTCCTGACTTGAACCCAATACAGACGCTATAGCAGGACCTGAAACTAGCACTTCATGCTTGAAAACCTACGAATGTGTCTGAATTAAAGCAGTTCTGCAAAGAGTGCACTTGAGATACCTTAACAGGATTCCTTAAAACACAAGTTGATCAGGAGTAAACTCCCAACACAGACTGAAGGTGAAGAGAAGGGCACATTTCCCTGCAATACAACCAGCTGCAAGCTATGCCAAAACATTTCACAGGACCCCACAGTCATTCACAAGGGAAAAATATTCAACATAAAGGAATCTTTCACATGCTCATCTTCCAATGTGGTATATATCATTCCGTGTAAAAAATGTAACAAGGGATGCTATATTGGAGAAACAGTCCAGATGCTTAAGACAAGGTTCAATCTGCACAGACATCACATGAAAATAGCCGGTGCCAGTCAGGCCCCGACCCCAGTGGGCCAACACTTCACTAGACCAGAACACTGCACCAGTGATTTCACAGTAAGAATCCTGAAAGGTAACTTTAAAACAATACAGGAACGTAAGACCTTTGAAGTCAGAATGATTGAATATTTTGACACCCAACAGACAGGACTTAATAAGGATCTTGGTTTTCTAGCCCATTATAAACCATAAAGTTGTATTTCTCTGTTTATTTCTCTGTTTATTACCCTCCTCTCACCTACCAACACCCATTCTGTTAGAATATCAATGAAATGCTTTGATGTCCCCACGCATACTCCCACCCTCCCACTCTGTCAGACTGTCAAAGTAATGCTTTGATGTTTCTCTTATATATACTATCTGCTACCACATTTGCTTATTTCCGATCTGACGAAGAAGGGCAACCTTCGAAAGCTAATCAAGAAATGTATTAAGTTATGTCCAATAAAAAAGGTATCATCTTATTTTCTTTTCCATGTTTTATTTTGTTTGATTTCTATTGATAACCTTTAAGAGTGGACTAACACGGCTACCACACCTCTCTACTTAACAGTAATGTGAAAGACTGACTCCAAATTATAGGAAGCGTGTGATTGCTATTATTGTTGCTAAAGTTACTGCAGCCATTTACGTTTAAGGGTTCTCTTTGTCTAATGTTACTTTTTGTTTACAGATCAGAAACCATTCAGTGTGACACATATGCAGTAATAGAGAAATTCAGGGGGGGGGGGGGGGGTAATTACTTTTTCACATCACTGCATATATGTGGCAGCATTCAGATTTAAAGGAAGCGTAGATCGCAGTCCTTCACAATATGTATGTGTTCTGTATTTTACAATAGCAATACCATGAGTATCTTGGAAAATGTTCCTGTTGGCACGCACATCTGCTTTGAGATGTACGTAACACTAGGAAGCTTGTTGGACCTTGAATTTTGAGGTGAACTTGAAGTGGAAATTGTGCCTAACTCTCTTGGCATTTAAAGCCATCTCCTTTTACCAAAGATTTAGAGTTTTGAAACTCTGCTCCCTAAGCAACATTTTGAACATGCTGCCTCTTAAGTAGCAAAATCATGCCTTGTGTATATCAGGGGCGTATCTGCGTGGGGCCACAGGGGCCTGGGCCCCCGCAGATTTTGCCCTGGACCCCCCTACCGCCGTCAACCTCCCCGCTGCCGTTGTTTACCTTTGCTGGTGGGGGACCCCAACCCCCCGCCAGCCAAGGTCCGCTTGCCGCCTTTAAAGATATTTCTTCAGCTGGCGGGGGACCCCAACCCCCGCCAGCCGACCCGACGTCTTTAAAGTTCTTCTTCGGTCTCTGTGGCCGTGCTGTAGTTGACTGTTCAATCCAGTTCGGAGTCTGACGTCATGTGTACAACGTCGGGTTGGCTGGCGGGGGTTGGGGTCCCCCGCCAGCTGAAGAAATATCTTAAAAGGCGGCAAGCGGACCTCGGCTGGCGGGTCCCCCGCCAGCAAAGGTAAACAACGGCAGCGGGGGAGGGTTGACGGCGGGGGGGGGGGGAGGGTTGACGGCGGCGGGGGGGAGGGTGGAGAGTCGGTGGGGAGGTTCTGGCAATGGGGGGGGTCATTGGGGGGGGGCTAAAATGTGCCCCCCCTCTCTGGCTCTGTACCCCCCTACCGCCAGAGTCCAGATACGCCCCTGGTGTATATGTAGTGTCACTTGTGCATTGAAGTCCCCCCCCCCCCCCCCCCCCCCCTTAGTGATTCTGCTCTTTTTCTGTGCATGTTTTATGTTTCTTCCTGGTTTGAACCTCTCATGAAATGTTTTCCTACCTAGATGGCCTCTACAAAGTTATTCTTGGAATGGGTAAGACGTCCAAATAAATCACACCCTCCACATTTGTTTCACAATCCCTGTTACACACCAGGATACTTCTGTTTCTAGCAGATATACTTGTTTTCCTTTTTTACTGGTTCAGTGGCTAGTTTGACCCACTTTCAGCCTCCTGATAGTTATTGGAGAGCACCAAAGAGTGCAACATTGCAGATTACAACTCCGAATTAAAAGAATTCAAATCAAGCATGCATCCACCCCTTGGAATCGTTAACCATTGTGAAATGTCCTGTTGACAAGTATGATGTTTCTACATCTGGATTTTGTTGGAGGATTTTTTTTCAAATTTCTTTAGAGATCAAACTTGTAGCTATAGAAATGTTTCATGGCATTGCCTCCTATTCCTGATTAGCGCCAGCAGGGTGGCAGTGCTGCCTGGGAATATTTTCCATTAATGTCTGAGAAGAACTTTTTTGGTTTTAGGCGCTCTGGATTCTTGTTCTAGGTACAAATAACTACCTGTATATAATATGTAAACCGCTTTGAATGTAGTTGCAAAAACCTCAGAAAGGCAGTATATCAAGTCCCATTTCCCTTTCCCTATTTGAGATTCTAGATTCTAGATGGAATGTTGCTACTATTGAGATTCTGTTGCTACTATTGGAGATTCTAGATGGAATGTTGCTACTATTTGGAGGTTCTACATGGAATGTTGCTACTATTTGAAGATTCTACATGGAATGTTGCTACTATTGAGATTCTGTTGCTACTATTTGAGATTCTACATGGAATGTTGCTATTCCACTAGCAACATTCAATGTAGAAGCCTGCCCTTGCAGATCAGCAACGCGGCGGCACAGGCTTCTGTTTCTGTGAGTCTGATGTCCTGCACGTACGTGCAGGACGTCAGACTCATAGAAACAGAAGCCTGTGCGGCAAGGGCAGGCTTCTACATTTAATGTTGTTAGTGGAGGAGTAGCCTAGTGG
Organism: Microcaecilia unicolor; assembly: GCF_901765095.1. NCBI lineage: Eukaryota > Metazoa > Chordata > Amphibia > Gymnophiona > Siphonopidae > Microcaecilia > Microcaecilia unicolor. The sequence goes on along the minus strand of NC_044035.1, from coordinate 19,978,444 downwards.
TTAGTGCAGTGGACTTTGATCCTGGGGAACTGAGTTCAATTCCCACTGCAGCTTCTTGTGACTCTGGGCAAGTCACTTAACCCTCCATTGCCCCTGGTACAAAATAAGTACCTGAATATATGTAAACCGCTTTGAATGTAGTTGGAAAAACCTCAGAAAGGCGGTATATAAGTCCCATTCCCTTTCCCTTCATATTACCCACTTGACCCATTTGCAACAGCAGTTTGTATCTTGAGAGACTGCCCTAGTTTTTATTACACCCGGTAAATTCGTTCTTTGGGTTGCGTTCCTAGCTTTCTTAAAAAATGTCTGTATTCAGGTTTTGCTGGAAAAGGCAACCCTGGACCTGGCATTGGTGTCTGTCAACTGGAGGTGCCCTTGCCTTTTTAACTAAGACGATCAAAGTAACAGGTTTTGAGGCAGTTGAATGATTTAATAGACCAGCAGGATCTCTTGAACCATTGCTAACGATACTTGTAGTACAGAATTATTTCTGCAAAGCCTGTCTCACACCCAGAATGGGTTACACAAGTTACATCCATGCTTTGAATTATACACTAGTTATCCTTGACATTTTCTTCAGCACTTGATACCCTGAAACATAACGTCCTTCCCATCAGAGTTGCGTAGATGGGAGTGGCTTTGACTGTTCTCAGATGGTTCTCCATTTTTTATCACTGATAGGAGGCAGCAGGTGTATATGCGTGGCTTCAGAAATTTATCTTGTTGGTGGACTTCTGTGGGATTCTGCCTTAGTGGCAATCTTTTTTTTTTGTTTGTTTTTGTTTTTTCAAGATTTGTAGGGTACTGCGAGAGCTTGGTGTTCATTACCATATTTATCTGGATGATACCCAATTTTCTTTTCCCATTTTCTTTGATAACAGAAGCCTTCTCTTTAGTAGCTATTTGTCCTTGATAGCCAGTTTGGTAGTTGACATATAACCTGTTCAAAATTCTGCTGCACGACTAATATTCCGCCAGTGTCGTTATGCTCATATTAGCCCTCTACTCAAGTCACTTCACTGGCTTCCTATCCATTTCCGCATACAATTCAAACTCCTCTTATTGACCTATAAGTGGAGGAGTGGCCTAGTGGTTAGGGTGGTGGACTTTGGTCCTGGGGAACTGAGGAACTGAGTTCAAGTCCCACTTCAGGCACAGGCAGCTCCTTGTGACTCTGGGCAAGTCACTTAACCCTCCATTGCCCCCTGTAAGCCGCATTGAGCCTGCCATGAGTGGGAAAGCGCGGGGTACAAATGTAACAAAAAATAAAAAAATCACTCTGCAGCTCCTCAGTACCTCTCCGCTCTCATCTCTCCCTACATTCCTCCCCGGGAACTCCGTTCACTGGGTAAATCTCTCTTATCTGCACCCTTCTCCTCCACCGCTAACTCCAGACTCCGTTCCTTTTATCTTGCTGCACCATATGCCTGGAATAGACTTCCTGAGCCGGTACGTCAAGCTCCATCGCTGTCCGTCTTCAAATGTAAGCTAAAAGCCCATCTTTTTGATGCAGCTTTTAACTCCTAACCCTTGTTCACTTGTTCAGAACCCTTATTTTATCATCCTCACTTTAATATTCCCTTATCTCTTGTTTGTCCTGTTTGTCTGTCCTAATTAGATTGTAAGCTCTGTCGAGCAGGGGCTGTCTCATGTTCAAGTGTACAGCACTGCGTACGTCTAGTAACGCTTTAGAAACGATAAGTAGTAGTAGTAGTAACCTATTAATATTGATAAGTCAGGAGTGATGGTTTTGGGTAGATCAAAAAGCTCTGGATGGTCCAGTTGAAATTTTGTACGATTACCCACATAAATCACATTTGTTTCAAGTACATTGCTTGGGAGTACTTTGGGTTCCTCAATTTCGGTGAAGGCTGCAATAAATGAGGTGGTAGTGTATTTTTCAAACTGCATCTTGTATGCCGATAAAGGCTTCTCTCAGAAGATTTTAGGTCTGTACTTCAAGCATTCATTGTGTCACACTCGGATTTTCTTGGTCATGCAATATAGGGCTATCATACTATTTTTTTTTAATTTTTGTTACATTTGTACCCTGCGCTTTCCCACTCATGGCAGGCTCAATGCGGCTTACATGGGGCAATGGAGGGTTAAGTGACTTGCCCAAAGTCACAAGGAGCTGCCTGTGCCTGAAGTGGGAATCGAACTCAGTTCCCCAGGACCAAAGTCCACCACCCTAACCACTAGGCCACTCCTCCACTGTTGCTACTATTTGAGATTCTACATGGAATGTTGCTATTCCAACATTCCATGATTCCATGTAGAAGTCGGCCCTTGCAGATCACCAATGTGGCCGCGCAGGCTTCTGCTTCTGCACGTCAGACTCACAGAAACAGAAGCAGCCTTCTACATGGAATGTTGCTAGTGGAATAGCAGCATTCCATGTAGAATATCCAATAGTAGCAACATTCCATTTAGAATCTCCAATAGTAGCAACATTCCATGTAGAATCTGAAAGAGTAGTAACATTCCATGTAGAATCTCTAATAGTATCTATTTTATTTTTGTTACATTTGTACCTATTCCACTAGCAACATTCCATGTAGAAGTCGGCCCTTGCAGATCACCAATGTGGCCGCGCAGGCTTCTGCTTCTGTGAGTCTGACATTCTGCACGTACGTGCAGGACGTCAGACTCACAGAAACAGAAGCTGTGCAGCCTTCTACATGGATTGTTGCTAGTGGAATAGCAACATTCCATGTAGAATCTCCAATAGTAGCAACAGAATCTCAATAGTAGCAACATTCCATGTAGAATCTCCAATAGTAGCAACATTCCATGTAGAATCTCCAATAGTATCTATTTTATTTTTGTTACATTTGTACCCTGCGCTTTCCCACTCATGGCAGGCTCAATGCGGCTTACATGGGGCAATGGAGGGTTAAGTGACTTGCCCAGAGTCACAAGGAGCTGCCTGTGCCGGGAATCGAACTCAGTTCCCCAGGACCAAAGTCCACCACCCTAACCACTAGGCCACTCCTCCACTGTTGCTACTATTTGAGATTCTACATGGAATGTTGCTATTCCAACATTCCATGATTCCATGTAGAAGTCGGCCCTTGCAGATCACCAATGTGGCCGCGCAGGCTTCTGCTTCTGCACGTCAGACTCACAGAAACAGAAGCAGCCTTCTACATGGAATGTTGCTAGTGGAATAGCAACATTCCATGTAGAATCTCCAGTAGTAGCAACATTCCATGTAGAATCTCCAATAGTATCTATTTTATTTTTGTTACATTTGTACCCCGCGCTTTCCCACTCATGGCAGGCTCAATGGAGGGTTAAGTGACTTGCCCAGAGTCACAAGGAGCTGCCTGTGCCTGAAGTGGGAATCCAACTCAGTTCCTCAGTTCCCCAGGACCAAAGTCCACCACCCTAACCACTAGGCCACTCCTCCACTGTTGCTACTATTTGAGATTCTACATGGAATGTTGCTATTCCACTAGCAACATTCCATGTAGAAGTCGGCCCTTGCAGATCACCAATGTGGCCGCGCAGGCTTCTGCTTCTGTGAGTCTGACGTCCTGCACGTCAGACTCACAGAAACAGAAGCAGCCTTCTACATGGAATGTTGCTAGTGGAATAGCAGCATTCCATGTAGAATATCCAATAGTAGCAACATTCCATGTAGAATCTCCAATAGTATCTATTTTATTTTTGTTACATTTGTACCCTGCGCTTTCCCACTCATGGCAGGCTCAATGCGGCTTACATGGGGCAATGGAGGGTTGTGACTTGCCCAGAGTCACAAGGAGCTGCCTGTGCCTGAAGTGGGAATCCAACTCAGTTCCCCAGGACCAAAGTCCACCACCCTAACCACTAGGCCACTCCTCCACTGTTGCTACTATTTGAGATTCTACATGGAATGTTGCTATTCCACTAGCAACATTCCATGTAGAAGTCGGCCCTTGCAGATCACCAATGTGGCCGCGCAGGCTTCTGCTTCTGTGAGTCTGACGTCCTGCACGTCAGACTCACAGAAACAGAAGCAGCCTTCTACATGGAATGTTGCTAGTGGAATAGCAGCATTCCATGTAGAATCTCCAATAGTAGCAACATTCCATGTAGAATCTCCAATAGTATCTATTTTATTTTTGTTACATTTGTACCCCGCGCTTTCCCACTCATGGCAGGCTCAATGCGGCTTACATGGGGCAATAGAGGGTTAAGTGACTTGCCCAGAGTCACAAGGAGCTACCTGTGCCTGAAGTGGGAATCCAACTCAGTTCCTCAGTTCCCCAGGACCAAAGTCCACCACCCTAACCACTAGGCCACTCCTCCTCTCAATGAAAGTTCTGAAGATGGTTAAGAATGCAGCAATGTATGTGGCTGGGTGTGTTGCATTTTCTCCATATTGCTCCTGGTTTGATGGATGTGGACTGGCTTCTTGTCATGTGGAAGATTAAGTAAAAAAAAATTCATACTTTGATAGGGCGTTAATACTGTCTTAAATCAATAAATCATCTTGTGGTCCGAGTGGAAGATAGATGCAAAATAGAGCAATCGGGCAATTTTATTTGGCTGAATTACAAAAATTTATTTCTTCTGTGGCTAGTCTTTCTGAATAGAATAAACCATCTCTGAAATTGAGACTCTCAGCTTGTAACGCCACGTTTGGAAGAATGTTGAAAATGTTAGTTTTATACAAGTATTTTTTTTTGCAAGAATAATAGTTGCTTGATGCAGTTGAACAGATAATGGCAAGATATAATATCCAGTGGACAGCATGTTAATGCTTCGGTAGCTGATGGTATTTTCTCTTGTTTTTATGACTTATTTATGAAATTTATGTTGTTTCTTTCTGTATTTAATTTTATATATTGATTGAAATGTATGTGTTATTACTACTACTACTAACTAGCATTTCTAAAGCGCTACTAGGGTTACGCAGCGCTGTACAATTTAAACATAGAAGGACGGTCCCTGCTCAAAGAGCTTACAATCTAAAGACAAGAGAACAATCTAAGGACAAGTGAACAATCTAGAGGACGAGTGAACAGTTAATCTGATAGGGTGGATGGATTGGGGTATTTTATATTTCTCGAGCGGTTAGGCGCCGAAGGCAGCATTGAAGAGGTGAGTTTTAAGCAGAGATTTGAAGATGGGTAGGGAGGGGGCATGGCGTATGGGTAAAGGAAGATTGTTCCAGGCATAGGGTGAAGCAAGGCAGAAAGAGCGGAGCCTGGAGTTGGCAGTGGTGGAGAAGGGTACTGAGAGAAGGGCTTTGTCCTGTGAGCGGAGGTTACGGGCGGGAACATAGGGGGAGATGAGGGTGGAGAGGTAGTGAGGAGCCGCAGACTGAGTGCAATTGTAGGTAAGGAGGAGGAGCTTGAATTGTATGCGATATCTGATCGGAAGCCAATGAAGTGATTTGAGGAGAGGGGTGATATGAGTATATCGGTTTTGGCGGAATATAAGACGTGCAGCAGCGTGCTGAACTGATTGAAGGGGGGCTAGATGGCTGAGTGGGAGGCCGGTGAGGAGTAAGTTGCAGTAATCAAGGCGAGAGGTAATGAGAGCGTGGACGAGAGTTCTGGTGGTGTGCTCAGAGAGGAAAGGGCGAATTTTGCTGATGTTGAAGAGGAAGAAGCGACAGGTCTTGGCAGTCTGTTGGATATGCGCAGAGAAGGAGAGGGAGGAGTCGAAGATGACTCCGAGGTTGCTGGCAGATGGGATGGGGAGGATGAGGGTGTTATCAACAGAGATAGAGAGTGGAGGAAGAGGAGAAGTGGGTTTGGGAGGAAAGACGAGGAGCTCGGTCTTGGACATGTTCAGCTTCAGGTGGCGGTTGGACATCCATGCCGCGATGTCGGATAAACAGGCCGATACCTTGGCCTGGGTCACCGCGGTGATGTCAGGTGTGGAGAGGTATAGCTGAGTGTCATCAGCATAAAGATGATACTGGAAACCATGAGACGAGATCAGCAAGCCCAGGGAAGAGGTGTAGATTGAGAAGAGAAGGGGTCCAAGGACCGATCCCTGGGGAACTCCAACAGATAGTGGGATGGGAGTGGAGGAAGATCCATGGGAGTGTACCCTGAAGGTGCGGTGGGAGAGATAAGAGGAGAACCAGGAGAGGACAGGGCCTTGGAATCCAAAAGAGGATAGCGTGGCAAGAAGTAAATCATGGTTGACAGTGTCAAACGCGGCGGAAAGATCGAGGAGGATGAGGATGGAGTAATGACCTCTGGATTTGGCCAGGAGCAGGTCATTGCAAACTTTAGAGAGTGCTGTTTCTGTCGAGTGCAGAGGGCGAAAACCGGATTGAAGTGGATCGAGGATGTCATGAGAGGAGAGAAAATCAAGGCAGCGGCTGTGAACGGCGCGCTCAAGTAATTTGGAAAGGAAGGGTAAAAGAGAGATGGGGCGGTAGTTAGAGGGGCAGGTAGGGTCAAGTGAAGGTTTTTTTAGGAGAGGTGTGACAACAGCGTGTTTGAAGGTGTCAGGGACAGTTGCCGTGGAGAGAGAGAGGTTGAGGATGCGACAGATGGCGGGGGTGACAGTATGGGAGATAGTGTTGAGTAGGTTGGTGGGGATGGGATCAGAGGAACAGGTGGTGCATTTCGAGGAGGAAAGAAGGCGGGAAGTTTCATCCTCGGTGATCTCAGGAAAGGAGGAGAAGGAGACCTGGGTAGGTTGGTTGAGGGAGAGGGTTAAAGGGTGAAGGGGTGCTGGAGGTTTGGTCGTGAACTCAAGGTTGATCTTTTGCACTTTGTCGCGGAAGTAGTCGGCCAGTGATTGAGGAGAGAGAGAAGGGGGAGTAGGAGCGGGGGGCACTTTTAAGAGGGAGTTAAGGGTGGTGAAGAGACGACAGGGGGTTGGAGCTGAGAGAATTGGTCAATTGGGTGTAATAGTCCTGTTTTGCACGGAATAGGGAGGAGTGGAGGGAGGATAGCATGAATTTGTAGTGGAGGAAGTCTGAAAGGGTACGAGATTTCCTCCAGAGGCGCTCAGCGGATCGGGTGCAGGAGCGAAGGTAACGGATGCAAGGAGTCAGCCAGGGCTGGGGATTGGTGCGCTTTGTGGGACGGGAGATGGATGGCGCGAGGGTGTCCAAAGCAGAGGAGAGAGTGGTATTGTAAGCGGAGACCGCTTTGTCGACAGTTACGAAGGACGTGATGGAGGGGAGGAGATTAGAGATAGTAGATGATAGGGTGGAGGGGTCAATAGCCTGGAGGTTCCTGGAGGTGGTGGTTAAAGTTGGACGGGGTGGAGGGTGGGGGGGTGAAGAAGTGTGAATGTGATCAGGTGATGGTCGGAGAGGAAGAGCTGAGACGTGGAAATTGGAGGGTGAGCCGGAGGAGGAGAGGACGAGGTCAAGACAATGTCCATCACGGTGAGTAGGTGTGGTGGAGCACAGCTGGAGGTTGAAGGAGGATGTTAGGGTGAGGAACTTAGAAGTATGGGGGTCGGATAGGTCATCAGCATGTACGTTAAAGTCTCCGAGAATGAGGGACGGAGATGAGGGGTCAAGAAAGACAGAGAGCCAAGCATCAAAGTCGGTAAGGAAGGAAGGGAAGGATTTATCCGGGGGGCGGTAAATGACTGCCACTCTGAGTGGTAGCGGGTAGAATAGGCGGATGGAATGGACTTCAAAGGATGGGAAGCAGTGAGATTGCGGTAGGTGGAGGGGTTGGAAACTACAGGAGGGTGATAGTAGTAGCCCAATGCCTCCGCCGCGGCCGATTGGGCGGGGCGTGTGGGAGAAGAGAGAGCCTCCATGGCAGAGGGCTGCAACTGAGGCAGAGTCTTCCGGGGAGATCCAGGTTTCGGTTAGGGCGAGCAGATGAAGGGAGCGAGAGATTTAGAACTGTGGATTTATTTATTTATTACATTTGTATCCCACATTTCCCACCTATTTGCGGGCTCAGTGTGGTTTACAATACATTGTGAATGATGGAAATACAATTTGTTGAAGTACGATTATGGGTTACATTGTGAAGAGTTTTGGGAAGACAAAGTCAGAGTCAAAATATCATTTGGGGAGTAGAACAATGGAATGTAACAATGGGGGATTGATAGGGGATGATTGGGAATATAAGTATTTCAGATTAAAATGTTACTAGTATGTGGAGCCCAAGAGTTTATGTAGTGTTGAAGTCTCTAGTGTTAGACTAGTTAAGTTTGCTCTGGTTTATTGTCTAGATTTATTTATTTGTAGCATTTTTATCCCGCATTTTCCCACCTATTTGTAGGCTCAATGTGGCTTACATTTGCCGTAATGGCGGTTGCCATTTCCGGGTAACAGAATTACAAATGGTGTTGCATTAAGGTGTGTACATACATGGTAACATAGATGGAACATAACATACATGGAACAGTTCATGGTCTATATATATATATAATGCCACTCAATAGGGACACATTAGAAATTGCTGGAGCTATCTATATAATAGTTTCAAACTTGCTCCAACTTATTATAACAAATCTCTTTATTAGAAAAATGTACTGTCATGCTAAACGCATAACTTTTTTTTAAAAAACAAAACAAATAATAACAACAATACTATCTTCTCACACATTCTTCATTCACTCATAGTACCTGTCTAGGATCATTGCTTGACTTTCCCTTTTTAACATATACTGATATTATATACAAATAATGATTTCACTTTACTTGTATTAAATTAAATTACTATGACAATATCAGAGTTATTTGTTATCCCCTTAACCATCTTGTCCCAGCCTTCCGCATGGGTACTTGGTGTTTTGCAATCCCAAAGTTCTATCCGTAAAGTTGTAATATAGTCTCTGACTCAGTTCTCCATTTCAGAAAGCAAAACTTTCAATCGTCCACAGGTACTTGGTGAAGGACTGAGGTAATCACTCCTAAATTTGATGTCAGTTTGTTCCTTATGCAAATGTCGGTTCCCCAATGCAGGACCGCATTTCGCTCACTTCCTCAGGAGGAACCACCGCATCATCTAAAACAACATAATCCCACTGTTACCCCACTACATTTTACTATTCTAATTTTAAATTTTTAAGCAATACTAAATTACCATACATTTTTTATATATATATATATGCAAAAGAATCACCTACTTTAATCAATTCACACCGGCTGCATGCCTGGGCGAGACTTCTCAGCTCGGGAGCCAACTGCCTTATCACTGAAACTGAACGGGGAGGTAAGAGCGCCATATTTAAATACTCAGGTCATAAACCACCCCGCCTACTACATTTAAAGAGACATAGCTTCATACCCATTCTACTTCCTGGTTAAGCCCCATTGGTGCCACTGTTCTCCAGGTATAAATATATCGTTGTTCGATGGATAACAAACGAGTACTGATATCACCCCCCTTACTGCTACTTAGAGGGATCTGTATTAATACCGCACATCTAAGTTGTTCTATAGTATGGTTACTTTTGTCCCAATGAGCTACTAAAGGGTTCACCATTTTCTTCAAACGTAAATTACTAATATGTTCTGCTAGTCTATTCTTTAAAGGGCGTTTCGTGTGTCCTATATAGTAAAGCCTACAAGGGCAGATAATACAATATACTACCTGAGCACTAGTACAGGTGGTATTTTGTCGCAAGAAAAATTCCTTGTTACTGTGGGGTATAGGGATAGATCCTATATCCAAGGAATAACGGCAGTATACACATTTCCCACAAGGGGAGTGTCTGCCTTCTTCTATATTCAATCTTGGTCTCTTTAATAATTCACCCACATTGGCTTGACGCCTATAAGCCACCTTAGGTCGCTCTCTGAATTCCGGGTGTATTGAGAGCACATGCCAATATTTGAGGATCAATTTTATAAACAAACCAAGGGGGTAGCTATGGGGGCCACGGTTGCGCCATTAGCATGCCTCTATATGATTCAGTTTGAGAAAAGGCATGTGTAAGAGTCTCAGTGGTACAAATATATCGTGTCATGGAAGCGATATATTGATGATGTGGTAATGCCATGGCGGGGACCCATCGCAGAATTGAGGAACTTTTTGGTGTACTTGAATACCGTGGACTCTAATATTAAATTTACCTCTAAAATATCTCAGAATGAATTGGAGTTCCTTGATATTAAAATTAATAGAATAGATGATGGAGGGTTTATTACTACTATTTTTCGGAAATCTACCGACCGTAATACTTTATTACATTATCAAAGCTTTCACCATTATGGCTTAAAGAAAGGGATACCGGTTGGACAATTAATGCGTCTGAGACGTTTATGTTCCTCTACTTTGGAATTTAAAAAGCAGGCTAAAATCATGATAGAGAGATTTAGAGCCCGCGGTTACCCATCAAGGATCCTCAAAAATGCTTATAGAAGGGCCCTGTATGCCCACCGTTCATGGTTATTTTTACCAAAGTCAAGACCTCCTTCAAAAGCTTTGGCATGTGTCATTCCATTCTCACAAAAGGCTTCTACCATCTGTGGGATTGTACATAAATATTGGCATGTGCTCTCAATACACCCGGAATTCAGAGAGCGACCTAAGGTGGCTTATAGGCGTCAAGCCAATGTGGGTGAATTATTAAAGAGACCAAGATTGAATATAGAAGAAGGCAGACACTCCCCTTGTGGGAAATGTGTATACTGCTGTTATTCCTTGGATATAGGATCTATCCCTATACCCCACAGTAACAAGGAGTTTTTCTTGAGACAAAATACCACCTGTACTAGTGCTCAGGTAGTATATTGTATTATCTGCCCTTGTAGGCTTTACTATATAGGACACACGAAACGCCCTTTAAAGAATAGACTAGCAGAACATATTAGTAATTTACGTTTGAAGAAAATGGTGAACCCTTTAGTAGCTCATTGGGACAAAAGTAACCATACTATAGAACAACTTAGATGTGCGGTATTAATACAGATCCCTCTAAGTAGCAGTAAGGGGGGTGATATCAGTACTCGTTTGTTATCCATCGAACAACGATATATTTATACCTGGAGAACAGTGGCACCAATGGGGCTTAACCAGGAAGTAGAATGGGTATGAAGCTATGTCTCTTTAAATGTAGTAGGCGGGGTGGTTTATGACCTGAGTATTTAAATATGGCGCTCTTACCTCCCCGTTCAGTTTCAGTGATAAGGCAGTTGGCTCCCGAGCTGAGAAGTCTCGCCCAGGCATGCAGCCGGTGTGAATTGATTAAAGTAGGTGATTCTTTTGCATATATATATATATATAAAAAATGTATGGTAATTTAGTATTGCTTAAAAATTTAAAATTAGAATAGTAAAATGTAGTGGGGTAACAGTGGGATTATGTTGTTTTAGATGATGCGGTGGTTCCTCCTGAGGAAGTGAGCGAAATGCGGTCCTGCATTGGGGAACCGACATTTGCATAAGGAACAAACTGACATCAAATTTAGGAGTGATTACCTCAGTCCTTCACCAAGTACCTGTGGACGATTGAAAGTTTTGCTTTCTGAAATGGAGAACTGAGTCAGAGACTATATTACAACTTTACGGATAGAACTTTGGGATTGCAAAACACCAAGTACCCATGCGGAAGGCTGGGACAAGATGGTTAAGGGGATAACAAATAACTCTGATATTGTCATAGTAATTTAATTTAATTTAATACAAGTAAAGTGAAATCATTATTTGTATATAATATCAGTATATGTTAAAAAGGGAAAGTCAAGCAATGATGCTAGATAGGTACTATGAGTGAATGAAGAATGTGTGAGAAGATAGTATTGTTGTTATTATTTGTTTTGTTTTTTAAAAAAGAGTTATGCGTTTAGCATGACAGTACATTTTTCTAATAAAGAGATTTGTTATAATAAGTTGGAGCAAGTTTGAAACTACTATATATATATATATATACCATGTGCGTACATACATGGTAAAGAAGAATACATTATGGTATTGCCTGCAGGTTCTTGAGTGATATTTGGATTATAACATACATTAGGTCATCGACTATGGAGAGACCATATTCGACATAGGGACAAAAGTGATAGAGCTTGTTCACTAATAGCAAAGAGGTTAATCAGTCAAGTGATAAGATTTCGGTTGTGTCTAGGTCGTGTATAGTCTTATTATTTAGTATTTCAGATGGATGTTTATGGTATGCCTTCTTGAACAGATCTGTTTTCAGTAGCCTTCGGAAGATAGGTCTTGCGTTGTTTTTATGGCCTTCGGTAGCGCGTTCCATAGCTGGGTACAGATGTATGAGAAACTGGTCGCATATGTGGATTTATATTTTAGCCCTTTGCAGTTGGGGTAGTGGAGATTGAGGAATGTGCGTGCTGATCTTTTTGCGTTCCTAGTAGGCAGGTCTATAAGGTCTAACATGTAGGTCGGGGCTTCCCCGTGAACGATTTTGTGGACCAGGGTGCAGACTTTGAACGCAGTTCGTTCTTTTATGTATCTTATGCATGTTTTAATTGAAGGGCTCAATTTGCAATGCATACAAATAGTTAAATTCTTCTTTAATTTTCATTGGTTTAGAAGTTTGGTGTGTTTATGGTTAAGAATCACAATTGACTTCCCCACACCACTACCATACCTTCCCCTAAAAGGGGGCACCAGCATGGTCTGTTCTGACCAGTTGGTTATTTATGAGGGCTAGAGCTGGGGATAACTTTTTTTTTTTTTTTTTTTTTTTTGGTAGAGTTGCAGGAGGAATGTGTTTTCCTGGAACTGCATTTAGCCAGTCTGTTTCTGTAGATGACCAAAATGAATATGCATTAATGATTTGCATATGCTAGTTTTGTTTAGTCTCATTCGTACAGACCTGCCAAGTCTCCCACTTTGCTGGGAGTGTGGGAGATGACCCACCAAAGCGGGAGTCTCCCACTGAAAGCGGGAGATTTGGCAGGTCTGTAGGTATGAGACATCTGCATAAATAGGAGAACTAGCATAATCAAATCACTCATGCATATTCATTTTGGCCATCTAGAGAAACAGACTAGCTAAGTTGGAGAGTCTCCCGCTGAGCAGCTCCAGTGGCCAAATAACATTCCCCCCCTCCCCCCCCCCCGCAGGCTCAGTAGCAGGGGCGTAGCCAGCCTTCCGTGGGGGAGGGGGCCAGAGCCCGGGGGGAGGGGGCACATTTTAGCCCTCCCCCCGGCGCCGCCCCCCCCACCGCCGACATTGCCGCCCCCCCCTCCCGCCGCGAACCCGCCGCAGCCGCAGCCTACCTTTACTTTTGCTGGCGGGAGATCCCACTCCCCGCCAGCCGACGTCTTCTTCTCAGTTGCTTCCTGCTCTTCAATTTGTTTGCTGACGTCCTGCACGTTGTACGTGCAGGACGTCAGCAAACAAATTGAAGAGCAGGAAGGACTGAGAAGACGTCGGCTGGCGGGGAGTGGGATCCCCCGCCAGCAAAAGTAAAGGTAGGCGGGGGCGGGTTCGCCGGGAGGGGGGTCCTGGGGTGAATCTGCGGGGGCCCCGGCCCCCTCAGGCCCCACGTAGCTACACCACTGCTCAGTAGTATGCCTGCGCCAGCAATGAAGAGGTGCGTGAGTGTTGATGACAGGGGCATAGCCAGACCTTGCCGGGAGGGGGGGCCAGAGCCCAAGGTGGGGGGGGGGCACTGTTTGTTTAGCTGCCTCCCCCCGCGCGCCTGCTACTGCTGCCAGTTTTGGACCCCCCGCCGCTGCCGCCGACCCTCTTGAACCCCCCCCCTCCTGCCACCAACCCTCTCTCGCCGCCGCATGACGTATCTTGTTTGCTTGCGGGGGCCCCCAAACCCCACCAGCTGAAGAGTCTGCTTCAGTGCCGGAGTTAGTAGACTCTGGCACCTTCATTCAACGAAGTTCGTGTGAAGAAGATCAGCTGGTTTTGACGCCTTACGTCCTGCACGGGGCTACATGCACGGTGCAGGACGTAAGGCGTCAAAACCAGCTGATCTTCTTCACACGAACTTGAATGAAGGCGCCGGAGTCTACTAACTCCAACGCTGAAGCAGACTTCAGCTGGCGGGGTTTGGGGACCCCCGCCAGCAAACAAGGTACGTCATGCGGGGGAGGGTTGGTGGCGGGAGGGGGGGGGGTTCAAGAGGGTCGCGACAGGGGGCCAGGGCCGAATCTACGGGGGCCCAGGCCCCATGTAGCTACGCCATTGGTTGATGACAGCATGCTGCTTTGTTCACTGCACACTTTAGTAGCAGGCAGAGAACGAGAGGGTCCGTCTGTCTGCAAGCTGAGTGCTCTCACCTGCTGCTTCGAGTCTGGCTCTGAAGCGGGAGCTGCCTCTGCCCTCCTTCCCCAGGACACAACTCTGTTGTCCGAGAGGGGAAGCTATTGGTGCCGGCTGAGGTCCGTCAGGGGAGGAGCCAAGAGGCAAAGTGGGTGGGTATTTGGGGTGTGTGGCTGGGAGGAGTGGGGTGGAGCTAGGGGCGCGGGTAAAATCTTCCTCTCAGTGAGCCTTGACAGTTCTGTACATATTTATTACAGATGTCCCAAAAACCAGACCTACCAGTGAGGTGAACCTTCAGGGCAGGAAGAGCTGACTTGTGAGATACTTGGTTTCATCGAAAGAGGCTCAGAATGCGGGGGAAAATGCCAGACCCCTCCCTCCCAAGCTTGCTTGATTTTTAGATGGATAAGAAAGGGACTTTGTAAATACCATCTACTTTCACCAGTCTGATAGGTTCATTGTTGTCATTGATAATGATGTACTGAACATTTAAAAGAGGCTCTGCATTTGATAATATGGGAATGTTTGTTTGATTTAGGGGCTTGCACAGTGTACAGTTTTTGGCTTTAAGTAGGGTAACAGGTCAGGGATTGAGGATTAATTTTTCAGTGCAGAATGTAAAAGATCAGTATGTCAGCTCCCTTTCTGTTTACTTAACGCAGCAGGGTGTTTACGGGAGTCTGAGGGAGCTGTTGCAACTCCTTTGCACGAAAGTGGTTAAGTCTAATGGTTGTCTTGACTCTAGTCCCGTGCTGCTTTCCCATAATTATCTCCTGGTTTTGGCAGCAGGCCTTGATTGGTATGAGTTGAGATTTTTTTTAAAACATACTGGGAATTAGAGACAGGATTCCATGAAAACCCACCTTTTAAGTAAGGATTTTTGTAGGGGGAGGGGTGGGGGGTATGTTTTCCTATGTGTTGTTCTCAGGCTACAGAACATTAAATGCAAGTGATGGGTCTCTGTATAGGTTTATTGCTGGACTTGTGGCTAATGTGTAGTTTGCACCCCCCCCCCCCTTTTAATTGAAGTTCTGTTGTGGTGGGCAGTATATATAGAGAGAAATGCAAATGCTGTTTCATCAGGAAGAACCCCTTCCCCCTCCCTACCAACAGTATTAAACTTCATCCAAAGACATGGTATGGAGGGGGAAGGGTACATAATGCAGCCCTGGCATATCATTGAACTGCCAGGGTTCTGTAAAAGGTTTCCAGTATCACCTTTATGCTGATGACACCCAGCTGTATCTCTCCACACCAGACAGCACCGTGGAGACCCAGGCCAAGGTATCGGCCTGCTTATCCGACATTGCTGCATGGATGTCCAACCGCCACCTGAAAATGAACATGGCCAAGACCGAGCTTTTCGTCTTTCCACCAAAACCCACTGCTCCTCTTCCTCCGCTCTCGATCTCAGTTGATAACACCCTCATCCTCCCCGTCTCATCTGCCCGCAACCTCGGAGTCATCTTCGACTCCTCCCTCTCATTCTCTGCGCATATCCAGCAGACAGCCAAGACCTGTCGCTTCTTCCTCTTTAATATCAGCAAAATTTGCCCTTTCCTCTCTGAGCACACCACCCGAACTCTCATCCACGCTCTCATCACCTCTCACCTTGACTACCGCAACCTACTCCTCACTGGCCTCCCACTTAGCCATCTATCCGCCCTTCAATCTGTTCAGAACTCTGCTGCACGTCTCATATTCCGCCTGAACTGATATACTCATATCACCCCTCTCCTCAGGTCGCTTCACTGGCTTCCGATCAGATACCGCATACAGTTCAAGCTTCTCCTTCTCACCTACAAATGCACTCAGTCTGCAGCCCCTCATTACCTCTCTACCCTCATCTCCCCTTACGTTCCCGCCGGAAACCTCCGCTCACAGGACAAATCCCTCCTCTCAGTACCCTTCTCCACCACCGCTAACTCCAGGCTCCGCCCATTCTGCCTCGCCTCACCCTATGCGTGGAATCAACTTCCTGAGCCCATACGCCAAGCCCCCTCCCTGCCCATTTTCAAATCCTTGCTCAAAGCCCACCTCTTCAATGTTGCTTTCGGCACTTAACCTTTATACCTTGCAGGAAATCTAGACTGCCCCAATTTGACTGCCCCTAATTGACTGACTGTACATTTGTCCATTAGATTGTAAGCTCTTTGAGCAGGGACTGTCCTTCTATGTTAAATTGTACAGCGCTGCGTAACCCTAGTAGCGCTTTAGAAATGTTAAGTAGTAGTAGTAGTACTGTAAAAGGTACTGTTCTCTTTAGAAGAGGAAATTCGAAAACCATCGGTCACTCTGTGAAGTTGGAAGGAGAGAACTCAGGCTTCTTAGACCTGTCCTGTGGATCTCACATTCAGTTGCATTTTCAGGGTTAGGCACTGTGAACACGCATGAGATAAATTTTACATGTACTGAGTCTCTCCACTGCATGTAGAATTAGATAAAATAATTATGCTGGAGAGAAAAAAGGACTTAGTCTGCTCATCATAGCATTTGAATGTTATTCAGTTCTTTAACGTTCATAAAGACAAACACCACATCAAACTAAAACAAAAATACAGTTTAAAAACCATTTATTGTACAAATAACATTCCTCTATAACATTAGCAAAATTTGCCCTTTCCTCTCCGAGCACACCACCCGAACTCTCATCCACTCTCTCATTACCTCTCGCCTTGACTACTGCAACCTACTCCTCACTGGCCTCCCACTTAGCCATCTATCCGCCCTTCAATCTGTTCAGAACTCTGCTGCACGTCTCATATTCCGCCTGAACTGATATACTCATATCACCCCTATCCTCAGGTCGCTTCACTGGCTTCCGATCAGATACCGCATACAGTTCAAGCTTCTCCTTCTCACCTACAAATGCACTCAGTCTGCAGCCCCTCATTACCTCTCCACCCTTATCTCCCCTTACGTTCCTACCCGTAACCTCCGCTCTCAAGACAAATCCCTCCTCTCAGTACCCTTCTCCACCACAGCCAACTCCAGGCTCCGCCCTTTCTGCCTCGCCTCACCTCATGCTTGGAATAAACACCCTGAGCCCATACGCCAGGCCCCTTCCCTGCCCATCTTCAAATTCTTTGCTCAAAGCCCACCTCTTCAATGTCGCCTTCGGCACCTAACCACTATACCTCTATTCAGGAAATCTTGACTGCCCCAACTTGACATTTCGTCCTTTAGATTGTAAGCTCTTTCAAGCAGGGACCGTCCTTCTTTGGTAAACTGTACAGCGCTGCGTAACCCTAGTAGCGCTTTAGAAATGTTAAGTAGTAGTAAGTGTTTAAGCCCCAACCGTGAAGCTGTTTTGATGAAAGGCGGTATATAAAGCCTTGTAATAAACATAAACAAGTAAAAAAAAAAAATGCAAACCTGAAAACCTGACTGTGGAATCTCCAGGCCAGGTTTGGGAATTCCTGATTTAGAGGAAGTACCATCATCTGCTGAGATAATTAAGGTTTTAAACTATCCGCTGGTAGAGATGGTCATAATCAAGAGAGTGACAGAAGGGTGATGGTAAGGGAAGTGAGGTGGTGATTGATCTGTGCTGGCACAGGCAGGGGGGAAACTAGATCAGCAATGAGGTCCTTAAATGCCACCAACTACCTCAGTGTTAGAATGGCATAATTTTAGTGTGGTTCAAATATTATTTGAGACGAGAGCATGTAGGTAGCTACCGTGTTTCCCCGAAAATAAGACACTGTCTTATATTAATTTTTGCCCCCCCAAAATACGCTAGGTCTTATTTTCAGGGGCTGTCTTATTTTTCGGGGAAACATCAGGGTTGGATCGGGGTTGGCCCACCCGCCCTCCATCGCTCCCAGAACTAACCTTAAACGCCTCCTTTCACCTTTGCAGCAGCAGGGCAGGCTACTCCTTCCTTCCGTGTCCCGCCCTCGCCTGATGTAACATCCGCGAGGGGGGGGCAGGGCACGGAAGGAAGGAAGGAGAGGTCTGCCCTGCTGCTGCTTGCTGCGAAGGTGAAAGGACGCGTTTAAGGTTAGTTCCGGGAGCGGTGGAGGGGGGGCCCAGCGACCTCGGGTGGGGGGGCCAGCACGGGGGCGGCCTTGTCTGGCTCTCGGCGGCCCTGCTTTCAAACAAAAATTTGCTAGGTCTTACTTTCGGGGGAGGCCTTATATCTACCAATTCAGGAAAACCTCTACTAGGTCTTATTTTCGGGGGATGTCTTTCGGGGAAACAGGGTAGGATTCTGCATTCATCTGAAATGACGTGGGAAGTCAACACTTCCAATGTGTTTTGTCATTTTTAACCCCCCCAAAAAGAGAGGATTCTCCGAGAACAAGCAGGCTTATAGATTCTCATAAGCCTGTGACTTATGAAAAACATACATAGAGCTTTGTGGAGTGTGAAACATGCTCCACTGTGCTTTTGCCAGTTGTAGCAGGGGTGTTGTGGCTGATGGTGCCCACTTTAAAGGCAAATAGGTTAGCCCTTTCCCTGCCTTACCCGGCCCCTGATGTGGAAGTAGACAAATAGGCAAGCCCTGTCCCTGTCTTTGCCCACGCTGTGGATGCAGGCATATAGGTTTGCCCTTTCCCTTCCTTTCCCATGCTACTGATCCTCCGGAGTTGGAAATTTGCCTCTTTTGCTGTTGCCTCAAACTTTCCTCACAGCGTTAAAAAAAAAAAAAAATTTGCATCGCGCTTTGGTGCTGCGATCCCAGAAAAGAGGTTTTCTTCTGATTGTGCAGCTTGACCGGAGCTCGGAGACTCAGTCTGGTGAGGTAAGAGCATTTTGTAGCTCCTTCCGGGAGGGCCTGCGTGCGGGATGATTGTGGCGCGAATCCGCCATTTTGAATTTCCGCCGTTTTTGGCGATGGCTGCTGAGAAAGTAAAGCGCTGTTCCGTTTGTGGCAAGCGCAGATCTGCAGCGGGCTCTGTAAGGCGTGCTTTTCAGACGGTAGAGCTGGCCCGAGCATGGCGAGCGATGTTCCTTCCCGCTCCGTGGAGCTGGCAGCGGGCGCCATTTTGGAACAGCATGGCGTGACCCCCGCTGAGGCGGAAGGGCTTGAGCCTGGAGGGGCTAATAAAAGAGCTGTTTCCCCCGGACTGGAACCAGGAGGCCAGAGTGAGCCATTTTCCCCTGAATTAGTTTTATTGCTGCATAATGCATATATGTTAAAAACAGCTCTTCCGCAGGGGTCCTCTGCGGCCCTGCTTTCTGTATCCCCTCCAGTGGAGTCTGGCCTTGGATTACCGTCGGGCGCGTTTTCCCCTGACAGATGGCCACAAGACAAGCGCAGAAGGGTGGATTCAGAGAGTGGCGCATCCCCTTTCCCCCCCCCCCCCCCCCCCCGGTGGTCGGGATGTGAGAGCCAGAAGAAGGTGCAGGATTGCCACTGGATCCAGATGATCCTTCCGCGGTGAGGATTTTCCACTGCGATGAGCTGCAGGTCCTCTCTATAGAAGACCCTGGGAGTACTGAGACCTCCTCTGGTAATCCGAGGATGGCAAGTACTAAGGAGCCTGCTCAAGCCTTTCCTTTGCATGACTCCATCCAAGAGCTTATCACGGCTCAATGGGCTGACCCCGAGGGGCCTTTGAAAGTCGCCAGGGCTATGGGGCAATTATACCCTCTAAGTAAGGAGCATTTGGTGCGCCTAGCAGTGCCTAAAGTGGATGCCCTAGTCACGGCTGTGGCAAAGAACGTTCTGCTGGGTTCACTTCGCGTGCCCGTTTTCAGCAGAGGAACTCCTTTCGCTCGGACAAACGTTCCGCAGCAGCAGGCTGAAGACCTGGAGTTCAAGGGCGACCCTCTCAGTGATGGTGCGCCGGCCCCCTCCTCGATTCCTGTGATAGGAGGATGACTTTCCCTCTTTCTCGAGGAGTGGGCCAAGATTTCCTCAGATCAGTGGGTCTTGGACCTGATCAGAGAAGGCTACAGAATAGAATTCAATGCCCCAATAAGAGACGTGTTTGTGGAGTCCCGATGCGGTTCTGCCGCCAAACGGGCGGCGGTAGAGGAGACCTTGCAAGACTTGCTTCACATTGGGGCGGTTTCCCCCGTGCCTCCCGCCGAATGCGGCTCTGGCCGTTACTCCATTTACTTCGTGGTGCCGCGAAAAGGAGGGTCTTTTGGGCCTATCCTGGACTTAAAACAAGTCAACAAGTCTCTGAAAGTGCAGCATTTCCACATGGAAACCCTGCGCTCCGTCATAGCGGCAGTACAGCCAGGAGAGTTTCTCACGTCTCTGGACCTGAAAGAAACTTACTTGCACGTACCAATTTGGCCCTCGCACCAGAGGTTTCTGCGTTTTGCGGTGATGGGAAAACATTTCCAGTTTCGGGCCTTGCCTTTTGGCCTTGCCACATCTCCCCGAACCTTTTCCAAGGTAATGGTGGTAGTAGCTGCTTTCTCAGGCGAGAGGGTATCCGGGTTCACCCGTACCTAGGTGTGATATACATAATCTAGTCCTAACCGTCAGGGCTAGTGTAGCATACAGAGAGTTTGAGGTGTGAGTGAGCAGGAAATGTGAATTGTGCCTCCCTGGTTAGGTATAAAAATATTGTTTTGAAAGCGAGCTCTAGATAATTCCAAAGCTTGATAGTAATCAGTTTTTTAAACTCATGTTTCACGTATACTGTTTTTATAATACTGCGCGGATCAGTTTCTGCTGGCCTGCTTCCAGAAACAACATGCCTGCCTTTCTTCATTGTCAAGTGAAAACAGTCTTTATGGAATAATTCCCTAAATTGGATTTCAGCTCTGATCACCTTATGCTTTGGTCAACAGAAGGCTAACTCAAGCCATCATTGTTTTCAGACAGTGTGCTGGTGGCTGTTTACTAAATAAATAAATAAAACTGAGGTACTGCAGAATAAGCTATTTAAAAGCCACAAAGTCTGAGTGCAGAGAGCAGTGGCCCCTAGAGTAATAGTAAATGAAGAAATGGGGCCCCTGAAAAAAAGGGCACAACATTTGTACGTGTGTTGTACCTTAGTGCGGTGGGGAGTTAAGCACTCTGTCTCCTTTTGGTTTGGAATCTATGTGGAGCAGTTTATTCTGAGTGTGTTGAAATGGGATTGTCTTGCTTCTGGTCACAAGAGTTGTGTTGAGAGGTAAGAATGAGGAAATCAGGATCTCCTGGTTTTGAATGTTGTCCCTTTTCTGTTGTCTGCACTTGACCTTGGACGTTTTTCTTTGTTATGCTCTATAGTAGAAACCTCTTCATAGGGAGCATTTTCGTGACATCATTTGAACATCACCATCAAAAGATTTGTGAAATGTGCATACTCTTCACTCTCTGCCTGGTCTCCTGTGGAGTTTGTGGTGTTCCTTTATAAGCAGTATCCCAGTGGAACAAGTGCAGGGCTCATTGCGATGCACTGCATAGGTTCCAAGAGCTTCAGTGTATTCAGTAAGATCATTAAACAGAGTGCATTTTATCAGCTCATTGGTGTATAGTAACTTTCATTCTCCGAGGAGAAGCAGACTGCTTGTTCTCACAGATGGGTCGACGTCCACGTCGGCCCAGGAAACGGCAATTTTGCAAGCAAAAAGAAAAAGAGTTATTGCCCAGAGTCTTTTGGTGCGTGAATCACGCGCACCGCGCATGCGCGGACGACTTCCTGCCCGTCGCGCGAGCGTGCGCCTTAATTCTTTTTTGTCCGCGACGAGGTGACAGGATTTTTTCTGCTCTCCTCGTTCTTGGCCCAGGAACAGAGTCTGACGACTATTTCTTTTATTTCTTTTATTATTTGTCATTTTATTAAAAAAAAATATTCCCGTAGTTACTTTTAGTATTTTTTTCCCTATTTTAAATTTACTTTCTTTCGACGCAGCCGGCCTTTAGGCCGCGCGGTCGGGTTTTCTCCCTTTTTGTGTCGTTTGATTTCGCCGATGCCGTTTTTCCTTCCATGTCATCGAAGACACCCAGCGGCTTCAAATGTACTCGGTGCAACTGGACCATCTGAGGTACCGATACCCACGCCTGGTGTATCCAGTGCCTTGGGCCCGACCATAGCCCAGCCGCTTGTAGTCTGTGTCTTAGTATGAAGAAATGGACGAAAGCGTCTCGAGAAGCCCAATGTGAAAAGTTTTTTGGGGCTCGGTCCGGTCCTTCGACGTCGACATTGACAGGAGCATTGACATCGGGAGCAGAGGTAATGGCTACTGAGAGACCAACCCGCGCTGGGAGCAGTTAGACATCACCGCCTTCGACACCCACCTCCCGCCAGATGACTATGGAGAAATTTGGCGTTCGTCATTGGAGAGCGGATGCCCACTTTGGCAGACTCAGCCATTTTGGGCCTCGAGTGCAGCATAGAAGGAGTGACGTTGAGTTCTCCTTCCCACACTGTTCCTCCGCGACCCGGAGACGATTTCCTGCCCAGGGGGTCACGGCTTCCCGAGGATGAAAACCTGGTGATGTCTCTAGAAGGAGGACCTATGGGCACCTCGACCCCGGGAAAGGAAACATCTGTGTTGGATATTGCTCCACCAACCCGGGAGATCGTAGCAGTGAGTACCGGAGGAATTGTAAGACCTTCAGTGGTGTCGTTAGACACACTATGGGACGCCATACAAGGTGTGACTAGTACCTTATTATTAATGAATGCCTCGATTAAAGGTGAAATACTTGAGATAAAAAAGTTTAATCAGGGTGGGAGGCGGGGCTGGTGGTTGGGAGGCGGGGATAGTGCTAGGCAGACTTATACAGTCTGTGCCAGAGCTGGTGGTGGGAGGCAGGGATAGTGCTGGCCAGACTTATACGGTCTGTGCCAAAGCCAGTGGTGGGAGGCGGGGCTGGTGGTTGGGAGGCGGGGATAGTGCTGGGCAGACTTATACGGTCTGTGCCCTGAAGAGCACAGGTACAAATCAAAGTAGGGTATACACAAAAAGTAGCACATATGAGTTAACTTGTTGGGCAGACTGGATGGACCGTGCAGGTCTTTTTCTGCCGTCATCTACTATGTTACCTGTCTCGAGGCCTCCTGTTATGCAGGTCCCCCGGGACTGACCTGCGTTGGACCCAGCCTCGAGGAGGCGTGAGGATTCCACGTCCTAGGTACCGAAGAGTCTTGATGACGGGTGGCGAGAGAAGGTAAAGAAGCACCATCATCAATCTCCTTCAACACACGATGCCGGGAGCTCCGGGACGTCGAGGGAATTGGCACCCAAGAAGCATCGGCGCCGAGAGGATCGCTCCCCCTCTATACAGTAGGTGCCGATGCATCAGTCTCCTAGCAGCCTGGTACCTGCTCCCAAGCCTTGTCAGATTCTGCCACCGGCTGCTCCACCGACCCTGCAGCCTTGTCCGATGGTGGCTCTCAACAAATGCATCAGGGCCCTGCTTCCAGAGCTTCTGGAAGGATCTCTGCGTCAGTCTGCTTCGGTGTCGGGGGGTGCTTGCACCTTCCGTTCCGTGTGTTGAGGCAGTGTCTGGCCCTTCACCTGTGGTGAGGTCCCCAACCTTGGTGCCACCTGGGAAGATTTTGCTGAAACTCAAACAAGACTGTGGAACCATGATTCTGATTGCTCCCTTCTAGCCGCGTCAGATTTGGTTCCCTCTTCTTCTGGAGTTGTCCTCCGAGGAACCGTGGAGATTGGAGTGTTTTCCAACCCTCATCACCCAGAATGAGGGGTCCCTTCTACATCCCAACCTCCAGTCTCTGGCTCTCATGGTCTGGATTTTGAGAGCTTAGAATTTGCCTCCTTGGGTCTTTCAGAGGGTGTCTACAGAGTCTTGCTTGCTTCCAGGAAAGATTGCACGAAGAGGTGTTACTCTTTCAAATGGAGGAGGTTTGCTGTCTTGTGTGACAGCAAGGCACTAGATCCTCTTTCTTGTCCTACACAGACCCTGCTTGAATACCTTCTACACTTATAAGAGTCTGGTCTCAAGACAACTCAGTAAGGGTTTATCTCAGTGCGATTAGTGCTTATCATCGCCGTGTAGAGGGTAAGCCCATCTCTGGACAGCCTTTAGTTGTTTGCTTCATGAGAGGTTTGCTTTTGTCAAAGCCCCCGGTCAAACCTCCACCGGTGTCATGGGATCTCAATGTTATTCTAACCCAGCTGATGAAACCTCCTTTTGAGCCACTGAACTCCTGCCATCTGAAGTACTTGACCTGGAAGGTCATTTTCTTGGTGGCTGTTACTTCAGCTCGTAGGGTCAGTTATCTTCAGGCCTTAGTAGTACATTTACCTTATATCAAGTTCCATCACAACAGAGTAGTCCTCCGCACGCACCCTAAGTTCTTGCCGAAGGTGGAGTCGGAGTTCCATCTGAACCAGTCACTTGTCTTGCCAGCATTCTTTCCCCGTCCTCATACCCGCCCTGGTGAAAGCAGTTTGCATACCTAGCACTGCAAGAGAGCATCAACATTTTACGTGGAGCGGATGAAGCCCTTCAGACAGTCTGCCCAGTTGTTTGTCTCTTTTAATACCAACAGGAGGGGAGTCGCCATCGGAAAACGCACAGTCTCCAATTGGCTAGCAGACTGCATTTCCTTCACTTATGCCCAAGCTGGGCTGTCTTTAGAGGGCCATGTCACAGCTCACAATGTTAGAGTCATGGCTGCGTCAGTGGCTCACTTAGTCAGCCTCTATTGAAGAGATTTGCAAGGCTGCAACGTGGTCATCAGTCCACACATTCACATCTCACTACTGCCTCCAGCAGGATACCCAACGCGACAGTCGGTTTGGGCAGTCAGTGCTGCAGAATCTGTTTGGGGTTTAGAATCCAACTCCACCCCCCTAGGCCCTTTTTTCATCTGTTTCAGGCTGCACTCTGTTAGGTGTTTATTGTTTCAGGTCAATCTATGTTACGTCCTCGCCGTTGCGAGGCCTAATTGTTTTGAGTGAGCCTGGATCTAGGGATATCCCATCTGTGAGAACAAGCAGCCTGCTTGTCCTCGGAGAAAGCGAAGATACTTACCTGTAGCACGTATTCTCCGAGGACAGCAGGCTGATTGTTCTCACCAACCCACCCACCTCCCCTTTGGAGTTGTTACTGGTTTTCTTTTTGCTTTTTGACTTAACTAAGGGGCACGTTCGAGCGATGGGCGGGAAGTCGTCCGTGCACGCGCGGTGCGAGTGATTCACACACCAAAAGACTCTAGGCAAAAACTCTCTTTATTTTTGCTTGCAAAATTGCCGTTTCCTGGGCCGATGCGGACGTCGACCTATCTGTGAGAACAATCAGCCTGCTGTCCTCGGAGAATACCTGCTACAAGTAAGTATCTTCGCTCCCCCCTACCCTTCTGGAAATAGTGGGTGATGGTCTTGCACTGAAAGAATTAGCGGAGGAGTGGCCTAGTGGTTAGGGTGGTGGACTTTGGTCCTGGGGAACTGAGGAACTGAGTTCGATTCCCACTTCAGGCACAGGCAGCTCCTTGTGACTCTGGGCAAGTCACTTAACCCTCCATTGCCCCATGTAAGCTGCATTGAGCCTGCCATGGGTGGGAAAGCGCAGGGTACAAATGTTGGTATTCCACTAGCAACATTCCATGTAGAAGGCTGCGCAGGCTTGTGTTTCTGTGAGTCTGACGTCCTGCATGTACAGGACGTCAGACTCGCGGAAGCAGAAGCCTGCGCGGCCACATTGGTGATCTGCAAGGGCCGACTTCTACATGGAATGTTGCTAGTGGAATAGCAACATTCCATGTAGAATCTCAAATAGTAGCAACAGTGGAGGAGTGGCCTAGTGGTTAGGGTGGTGGACTTTGGTCCTGAGGAACTGAGTTCGATTCCCACTTCAGGCACGGGCAGCTCCTTGTGACTCTGGGCAAGTCACTTAACCCTCCATTGCCCCATGTAAGCTGCATTGAGCCTGCCATGAGTGGGAGAGCGCGGGGTACAAATGTAACAAAAATAAATAAAAATTGTGCTATCAGACCACCTTCTGCAGGGCTGCATGCATGAATTCTGACGTGGTGTGACTGGAATATGGGGCAATTTTTTTTAAAAAAAGGTGCTTGTTAGGTGTGTACACCGCAGGTATTTTTAGCACTGTATATACCTTCTGCCTCCGGATTTCAGATCCTATTTGCGTTGCTGATTGAAGGTCACTTAACACTGTAGCAATAGTTTGGAAAGCTCAGCCTCTGGTGTTTTTACTTAGGCCCAGATGCATTAAAGACATTGGTAATTCCCGTTCCCTACCGATTCCATAGCGAATCGGTAGGGAACGGGAATGCATCAATGATAGGGAATGCAAATGAGCTACTCGTTGTAGCTCACTTGCATTCTCTAGTCCTTCGGTACCTGAGTCGGAGAATCGGGACGTCCCTTTAGATTAGGCTCCTCTTCCTGGTCTCTTCAACCAATCAAAGCGGGCTTAGCTGGCTGTTGTCAGCGAAACGCGCTCTGATTGGCTGCAGAGACCAGGAAGAGGAGCCTAATCTAAAGGGACGTCCCGATTCTCCAGCAACCAGGAAAACATAAAAGTTTTGCTGTGGAGGGGCGGCAAAGACAAAATAGAAGGGGGGGAAAAACACCAGCGCCGGCAGAGCTAAAAAAAAATGCAAAAAAAAAAGACGTCTCTCAGAAGCGCAGGGAGAGTACGCCCTTAAAGGACGCCCCTCACATGCGCTCCCTGCTTTTTTCTTTTTTCTCTTTTTTGGGGGCCCTTTTCCTTTCCGATTCCCTCACAGGAGCCCTAACAAGAGGTCAGACATCTCGTTAGGGTTCCTACGGTAAGGGAATCGGAAAAACGGTAGTGCATCTCATTATAATGGGCTGCAACGGTAGTGCAGCTCATTATAATAGCTTTTCAAACATTTGCATTCCGTTTTCGTTGCCTGCTACCGTGGCAGGGAAAATGCCCTTAGTGCATGCCCGGGGTGAACTACTGGCTGGAACCAGTTTAAAACGCAAGTTGTGGGCTCGTTAGGTTTTGTGCATCTGGGCCTTAGTGTCATGAGAGCACAGCGGGCTAAATTGGTTGACGTTAATTTGAGTAGTGAGTTGGAGGCAGGTGTATTCTTCTATCTAAACAGCAAAGCCAAGTGCAACCTAGAAATTTAAAAAGTAGATACTAATGTAAAATGCGAAGATCTCCTATTAACCAGTTGAGGTACAGCATTGTACGTAACTCCTTAAGGATTCAGAAACCATACAGCCTGTTAAAGGCTTGTAGAAAAACCAATTCATATGTACAGAATCATCTTAACTCACTGTTACTCGGCTCTTAATAGAATGGAGATGAAAGCGTTCAATTTTTAGGATTAAAACGAAAGAACTTTACAAGTTTCTTCCTGAGAGCCAGACTCCTTCCTTGAGTGGCAGCCTCAGAGAGGTTAAGTCCCATTCTCTTAATCTTGAGAACCTGTTTAGTGTGGGGCTTCTGGTCATATCCTCAAAATGTAGCTGATCCATAAAGCTTTGCCTATGTTCCTGAAAACCCACATCTGATTTTTTTGGCATTGGGTTTATTATTTAGATTGCCTTTAGCATGCAAGATGTATGTGTAATAAAGCGTGTAGCTTGTCCAGCTCATGTTGTAGCAAACCTAAATATGTTTGGCCTTGGTGGGGGAGTGCATGCGCTCATGTCTGATACATAGGTGGAGAAGAGCAAGGTTGCACAGGGGGCTTCTGACTGTAACCCCTCCCCTCTTTTCTACCTCCCCCACCCCCACATCCCAGACAGGCTAGAGACAGCAATGTTGTTCCACAAATGCCAGAGAACTGCTGATTAGTTCTTGGAAGATGTAAGTTGATTGCTTGGAGAGATGATGTAAGCTTTTCCTCTGGGGTGCATCAAGTTGGATTTCTCAAGCTTTATTTTATAAAGCCTAAATTAACAGCTGGTTTGGTTTGAGTTCTCCTGGATCTGACTAAGGGATTACGGTTGAGTCTCAAGTGAGGCAATCTACTTTAATTTATTTCAGGTCTATCAAAAAAGATCAATCGGAGCTCTTTGAAAGTAAATCTGTAATCGGCCTGCGCACTTAGAAGTCACTGATGTTGCTGTGATTTTACCTCAGTTGAGGGAGAATAAAATTGCACAGACTTACACAGCTGAGAAATGTTTTCTGGGGCTTTGTCCTCCCAGCCCCCTTTAGAATTACACTTCAGAGTGTTGTTGCTCGTGTTTTTCAAGGACCAGAACGTCACAAATGTATATGTGGTCCATATGCATTTCATTCAGGCAACATATTTATATTTTTATATCTGAGCTTTGACTTCGCATATGTTTTTTTTTTTTTTTTTTTGCATTTCTTTACTTTGAACCAGAGTATCCTTCAAAAAAAAAACAAAAAAACCTGCTACTGGCATACCTGCACGAGACCAGTTAAATTGCCCATCACTGTTGTCCGCCATAGTTACAAGGACATTAATGTCGAGACACTAAGGAGGTTGCTTACTTTTAATATCTGCTGTACATGTGAACAGTTTAATTTTCTAGCATTGTTAACATTTTGTTTTGTTTAAGCTGGGGGTTAAAAGCATAAAGCTGTTTGGGGGAGTTATTGCTAACAATTGTGCATGCAATGTAACTGGAAACATTTCATTGACCTGCTTATGTGAGTTTCTTCTTCATCTTAGTGCGTGAATGTACCGCTAGATCTGCATTTAACTTCATGTTGCAGTCCTTTGATGCAGGTAGGAAATATTATGAATAGGCTTCGTTGTTATGGTGAAAATGGAAGTCCTTGTGCACTGTTGGATTACCTTTGCCACTTTCTTGGGCACGGTTTTGCTAAATGATTATGAAAGATCACCTCCCATCCCCCGCCACCTATTAGCTTATTTCTGTGAAAAGAAATAAAAAAAAGCCAGTGAAATGCATTCAGTTATGATTGTTGGAGTCGTGTTACACATGACCCTACTTAATAGTTAAAACACCTGTCACTGCATGAGAATTTTTGTGTTTAATATGCACTTAAGGGGATGTACAAATATTTGTATAAGCTGTGATTTGTCTCTTTCCCACTGGGTTTGAGGAGTAAATAAGCAGTCATGTGAAAGCAGTTCTCACCCTTGTAAGAGAATATATGCAAAATATAAAACTGGAGAAGGCACTGATAGCATAAACGAATATCTCATGCTTTTGGGGGTGGTTTTGCTAATTGCTTACCGTACCTATCACCTGATAAGTTCACATGTTTAAAATGCTAGTAAAACATATTTGTGTAATGCAGCTCTTATAATGAATGGAAGTTGCCATCTTGGTACATGCATGTACTTGATGGCAGACGAGCTTGGTGGGTAGGTGTTAAGTGTCTAGCAGTTACTGAAGATTTTTTGGGTGAGGGTAATGGCAGGTAGTACAACAGGGGGAGAGTGATACCAGTGTTTTCTCTAAGCTGTGTGTGTGTGCATGCACACAAGGGTTGGAAAAGAAGTGCACGAACCTAGCAACTGCATGCACAGAACATTTGCTGGCTGTTTTGTTATTGTGAATATAGGCTATTCCGCACGGGCCAGTAAAAATTAGAGAGAACGCTAAATGAGACAAAGTCCCTCATGAATTGGGTCTTTGCCCCTGCTTAATGTGAACCTCAAGGACACTTCCTTACTATGTAGAAGCCTTACCTAGAGCATGCCACTGAACGTGTAATTAAACTCTGGAATTTGTTGCCAGAGAATGTGGTAAAGGCGGTTAGCTTAGCGGAGTTTAAAAAAGGTTTGGACGGCTTCCTAAAGGAAAAGTCCATAGATTGTTATTAAATGGACTTTGGGAAAATCCACTATTTCTGGGATAAGCAGTATAAAATGTTTTGTACATTTTGTGGATCTTGCCAGGTATTTGTGACCTGGATTGGCCACTGTTGAAAACAGGATGCTGGGCTCGATGGACCTTTGGTCTTTCCCTGTATGGCAATACTTAGGTACTTATATACCATAAGTCAGGATCCTCAAGGTTGCTAGTTTTGGGTTGTAAACTTGTTGCAACAGCGTGAAAAACAAGTTTTGTGCTGAATGGCTTTTTATTTGTAACATTACTTAAATTACTGTAAATCCCCAGTTTAGCCAGTAATGTTACACATTCCCGTTGCGTAAAACTCCTTGTTAAAGGGATTATTAATATAGATCATTTCTGCTGGTGCACAACTGACTGACTTGTCTCCCTGGTGTGGGAGTCATTGGGGGGGGAGGGGGAGGAGGGCAAAAACTGCACAAGGGTCATTAAAGACCGAAAAGCAAGGGGCTATGTGTGCAAAATATAAGTGCTCAGGGGTCCTTTTTACTAACTTGCGCTGAAAAAAGGCCTGCTGTAGTGTAGGTGCGGGTTTTGGGCACACGCAGAATCATTTTTCAGCGCACCTACAAAAAAAAAATGCCTTTTGTTTTTTTTTGGGCCGAAAACAGATGTGTGGCAAAAAAATGAAAATTTTCCATGTGTCCATTTTGAGTCTGAGACTTTACCACAAGCCATTGACCTAATGGTAAGGTCTCATGCGGTAACCGGACGGTAGTGATCTATGGGCGTCAAATGCCACTTGATGCTCGTAGCTGCTGTGCCCCAGAAAATATTTTTCAGACACACGTAGCGGATGCGCGCCAAAATTGAAATTACCGCAAGGGCCACACGGTAACTCCAATTTTTGCGCGCTTTGGGCGCGTGTAGGCGCCTATGCAGCTTAGTAAAAGGGTCCCTCAGTACACTGTTATAGAATTTGACTCCACATGAGTTTTAGAAAGTTTAAGATGTATTTTTGTTACAGAAACTTTTATTGAATTAGGTCTGAACCAATATATCTCAGGAGTTAGTTGGTTCTATATAAGGGATTCTCAACCCAGTACTTAAGACATACCAGTAACCAAGCCAATTTGTTTTTCAAGCTATCCCCAGTGAATATGCATGAGAGAAATTTGCATACACTTGTTTCCATTGTATGCCAAGTTTGTCTTGTGCGTATTCATTGTGGGCATCTGAAAACCAGACTAGCTGGGTGTGATCAAGGACTGGGTTGAGAACCCCTGTTCTGTATTAAAATGCCTTGAAATGATGCATGCCATTTGCTATGTATATATTTTTTAATCTGTTGGGTTTTAATGGGTCGTACCATTTGTGAACTTACTGTCTTGTTATTGAATATGTAATCCTGGAATTTATTGCACTCCGTTATGTTAATTGATATCTTAATTAATCTGCCTAAAATTCTGATAGTGAAGAACACAATATAAATAAAGGATTAAATTTAAAATTTAAGGGCAAGCATAAAATTAGCCATCATGGTTTTAGGTTCTTTAGGGGGTCCTTTTAACTAAGGTGGTAAGTAGTTATTGCATAGACTAGCGTGCATGGCTGCAGTAACTGTTGACATTTTGACATGACAATATGAGATAATTAATGCTCTGAAATGAGTTGGGTTATGAGTGAAGAATGGGTGTAGACCAGTGTACTGCACTGATTCAGATAGGCCAGGTAACGCTTACCACGAGGCAGGGGCATAGCTACGTGGGGCCAGGGGGGCCTGGGCCCCCATAGATTTGGGACTGGACCCTCTCAACCCCCCTCCCGCTGTCAACTTGCCATCACCTACCTTTGCTGGCGGGGGACCCCAACCCCCGCCAGCCCGAGGTCCTCTTCTTCCTTCGTTCTGTTTTCTTGTGCCGGAAGAAGAGGACCTCGGCTGGCGGGGGTTGGGGTTCCCCCACCAGCAAAGGTAGGCGACAGCGGCGGGGGAAGGTTGGCAGTAAGAGGGGGTTCTAGAGAGTTGGCGGGGGGGGGGTGTCGGCAATGGGGGGGGCGGTGGCGCCGGGGGGGGGGGGGGGGGCTAAAATGTGCCCCTCACCTCGGGCTGTGGGCACCCTCCCGCCGAAGTCTGGCTACACCCCTGCCAAGAGGTAAAGATTATTTCTGTGTGGTAACTGTATGGGAAGGATACTGGCAGGCCCCCAGTTATCGCACTGGCTCAGCACTTACTATATGGCAATTGGGGCAATTATGTGGTAAGTGCAGAACCTTGGTTAAAAGGCCCCTAAGTTACGTGAACGTTCATCCTAAAACCAAGATGCTTAATTTTGGTTGAAGTTTCACTGACCTTTAGGTGCCTAAAATGGAGGTGTCTAGGTTGGTCTCTTGGCGTTATTCTTTGTTATGGATCCTGTACTGTTTGTTGTAAGCCACGTTGAATGTCACAAATAAATAAACTCTTCTGAGAAATTAGGCCCAGCAGAAAACCTCCCAAGATGACCTGCGTGAGTCTGTTGGCTTGAGGGATTGTTGATTTTTAAAAATAGGGTGCAAGAACTGGTAGCAGAAGGGGGATTAGTACTCTCTTAAGTACCCTTCTAGTTGGTTGTTCCAGTGCAGTTCTTTACCTTCTTGGTTACTGATTCTCATAATGAGGGTGGTACTTCTTTCATGTTAACTGCACTTTAGAATACATTTTTTTTTTTTTTTTTTTTTAGTGAAGAATTTTAAAAACACATTACAGAAAGTGAGGGAAGGGGTGACAAAAATAATATTGCCTTAGCCCTCCTTAATTTAGGGTCTGTTTTCTTAAAGAACATTAAGGGTCCCCCCTCCTTTTTTTTTTTTTTTTCAAAGTGGCAGTACCCATACCACCGCTTTGCCACGCGTCACTCTGGCACTACCATCGGGCTACCGCAGGAGCCTAGTGGTACTGTCTGCCCCTAACGTGCAGGAAACAAAAACAAAAAGTACCAGAGGCCCTAAAAAAAAAAAAAAGGTCAAAAAACTTGTGCTTAGATAAAACAATCCTTAAATGGACCCGACACGGTCCGTGTTTCGGCGCACAGCGCCCGCGTCAGGGGTCACGAAGTCTAGCAGACTAGGTACGGCTGTGCTTTACAATATGAAGCAGTTGCTGAGAGCAATATACTGCGCCACTGTGTTTATCCCTTCGCATCAGATGAAACAAAAAGATTCTTGTGAACGAACTCCTTTGGTCACGTAATCAATGAAAGAAATTTTTTTTTTTTTTAGCACCATGGCCTTACCCAGCAGTAGTCGGGCAGCCCTACGCTCTGCCCGGGTAGAGTGGGAGCCCTTACTGCCTCCTAAACACAGTGGTGTGCTGGAGCAGGCTCTCACAGGCTCGCAAGAGCCGGTTGTTAAGTTTTTAAGAATTTTGGGAGCCGGTTGTTAAAGTAGGGGCCCTCCATAGCTACTTTAACAACTGGCTCCCAAAATGTGGGCTTGGGCCCCCTTGCTGAATTCTTTTACTTTGCTGGTGGAGATGCTGAGCCCTGCCAGCCAAGTAAATAGACTGCTGCTGCTCCCCGCTCCTTATTTCCAGCTCTGAGCAGCAGGCTGGGACTTCTCCAGCATGTGAGAGAAGTTCCAGCATGCTGCTCAGAGCAAGACTTTGGGAGTGGTGGCTGCCAGCAAAGGTATGCCTAGCGTGCCCGCACGAAGGGAGGGAGGAGAGAGAGGCAAGTGTTGCTCCCCCACCCCACCCCGGCCACCTGTGGCTCTTGCAAATGCAGAGCTGTCTACCTCCAGAGAAAGAGCCTGTTGTTAAAAATTTACTAGCACACCCCTGCCTAAACAGGTGGCGGTAAGGGCTCCCCCAGGAAATTAAAAAGAAAAAGACCCACTGTGGTAAAAAGGGGCCTTGGCGCGTGGCAAATCCATGCGCTGACACTACTGAAGGGCCCCTTTTACTGCGGCTTTGTAAAAGGGGCCCTAAGCCCTTAATTTGGTGTTACTGCTGGAAAATAGGCTACCACAAAACGCCTTAATGCACATTGTGGTATTTTACCTGTTCGTATGTATTTAACATGCTACAGACATTTGCAATTGGAGGTTTGTAGTTGAATCACTGGATTTTCGACTATCTGTGAACGAAATCTGTTTTTTTTTACCAGTATTTGGACAATTGAAGGTACTGACAGTTAACCACGAATGTGTCAGAAGAACCGATATATATTGTTCAGAGAGTCCATAGAGAATAAGAGTTTGGCATCAGCTGTCAACGTACGGACTGGGATTAGAACGAAGAATTATTCAAATATTGGTTGACTTCTTTGAACTTTAGACGAGAACACTCTGCTGTGATGCAGATGAGTCGAATTGTTCACAAGATTTGATCTGTTCATGTTTCTGAAGCAGGAATAAATGCAATGTAATAGATTGTTCATGGCTTGATAATTGTATAAAAAATATTGGTGATTTATAAAGGTCATTAGAAATTTGACGTTAACGATTTTTTTTAGAGATTATTATTATTTTTTTTTAAATTTCTTTATTTGTAAATTTTTAACATCAATCACAAGCATTACATCTTGTTAAGGAAAAACAGAAAAGGAATTAAAATTAAAGAATCTTCTTCTGAAGAAAAAAACAGTAAATTTTCTTTCTTAGACCACATAGAAGGGTGGGGGGGGGGGCAAAAAACAAAAGAGGAGTTAATCTAAAGTAAATTATAAAGCATATATGGCCTGGAACACATCGCTTCTATTATATTGTGAATTACATGATCTAAAACTCAAACTGGTTCTATTCAATTTTTTAAAATCTATAAAAGATCGCAAATGTTCTGGTTCAAGAAAAACATATTTGTTGTCAAGATATCGTATTTGGCATTTACAAGGGTATATAGCTACATAAGACTCCAGAACATATGAAAAACCATTTTTTATTGACAATAAATGTCAATCAACCATACAAAACAACATAAAATACACTCTTACTTCACTCAAACATATGCATACTCCAGCCACCCATCAATATTCATAATAATAGTGCACAACGCTATGTACATCTCACAAGATATTACAACTTGTTATCAATGGAGACATTGTAAACATAACAGCTTAGAACTTGTCGACTTAAACTGACCCTGGTTTTGAATAAATTCCCTATTGTTGAATAGTTGATTACAAAATTTAACTTCGTCTCTCCTGAGTAACCTTCACAACATCTGGAAAAATCCAGAGTTTTTCACCATAGAATGGTTTAGCGAGATTATTTTTAAGGAGGGCAAAGAGTGGGCATTCCTGCAGAATCCAGCAGGCACGTTAAAGCTGAAGCAGTTAATGTCTCCTAAATAGGAGCTGGTAAGCGCTTCTGGCCTTTTTTTTTTTTTTAGGCAGGTCTCATGCACTAATGGCAACATTGTTGCAAGACAAAAGAAAACCAAACCCTAATTTAAAACACTGTTTGTATCTGGGCTTAGCCTGCGGGAAAAGTCTTTTCTTAGAACATGCTAAACCCAAATTTTACTGCATTCTATTATCTAATCTTTTTGCATCTTTTTAGCATTAAAATTTTTTTTTTTTTTTACTTATCACTCTGCACCCTACTTCATTTCCTTGTGCTATGGGATTATTATTTTTTTTAATTAGTTTTATGATATCTTTGAATTCTAAGGAGGTATTAGTGTGTGATTATCCAGCATTTTATTCTGGCTGCACTGTAGTTTTTATAGTAACATAGTAGATGACGGCAGAAAAAGACCTGCATGGTCCATCCAGTCTGCCCAACAAGATAAACTCATATATGCTGCTTTTTGTGTATACCTGACCTTGATTTGTATCTGCCATTTTCAGGGCACAGACTGTAGAAGTCTGCCCAGCACTAGCCCCACCTCCCAACCACTAGTCCCGCCTCTCACCACCGGTTCTGGCACAGACCGTATAAGTCTGCCCAGCACTATCCCCGCCTCCAAACTACCAGTCCCGCCTCCCACCACCGGCTTTGGCACAGAAAGTATAAGTAGTTTTTATGCCTCCTAAACCGATATTGTAGGTCCACCCAGGTGAAATATCACCGAACAAATGCCACATTATGACATGTAGGCATAATTTTATCTTGTGGACACAGCTGTTCACCAGTATTTAGATGGGAATATTTATTTTATGCCAGTAATTATAGAGCAGTAAACTGTTGAAATTCGAGGGGGGGGGGTATGTGATATGGCAGCAGGATGTGAGCAGTAATTCACATAAGAAAATATTCCTCCCCCCCCCCTTCAAAAAAATTCCTAAAGGATGAAGTCAGATTAGCTGACATCCTGTTTGGGTCTAAAACTTATTCTTCATTCCAGACAGTTATGCCACCTTTGTGCAAAATAAAACTGCCTTTTCTTTTGGAGGTAGTGGTCTCTCTTTGCAACACAGTAGGAGATCTGTGGACTGCTGCTCTGCTACTAAATGTCAAATTATTCTGCCCCGAGGCAAAGCCAGGAAGCCCCAGACCTAGGCCAAATTCTAAATATTTCATTCCTGTAAAAATGAAAACCTCCGGTCTGTCACTACAGGAGCTTCCAACTCTTTTGACTATGTAAATGCCCTCTCCACTTCCAGAAATGTTTTTGTTTTTTGGGGGGGTGGGGGGGGGGGGTGGGCGGGCCCAGACTGTCCCCTAGAAGTTTCTCTCTCTCTCTCTTCAGCCTCCTGCTTAACCTAGCTCATCCAGTTTTTCTCCCCCTCCCCCCATATCACTCCTCCAATAAGGTGGTATAGCAAATTCTGCTCACAACTTTTCCAGTTGTAACTCAAGGTGAGTTACATTCATGTATACTGGGTATTTATCTGTCCCTGGAGGGCTCACAATCTAGGTTTGTACTTGAGGCGGGATAAGAGGGATAAGAGACTTGCCCAAGATCACAAGGAGCAGCAGTGGGATTTGAACCGGCTACCTCTGGATGTCAAGACTGGTGCTCTAATCACTAGGCCACTCCTCTCTAAAGTACAGACACCATAATTTCTATCTCACAGGGTTCACAACTTTCTGCTGATGGCTTAGTTGATTTTTTTCCCAGACTAAAGTACAAAAAATTAGATAAAAATTTTAATATGGGCACCGGTGATTGGTTGGAGCACGGTCTTGAAGTATCTGCAGATGTGGGTAGTTTTCCTGGAGATAGGTGTTGAAATTCTTTTTTTTAAGGATTTCTTTAGAAACTTGTCACCAAATTTATTAAACATTCTAAGAAGTCTCGTTAGATAATTGTCAGTCTTATCTGTTGCAGTCAATTCCTATAAATTTAGTGGAATGGTTTAGGTCGCTTTTGGAGGAGGGTTGTTACTCCTGATTCTATTTCTGAGATAATTCTCACTCCTTTACCATAATCCCCTAGTGCAGATCTGACTCTGGTGGACAGTTACAGACCAATAGCAGGCATTCCTTGGATTGCCGAATTTATAGTTTATCAACAATTTCAGGATTTCATTTTTACTAATGATTGGTTACACTTTTCTCAACGTGGTCCTTTACATAGTACAGAGACGTTGTTATTGACTCTAATAACCGAGGTTTAAGGATATTTTAAGTAGGGGTGGTCATGGTGTTCTTTTGCAGTTTGATATTTCAGCAGCCTTTGACGCTATAGACTACTCGTTGATGCTTTATTGGCTTGGAGAATCGGGCATGGGTGGAAAGGTGACCAAATGGTTTGAGGAAGTTTTGAGGAAGAGAAACATAGGGTTCAGAAGAATGGTGCCATTTTTATATGCTATGGAATGCATTACCTACAGACCTGAAAACAATCAACGAAACAACTATCTTTTCGCAAATCTCTGAAGACGTACTTCTTCAATAAGGTCTACAATGAGAACCTACAATCTCACCAATCCACCTCATCCAACCTACTCAGTTATGAAAGCCCACCTTCTATACCTACCCTAATTACTCCCTTCTTTCTTCCTTTACTTAATCTCTGCACATTACTAAATGTACCTGATATCCTGGAACGACAATGTTAACAAGAATGTGTAAGCCACATTGAGCCTGCAAATAGGTGGGAAAATGTGGGATACAAATGCAATAAATAAATAAGAATAATACTATCTTGGCTGCCCGGCTGCTGTGTTCCCCGGGGATCACCTCTTCCCCTCTGCTTTTTAATCTTTACATGAGACCACTTGGAGCGTTTCTGACTTCTCTTGGTGTTCAGATTGTCTTATGTTGATGATATTTCTTTTGTGCTCAGCATTGGACACTTTTGAAAATACTAGGGATGTGTTGTTTAAGAAGATTTCTTTGATTGATTTATGGCCTATAAAAAGTTTTTAAAGCTTAATAGGCAGAAAAGTAATGACTGGTTCGTGGATTTTTGACTCTTTACCCCCCAAAGTTTTTCAGTTCACTACAGGGGAACTATT
This sequence comes from Microcaecilia unicolor, assembly GCF_901765095.1. NCBI lineage: Eukaryota > Metazoa > Chordata > Amphibia > Gymnophiona > Siphonopidae > Microcaecilia > Microcaecilia unicolor. The sequence continues at coordinate 19,940,326 of NC_044035.1, read as the reverse complement.
CTGAAGTTTTAGGTATAATTTTAGATTTGAAATTAACTCTGGAGGATCAGATTAATGCCCTTGTTAAGAAATTTAACTTTCGCCTTCTGCAATTAAGGGCAGTTTGGTCTAGTTTTAGTGTTGAAAGCTTTAGGAGTGTTGCTCAGGCCATTCTTCTGCCTTATCTTGATTAATGTAATTTCTTATACTGATGAATTGCTGTGAAGCTATTGAGGAGATTACAGCTGCTTCAGAATATGGCTGCTAGGCTAATTTTTAAGATGAATAAATTTGAGAGAGCATCTCCTCTTCTTAAAAAGTTGCGTTGGCTTCCAGTTTTCCTCTCGTGTAAATCTTAAGATTGCCTGTATGGTTTTTAAATCTTTATTGGTCTGAACCCAGTAAGCTTATCAAAGCATTGGCTCGTATTGTCATCTAGGCAGGCCTATCATACAGCTTACTCCTATAGTTTGATGTAGAGTTGTAGAGGAATGAGACCCCCCCCCACCCATCCTGCTGTCCAAAGAGCAGACCGGTGCCCCTTCACTAGGAATGGCGTCTTCAAGCATCCTGATGCACTGAGGAGCCCAAGGGTCGCTTATTCCCATGAAAGGAAGAGAGCTGCTGATACCTGGAGAGCTGGAATGCCCCCGACACGCAGCCTGGCTGGTACCGCCGAGCTTCACGAACACAGGACCTCAAAGCCACCACCCTCAGCGAGGCCTTAGATTTATCCTCGGGCAGTCTCTGAGACTTATGAGTCACCCAAATCCTTTACAATTTTCTCCAGATCCTCGCCAAAGAGGAGTTTTCCATGAAAAGGGAGAAGAGTGAGATGTTGCTTGGACAGCAGGTCTGCTGCCCAATGACGGAGCCATAACAATCAGCACATGGCGGCTGAGATGATGAAAAGGTGTTCCCGCTGCAGTAAACAGAAATCCCCAGCAGGACTTTGTCTGGCAGGCTGTTCTGAGATCCCGTTTCCTGCTCAGAAATATCGGGTGCACGCACCTTCTTGGAGGAACCTGCTGACACTTCCTCTCGGAGGCCTTGACAGTAGGTCAGAGCTACTTGGTGTGTACATGCAGGCGTCTCCTCCTCACAGCAGCACCACAGGCACAAAGGGAGGAATTGTATAAATGGGGCTCTAAAATCAGTGGACAGTTCTAGAAAGGCTGCATGCTTAGCACCGATTCCCATGCTTAACTTTCGGCGCTAGACTTGCACCTGCTAAAACTTGGTGTAAATGCTGGCAGCCAAGTTAAGCGTTCTGAGACACTATTCTGTAAGAACACGCATGACGTTTTGGAACACCTCTGACACCCCCATGCCTTTTCTGTTACACCTTATTAGTTAGGCACCATGCCTTATAGAATAGCGCACAGCCAGAAGCGCACGCAAATTTTAATGGGTGCCAGTTCATGTCGGTATTTGGTTAACACCCAATTATTGACGTTAATTTGAATATGCAGCACCCAAATTTTGGCGTTCAAATCTAGACCCCCATATATAGAATCTAGGGGAAAGTGCTTCATTAGTAGGAAAGCAAGTACTAGGTGTAATTCTAGTAGCAAGGCTGCTTCTTGTTTATGTTTTGTTTTGTTTGGGGTTTTTTTTCTTTTGTGTGGTTGTTTTCCATGAAGGCCAAGCCAGATTTATAATTTGGCAAATGTTTGAATTATTTTATTTACTTTGGAAGAAAACTGTCCCATCTGTGTATTGCTTAATATTTCAAAAAACCCACATGTGGTGAGCAAAGTCCTGCCACCAGGGGGAGGAAAAATGTCTAGGACTCTTGACATATCGGACTAAAATTTTCAGGAGCTTGGAATTTTATTTTGTGTGTCTCTCTCTTTTTGGCTGTTTTTGCTCTTTTTTAAAAAAATCTTTTTTTTTTTTTAAATCTTCTTTTGCTTTCCCTGTCTGCAAGCTCCAATACCTACATTCCTTCCCTACAGCCCAGCAATAGCACTTCACCGGTGGCAGCTGCTTCAGCTTCTTCTCCTTGCTTCATGATCTGCTGTAGCCTCTTTTGTCAGGAAATAAGATTGAATTTTTTTGGTGCCCTGTCTCCAACTCCTGTGTTTATAGTATTGCTTAGTCATTTTTTGAATTCTTTAGCAATGGCCTTTATTTGGAAGGAAACCAGACATTGCAAAATACATTCACCATGGTGTCTGGTTCATTGCACATGCATGACTTCTTTTCTGGTGTCATAGTGCTTTTTTTTAATTTTTTTGTTACATTTGTACCCCGCGCTCTCCCACTCATGGCAGGCTCAATGTGGCTTACATGGGGCAATGGAGGGTTAAGTGACTTGCCCAGAGTCACAAGGAGCTGCCTGTGCCTGAAGTGGGAATCGAACTCAGTTCCTCAGTTCCCCAGGACCAAAGTCCACCACCCTAACCACTAGGCCACTCCTCCACTGTTGCTACTATTGGAGATTCTACATGGAATGTTGCTATTCCACTAGCAACATTCCATGTAGAAGTCGGCCCTTGCAGATCACCAATGTGGCCGCGCAGGCTTCTGCTTCTGTGAGTCTGACGTCCTGCACGTACATGCAGGACATCAGACTCACAGAAACAGAAGCCTGCGCAGCCTTGTACATGGAATGTTGCTGCTAGTGGAATAGCAACATTTCATGTAGAATCTCCAATAGTAGCAACAGAATCTCAATAGTAGCAACATTCCATGTAGAATCTCCAATAGTAGCAACATTCCATGTAGAATGTCCAATAGTATCTATTTTATTTTTGTTACATTTGTACCCTGCGCTTTCCCACTCATGGCAGGCTCAATGCGGCTTACATGGGGCAATGGAGGGTTAAGTGACTTGCCCAGAGTCTGTGCCTGAAGTGGGAATCGAACTCAGTTCCTCAGTTCCCCAGTCCACCACCCTAACCACTAGGCCACTCCTCCATTCCACTTTTAGGCTCGTCAACATCCTATACTTTGGATTTGTTTTGTGGCTCCTAACTAACTTGTGAGGCCACTGCAGGAACAGGTTAATGAGTTTTTCAATAAGTTAACTTACCAATAAAAATATTTTAAGGAGTTGTTTAGGGCAGTAGTTTCAACCCAGTCCTCAGGACACACCTAGCCATTCAGGGTTTCAGAATATCCACAATGAATATTCATGAGATATATCTGCATACAGTGGCGGTAGTGCATGCAAATTTATCACTTACATATTCATCGTAGGTACTCTGAATACCTGATCAGTTGGAAGGACTAGGTTAATTAAGAACCTTTACTTTAGGGCCAGATATAAAGATTTTGCCCATACAGAGTGGAGAAAAATATTTAGTACACTTTGTAGAGCAAGTATCACCATTTGTAAGCTTGAGTATTGCACAAAAGATGTATATTAAAACTGTTGAAAGTGCTTATAGTGGCCTAGAAGTTGAGGATGGGTGGTTAGGTCACATGTGACATTTCAGGACACCTCCTTGTAAGCCGTTTGAAATGGCCCTAAGAACAGGACATTTAAGGATCCTGGTAGTTTGTAGATTTTTTTTTTTGTTCTCACCCCACCTTGTTCTTTTGTAGACCCATCTTCCATCTCTTTGGCATCATTCAATACGGCACTTCTCATTCTTCTCCTGGAAGCATATTTAGTCAAGATTTCAGAATCACCTCAATGAGTATGCATGAGAGACCTTGCATACAGTGAGTTTAGTACATACAGATTTACCTCGTGCACAAGAATAGAGTTGTTCCAGATTCTTTAAAGAGGTCTGCTGTAAGATCTTTGGGCCCGTGCTTTCCTGATAATTACAAATCCATTTTTTTCTCTTTAATTTCTGGCTAGGTGTCTGAGAAATTGATTTTTGATCATTTAAAAGACTTCAATGATCGTGAGATTTTTGGATAATGGTTTGGATTTTGTCCACAACATAATACGGAAATGTTGTTGTGTTGCAGGGCGTCGACAGAGGCTCTCAGTACTTGTTGGTGTCATTACATGTTTTGGCTGCCTCTTACTCTGTGAATCATGAAATCTTGATAAGAAGGATGAAAGCCGTAGGTATTACAGAAAACGTGCTTTTATAGTTCAGTTCTTTTTTGGATCCTCCAGACGTTTTCAGTTCGCGGATCAGATAGCTCTTTGTGGTTTCGTGGTCCTATTGGGGGTGCTTCAAGGATCAGCTCTTTTCTGCAATGGTCTTTAATATCAAATTGAATCCAGTCTCTAAATTTCTGGCCTGTTTGTAATTACAGTATTTAGAGGATGTACAGGTTTGTTTGGTTTTTTTTTTAATTCCCCCAAAAATAATGTGAAAAGGGCACTTCCTTGTCATCAAGCAGATGAAGCCATTACGTATGGGTTATGTCCATCAACCAGCAGGGGAGATAGAGAGCACTCAAACTTTCACAGTGCCCTCTTGGCCAGCTAGCTCCACTGCCTCTTCAGTATTCTCTATCTCCCTTAGCAGGGTGGCTGCAGCTTGTTCGAGCTCCAGAAAAATCTGCCGGGATGTGGTTCCTGGCTTGCCAGTTGTTAACCGGGGTGTTGGAGGCTATAGCAGCTTCACTTTAAAGGCACATAGGTTAGCCCTTTCCCTGCCTTACCCATACCTCTGTGGATGTGGACATATTGCCTTGCTTTCCCTGTCCTTACCCACCAACAGTGGATGCAGGCATATAGGTTTGCCCTTTCCCTGCCTTTCCCACTCATCTGAGCCTCCGGAGTCTTCAATACCTCTGCTTTCCTCACAGCTTAAAAAAAAAAAAAAAAAAAAAAGTCGCGTCGCGTTTTTAAACGCAGAGACGCTGGAACAGAGGTTTTTGACCTGATTTTCAGCAGGATCGTAGTTGTACACTAGATCCTTTGAGGTAAGAGTTTTTTCCAACTCCTCCGGGGTGGGCCCGCGATCGGGGTGATTTTGGCGCGAAACCGCCATTTTGGATTTTACCGCCGTTTTTCGGCGATGGCTGCGGACAATGTAAAGCGCTGTTCCACTTGTGGCAAGCGCAAATCAGCAGCAGGGCTCTGTAAATCGTGCTGTACTGGCGTAGGAGCCGGCCCGAGCATGGCGAGCGATGTTTCTTCCCGCTCTGAGCTGGCAGCAGGCGCCATTTTGCTTACACCGCATGGCGCGGCCTCCGTGGACACGGAGAGACCTGAGCCGGGTGGGGCTATTTCAGGAGTGGCTGGCACCGGACAGGATTTGGGTGCCCAGGGTGAGATTTTCTCCCCGGATTTTGTGCTTTTGCTGCATAAAGCATACATGATGAAAAGAGCCCTTCCTCAAGGGTCGCCTGAGGCTCCTCTGATTGCCCCCCCGATGGATTCTGGCCTGGGACTGCCCAGTGAGGCTTTTTTCCCCGGATGCTTGGCCTAAAGATAAGCGCAGAAGGGTTAATTCCCCTTCAGATTGTGGTGCACCTTCCCCCCCCCCCCCCCCCCCCCCCCCCCCCCCGTGGTCGGGGTGTGAGGATTCGGAGAACTCTGACAGACGTTCTTGGTCTGAGGAACCAGAGTCAGGTGTGGATTTACCACAGGATCTGGATGATCCCTCCGCGGTGAGGTTTTTCCACCGTGATGAGCTGCCAGCGCTTATTTCAGATACCCTGCAGGCCCTCTCGATTGAAGATCCTGACAGTGGCATGGCCTCCTCGGGTAATCCCAGGATGGCTAGTACCAAGAAAGCTGCTCGGGCCTTCCCTTTGCATGACTCCATCCTAGAGCTTGTTTCGGCTCAGTGGGCTGACCCCGAGGGACCTTTAAGAGTTTCCAGGGCTATGGGGCAGTTATACCCTCTGCGTGAGGGGCATTTGGCTCGTTTTCAAATGCCTTCAGTGGATGCCCTAGTCACTGCGGTGACAAAGAGAACTACCCTCCCTGTTGAAGGAGGTGTTACCCTGAAGGATGTTCAAGACCGTAGGCTGGAAACAGCATTGAAACGGTCCTTTGAAATTGCAGGTCTCACTGTTCGGGCGTCTGCATGCAGCTGTTATGCTGTTAGAGCCTGCCTAGCTTGGCTGCAACAGGCAGTGGCTCAGCCCGGAGATGGAGCGGAGCCCTTCTTGGATGTGGCTCCGCGGATGGAGGTGGCCTTGTCCTTTCTGGCTGATGCCCTTTATGACCTTGTCAGAGCTTCGGCTAAACAAATGGCAGTAGAAGTGGCGGCTCGCCGTCGTCTGTGGCTACGACACTGGGCAGCGGACATGGCCTCTAAGCAAAGGTTGGTGAAGTTGCCTTTTCAAGGACTTCTCCTATTTGGTCAGGAGTTGGAGAAAATTGTGAAAGGCCTGGGTGATCCTAAACCCCAGCGCTTGCCCGAAGATAGGCAGAGGCCTTTCTCTAAGGGCCAGGCGGTCCACTCCTCGTACAGACCTCGCTTCCGTGAAGCTAGAAGGTACCGCCCGGGGCGTTCTGCTGGGTTCACTTCACGTGCCCGTGGTCAGCAGAGGAACTCCTTTCGCTCGGACAAGCGTTCCGCAGCCGGTGGCTCAAGACAAGGAGTTCAGGGGCGACCCTCTCAATGATGGTGCGCCGGCCCTCTCCTCGATGCCTGTCATCGGAGGACGGCTTTCCCTCTTTGCCGAGGAGTGGGCCAAGATTTCCTCAGATCAGTGGGTTCTGGACCTGATCAGAGATGGGTACAGAATAGCTTTCAACGCCCCAGTAAGAGACGTGTTTGTGGAGTCCCGATGCGGTTCTGCCGTCAAACGGGCGGCGGTGGAGGAGACTTTGCAAGGTCTGATTCTGTTAGGGGCTGTGACCCCGGTGCCTCCCGCCGAGCAAGGCTGCGGCCGATACTCCATCTACTTTGTGGTGCCGCGAAAAGGTGGGTCCTTTCGCCCTATTCTGGACTTAAAAGAAGTGAACAAGTCCCTGAGAGTGCGGCATTTCCACATGGAATCCCTACGCTCCGTCATTGCGGCGGTACAGCCAGGAGAGTTTCTCACGTCTCTAGACCTGAAAGAAGTTTACTTGCACATACCGATTTGGCCCCCACACCAGAAGTTTCTGAGGTTTGCGGTGTTGGGAAAGCATTTCCAGTTCAGGGCCTTGCCTTTTGGCCTCGCAACAGCTCCCCGAACCTTTTCGAAGGTAATGGTGGTAGTAGCTGCTTTTCTCAGGCGAGAGGGTATCAGGGTTCACCGTACCTAGACGACTGGCTCATCAGAGCAGACTCTGCAACAGAGAGCTTACAAGCTACAGCCAGTACTGCAATCTCTAGGCTGGGTCGTCAATATGGCCAAAAGTCACCTGACCCCTTCTCAATCTCTAGAATTTTTGGGGGCCAGGTTCGACACAGTCTCAGGCTTTGTGTTCCTACCCGAGCTAAGGCGGTGCAAGCTTCAGAATCAGGTCCGTCTGCTCCTGAGGATGCCCCGCCCGTGAGCTTGGGACATTGTCCAGCTGCTGGGATCGATGACAGCCACGATGGAAGTGGTACCCTGGGCGAGAGCACACCTGAGACCTCTACAGTATTCCCTACTCCGGAGATGGTCTCCTATTTCTCAGGATTACCAATGCAGACTTACTTGGCTCCCTGCGGCCCAACTCAGCATGGAGTGGTGGCTCTCGGACAGCATGCTGCGGCGAGGAATGCCGCTGATGCTCCCCGTTTGGTGCCTAGTGGTAACAGATGCTAGCCTGAAGAGCTGGGGCGCACATTGCAAGGAGAAGCATGCCCAGGGTCTATGGACACCCGAGGAGTCGGAGTGGTCCATCAACCGCCTAGAGTTGAAAGCGGTGTTTCAGGCGCTTCTGGCCTTTCAAGTGACCCTGGAAGGATTGGCTGTCAGAGTGATGTCGGACAACACGACAACGGTGGCCTATATAAATCGACAAGGCGGAACACGGTGCAGAGCACTAGCCGCGCAGGCCGAACTGATTTGCCACTGGGCCGAGCTGCATCTTCAGTGTCTGTCGGCAGCTCATATTGCAGGTCAGAGCAATGTGCAGGCCGATTATCTGAGCAGGCATCAGATCGATCCAGCAGAATGGAATCTGGCAGATGAAGTATTCCTGCAGATCTGTGCCAAATGGGGCAAGCCCGTGATGGATCTAACGGCGACAAGTGCCAATACCAAAGTCTCGTGCTTCTTCAGCAGACGGAGAGATCCTCGCTCGGCGGGGTTGGATGCCTTGGCTCAACCCTGGCCTCCGGGTCTACTTTATGTGTTTCCCCCATGGCCCTTGATAGGGCGCCTGCTCTTGCGGATTCGGCTGCACCCAGGAGAAGTGGTCCTCATCGCTCCGGATTGGCCAAGGAGACCTTGGTATGCAGACCTCCGACAGATGCTCCTGGAGGCTCCTCTGCCATTACCTCTGGTACCGAACCTGTTGACTCAGGGACCGGTAGCCATGGAGGACGCCGGCCACTTTGGTCTTACGGCATGGCTATTGAGAGGGCGCAATTGAGTGATAAAGGTTATTCCAATAAAGTTATTTCCACTCTCCTGCAAGCCCGCAAGCGGTCCACTTCCGTGGCTTATGCCAGGATTTGGTGCCTGTTTGAGTCTTGGTGTGCTTCCAGAGCCATTGCTCCAATGCGGGCTCCTGTCTTGCCGATTCTGGACTTTTTGCAGGAAGGTGTACAAAAAGGCTTGGCCTGTAATTCCCTGCGGGTGCAAGTGGCAGCGTTGGCCTCCCTTCGTGGTAAGGTGGAAGGCGTGTCTTTGGCTGCTCACCCAGATGTGGCACGGTTTCTTAGAGGGGTGCTTCGGCTCCGACCTCCAGTGCGAGCACCCTGTCCAGCTTGGAACCTGGGGCTAGTTTTGAAAACCCTGCAGGCATCTCCTTTTTAGCCGCTTCGGCGAGCATCGGAGAAAGATTTGACACTGAAGGCCGTTTTTCTGGTGGCCATTACCTCGGCGAGACGGGTGTCAGAGCTCCAGGCGCTGTCCTGTAGAGACCCATTTCTGCAATTTTCAGAGTCCGGAGTCACGGTTCGGACCGTGCCTTCCTTTATGCCTAAGGTGGTTTCAGCCTTTCACCTAAACCAGCCCATTTTCTTGCCCTCTTTTTCAGAGGAAGAGTTTCCAGAATCTTTTGGGCAGCTGCACCTTTTGGATGTGCGCAGGACTCTGCTGCAGTATCTGCGAGTTACTAACTCTTTCAGGACTTCTGATCATCTGTTTGTTTTGCTATCCGGTTCTCGCAGAGGGTCTCCAGCGTCTAAAGCCACTATTGCCCACTGGCTCAAAGAAACTATCTTTTCAGCTTATCTGCTGGCCGCCTGTAGCCTTAAAGCGCATTCTACTAGAGCGATTTCTTCCTCTTGGGCTGAAACTGGAGCACTCTCTCTCTTCAAGAGATATGCAGTGCAGCAACATGGGCTTCTAAGCTCTCCTTTGCCCGACATTACAGGCTGGATGTGGCTGCCAGGAGGGATGCGTGTTTTGGTGCACAAGTGCTAGCACATGGTGTGGCTTGTTCCCACCCTATCTAGGGATTGCTTTGTTACATCCCATACGTAATGGCTTCATCTGCTTGATGACAAGGAAGGGAAAATTAGGTTCTTACCTTGGTAATTTTCTTTCCTTTAGTCATAGCAGATGAAGCCATGAGCCCTCCCTGTATGATTGTATGCTGTGAATCTGTTTTTCAGGTTCTGTTCTAATTTCCTGAAGTTCCTTCCTTGGGAGAAAGTTGGAAAACAATCTTCAGGATTCATGTTCCGTTTAAATTTAGGAGGATGTGTTCATTCCCTCCAGTGTGTTGGGAGGATGTGTGATTCCCTCCAGGAGGCGCGTGTGTTCCCCTCCAGTTCTATAAATAGGAGGATGAGTTCATTCCCTCCAGTGTGTTGGGAGGATGTGTGATTCCCTCCAGGAGGCGCGTGTGTTCCCCTCCAGTTCTATAAATAGGAGGATGAGTTCATTCCCTCCAGTGTGTTGGGAGGATGAGTTTATTCCCTCCAGGAGGATGTGCATTCCCTCCTTTATGAGTTCATGCCCTTGTGATGGGCCATCGTTTGCTGTGAGGAAAGCTCTTGTGATTCCCATTGCGGTTTGCCATACTGCTTTGGAAGCTTCAAATACTGAAGAGGCAGTGGAGCTAGCTGGCCAAGAGGGCACTGTGAAAGTTTGAGTGCTCTCTATCTCCCCTGCTGGTTGATGGACATAACCCATACGTAATGGCTTCATCTGCTATGACTAAAGGAAAGAAAATTACCAAGGTAAGAACCTAATTTTCCCTTGAATTTGTGATTTATTTTTTTCCTGAGAATAATTGGCTTGTGGATGAAAGCAAACTATCTTCAGGTAAATATTAGTAAAACTCAGGTTTAATGGAGAAAAAAAAGGAAAAGGAAGGAAGACAAAATCCTCATGGAAGAATAAACATCAAACAAAGAATGAGGTGAATACCAAGAGGATATCCAGTATTCAAGGACCTTTATTGTAGCAACAAATGGAAGGACCCGACACAGCCATGGTGACATTGAAACAATTTTAAACAGAGAACAGAAATGTATTTTTCTTAATAGTTCACAGCCTGCGGGTTTGAATTCAGAACTATCTTCCTTTGACACATTTTCTTCAGTTGTATACATACACATTTTTTTTTTGACATTTTTAGTTGCACTAACATTCTTTTTGAAAGTTTTTCCATTTGCACACACACAAATATTTTCATTGCTTGTTTATTTTACTTAAGGTGTCCTTCTGTTAACATATGTTTATAGTTTTCATGGTATTTAAATACCTCATGCAGGTTTAGAGATACAAAGTATACTTAAAGTTTTATGTTTCAATATATACAGATTGTAATATGTAAAAGAATTAGTATATTTGCTGTGTTTCAACATTCTGTATTTCCTTTCGTAACATTTCTTTGGTGGTTAAAGTGTCTTATACACTTAATACGGCACTCTAAAAGTAGATGATATCGTTATGCTTAAAGTTACCGTTATCCAGCATTTTAGTTTTCTTTCGAATACTTTCTCGTATAGAGTACAATATTAAGGAATTGTGCATAAAAAGTACAGCACCTTAATAGCAGACGGTATCAGTTTGTTGTAAGCTACAGGGTTACACTCCTGTATATCTTTTCTTAGTTTTTATATCCATTATTACATCAAAAGAGTATGGATCTAGGTGTCTTTAGATACTTTTATTCATACATTTCTCAGATTTCAAGCAATTTGAAAGTTAATGTTCGGGTTGTGTAGGTACAGATTATCAAACTGAAGGTAGTGGTACCAGACAGCCAGCCCCTCCTTCACTCAGTTTATCTCTATCTCCAGCTTCTGGATTCTTCTGTTGTGAGACTCCTCCTTGACTGCTGTGGCCAGTTGAGCTTTCGGTGGTGTTTGGCCAGTCGGAACCAGCCTTAGGGGCATACCTAGTAACCTGGGTCCCTGTCTCACCCCATGGTCCTCTGCTTCCCAATCTGTGCTGAGCAAGTCTTTAAGCCTTCCTCACTTTACAAAAAAAAAAAAAAGTAGAAAAAGGCAAGGGAGAAAGACAGAGTGAAAATAGACACAGCTTGTTGAGCCGGCTTGGTGCCAGGCTTTTTGCTGGGGGGGGGGGGGGGGGGGGGGGTGGGGGGAACGTTCCGCTGCTGCCTCTGACTTGCTGCAGCTTCCTGTGTGGGTAAGTGCCTTCCCTGGATGTTTTATTTTTGGTGGCGGGAGGGAGCGCTGTGCACATGGCGGCTGAGATGATGAAAAGGTGTTCCCGCTGCAGTAAACGGAAATCCCCAGCAGGACTTTGTCTGGCAGGCTGTTCTGAGACCCCGTTTCCTGCTCAGAAATATCGGGTGCACGCACCTTCTTGGAGGAACCTGCTGACACTTCTGCCAGTCAGATGATGGCAGTTTCAGAGACATTGCGTCCAGTGGATTGTAGTGCTTCTTTGTCTGGGGGTCCTGGCTCTTCAATAGGAGCTGCTCTGGGGCTGCTGATAGTCCCTGCAGGCTCTTCTGACTCATTTTCCCCAGAGTTTGTTCTTCTGTACCAGACTTTTATTGTTGAAGAGGACCTTGCCTCAGTCCCAGCCTCTGCCTATAACTTCTCCCTCTGGAGACTTGGGGCAAGTTTTGCTGCCTTCTGCAGAGAATCCAGCTCAAAAGAGGAGGTGGTTGACCTCCATATGGATGGTTGGGCCTCGGGTGTGCCCTACCCCCCCCCCCCCCCCCCCCACTCACTAGCTAACTTTGCTGTGGAGTCCTTATGCTCAACTAGGGTGGGCGAGCTGGAGGAAGGGGAATTGCTCCAGGAGGAGCCAGATGACCCTTCTGTGGTGCGCCTGTTTCATGAAGTAGAATTGTTTTCGCTTATTTCCAGTGCCTTGGAGGCCTTGAACGTTGCAGACCTAGAGGTGCATGCCGCGGCTGCAGTGAATCCTAAGATGTCTAGCGTGAGGCGGCCATCTAAGGCCTTTCCTGTTCAAGAAGCCATTTAGAAGCTTATTACAGCCCAGTGGGCCGACCCAGATGGGGGCCTGAAAGTGGCCAGAGTGATGTCTCCCTTATATCTGGTTAGCATGGACCTAGTGAAAATGCTTTCCCTGCTTAAGGTGGATGCCTCGGTGATGGCCATTACTAGGAAGACCACCCTACTGGTGGAGGGTGGGGTGGTGTTAAAGGACATGCAGGATCAGTGTCTAGAGGCTTTGTTGAAACATGCTGTTGGTGTCCACGTTAACTCTTCAGGCCTCTATCTTTAGCTCTTATGCTGCCAGAACGTGCCTTAGTTGGTTGCAACAGGCTCTGCAACAGGAGCAGGATCCGGGTACTGCCTTTGGGGTTTCTTTGCCCCACATGGAGTTGGGCCTTGCTTTTTGGCAGGCTCCCTTTATGATTTGGTGTGTGCTTTGGCCAAACAGGTGGTGCTGGTGGTCTTCTCCTGCTGATTGTTATGGCTCCGTCATTGGGCAGCAGACCTGCTGTCCAAGCAACATCTCACTCTTCTCCCTTTTCATGGAAAACTCCTCTTTGACGAGGATCTGGAGAAAATTGTAAAGGATTTGGGTGACTCATAAGTCTCAGAGACTGCCCGAGGATAAATCTAAGGCCTCGCTGAGGGTGGTGGCTTTGAGGTCCTGTGTTCGTGAAGCTCGGCGCTACCAGCCAGGCTGCCTGTCGGGGGCATTCCAGCTCTCCTGGTATCAGCAGCGCTCTTCCTTTCATGGGAATAAGCGACCCTTGGGCTCCTCAGTGCATCAGGATGCTTGAAGACGCCATTCCTAGTGAAGGGGCACCGGTCTGCTCTTCGGACAGCAGGATGGGTGGGGGGGTAAGTTGACCCTTTTTGTATGAAGAGTGGGCCACAATTACTTCAGACCAGTGGGTATTAGATGTTATCGGAGATTGTTACAAGCTCGCTTCCTCTTCTCCCTTAGGAGAGCTTTTCTTGGATTTCTGATGTGCCACGGTTTCTAAAAGGGCAGCAGTCGGAGCCACCTTATGATCACTACTGGAGCTGGGGTCGGTAGTGCTCATATCTTCTCTTGAGTCTTGCAGGGGTCGATACTCCATTTATTTCATGGTACCTTGCAAATGGAGCTCCTTCCGTCCTATTCTCGACTTCCGGAATGTCAACCAGTTTCTGTGAGTCCAGCCTTTTTGTATGGAAACACTGTGGTCCATGGTGGCGGCGGTGCAGCCAGGAAAATTTCAGATGACCCTAGACCTCAAGGAGGCTTACTTGCATATCCCCAGATTGCATCCTTGTCTCAACGACTGGCTCATCTGCGCGGACTCAGAGCTGGAGAGTCGCAGGGCCATTGCCTGGCTCATTGCACTTTTGCAGTCCTTTGACTGGGTTATCAATCTCCCCAAGAGTCACTTTCTCCTTCTCAGACCTTGACCTAACTGGGTGTTCAATTCAACAATGCTCAGGATTGGGTCTTCTTGCCAGAAGACAGAAGGGCCAAACTGCTGAGTCGGGTCTGGAACCTGCTTCAGTTACAGAGTCCCCTGAGCCTGGAACTACGTTCAGTTGTTGAGCTCGATGGTGGCCACTCTGGAGTAGTTGTCTGTTGTTCAGGTGGTCTCTGGTCTTCCAGGAATATCCGAGGCATCTTCCGTGGCTTCTCCGGACTCGTCAAAGCGTGAGCTGGTGGCTCCACATGGACACCTTGCTGAAGGGGATGCATGGCCGATCAACCACCTACAGCCCCGTGCAGTGGTCAGCGTTCTGCGGGCCTTTCAGGACTCCTTGACGGATCCAAGATCCCTCCCTTGTCCAGCTGTGTTTTGCTGTGTATTTTCTTTTGTTCTCTTTTTTTCTTTAAAAAACAAACAACAAAAACAAAAAAACCTGCAGATATGAAGAGGATAATATGATTACAATGCTGAGTGATGCACAGTGTTTATTTTGTTCTGACTTATTGGTGAGAAAGGCTTCCGGGTTTCTTTTGCTTGGTTCTGCTTTGTGATGTGACATATACCGAGTGAAGGAGGGACTGGCTGTCTGGTACCACTGCCTTTACTTTGGTAATCTCTATCTCCACCTGCTGGTAGAGGGACGCAAACCATCAGTTTCTAGATTCAAGTGCTGCGAGTAAAGGAAAGAAAATTAAGGGGGTCTTTTACTAAAGCTTAGCTTGAGTTATCTGCGGCAGGGCCCATAGGTATAAAATGGGCCCTGCTGTGGATAACTTGAGCTAAGCCTTAGTAAAAGACCCCCTAACAGCAGGTAAGGCAAGGCCTCGGCTATCTACAAGGAAGGTATAATTCATATATGTGAGGCGGTACCTTTTAAAAAGCTCAGTAATGTGTATCTTGGAAACTACGAATTTCTGTACCCTACGAATCAACAATTAGGTTTGTGGTCCATAGCATTCTTTTTTATTGTATATATTTTCTGATTTTAGCCACAATTGATATTGTATATCTGGATTTTTCAAAAGGTGTTTGACAAAAGTACCCCAGGAAAGACTCCAGAGGAAATTGGAGAGTCATGGGGTAGGAGATATTGTCCTATTGTGGATTAAAAACTGGTTAAAGGATAGAAAACAGAGAGTAGGGTTAAATGATCAGTATTCTCAATGGAGAAGGGTAGATAGTGGGGTTCCTCAGGGGTCTGTGCTGGGACCTCTGCCTTTTAACATATTTATAAATGATTTAGAGATGGGAGTAACTAGTGAGGTAATTAAATTTGTTGATGACACAAAGTTATTAAATTGCGAGAGGATTGTGAAAAATTACAAGAGGACCTTACGAAACTGGGAGACTGGGCTTTTAAATAGCAGATGACGTTTAACGTGAGCAAGTGCAAAGTGATGCATGTGGGAAAGAGGAACCCGAACTATAACTGCGTAATGTAAGGTTTCACGTTAGGAGTCACCGACCAAGAGAGGATTCTCGGTGTCGTTGTTGGTGATACGTTGAAATGCTCTGCTCAGTGTGCTGCGGCTTCTAAGAAAGCAAATAGAATGTTGGGTATTATTAGGAAAGGAATGGAAAACAAAAGTGAGGTTGTTATAATGCCTTTGCATCGGTCCATGGTGCGACCGCACCTCGAATATTATGTTCAATTCTGGTTGTCTCATCTCAAAAAAGATGTGGAAGGGGATAATCGAAAGGGGCGCCCAAGTTTTCCTAGGGACGTCCTCGCAGGATGTCCCGGCGAAGGGGCAGGAAAACCCGTATTATTGAAAAAGATGGGTGTCCATCTTTTCTTTTGATAATACAGCCGGGGACGCCCACATCTCCACATTTAGGTCAACCTTAGAGATGGTCTCCCCGATTTTCGGTGATAATGGAAACCGAGGACGCCCATCTCAGAAATGACCAAATCCAAGCCATTTGGTCATGGGAGGAGCCAGCATTCGTAGTGCACTGGTCCCCGTGACATGCCAGGACACCAACCGGGCATCCTAGGGGGCACTACAGTGAACTTCACAAATTGCTCACAGGTGGATAGCTCCCTTACCTTGGGTGCTGAGCCCTCCAACCCCCCCCCCCCCCCCACCAAACCCACTCCCCACAACTGTACATCACTACAATAGCCCTAAGGGGTGAAAGGGGGAACCTACATATGGATACAGTGGGTTTCTGGTAGGTTTTGAAGGGCTCACATTTACCACCACAAGTGTAACAGGTAGGGGGGCTGGGCCTGGGTCCGCCTGCCTGAAGTGCACTGCACCCACTGAAACTGCTCCAGGGACCTGCATACTGCTGTCATGTAGCTGGGTATGACATTTGAGGCTGGCACAAAATATTTTTAAAGTTTTTTTTTTTAAAGGGTGGGAGGGGGTTAGTGACCATTGGGGGAGGGGAGGTCATCCCCGATTCCCTCCGGTGGTCATCTGGTCAGTTTGGGCACCTTTTTGAGGCTTGGTCGTAACAAAAAAATGGACCAAGTAAAGTTGCCCAAGTGCTCGTCAGGAACACCCTTCTTTTTTCCATTATTGTTCCTCAGTCCCGCCTTCGCTACGCTTCTGACATGCCCCCGGGAACTTTGGTCGTCCCCGCGACGGAACTTTAGTTGTGGACGCCCAAAATCGGCTTTCAATTATGCTGATTTGGGTGACCCTGGGAGAAGGACGCCCATCTCCTGATTTATGTCGAAAGATGGGCACCCTACTCTTCTGAAAATAAGCCTGATAGTGGAATTAGAAAAAGTACAGAGAAGGGCAACGAAAATGATAAAGGGGATGGGACGACTTCCCTGTGAGGAAAGGCTGAAGCATCTAGGGATCTTCAGCTTGGAGAAAAGACATCTGAGGGGAGATACGATAGAGGTCTATAAAATAATGTGTGGAGTGGTAGACATGAATCGTTTGTTTACTCTTTCCAAGAATACTAGGACTAGGACGTATGCGATGAAGCTACAAAGTAGTGATTTTAATACGAATCGGAGAAAAACTTCCTTCATTCAACGTGTAATTAAACTCTGGAATTTGTTGCCAGAGAATGTGGTAAAGGCGGTTAGCTTAGCGGGGTTAAAAAGGGGTCGGGACGGCTTCTTAAAGGAAAGGTCCATAGACCATTATTAAATTGAAAAAATCCACTGCTTATTTCTGGGATAAGCATCGTAAAATGTATTGAGCTTTTCTGGGATCTTGCCAGGTATTTGTGACCTGGATTGGCCACTGCTGGAAACAGGATACTGGGCTTAATGGACCTTTTAAGTCAGTCCCAGTGTGGAAATACTTATGTACCAACTTTAGACTGGTGATTTGAGTATTGTTCCAAAGTTCGATTATTGTAATACTCTCTTTCTTAGTCTTCTTGCTCAAGTATTAAGAGCAGTTCAGGTTGTAGAAAACACAGCTGCTCATTTAGTAGTAGACTGTTCTAAATATGATAATATTTTGTCTGTCTTTTTTAATCTTTGCTAGTTACCAGGGGAATGGGGAATTGCATATATAATACGTTCTCTTATGCTCAAGGGATTGAATGGTAATGTCATTATTATTTTCGCAACTGATTTACATGTTTTGTCTGTCTAGACTTCTGAGAACTGCTAACAAAGACCTATTGGAGGTGCCGTCATTTCATTCTGTCAGATAAATATAGCTCTTCAATGTTCTATATTGCAAGGCTGAAGTTGTGGCATTCATCACCTGAGTTTGCAAGCAATAAGGAACCTTGATTTTGTTCAAGAAACTTGTATTTTTTTTTTTTTAGTTTAATTTCTTTTATTGATTTTCGATACAAATACAATCAAGAGCTCACAACATAACAATAAGTAACATCAAACATATAAACGGCGAGTGACCGTACTCACTCGCAAATGCGCAGTAGAGACTTCCCTCTCTGCCCCGCCCCCGCTTCAATACGTGATGATGGGGGCGGGACAGAGAGGGAAGTCTCTACTGGCATGCTGCAGACGTCGGAACCGCCCCCTCCCCCCCTCCCCCGGAGTCGCCGCCGCCCCTCCATCTGGCCCGAGCACTGTAAACTTACATCAGCACGCAGCAGCAGGCACATCAGCAAAGCTGCCGTCGGGCTTCCTTCTCTGCCTGTGTCCCTCCCTCGCCGACGTTACGTCACATGAGGGCGGGACACAGGCAGAGAAGGAAGCCCGCCCCGACGGCAGCTTTGCTGATGTGCCTGCTGCTGCGTGCTGATGTAAGTTTACAGTGCTGCTCGGGCCGGGTGGAGGGGCGGCGGCGACTTTAGGGGGGGGGACTCGGAAACCCTCCCATTCCAAAAGTAGCCCGTTTTCACGGGCTCAACGGCTAGTTTTACAAAGTAAGGCAATACCGGAGCTCACATGTAAGAAGTAACTATCCATATCTAGGGTTGAAATTAAGTTAAGAAAAGAGATAGACACAAAAGAGAGGAAAGGGGGGGGGGGGCTGGAGAGTACAGATCAAAGTATAAAACACGCATAGGCTATTAAATACATCTAATTGAGTGTATTTTTTTTAAACAGGCATTTGGCAGTAGACTCATTTTAAGTGTTTTCCTGTGAATGAGGTTGATGAATTGCAGTGTAACTTATATTTGAGGATTTGAGGATATATCTCCAAATGTTGCCCGGGAGGGAAAGGTTAGGACAGCTGTTGTACTTGGTGATTCGATCATTAGGCATATAGATAGCTGGGTGGCTGGTGGACGTGAGGATCGCCTGGTGACTTCGCACCGAGGATATATCTCCAAATGTTGCCCGGGAGGGAAAGGTTAGGACAGCTGTTGTACTTGGTGATTCGATCATTAGGCATATAGATAGCTGGGTGGCTGGTGGACGTGAGGATCGCCTGGTGACTTGCCTGCCTGGTGCGAAGGTGGCGGACCTCACGCATCACCTAGATAGGATTTTATATAGTGCTGGGGAGGAGACGGCTGTCTTGGTACATGTGGGTACTAATGACATAGGAAAATGTGGGAGGGAGGTTCTGGAAGCAAAATTTAGGCTCTTAGGTAGAAAGCTGAAATCCAGATCCTCCAGGGTAGCATTTTCTGAAATGCTACCTGTGCCACGCGCAGGGCCCAAGAGACAGGCAGAGCTCCAGAGTCTCAATGCGTGGATGAGACGATGGTGCAGGGAGGAGGGCTTTAGATTTGTTAGGAACTGGGCAACATTCTGGGGAAGGGGGAGCCTATTCCGAAAGGATGGGCTCCATCTTAACCAGAGTGGGACCAGGCTGCTGGCATCGGCGTTTAAGAAGGAGATAGAGCAGCTTTTAAACTAGAAATGGGGGGAAGGCCGACAGTCGCTCAAAAGAGCATGGTTCGGGATAAGGTATCTTTCAAAGATATCACCATAACAGGGAAGATAGAGTATCCTGATAGTGAGGTTGCAAAAGAGATTGTAGTAGATCGGGTATCTTTAAATAACAATAAAAATCAGACAAAAGATTGCCAATTAATACTGTCAAGTACTAAGCATGATGTACTTAGGAACAACAATCATAGTTTGAAATGTCTATATGCGAATGCCAGGAGCCTAAGAAATAAGATGGGGGAGTTGGAATATATTGCACTAAATGAAAAATTAGATATAATAGGCATCTCTGAGACCTGGTGGAAGGAGGATAACCAGTGGGACACTGTCATACCGGGGTACAAATTATATCGTAGTGATAGGGTGAATCGGATTGGTGGAGGGGTAGCATTGTATATTAACGAGAGCCTTGAATCAAATAGATTGAAAATTCTGCAGGAAACAAAACACTCCTTGGAATCACTGTGGATTGAAATTCCATGTGCAAAGGGGGAAAAGGATAGTGATAGGAGTGTACTACCGTCCGCCTGGCCAGGACGAACAGACGGATGCGGAAATGTTAAAGGAAATCAGGGACGCAAACAAACTGGGCAACACAATAATAATGGGGGATTTCAATTACCCGCATATAGACTGGGTTAATGTAACATCTGTACACGCAAGGGACATAAGATTTCTTGATGAAATCAAGGACAGCTTCATGGAACAGCTAGTTCAGGAGCCGACAAGAGAAGGAAAAATACTAGACTTAGTCCTTAGTGGTGCTCATGATCTAGTGCAGGGGGTAACGATACGAGGGCCGCTTGATAACAGTGATCATAATATGATCGGTTTTGATATTGGCATTGAAGGAAGTGAAACTAGGAAATCAAGTATGCTAGCGTTTAACTATAGAAAAGGTGATTACGACAAAATGAGAAAAATGGTGAAAAAAAGACTGAAAGGAGCAGCTCGCAGAGTAAAAAACTTGCATCAGGCGTGGATGCTGTTTAAAAACACCATCCTGGAGGTTCAGGACAAATATATTCCACGTATTAGAAAAAAGGGAAAAAAGACTAAACGTCAGCCGGCGTGGCTAAACAGTAAGATAAAGGAAATCATTAGAGCCAAAAAACAATCCTTCAGAAAGTGGAGAAGAGAACCAACTGAAAGTAACAGGATAGATCATAAGGAATGCCAAGCCAAATGCAAAGCGGAGATAAGGAGGGCAAAAAAGGACTTTGAGAAGAAATTAGCGTTGGAAGCAAAAATACATAGTAAAATTTTTTTTAGATACATTAAAAGCAGGAAACCGGCCAAAGAGTCGGTTGGGCCGCTGGACGAAAATGGTGTTAAAGGGGCGATCAAGGAGGACAAAGCCGTAGCGGAGAAATTAAATGAATTCTTTGCTTCGGTCTTCACCGAGGAGGATTTGGGGGGGACACCGGTGCCGGAAAGAATATTTGAAGCGGGGGAGTCGGAGAAACTAAACAAATTCTCTGTAACCTTGGAGGATGTAATGGGTCAGTTCAGCAAGCTGAAGAGTAGTAAATCACCGGGACCTGATGGTATTCATCCCAGAGTATTAATAGAACTAAAAAATGAACTTGCAGAGCTACTGTTAGAAATATGCAATCTGTCCCTAAAATCGAGTGTAGTACCGGAAGACTGGAGGGTAGCCAATGTTACTCCGATTTTTAAGAAGGGTTCCAGAGGAGATCCGGGAAATTATAGACCGGTGAGTCTGACGTCGGTGCCGGGCAAGATGGTGGAGGCTATTATTAAGAATAAAATTGCAGAGCATATACAAAAACATGGACTGATGAGACAAAGTCAGCACGGATTTAGTGAAGGGAAGTCTTGCCTCACCAATCTAATGCATTTTTTTGAGGGGGTAAGCAAACATGTGGACAATGGGAAGCCGGTTGATATTGTATATCTGGATTTTCAGAAGGCGTTTGACAAAGTGCCACACGAAAGACTCCTGAAGAAATTGCAGAGTCATGGAATCGGAGGTAGGGTATTATTATGGATTAAGAACTGGTTGAAAGATAGGAAGCAGAGAGTAGGATTGCGTGGCCAGTATTCTCAGTGGAGGAGGGTAGTTAGTGGGGTCCCGCAGGTGTCTGTGCTGGGTCCGTTGCTTTTTAATGTATTTATAAATGACCTAGAGATGGGAATAACTAGTGAGGTAATTAAATTCGCCGATGACACAAAATTATTCAGGGTCGTCAAGTCGCAGGAGGAATGTGAACGATTACAGGAGGACCTTGCGAGACTGGGAGAATGGGCGTGCAAGTGGCAGATGAAGTTCAATGTTGACAAGTGCAAAGTGATGCATGTGGGTAAGAGGAACCCGAATTATAGCTACGTCTTGCAAGGTTCCGCGTTAGGAGTTACGGATCAAGAAAGGGATCTGGGTGTCGTCGTCGATGATACGCTGAAACCTTCTGCTCAGTGTGCTGCTGCGGCTAGGAAAGCGAATAGAATGTTGGGTGTTATTAGGAAGGGTATGGAGTCCAGGTGTGCGGATGTTATAATGCCGTTGTATCGCTCCATGGTGCGACCGCACCTGGAGTATTGTGTTCAGTACTGGTCTCCGTATCTCAAAAAAGATATAGTAGAATTGGAGAAGGTACAGCGAAGGGCGACGAAAATGATAGTGGGGATGGGACGACTTTCCTATGAAGAGAGGCTGAGAAGGCTAGGGCTTTTCAGCTTGGAGAAGAGACGGCTGAGGGGAGATATGATAGAAGTGTATAAAATAATGAGTGGAATGGATCGGGTGGATGTGAAGCGACTGTTTACGCTATCCAAAAATACTAGGACTAGAGGGCATGAGTTGAAGCTACAGTGTGGTAAATTTAAAACGAATCGGAGAAAATTTTTCTTCACCCAACGTGTAATTAGACTCTGGAATTCGTTGCCGGAGAACGTGGTACGGGCGGTTAGCTTGACGGAGTTTAAAAAGGGGTTAGATAGATTCCTAAAGGACAAGTCCATAGACCGCTATTAAATGGACTTGGAAAAATTCCGCATTTTTAGGTATAACTTGTCTGGAATGTTTTTACGTTTGGGGAGCGTGCCAGGTGCCCTTGACCTGGATTGGCCACTGTCGGTGACAGGATGCTGGGCTAAATGGACCTTTGGTCTTTCCCAGTATGGCACTACTTATGTACTTATATAAGTGTGTTGATATTTAATCTAGCCCTTCAGCGTGTGTGTGTGTGTGGTGTTTTTTGTTTTGTGAAGTTTGGATTTCTCGTTTTATTTTGTTTTTATGGGCGTGGGTTTTACTTGGTTTTGTATTTTACATTGTTGTATGATGTAAGGTGCCAAAAATGGTGGGTGGAGCGGTGCCTATTTTTATAAAATAAAATGAAAAATGTGGTGATCCTGAAAACCTGGCCGCTAGGCGTCTGTGCAGTCTAAGGAGGAGGTGAGAAGCACTGCTTTAGTATACAGAAATAGAAAAGCATTATTTCAGATTTCAGTGATTTTAATAGAGCTTAATTTTATTTTTATTATCAACACAAGATTAGGAAGGTTCATGAATTAGAATAAGCGTATTTCTGTCTCAGCTAATGGAGTGACTTGACCTAGTGGATGGATGGCTGCTTTTTCCGTATTGGCACACACTGCAAGAATGGATTTTTTTTCCTTATATTCACTTTTTTTGTTTGTGAATGTGGAAGCTCATAACACAGGTAATAAATAAAAAAAAGAAAAAACTAACTTATCAATTGTTTTAGATGAGATACAACTTTAGTTACAAAATAAAAAAGTTGGAAAATTAAACAAATTATGAGAGAGTATCTAGGGGATGGAGTCAGATTTATAACAATGTAGGTATACTCTGTTAACTAGAGAGAGACATCTCTCGTGAGATCTCCTTCATGGCTTAGGCTTAAGCCCTGCCAGCAGCCTGCCACCAGAACATCCACTTCTGGAATAGACAGGTAAGGGACACTGTGACCTGTCAAACCTGTCTCCAGTAGATCTCGTACAGCCATGATTTTAGTATTATCCCCTTGGTGCAAAATGGACTATTTACGCTGCTCCTGTGTTACTTGCAAGAAGCATAATTGCAATACTGGATCAGTCTGATGGTTTATTAAGCCCAGTATCGCAGTAGTAGCTGAAAAGCAATACCTTTTCCCAGGTCTTCCTTAACCATCTTTTTTTAAATTTTTCTAGGAACCTGTCCATACCTTTTTTTTTTAAACTCTGCTGTGCTACTGGCTTTTACCACATCTGGTCTTTAATAAGTAACATAGTAGATGACGGCAGAAAAAGACCTACATGGCCCATCCAGTCTGCCCAACAAGATAAACTCATATCTGTATACCTTACCTTGATTTGTACCTGTCTTTTTCAGGGCACAGACCGTATAAGTCCGCCCAGTACTATCCCCACCTCCCAAACACCAGCCCCGCCTCCCACCACCGGCTCTAACCCTTTCCTTCCCGCTGGCCTGCAGCCCAGTTGTGTGCGGCCTCCCTATTTGGTTTGGCCTCCTCCTCAACTGGGGCATTCGGCACTGCTCAACCGTCCCCTCTCCTTTGCCACCAAGAAGAATAGATATGACCAGCTATTTCTTTGACAATTTGGAATTTATTATGGCCGCAGCCAAGCACTTTACATTACATCTTATAAATCACATTTACTTCTGTTTACATTTCATAAATTTCTATAGCGTCACAACTCATAGGAAAACCCCTAGGTACACAGCTTGTCATTCGCTTCCTGTTTTATCGCGCTGCCGGTTGTGCCGTCAAAGCACATCCCCCCTGCTATAAGGTCTGTTACTTATAGCACCCGCCGATTAGGGTATTTCCCGTTTAAGGACGCACCCTTCATAATCTCTGGGGCTCCCCGCCGTTTAAGCCAGGAGACAATATTATCAAGCTGTTAGATGTTAGGGTGTTAGATTCACCCTGTTAGATGTTTTTCATCCTGCCTCCTCCTTGTATACTTTTCTAAGTTTCCTATTTTGTGATTTTAAAAAAAGAAAAGAAAAAGAGGCTGTACAATTCTTAACGCATCCAAGAAATGCCAAAAGCCTGGCCAAATAGAAACGTCTTTAATAACTTTTTAAAACGAGGGGGAGAACGCTCTGATCTGAGAGAGAGAGAGTAGAATGAGATTCTAGTTTAAAGGAGCTCTGTAGGAGAATTCACACTGTCGTGTGGCTTCCAGCCTCGTCTGAGGTAGAGGAGGAACACAAAGGCGGTGAGCATAAATACTACGCAAGGAGTGAGATGGAGTATATGGAGTTAAGAGCAGAGAGAAAATGCAGAGGTTAAAAATAGAACTTTAAAGGCCAGTAGTAAGATTTTGAACTGTATCCGAAATATAACAGGAAGCTAATGACAGCATGATAAGAGAGGGGAAATGTGATCAAATTTAGAAGCATTGCAAAACAAGCAGTATTCTGGACTGATCATAACCATTTGAGTTGACCTTGGGAAATCCCTGCATTATGCTATATTGCAGTAATCTAATTGTGATAGAATAAGTGAATAATGCTGTGACTTCTGTATCAGAAGGACCAAGGTAATTTATGACAGCACAAATTTGATGTAATGTTGCAAAGCAAGTTTTGACCAAGGTGTTAATTTGTAGTTCAATGGTGAGTTGACAATCTAAGACAATTCCCAAATATTTGACGTGGTCAACCACTGTTATAGATGAACCACAAAGAACAGGAATGACACGGTTTGGGATGAAGGCCTGTAACCCAACAAGCTACGGATTTGGAAGGATTTAAGACTAAATGGTTCATAGAAAGCCAAGAGACAACTAGAGAGAGTCGGTGGTTTAGTGTTGTTTAATATCAGGGTTTAGCGGACAGGTATAAAAAATGAGTAAGATATCATCTTTTTAATAGTATGCGTTCACTCCCTGAGATTGTACAAGAAAGACTAAAGGGCTTAAAAAAATATTGGAAAGGGACTGGGACTTGATATACCGCCTTTCTGTGGTTTTTGCTACTACATTCAAAGCGGTTTACATATATTCAGGTACTTATTTTGTACCAGGGGCAATGGAGGGTTTAGTGACTTACCCAGAGTCACAAGGAGCTGCAGTGGGAATTGAACCCAGTTCCCCTGGATCAAAGTTCGCTACACTAACCATTAGGCTGCTACTCCACGTAAAACAGAAAGAATACAACCTTGTGGGACACCTGAAGGAACTGATGAAAATGGAGAAGAAACCCCGGAAAGCGATACAAAGAAGTCGAGATTGTGAAGAAATGAAGTATAAACCATTACAAGACAGAGTCAGCGATACCAATAGGAGACAATCAAGAGAGAAGTTAGAATGAAGATAAATCTAAAGAAATTGCCAAAGCAATTTTACTCTAATCAAAAGCAATATGAAGTTCATTTAAAAGAAACGTGAAAATGGTTTCCATGCTATGACCTGCACGGAAACCAGATTGTCGAGGATGAAGAACATTAGTAATCACCTACATGCTGAGTGAGTTGTAGAAAAAACGGCTTTCTCCAAAAGTTTGGAAATAAAAGGTAAATTAGAGACAGGACAATAATTAAAAAGAACAGAGGGGTCCAAAGAAGAATTTTTTTTTCGAGGTTCTGTAGCTACTGTGGCTCCTTGTGAAACTGGACAAGTCAACCCTTCCATTACCCCATGGTACAAAACTTATGCTGGGGTTTACTAAGCAGCTAGTGCAGCTGGCTGTGCGCTAGTTCTGACGCAGCCCATTCCCGTTGAATGGGCTGTGTTGGCAATGCCGTTTGGCTTAGTAAACAGACCCCTTAGATTGTAAGACCAGTAGGAACAGGAGAGTACCTATATAATATGTAAACCACTTTGGTTGTACCACAGAAAGGTGTTATATCAAGTGCCTGACCCTTGCCCTTCTATGTACCTTTTCAATTGTTCCTTATGTATCTCTTTTGAGATATAGCAGCTAGAATTGCACACAATAACTCCAGGTACACCATGGAGCAGTAGGCGTTATGATCGATTCTTTGTTTTCTCTATTCCTTTCCTCAATATTCTGCTTGCCTACAAATGGATTTGTATGCTGGTTTGCATAATTTTACATTTTCATTTCCTATATTTTTTAAGCTTGATGCTTTGTGCTGTCGGTCTGTTCTTTATAGGCAGCTGTATATTGACCAAGGCCCAGATGCACAAAACCTAACGAGCCCACAACTTGCGTTTTAAACTGGTTCCAGCCAGTTTAAAACGCAAGTAGTTCACCCCGGGCATGCACTAAGGGCATTTTCCCTGCCACGGTAGCAGGCAACGAAAACGGAATGCAAATGATTGAAAAGCTACCTTTGCAGCCCATTATAATGAGCTGCACTACCGTTTTTCCGATTCCCTTACCGTAGGAACCCTAACGAGATGTCTGACCTCTTGTTAGGGCTCCTGTGAGG
Source organism: Microcaecilia unicolor (assembly GCF_901765095.1). Classification (NCBI taxonomy): domain Eukaryota; kingdom Metazoa; phylum Chordata; class Amphibia; order Gymnophiona; family Siphonopidae; genus Microcaecilia; species Microcaecilia unicolor. The sequence goes on along the minus strand of NC_044035.1, from coordinate 19,913,868 downwards.
GAATCGGAAAGGAAAAGGGCCCCCAAAAAAGGTAAAAAAGAAAAGAAAAAAAAAAAGCAGGGAGCGCATGTGAGGGGCGTCCTTTAAGGACGTACTCTCCCTGCGCTTGTGAGAGACATCTTTTTTTTCGCAGTTTTTTGCTCTGCCGGCACTCGTGTTTTTTTCCCCCCTTCTATTTAACTTCGCCGCGCTACTTACCCCTCCACAGCGAAATTTTTCTATTTTCCTGGTTGCCGGAGAATCGGGACGTCCCTTTAGATTAGGCTCCTCTTCCTGGTCTCTTCAGCCAATCAGAGCGCGTTTCGCTGACAACAGCCAGCTAAGCCCGCTTTGATTGGCTGAAGAGACCAGGAAGAGGAGCCTAATCTAAAGGGACGTCCCGATTCTCCGACTCAGGTACCGAAGGACTAGAGAATGCAAGTGAGCTACAACGAGTAGCTCATTTGCATTCCCTATCGTTGATGCATTCCCGTTCCCTACCGATTCGCTATGGAATCGGTAGGGAACGGGAATTACCAATGTCTTTAATGCATCTGGGCCCAAGTCCCGTAGCCATCTCCGTCATTTTGGATTATGCAAGTCATGCACCTTCTCAGGTGAAGAACATTCAGGTGCCAGGATTAAGAAATAGAACTCCCCCCCCCCCCCCTTCTCTTAAAGCCTTTTTGCTGTCCGGTACATTCTTCCTGTTAAATGCCCAGGAACATTCTTGAAGCAAAGAAATTAGCTTAAACCTCTGGTTCTACTCATATAAGAAAGGAATGTTACGTGTAGCTCAAAATGAGTTATATTCTTGAAAGAAGAGCTGATAGGGTGGGAAGAGATGAGGGTGAGGGGTCAAATCGAAAGGAGCTATAAAATGGGCAACAGGTATTTTATAGAAGGAAAGTATAAGCGAGAAGAAAAAGAAAGTAATATGGATTTCCAAGGAGGTGGCTGAGAAGTGCTGATGTAATTCTGTCCAGCATATTCTTGCAGTATGCTGCTTTGGGTGAATTTCTTAAAAAGCAGTAAATAAACACAAATGAAAAAAAACTAATGGCTAAAATGCTAGCATTCAGAAAGTACAAAGACCACAAAAGGAAGAAAACAGGGGAAAAAAATCAGATACATCTTAGAGAAATGGAAAAATCAGGGCGGCAAAAGCGTAGGCAGAAGAAAGGAAGGCCAAAGATGTAAAACGAGGTGATAGGACTTTCTCCAGGTATGTCCAGGAAAGGAGGAAGGCCCAGAAGTGGAATTCTTAAATAAAGACGCTGAAAACCTGTATATGTATGTACTAGCCGTTAAGCCCGTAAAAATGGGCGAGATTTCCAGCTACCCTCCTCGCCGCCGCTCCCTCCCCCCTCCATGCCGGGCCCCCTGCACTGACCTGACAGCTCCTCTCACCTCCGTGTGAAAGCGCTGTAGGCAGCAGCAGATCGCTCTGCTGTTGCCTGCAGCGCTTCCACACGGAGGTGAGAGGCGCTGTCAGGTCAGTGCAGGGGGCCCGATGCGGAGGAGGGTGGGAGCGGCAGCGGGGATGGGGGGGAAGGGTGGAGGTTGGTGCGCGCGATGTTCGTTTCCAGGCGGCAGCGTCCGACAGTGACTCCGACTCCGTTTCCCTCTCTGTTCCGCCCTCTGACGTCATCACGTCTTGACGCGAGGGCGGGACAGAGAGGGAAGTCTCTACTGCGCATTTGCAGGTGAATCGGTCACTTGCCGTTTATATGTTTGATTCACCCAAGTTGGTATGTGTAAAATGATGAGGAAAAAGCAGAAATGCAAGACAGTCACAGAAGAGAGCCCACAGATACAAAAAGTACACATCAAAATGAAGTAGAGCAATGAATCTGATTTCAATGCTGAACTATCCTGACTATTGGGTTGTACTGCCTGCATACCAGCATATGAATTTAGAAAAAAATGTTTCATTTATTAATACTCGTATTCCACATTATCCAAACAAGTTTTGGCTCTATGTGGCTTACAGTGAAATAACATTCAAAACTTTTAAACAAAGACAGTGAAACGGTTATAATAAATCCTTTAAACAAAAACCTAGAACTCTTGAGAATGGATAGGCTTTGGAAATAGGTGTTTCGTATTATTATCTAGTGACACCTTAGGACAATGATTAACCTACATCTAGTAAGAAAATCTTTACCAAGTAAGCTTTAAGCTTTTTGCGGAATCTTAGGTAGTCAGCTATCTGCCTTATGTCTCTGTGTAGTGAGTTCCATATTCTTGTGGCCAAGTAGGGGAATCTTGCTGAATGGATGGATTCGTATCAGATACCCTTGTGGCTTTTTTTTTTTGGGGGGGGGGGGGAGAGGAAATGCAGTAATAGAAATTGTCTTATGTCTTTTAAAACATTCTTCCGTGGAAGGAGCTCAAATTGTCAGGGGCTGTTCCATACAGATTTTGAAAAATTATTACTCGCATTTTATTTTTATTTTTTTATTATTTCAAATATAATTGATATACAATCTTTATCAAGCCTAAGCTTGAACAGAAAAGTATGAAATACAAACATAATTATATGAAGAACAAGACTAACAAAGTAAAAATTATTGGTATGTAAATATATTCAAGTCCTCATTTTTGAATCCAAGATTACCAATTGTTGAGAAGACTTAACATATTTTCCTGAAAGATTTAGAAACCTGTCTAACATCAAAGTGACATTATTTAACGGAGCTATAATAAATGTCAATAATAACGTTCTCTCAACCCCTAAGAGCGTTTGGTTACAAGGAATTCTGTAAGCTGAAATGGCTAAAAAAAAAAACATATTTATCTGATTGGAATCTGACTATACATTTACAAGGATATCGAGGATGAAAAGTAGCCCCAATCTGAAGAATTCCTGGCTTAAGCAGCAAAAACTGCTTACGTCCTTTTTGAGTTATTACTCACATTTTAAAGTAGACTCTTTCACGGGGAGGCAGAGCAGAGCTAGTAATAAAGGGGTATCTCTCTGATAACGGGACCTGAAATTCAGATATGCAGTCTCCCCTGATGTCTGGGGTTCATCAAAGTGGTATCGTCAACAAAGAAGGGAGGTCAGACCTCTCCCTGGTGGTAAGCAAAGGGAGTGGGCACCGGGGGGGGGGGGGGGGGGGGGCTTTTCATCACCCGGCCACAATGTGAGCAAAACGCAAAAAATCCATATCGCCTTCACATACTTTATAGAAACCTTTCAAATACTTCTATCATAACCCTTTCCTTTGCTTTTTGCAAAGTCTGTTCATACGGTTTTTGTTACCAAATTTGTATCAGTTTAAATGGTAGAGCTACCCAAGGTATCCTGTTCCAGGGGGGAGACTTTTTGACCAGTCTTGGTTTTGAATTTATATCACAAAGCAAGAAGGTATTCTACAAAGGTATTTGTAACCCCTTCCCGTGCACTCCGCTCCATGGATAAATCCTTCTTATCTGTTCCCTTCTCCACTACTGCCAACTCCAGACTTCGCGCCTTCTGTCTTGCTGCACCCTACGCCTGGAATAAACTTCTTGAGCCCCTACGTCTTGCCCCATCCTTGGCCACCTTTAAATCTAGACTGAAAGCCCACCTCTTTAACATTGCTTTTGACTGGTAACCACTTGTAACCACTCGCCTCCACCTACCCTCCTCTCCTCCTTCCTGTACACATTAATTGATTTGCTTACTTTATTTTTTGTCTATTAGATTGTAAGCTCTTTGAGCAGGGACCACCTTTCTTCTATGTTTGTGCAGTGCTGCGTACGCCTTGTAGCGCTGTAGAAATGCTAAATAGTAGTAGTAGTAAATCCACTGAAAAATCAGCTTTGTAAGCCCCATAATTCACTGAGAGAGGATTGTCGGAAATCCAACACCTGCCCACAATCTCCTTCCTGCAACTGGGTAACTTGGAAAAATAAGATGGTCCCTTTCAGAACCACGTCCACCTTCTCAGCGTCCTTACAAAGGTAGAACTGAACATAGCTTTTCAGCTAGTCCATCACTCTCAAACTGCTATATTATACTGCTGTTCCAGGCTACATATTAAAAACAAACAAAAAATTTGCGCTCATACTACGTTAGCCCTAATTCGCAAAGCCCAATCTGAGTACACAATGTAATATTCAACCAGCCCTTATCCTGCCTTCACACTGTCACACTTGATTGCTTCCGTTGTCACCGGCATAATAGCTGGTGCTCTGTGGAAAAGTCCAGTATTTTCTCTACGTCCAGCAGATGGTAGTTGGTTCGGGCTGGTGCTCCTGGCCTCTAGCTTAGCTCCCAGCCACGAAGGCTAAGGTGGTGCTTCTTGGTTGAGCCTAAGAGCCTTGCTCCTAGGTTCCTGGTTCGCAGACCATACTTGGTTATGCACAGAGCATACCTCCACACCCTAAGTCATCGCCCACAGTCTATAACTTGGTGAGGCTCATGGGTCAGTCCCTATGGTGCCCTTGCTGCAGGGGGTGTGGGTGTCCCTTGGGCTCCCTGCAGCTCCAGGTTAATGTCAAAACACAGTATGAGCTGTTAATCCCAATGAGGTAATCTAATACTGCACAAACTGATTAACAGCCAATCACAATCCTATAGGGTTGTGTATGATGAGTAACTAACAATAGAAAAACGGGAAAAACCCTCAGAAACCAAGGTATTTACCAAGGTCTGACCAGCAGAACATTGGTATCTATATAAGATTTTTTGTCCATGGTCTAGTCTCTTTCATAGGGTTTTCATTCCCACTTTCTTGCAATCAGAAAACTGCCCATAATATATTTTATTTTTGTTACATTTGTACCTTGCGCTTTCCTACTCATGGCAGGCTCAATGCGGCTTACATGGGGCAATGGAGGGTTAAGTGACTTGCCCAGAGCTTTATATTTCAAAGAAGCATTTCTGAGTATACAAACTTTAAACCAGCCAAAACTAAAGCATAAATTAACTTAGCTTATAGTGTAGATGGCTTAATAACCCCACTTCAACTGCACGTTTTTTCTTCAACGGGGACCAAAACGTTTCACCCACTTCAGGGCTTCATCAGGAATCACCAGTTTAATCATAATGGGGGTACTGATTTCCTGCTAATAAAGCTTCACTTAGGAAATGGCTCCAGCAGCTGCAGAATGAAACAAATCAAGAAAAATTAAAAATAAATTGGACCCAGGCAGTTCAATTGGACCTGATGGAGGTCTGCTCTCTGTTTCAGTGGGAAGTGGTTTGAGTGATGGCAGACAAAGCTACAGTAGTGGCCTATATCAACAAGCAGGGGAGGCACCAGCCCTCTGTTGTTCAGCGGAAGCGAATCTACTAGTGTTGTCAGCAAATCTTTAAGCACTTGAAGGGAAATACTGAGAAAAGAAGCCTTTTCCAAATGAGGAGCAGCTCTAGAGAGGACATATGAAGCAACAGAGAGGTAGAGGTGAAAGCAACATCGGGAAATGTTGTTTTCAGAAAAGGGTTAGTGGATGCGTGGAATGCACTCTCAAAAGCCAGGATCAGGTGACCCTCAGGGGGAGGAATGCTGGCTTCGGCCTAACCCCTGGTAAGCCTTTTCTTGGTTGAGAGGTGCCCAGCTCTCCCACCGGTTGCCTTCTCAGGTGCCGTGGAGGACTTGCAGCTCATCTGCATATCCTCGGAGCCTTCGCCAGAGTGACTCCCAGGTCCGTTCCGATCCACTCGGGGCCTCTGCTCAAGGTGCACAGTGCTCCTACCAGGTGCTGTGGAGGACTTGCAGCGTTCTGCATATCCTCACAGCTGCATCCGTGGTGACTCCCAAATCCACCCCGACCTTCCCAGGGCCTTCGCCACAGTTACCCAGGGCTTTCGCTCCACCTACCCAGAGCTACCAGGTACTTCTTAGCCAGGATCAGGTGACCCTCAGGGGGAGGAATGCTGGCTTCGGCCTAACCCCTGGTAAGCCTTTTCTTGGTTGAGAGGTGCCCAGCTCTCCCACCGGTTGCCTTCTCAGGTGCCGTGGAGGACTTGCAGCTCATCTGCATATCCTCGGAGCCTTCGCCAGAGTGACTCCCAGGTCCGTTCCGATCCACTCGGGGCCTCTGCTCAAGGTGCACAGTGCTCCTACCAGGTGCTGTGGAGGACTTGCAGCGTTCTGCATATCCTCACAGCTGCATCCGGGGTGACTCCCAAATCCACCCCGACCTTCCCAGGGCCTTCGCCACAGTTACCCAGGGCTTTCGCTCCACCTACCCAGAGCTACCAGGTACTTCTTAGCCAGGATCAGGTGACCCTCAGGGGGAGGAATGCTGGCTTCGGCCTAACCCCTGGTAAGCCTTTTCTTGGTTGAGAGGTGCCCAGCTCTCCCACCGGTTGCCTTCTCAGGTGCCGTGGAGGACTTGCAGCTCATCTGCATATCCTCGGAGCCTTCACCAGAGTGACTCCCAGGTCCGTTCCGATCCACTCGGGGCCTCTGCTCAAGGTGCACAGTGCTCCTACCAGGTGCTGTGGAGGACTTGCAGCGTTCTGCATATCCTCACAGCTGCATCCGGGGTGACTCCCAAATCCACCCCGACCTTCCCAGGGCCTTCGCCACAGTTACCCAGGGCTTTCGCTCCACCTACCCAGAGCTACCAGGTACTTCTTAGCCAGGATCAGGTGACCCTCAGGGGGAGGAATGCTGGCTTCGGCCTAACCCCTGGTAAGCCTTTTCTTGGTTGAGAGGTGCCCAGCTCTCCCACCGGTTGCCTTCTCAGGTGCCGTGGAGGACTTGCAGCTCATCTGCATATCCTCGGAGCCTTCGCCAGAGTGACTCCCAGGTCCGTTCCGATCCACTCGGGGCCTCTGCTCAAGGTGCCGCGCGCCGAACGGCGCACGAAAGCTTTCCTTCTAATAAGTTCTGGGAGAAGAGGATATTTCTCTGGTAAGTGAACAAATTTTGCTTGTGCTTTCAGAACTTGAAGATTGGGGTTTAAAGGAGGAACTGTAAGTTAGTGATAGGCTGATATCCTTAATACTTTAGCAAGTTTTAAATTACGGAAAAACTCAAAAAACACTAAGATGGAGTCAGCAGTCCAGCAGCGAGAGGGGTGCTATCCAGTCTTTTGCATTGAGTGTCACATGTATGATTATCTCCCAATTGGTGAGGTGTCATATGTGTGTGCCCGATGCAAAGAGCTCCTAGCTCTCAGAGAACGTGTCCGTTCCCTTGAGGCTAGAGTAGCAGACTTGATGGAGCTGAGGGAGACAGAGAGGTACATAGAGGAGACCTACAGGGATGTTGTAGAGAAGTCCCACCTCCAGTCAGGTAGCCCCTGTTCTACCTTGGAGGAGGGAGGTCTCCTAGAAGGAGAGCATCACCCTGGTGAAGTAGGAAGTACTCCTGTAGCCAGGACCTGCCCACCAGGGGATGTATTATCCTTTCGCACCGAGGATATATCTCCAAATGTTGCCCGGGAGGGAAAGGTTAGGACAGCTGTTGTACTTGGTGATTCGATCATTAGGCATATAGATAGCTGGGTGGCTGGTGGACGTGAGGATCGCCTGGTGACTTGCCTGCCTGGTGCGAAGGTGGCGGACCTCACGTGTCACCTAGATAGGATTCTAGATAGTGCTGGGGAGGAGTCCGCTGTCTTGGTACATGTGGGTACCAATGACATAGGAAAATGTGGGAGAGAGGTTCTGGAAGCAAAATTTAGGCTCTTAGGTAGAAAGCTGAAATCCAGATCCTCCAGGGTAGCATTTTCTGAAATGCTACCTGTGCCACGCGCAGGGCCCAAGAGACAGGCAGAGCTCCAGAGTCTCAATGCGTGGATGAGACGATGGTGCAGGGAGGAGGGCTTTAGATTTGTTAGGAACTGGGCAACATTCTGGGGAAGGGGGAGCCTATTCCGAAAGGATGGGCTCCATCTTAACCAGAGTGGGACCAGGCTGCTGGCATCGGCGTTTAAGAAGGAGATAGAGCAGCTTTTAAACTAGAAATGGGGGGAAGGCCGACAGTCGCTCAAAAGAGCATGGTTCGGGATAAGGTATCTTTCAAAGATATCACCATAACAGGGAAGATAGAGTATCCTGATAGTGAGGTTGCAAAAGAGATTGTAGTAGATCGGGTATCTTTAAATAACAATAAAAATCAGACAAAAGATTGCCAATTAATACTGTCAAGTACTAAGCATGATGTACTTAGGAACAACAAACATAGTTTGAAATGTCTATATGCGAATGCCAGGAGCCTAAGAAATAAGATGGGGGAGTTAGAATATATTGCACTAAATGAAAAATTAGATATAATAGGCATCTCTGAGACCTGGTGGAAGGAGGATAACCAGTGGGACACTGTCATACCGGGGTACAAATTATATCGTAGTGATAGGGTGAATCGGATTGGTGGAGGGGTAGCATTGTATATTAACGAGAGCCTTGAATCAAATAGATTGAAAATTCTGCAGGAAGCAAAACACTCCTTGGAATCACTGTGGATTGAAATTCCATGTGCAAAGGGGAAAAGGATAGTGATAGGAGTGTACTACCGTCCGCCTGGCCAGGACGAACAGACGGATGCGGAAATGTTAAAGGAAATCAGGGACGCAAACAAACTGGGCAACACAATAATAATGGGGGATTTCAATTACCCGCATATAGACTGGGGTAATGTAACATCTGTACACGCAAGGGACATAAGATTTCTTGATGAAATCAAGGACAGCTTCATGGAACAGCTAGTTCAGGAGCCGACAAGAGAAGGAAAAATACTAGACTTAGTCCTTAGTGGTGCTCATGATCTAGTGCAGGGGGTAACGATACGAGGGCCGCTTGATAACAGTGATCATAATATGATCGGTTTTGATATTGGCATTGAAGGAAGTGAAACTAGGAAATCAAGTACGCTAGCGTTTAACTATAGAAAAGGTGATTACGACAAAATGAGAAAAATGGTGAAAAAAAGACTGAAAGGAGCAGCTCGCAGAGTAAAAAACTTGCATCAGGCGTGGATGCTGTTTAAAAACACCATCCTGGAGGTTCAGGACAAATATATTCCACGTATTAGAAAAAAGGGAAAAAAGACTAAACGTCAGCCGGCGTGGCTAAACAGTAAGATAAAGGAAATCATTAGAGCCAAAAAACAATCCTTCAGAAAGTGGAGAAGAGAACCAACTGAAAGTAACAGGATAGATCATAAGGAATGCCAAGCCAAATGCAAAGCGGAGATAAGGAGGGCAAAAAAGGACTTTGAGAAGAAATTAGCGTTGGAAGCAAAAATACATAGTAAAAACTTTTTTAGATACATTAAAAGCAGGAAACCGGCCAAAGAGTCGGTTGGGCCGCTGGACGAAAATGGTGTTAAAGGGGCGATCAAGGAGGACAAAGCCGTAGCGGAGAAATTAAATGAATTCTTTGCTTCGGTCTTCACCGAGGAGGATTTGGGGGGGACACCGGTGCCGGAAAGAATATTTGAAGCGGGGGAGTCGGAGAAACTAAACAAATTCTCTGTAACCTTGGAGGATGTAATGGGTCAGTTCAGCAAGCTGAAGAGTAGTAAATCACCGGGACCTGATGGTATTCATCCCAGAGTACTAATAGAACTAAAAAATGAACTTGCGGAGCTACTGTTAGAAATATGCAATCTGTCCCTAAAATCGAGTGTAATACCGGAAGACTGGAGGGTAGCCAATGTTACTCCGATTTTTAAGAAAGGTTCCAGAGGAGATCCGGGAAATTATAGACCGGTGAGTCTGACGTCGGTGCCGGGCAAGATGGTGGAGGCTATTATTAAGAATAAAATTGCAGAGCATATACAAAAACATGGACTGATGAGACAAAGTCAGCACGGATTTAGTGAAGGGAAGTCTTGCCTCACCAATCTAATGCATTTTTTTGAGGGGGTAAGCAAACATGTGGACAATGGGGAGCCGGTTGATATTGTATATCTGGATTTTCAGAAGGCGTTTGACAAAGTGCCGCACGAAAGACTCCTGAAGAAATTGCAGAGTCATGGAATCGGAGGTAGGGTATTATTATGGATTAAGAACTGGTTGAAAGATAGGAAGCAGAGAGTAGGATTGCGTGGCCAGTATTCTCAGTGGAGGAGGGTAGTTAGTGGGGTCCCGCAGGGGTCTGTGCTGGGCCCGTTGCTTTTTAATGTATTTATAAATGACCTAGAGATGGGAATAACTAGTGAGGTAATTAAATTCGCCGATGACACAAAATTATTCAGGGTCGTCAAGTCGCAGGAGGAATGTGAACGATTACAGGAGGACCTTGCGAGACTGGGAGAATGGGCGTGCAAGTGGCAGATGAAGTTCAATGTTGACAAGTGCAAAGTGATGCATGTGGGTAAGAGGAACCCGAATTATAGCTACGTCTTGCAAGGTTCCGCGTTAGGAGTTACGGATCAAGAAAGGGATCTGGGTGTCGTCGTCGATGATACGCTGAAACCTTCTGCTCAGTGTGCTGCTGCGGCTAGGAAAGCGAATAGAATGTTGGGTGTTATTTAGAAGGGTATGGAGTCCAGGTGTGCGGATGTTATAATGCCGTTGTATCGCTCCATGGTGCGACCGCACCTGGAGTATTGTGTTCAGTACTGGTCTCCGTATCTCAAAAAAGATATAGTAGAATTGGAAAAGGTACAGCGAAGGGCGACGAAAATGATAGTGGGGATGGGACGACTTTCCTATGAAGAGAGGCTGAGAAGGCTAGGGCTTTTCAGCTTGGAGAAGAGACGGCTGAGGGGAGATATGATAGAAGTGTATAAAATAATGAGTGGAATGGATCGGGTGGATGTGAAGCGACTGTTCACGCTATCCAAAAATACTAGGACTAGAGGGCATGAGTTGAAGCTACAGTGTGGTAAATTTAAAACGAATCGGAGAAAATTTTTCTTCACCCAACGTGTAATTAGACTCTGGAATTCATTGCCGGAGAACGTGGTACGGGCGGTTAGCTTGACGGAGTTTAAAAAGGGGTTAGATAGATTCCTAAAGGACAAGTCCATAGACCGCTATTAAATGGACTGGAAAAATTCCTCATTTTTAGGTATAACTTGTCTGGAATGTTTTTACGTTTGGGGAGCGTGCCAGGTGCCCTTGACCTGGATTGGCCACTGTCGGTGACAGGATGCTGGGCTAGATGGACCTTTGGTCTTTCCCAGTATGGCACTACTTATGTACTTATAAGAGGCAATAGAAGGAAAACGGTGCTGGAATTAAAAAAGGAGTGGATCTGAAATTGGCAAGGGGATGTAAATTCACCATCAAGCACTTCAGCTCAGAACACCTATGTAGTGACTTCTACGTTTCTAGGAAATCATGGGGACGTAACCTGCATTACAAAGCAAGCACAACTCCAGCAACCTTCCTGGGCAGACTTGATAGGTTATGCGGGTATGGCCTAGTGGTTAGGGTGGTGGACTTTGGTCCTGGGGAACTGAGTTCGATTCCCACTTCAGGCACAGGCAGCTCCTTGTGACTCTGGGCAAGTCACTTAACCCTCCATTGCCCCATGTAAGCCGCATTGAGCCCCCCATGAGTGGGAAAGTGAGGGGTACAAATGTAACAAAAATAAAATAGATACTATTGGAGATTCTACATGGAATGTTGCTACTATTGGAGATTCTACATGGAATGTTGCTATTCCACTAGCAGAAAACGAATCCAAAATATCAATGTCTCTGGTAACATTCAATAACTTGTACATACAAACCAGGACTTCTAGCCACCAACTTCAAGAGAGTGCTGTAAAACAGTTCACACCAGTATAATGTAATAAAAATATTACATGTGTGTATAGAGTACCCTCAGATATTTACCACTATAACTGCAGTCAATAATGCTGCTACAAAGTGGCATAGCACTTCTTTCATCAGGTAACTCTAACAAATTTGTTAGAGTTACCTGATGAAAGAAGTGCTATGCCACTTTGTAGCAGCATTATTGACTGCAGTTATAGTGGTAAATATCTGAGGGTACTCTATACACACATATAATATTTTTATTACATTATACTGATGTGAACTGTTTTACAGCACTCTCTTGAAGTTGGTGGCTATTCCACTAGCAACATTCCATGTAGAAGGCTGCGCAGGCTTCTGTTTCTGTGAGTCTGACGTCCTGCACGTATGTCAGACTCACAGAAGCAGAAGTCTGCGCGGCCACATTGGTGATCTGCAAGGGCCGCCAACTTCTACATGGAAGAATAGCAACATTCCATGTAGAATCTCAAATAGTAGCAGCAGTGGAGGAGTGGCCTAGTGGTTAGGGTGGTGGACTTTGGTCCTGGGGAACTGAGTTCGATTCCCACTTCAGGCACAGGCAGCTCCTTGTGACTCTGGGCAAGTCACTTAACCCTCCATTGCCCCATGTAAGCCGCATTGAGCCTGCCATGAGTGGAAAAGCGCGGGGTACAAATGTAACAACAACAAACAAAACAAAATAGGCATTTCCCTATGCCCAGAACACTTATAATCTGTTTGTACCTGAGGCAATGGAGGTTTAAGAGGGGCATTTTCAATTTCATGTCTAAATCCGAAGATAGGGTATTCCAATAGTGAGGTTGCAATGGAGACCATAGTAGACCAGGTGTCTTTAAATAAAAAGCAGACAAAAGATTGCAAATTAACACTGTCAACTGCTGAGCAAGATGTAAATAGGAACAACAAACACAGTTTGAAATGTTTATATGTGAATGCCAGAAGCCTAAGAAATAAGATGGGAGAGTTAGAATATATTGCACTAAATGAAAATTTAGATATAATAGGCATCTCTGAGACCTGGTGGAAGGAGGCTAACCAGTGGGACACTGTCATACCGGGGTACAAATTATATCGTAGTGATAGGGTGGATCGAATTGATGGAGGGGTAGCATTCTATATTAACAAGAGCCTTGAATCAAATAGATTGAAAATTCTGCAGGAAACAAAACACATCTTGGAATCTATATGGATTGAAATTCCATGTGTAAAGAGGGAAAGGATGGTGATAGGGGTGTACTACCGTCCTGGCCAGGATGAACAGACAGATGTAGAAATGTTAAAGGAAATTAGGGAGGCTAATTGAGCCTGCAAATAGGTGGGAAAATGTGGGATACAAATGCAATAAAATAAATAACAAACTGGGCAACACAATAATAATGGGTGATTTCAATTACCCCAATATTGACTGGGTAAATATAACACCAAGGCATGCTAGGGAGGTAAGATTCCTTGATGAAATCAAGGACTGTTTGATGGAGCAGCTGTTACAGGAGCCAAAAAGAGGAGGAAAAATTCTAGACCTAGTCCTTTGTGGAGCGCAAGATCTTGCGCAGGAGGTAATGGTGATGGGAGCCACTTGATAACAGCGATCATAATATGATCAGATTTGATATTGGTTTTGGAGTAAATATATGATAAAATGAGAAGAAAAGTGAAAAAAAAACTTAGAGTAGCAGCTGTGAAGGTCAAAAATACCATCCTGGAAGCCTGGGCGAAATATATTCTGTGTATTCAAAATTGAGGACGGAAGACCAAATGACAGCTGGCATGGTTAAAAAAATGAGGTGAAGGAAGCTATTAGAGCTAAACAAAAATCCTTTAGAAAATGGAAGAAGAATCTGACTGAAAATAATAAGAAACCGCATACGGAATGTCATGTCAAGTGCAAATGTGGATGGCAAAGAGGGACTTTGAAAAAAGATTGTGTTGGAGGCAAAAACACATAATAGTAAATTATTTTTTAGGTATATTAAAAGCAAGAAGCTGGCAAAAGAATCAGTTGGACTGCTAAAAGGGGCACTCGGGGAAGACAAACCATAGAGGAGAGATTAAATTAATTTTTCCCTTTGATCTTCACAGAGGAAGATTTGGGAGAGATACTGGTGCCAGAAAAGATATTCAAAGCTGATGAGTCAGGGAAACTGAATGAAATCTCTATAAACCTGGAAGATGTAATGGTGTAATTTGACAAATTGAAGAGTAGCAAATCGCCTGGACCGGATGGTATTCTTCCTAGAGTACTGATAGAATTGAAAAATGAACTTGCAGAGCTATTGTTAGTAATATGTAATTTATCTTTAAAATCGAGCATGGTACCGGAAGATTGGGGGATGACCAATGTAACGCTGATTAAAAAAAAAAAAAGGTTCCAGAGGTGATCCAGGAACTAGTGAGCCTGATGTCGGTGTGGGGCAAAATGGTAGAGACTATTATAAAGAACAAAATTACAGAGCATATTCAAAAGCATTGATTAATGAGACAATACCAACATGGATTTAGTGAAGGGAAATCTTGCCTCACTAATCCATTACATTTCTTTGAAGAGGTGAACAAGTGTGGATAAAGGTGAGCCGGTCGATATTGTATATCTGGATTTTCAAAAGGCATTTGACAGAGTACCTCATAAAAGACTCCAGAGGAAATTGGAGACTCATGGAATAGGAGGTAGTGTACTATTGTGGATCAAAAACTGGTTAAAAGATAGAAAACAGAGAGTAGGGTTAAATGCTCAGTATTCTCAATGGAGAAGGGTAGTTAGTGGGGTTCCCCAGGGGTCTGTGCTGGGACCGCTGCTTTTTAACATACTTATAAATGATCTAGAGATGGGAGTAAATAGTGAGGTAATTAAATTTGCTGATGACACAAATTTATTCAAAGTTGTTAAATCACAAAAGGATTTTATGATAGTGGGACACTAGGCATCAAAATGGCAGATGACGTTTAATGTGAGCAAGTGCAAAGTGATGCATATGGGAAAGAGGAACCTGAACTTCAGCTACGTAATGCAAGGTTCCACATTAGGAGTCATCGACCAGGAAAGAGGTCTAGGTGTCTTTGTTGATGATACGTTGAAATCCTCTGCTCAGTGTGTGGCGGTGGCTAAGAAAGCAAGTAGAATGTTAGTGTTATTAGGATATTATTAGGAAAGGAATGGAAAACAAAAATGAGGACGTTATAATGCCTTAGTATCGCTCCATGGTGCGACCGCATCTTGAATATTATGTGCAGTTCTGGTCACCGCATCTCAAAAAAGATAGTGGAATTAGAAAAGGTACAGTGAAGGGCAACAAAAATGATAAAGGGGATGGGATGACTTCCCTATGAGGAAAGGCTGAAGCGTCTAGGGCTCTTCATCTTGGAGAAGAGATGGCTGAGGGAAGATATGATAGAGGTCTATAAAATGAGTGGAATGAAACGGGTAGACATGACGGGGGGGGGGGGGGGCATGCAATGAAGCTATAAAGTAGTAAATTTAAAATGAATTGACGAAAATATTTCTTTACTCAACGTGTAATTAATCTCTGTAATTCATTGCCAGAGAAGGTAGTGAAAGCGGTTAGCTTAGCGTGATTTAAAAAAGGTTTGGGTAACTTCCTAAAAGAAAAGTCCATAAGCCATTAATAAAATGAAAATCCACTGCTTATTTCTAGGATAAGCATCATAAAATGTACTGGTACTTGTGACCTGGATTGGCTACTGTTGGAAACAGGATGCTGGGCTTGATGGACCTTCTGTCTGTTCCTGTATGGCAATACTTATGTCCAAAAATCAAGTGGGGAACATAAGACATTTCTTTTTGTTTTGAAAATGGCCATTTCCTGGACATTTGTAGACATGTTGTGCTCAGTGGGGTTTTTTCGTTTGTGACTTGATATTATGATTGCCATCATTGACTTACCGAGAAAGCTCTGCATGTCCCAGATTGACCACAAATACGTAAAGGCTTCAGTGGTGTCATGCTTCTTTGAATGAGTATAGTAAATGGAGTTTGTATTGCGGTAATGCTGGACATACTGTTTGATCTTGCGTATGGTGGGTTAAGTGTTAGCAATATACTGGTGCATTGAGATCTTTTGGTATTAATTTCTTTTTTTTGTGCCTTCTATGACTGATACAGAGCAGGTGCTTGTTATGTTCTTTTTCTGTTATGTTCCTTTTTTATGGAATGCTTTAGAAAAAATGGGCTTTTGGAGTGAGCTGATATTCTGATGATTTGTGTTTTTTTTTTCTTTTTGAAAGATGGTTAAGCTGTGGGTTTTTAGGTTATTGCATGTATTTGTTTTTGGTTGTTTTAAAAATTTGTTTATATTTTAATATATGCAGTTGTTGTATTCCACTGAGGTGGTGCATTTCTTAGATTGGGCAGAGTATACATTTTAGTAAATTCCAGGGTTTCTGTGGTGACTTGTATGTTTTTAATATCTTTAATATTTTTGTGTATGTTTTTTTGTAAGCACTTAGGATCCTGTTAGTGAGGACTAAAAGTTAGCACGTGCTAACGCTAGAGATGCCCTTATGGGCGTCCCTAGCGTTAAGAGTGTGCAAAAGACACAAGGGTGTCTATAGCACAGCTTAGTAAACAGGACCCTTTGATTATTAGGTGGGTATAAGTATTAAAATAAAATAAATAAACTAAAATGTGCAAGTTTCCTCTTCTCTTCCCCCCCCCCCCCAAAAATCAGGGATCTCTTTTATTTTCTTGGACTTATACAAGTCTGTTGTAAATAAAAATCAAACATATAAATGGCAAGTGACCGACTCACCTGCAAGTGCGCAGTAGAGACTTCCCTCTCTGTCCCGCCCTCGCGTCAAGACGTGATGACGTCAGAGGGCGGAACAGAGAGGGAAACGGAGTCGGACTGTTGGACGTTGCCGCTTGAAAACGAACATTGCGCGCACCAACCTCCACCCTCCCCCCCATCCCCGCCGCCACTCCCGCCTCCCTCCGTATCGGGCCCCCTGCACTGACCTGACAGCGCCTCTCACCTCCGTGTGGAAGCGCTGCAGGCAGCAGCAGAGCGATCTGCTGCCTGCCTGCAGCGCTTTCAAACGGAGGTGAGAGGCGCTGTCAGGCCAGTACAGGGGGCCCGGCACGGAGGGTGGAGGGAGCGGTGGCGAGGAGGATAGCTGGAAATCTCGCCCATGTTAACGGGCTTGACGGCTAGTCCTCTAATAAAGAGGCATAAGTACAAAATGCTCTACCATGTGACTGCTGTGTAAATATACACTAAGTAAAATTTGTCAGGGGAGCAATTGGCAAGGAATTTTATGTGCAACCTTAAGCAGTCTTTAAAGGAGGTTTTAATTTTAGCTCTTAGGGTTGGGAGGAGGAGTGGAAGGTATCTTTTGTTCTGTAATGGGGTGGGGGGGGGGGTGAGGCAGGGAAGGGAGAAGGTTAAATCCAAGCTCTGTATGAGATGGGCCTCTTTGGGCTGTGCCTTTGCGGTCTCAGTTGTTTTGCAAAACAGAAATTGCTTGCTAGGAGAGTTGTACATGCTCTTGAAAACTGCATGATTTGTAGGCACTTGGCAGAGACAATACAAACATTTGTTAGATTATTTTAACTTGATTAGACATAGTTAAATAGGATCTGAGACTCCTGACTTGAGTGTGATTATTAGTCTATCCAAGGTATTCTCCCACTGTACGTTTTGGATGGTTTGTGATTCTTTTGGTACTGGGAGTTTGCCAACTCAAGAGAGGAATATGGAGGTAGAATAAAAGGAGCATCTGGATTTGGTTTTTACATGTAATTCATAAATCTGTTAAAATCCAGGCTTAAGGTAAGTTTAAAAAAAAAATAGTGTTTATTGGTCTCTTTCCAGCAGCTTACAGTATAACTGGGGCAGTGGAAGGGGGATACGACTTCCCCAAGGTCATAAGTTCTGTTACATTTGTACCCCGTGCTTTCCCACTCATGGCAGGCTCAGTGCGGCTTACATGGGGCAATGGAGGGTTAAGTGACTTGGCCAGAGTCACAAGGAGCTGCCTGTGCCTGAAGTGGGAATCGAACTCAGTTCCTCAGGACCAAAGTCCACCACCCTAACCACTAGGCCACTCCTCCACTGCTGCTACTATTTGAGATTCTACATGGAATGTTGCTACTATTTGAGATTCTACATGGAATGTTGCTATTCCAACATTCCATGTAGAAGTCGGCCCTTGCAGATCACCAATGTGGCCGCGCAGGCTTCTGCTTCTGTGAGTCTGATGTCCTGCGTCAGACTCACAGAAACAGAAGCCTGCACAGCCTTCTACATGGAATGTTGCTAGTGGAATAGCAACATTCCATGTAGAATCTCCAATAGTAGCAACACTCCATGTAGAATCTCCAATAGTAGCAACATTCCGTGTAGAATCTCCAATAGTATCTATTTTATTTTTGTTACATTTGTACCCTGCGCTTTCCCACTCGTGGCAGGCTCAGTGTGGCTTACATGGGGCAATGGAGGGTTAAGTGACTTGGCCAGAGTCACAAGGAGCTGCCTGTGCCTGAAGTGGGAATCGAACTCAGTTCCTCAGGACCAAAGTCCACCACCCTAACCACTAGGCCACTCCTCCACTGCTGCTACTATTTGAGATTCTACATGGAATGTTGCTACTATTTGAGATTCTACATGGAATGTTGCTATTCCAACATTCCATGTAGAAGTCGGCCTTTGCAGATCACCAATGTGGCCGCGCAGGCTTCTGCTTCTGTGAGTCTGATGTCCTGCGTCAGACTCACAGAAACAGAAGCCTGCAAAGCCTTCTACATGGAATGTTGCTAGTGGAATAGCAACATTCCATGTAGAATCTCCAATAGTAGCAACACTCCATGTAGAATCTCCAATAGTATCTATTTTATTTTTGTTACATTTGTACCCTGCGCTTTCCCACTCGTGGCAGGCTCAATGTGGCTTACATGGGGCAATGGAGGGTTAAGTGACTTGCCCAGAGTCACAAGGAGCTGCCTGTGCCTGAAGTGGGAATCGAATTCAGTTCCTCAGTTCCCCAGGGCCAAAGTCCACCACCCTAACCACTAGGCCACACCTCCATTCTGCTGATTCAGAGTAAGGGTGGTGGCTCATAATAAAAAAAATTGGCGCTGGCCAGAGTTTTAACAGACTGAGTCATCAGTGACAGTTATATTGTTCTTGAAAAAATTAATATTCATAGTTTAAGAGAACGAATTCCTATGTGAAGAAGGGTGGTGGTATGGTCTGGGCGGATATAGCAAGCAAATAGAAACTCTTGAGCATGAGTGCAGAGGCTAGGTTTTACACCCAGAAAAAAAAAAAATCAGAGAATAAAACAAACAGGAAATGATCAAATATAATAATTCTTTAATATTGATTGATAAGAATAACAGGTAAAAGTTTAAAAATATAGAATAATCCAGCATAAAACTCTGCATGGCTGTGTTGAAGCTTTTGCCTGCATCAGGCATAATAAGAAGATGAATTTTAGGATTGCTTTTAAAAATGTATTTTAAAGATTAGACCCGCTTTGTTCCTGTGAGCCCTGCTACAACTTTCTAATCGTTAGTAAAAGGACCCTTCAGTGTTCATTTTTGCCAAAAGATATTAAATTTTGATATTTTTCTGTTGGTTTGACTCTTGGGCTAAACTCCCAGGACAAATTCAGAGGTATTGCAAAAGCATTTGCTTGCTTAGCTAATATTTGCTTAACTTAGCCTAGATTTATTTCAGATAAAAACGTGTAGATAGAGATCTGTAATATTTATTTCCATTGTGTATATGGCATGTGTTTTATAGGGGTCTCTGATATATGCAAATACACCTAATGCACATATGTAGTCCCATTTCACAAAAAGAGGAAGAGAGGAATTTGGAAACTGCAGGCCAGTTGCTCTTAACCTTGATGGTGAGAAAAGACTTAGAGAATGTAAGTTAGTCCTGGGGGATTTTTTCTAGAAAAGTTTTGGAAATTACTACTACTACTACTTAATATTTCTAAAGCGCTACTAGGGTTACGCAGCGCTGTACAATTAACATAGAGGGACAGTCCCTGCTCAAAGAGCTTACAATCTAATAGATAAGAGTGAGACAAATATAGGACAATCAAGCCATTGTGACATCACTGATGAGGTTGGCTCTTAGGCATTGGTGGAATGAGGCATTATGACATCACAATCTCAGCTCTGGTTAAATCACTGCTCTATGTAATACTACTACTACTACTTAACATTTCTAAAGCGCTACTAGGGTTATCCAGCGCTGTACAGTTTAACAAAGAAGGACAGTCCCTGCTCGAAGGAGCTTACAATCTAATAGACAAGTGAACGGTCGGTCCGATGGGGGCAGTCAAATTGGGGCAGTCTGTATTTACTGAACGGTAAGGGTTAGGTGCCGAACGCAGCATTGAAGAGGTGGGCTTTAAGCAAAGACTTGAAGATGTGCAGGGAGGGGGCTTGGCGTAAGTGCTCAGGAAGGTTGTTCCAAGCATAGGGTGAGGTGAGGCGAGGCAGAATGGGCGGAGCCTGGAGTTGGCGGTGGTGGAGAAGGGTACTGAGAGGAGGGATTTATCCTGTGAACGGAGGTTACAAGCGGGAACGTAAGGGGAGATGAGGGTAGAGAGGTAATGAGGGGCAGCAGACTGAGTGCATTTGTAGGTAAGAAGGAGAAGCTTGAATTGAATGCGGTATCTGATTGGAAGCCAGTGAAGTGACCTGAGGAGAGGGCTGATATGAGTATATCGGTTCTGGCGGAATATGAGACGTGCAGCAGAGTTCTGTGCACAATATTCTAAAATTCTGCATGCTTTATAATGTTTCCTGTACATAATTCCCCTATCAAAAGACCTGGCTCCTCCCTGCGCCAGGCCTGGCGCCCAGTGCAACTTTCTACCTCCATAAACTTGAGAATCCCCAGCAATCTCATTCTTACTCTCCTGGTTGCTCCCTCCCCCTTCTCTCTGTTCTATTCCTTCCCAGTTCTTTCTTCCTATCCCCCAGCAATACCTCAGTTTTCTCTCTCCTTCCTTCCTCCCTCCCAGGAACATACCACCCCCCTCCTTCTTTGTCCTTACCTTGCGCTGTACCATTCACGTGGCTGAACATGGACCCCCATTATCCTCTGCTGCCCAGAGTCAAACTGCTGATTTGAGCTCTGTGTTTGTACTGTGTGCTCTCTTTTGCTAGTCAAATCAACAATTGGGCCCAGGACACAACAGGAGCATTATCTTCCGTTCTTCTGGCCCAGCAAATGTAGAGTTTGGGAAGGGAAACGCGCACAGTACGGAGTTCTATGCAAATTCTGCTTTACAGTTGTGTAGAAAAGGATACCGAACTATCTACAGTTCAGTGGATTGCAGGATCTCTGAGTGATAAAGACAAGAGAGTTTTGGTACTTGGTGAGGATCGCCTGGTCACTTGCCTGCCTGTATAGTGAGAAGGTGGCGGACCTCATGCATCATTAGATAGGATTTTAGATACATAGTAACATAGTAGATGATGGCAGAAAAAGACCTGCACAGTCCATCCAGTCTGCCCAACAAGATAAACTCTTATGTGCTACTTTTTGTGTATACCTTACCTTGATTTGTACCTGTCCTCTTCAGGGCACAGACCGTATAAGTCTGCCCAGCACTATCCCCGCCTCCCAACCACCAGCCCCGCCTCCCAACCACCGGCTCTGGCACAGACCGTATAAGTCTGCCCAGCACTATCCTCACCTCCCAACCACCGGCTCTGGCACAGACCGTATAAGTCTGCCCAGCACTATCCTCACCTCCCAACCACCAG
Organism: Microcaecilia unicolor; assembly: GCF_901765095.1. NCBI lineage: Eukaryota > Metazoa > Chordata > Amphibia > Gymnophiona > Siphonopidae > Microcaecilia > Microcaecilia unicolor. The sequence continues at coordinate 19,892,466 of NC_044035.1, read as the reverse complement.
CCCCGCCTCCCAACCACCGGCTCTGGCACAGACCGTATAAGTCTGCCCAGCACTATCCCCGCCTCCCAACCACCAGCCCCGCCTCCCAACCACCGGCTCTGGCACAGACCGTATAAGTCTGCCCAGCACTATCCTCACCTCCCAACCACCAGCCCTGCCTCCCAACCACCGGCTCTGGCACAGACCGTATAAGTCTGCCCAGCACTATCCTCACCTCCCAACCACCAGCCCCGCCTCCCAACCACCGGCTCCTGCACAGACCGTATAAGTCTGTCCAGCACTATCCCCACCTCCCAACCACCAGCCCCGCCTCCCAGCACCGGCTCTGCCATCCAATCTCGGCTAAGCTCCTTAGGATCCATTCCTTCTGAACAGGATTCCTTTATGTTTATCCCACGCATGTTTGAATTCCGTTACCATTTTCATCTCCACCACCTCCCGCGGGAGGGCATTCCAGCATCCACCACTCTCTCCGTGGTGAGATGCTTGGAAGGAGCCGGCTGTCTTGGAAAATGTGAGGGAGAGGTTCTGGAAGCCAGATTTAGGCTCTTAAAGCCAGATGATCAAAAGCTCTGCGCTGTTCCAAACAGCACTCTAAAAATAGCGGGACGTTATTAGACCTGTGATCAGAAATAATTGCATGCAAATTTAAGCACGCAATTCTCTCTGATCATGGGGTAGAAGTGTGGGAGAATTGTGCCTGAGCATACGCTGAGCACAATCCTCCTGCACCTGTTTGACAGGTCTGGGCTGCAAAAGCCCAAACCTCTCAAACACAGGGGCTGGAGGTCCAAGGGACCACCTGACCCCATCTACCCGTGCCCCGAGCAAGGCAAAATGGGGGCTGTAGGTCCGGCGGACCTCTGGTCCCCCCCCCCAGGTTCAGGGAGGGCTGGGCCCCCCCCCCCCCTAACTCCCCTCAGCATTTCAAAAAATGTTCCTGGTGGCCCAGTGGGTCTCCATCCCCCCCCTCCCAATCCCCCAACATTGGCAAGGGTCCCTGGTGGTCCAGTGTCAATCCCCCACACCCACCCCCCACCTTGGGTTGGAGGAGGGAGTTTCTCTCTTATATGGTATGAAGCTCCACCCAGCGCATCCCAGGATACATTGGGCAGGGCTGGGTGTCACCATTTTGCAGCGTCGAAGGGAGGGAGGCAGGCTACTCCAAGGTAGGGGGTGGGGATTGTCACTGGACCACCAGGAACCCTTGTCAATACTGGGGAGGGGGGGGTTGGGGGGGGGGAGACCCACCTGATCTCCAGCCCTCCCTGAAATGTGTTGGGGGGGGGGGGGTTGGTCACCCACTGGGCCACCAGGGACATTTTTTGAAATGCTGAGGGGAGTTAGGTGGGGCTGGAGACCCACCGGATCTCCAGCCTTCCCTGAACCTGGGGGGGGGGGGACCGGAGTTCCGCCGGACCTCCTGCCCCCTGTCATTGGTGGGGTCTTTTTGTTTGCTTTGTTGCGGGGAATGGGGGCCTGCTAGCATGCAAGTGCATGCTGGACAGGGCTCACCATTCCTCTCCAATGGTCTGCAAACCCTAATGCCAGCTCGGAGCTAGCATAGGGTTTGCCGCAGCCAGCGACCCAGTCTTTGGCGCGCTGGTCGCTGATCATTGGGGATGAATGTTTAGCCCTGTTTTGCATGCATTTGCATGCTAGTTGCGTTGTTTCACGTGCTCGGGGACTCTGATCATGGGGCGGTAGCAAACGCTGGTGCTAGTTTGGCGCTAACGGCCTCTAGCGCTGGCATTTGCTTCTGATCATCCCTATGTTAGGTAGAGAGCTCAAATCCAGAACCTCTAGGGCAGCATTTTCCAAAGTGCTACCTTTTTCACGTGCAGGGCCCAAGAGAGAGGCACAGTTCCGGAGTCTCAGTGTGTGGATGACACGATGGTGCAGGGAGGAGGGTTTTAGATTTGTAAGGAACTGGGCAACATTCTGGGGAAGGGGGGGCCTATTCCAGAAGGATGGGCTCCACCTTAACCAGGGTGGGACCAGGCTGCTGGCATCGGCATTTAAAAAGAGCAGCTTTTAAACTAGAACCTGGGGAAAGGTCAACAGTCGCTCAAAAACGCTTGGTTCAGAACAAGGTTTCTTTCAAAGATATCACCAAAACAGGGAAGATAGGATATCCCGATAGTGAGGTTGTAAAAGAGATCATTGTAGATCAGGTGTCCTGAGCATGATGTAAATAGGAACAACAAACATAGTTTGAAATGTCTGTATGCGAATGCCAGAAGCCTAAGAAATAAGATGGGAGAGAGAGAATATATTGCACTAAATGAAAAATTAGATATAATAAGCATCTCTGAGACCTGGTTGAAGGAGGCTAAACAGTGGGACACTGTCATACTGGGGTACAAATTATATCGTAGTGATAGGGTGGATCGAATTGGTGGAGGCAGCATTGTACGTAAAGGAGGGCCTTGAATGAAATAGATTGAAAATTCTGCAGGAAACAAAACACATCTTGGAATCCATATGGATTGAAATTCCATGTGTAAACGGGGAAAAGGATAGTGATAGGAGTGTATTACTGTCCTCCAGGCCAGGATGAAGAGATGGATGTAGAAATTTTTTTCAGAATTTAGAGAGGCTAATAAACTTGGCAACACAATAATAATGGGTGATTTCAATTACCCCAATATTGACTGGGTAAATGGAACATCAGGGCATGCTAGGTAGGTAAAATTCCTTGACGAAATCAAGGACTCCTTTATGGAGCAGCTGATACAGGAGACGACAAGAGAAGGAAAAATTCTAGACCTAGTCCTTAGTGGACCACGTGATCTGGTGCGGGAGGTAATGGTGCTGGGGCCACTTGATAACAGTGATCATAATATGATCAGATTTGATATTGGCGTTGGAGTAAGTACACACAGGAAATCCAATACGTTAGCGTTTAACTTTCAAAAGTAAACTATGATAAAATGAGAAGAACCATGAAAAAAAAAAACTTAGAGGAGCAGCTGGGAAGGTCAAAAATTTACATCAGGTTTGATGTTGTTCAAAAATACCATCCTAGAAGCCTGGTCCAAATATATTCCATGTATTAAAAAAGGAGGGAGGAAGACCAAACGACAGCCGGCATGTTTAAAAAGTGAGGTGAAGGAAGCTATTAGAGCTAAAAGAAAATCCTTCAGAAAATGAAAGGAGGAACTGACTGAAAATAATAAGAAACAGCATAAGGAATGTCAAGTCAAATGCAAAGCGCTGATAAGGAAGGCAAAGAGGGACTTTGAAAGAAAGATTGCGTTGGAGGCAAAAGCACACAGTAAAACTTTTTTTTTAGGTATATTAAAAGCAAGAAACCTGCAAAAGAATCAGTTGGACTGCTAGATGACCGAGGCGTAAAAGGGGCAATCATGGAAGACAAAGCCATAGCGGAGAGATTAAATGAATTCTTTGCTTCGGTCTTCACTGAGGAAGATTTGGGAGAGATACCGATGCCGGAAATGGTATTCAAAGCTGATGAGTCAGAGAAACAGAATGTAATCTCTATAAAGCTGGAGGATGTAATGGTGCAATTTGACAAATTGAAAAGTAGCAGATCTCCTAGACCGTATTCATCCCCGAGTACTGATAGAATTGAGCGTTGTAGTAATACTTTTAAAAACAAATTGGAGAAAATAATTTTTCACTCAATGTAAAGTTAAGTTCTGCCACGCAGATTATTGCATTGGAATATATGCGGGATGTAAAGAATAACTCACAAAGAAACTCCAGACAGCCCAAAACACAGTAGGCAGGCTGATATTCGGTAAAACACGTTTCGAAAGTGCCAAACCCCTTCGAGAAAAACTGCATTGGCTCCCAATAAAGGAACGTATCACCTTCAAAGTCTGCACCTTGGTCCACAAGACTATCTACGGTGAAGTCCCAGGATATATGGTCGACCTGATTGATCTCCCAACCAGAAACAGAACCATAGCATCACGCACCTACTTGAATCTCCACTGCCTAAGCTGCAAAGGACTCAGATATAAATTAACCTATGCATCCAACTTCTCCTACATAGGCAAACAATTGTGGAATACAATGCCAAGACTGTGAAACAATCTACGACCACCTAAACTTCAGGAGATCATTAAAGACCTACTTGTTCAGAAAAGCATTCCCCACCGACCTAACTTAGATGCCTCAACCCTGCAACGCAGCAAAACCATATTGGACATTCCTCCCTATTTTCTATCCCTATGTACCTGAATATACTATCCTTGCCCGACCCTAATGTCGAATTGTATTTGTTTCCATACCAGACTTGGCGATCGCCTTTACGGTATTATGTAAACCACATTGAGCCTGCAAATAGGTCGGAAAATGTGGGATACAAATGTAGCAAATAAATAAATAAGATTAGAGGGTGACCAATGTAACGCCGATTTTTTAAAAAAGGTTCCAGAGGCGATCTGGGAAATTATACACTAATGAGCCTGACGTCTGTGCAGGGCAAAACAGTAGAGACTATTATAAAGAACAAAATTACAGAGCATATTCAAAAGCATGGATTAATGAGACAATACCAACATGGATTTAGTGAAGGGAAATCTTGCCTCACCAATGTATTACATTTCTTTGAAGGGGTAAATAAACATGTGGATAAAGGTGAACCTGTCGATGTTGTGTATCTGGATTTTCAAAAGGCATTTGACAAGGTACCTCATGAAAGACTCTAGAGGAAATTGGATAGTCATGGGATAGGAGGTAGTGTTGTATTGTGGATTAAAAACTGGTTAAAAGGCAGAAAAACAGAGAGTAGGGTAATGGCCAGTATTCTCAATGGAGAAGGGTAGATATTTATTTATTTATTTGTATTTTGCTCTGGAAAGTGGGGTTCCCCAGGCGTCTGTGCTGGGATTGCTGATTTTTAATCAAACATATAAATGGCAAGAGGCGTACTCACTCGCAAATGCGCAGTAGACACCCTCTCTGTCTCGCCCCTGCGTCAATACGAGATGACGGGGGCATGACAGAGAGGGAACCTGCGCACCTGTGAGTGAGGGAACCGCCGTCGCCACCGCTCCCCCCCCCCCAGGGTTGCCGCTACCGCTCCCCCCACCCACCCGGAGTCGCCGCCGCCACCCACCCTCCACCCGGCCCAGGTACTTGGCTTCACTATTCAAACCGCCGGAACGCAGCACACAGCTCATCTGAGCTGCTGTTGGCCTTCCTTACCTGCCTGTGTCCCGCCCTCGCCGACGTTATGTCACACGAGGGCGGATCACACGCAGAGAAGAAGGAAGGCCGACGGCAGCTCAGATGAGCTGTTTGCTGCGTTCCGGCGATTTGAATAGTGAAGCCAGGCACCCGGCCCGGGTGGAGGGGTGGCGGAGGGGACTCCGGGGGGGGCGGCGACTTCGGGGGGGAGGGGCGGCGGCGACCTATCTGGGGGGGGGCTTTCAACCCCCCCCTTCCATTACTAGCCCGTTTTTACGGGCTCAAAGGCTAGTATATTTATAAATGATCTAGAGATGGGAGTAACTAGTGAGGTAATTAAATTTGCTGATGACACAAAAGTTATTCAAAGTTGTTAAATTGACAGAGGATTGTGAAAAATTACAAGAGGATCTTATGAGACTATTCGACTAGGCATCTAAATGGCAGATGATGTTTAATGTGAGCAAGTGCAAAATGATGCATGTGGGAAAGAGGAACCCAACTATCTTCCGAAGGCTACTGAAAACAGATCTGTTCAAGAAGGCATACCATAAACACCCATCTTAAACACCAAAAAAATAAGACTTTACACGACACAGACATAATTGAAATCGTATCACTTGACTGATCAACCTCCTTTAAACTAATGAATAAGCATGACCACTTCAATCTCTATGTCGAATATGGTCTCTCCATAGTCGATGACCTAAAGAATGATACAACCCAATTTCGTACTCAGGAACGTTCATGTATTACCATAATTTATTCTTCCTTAACATGTATATGCACATGATATATATCTATACCATGATCTGTTCACGTATGTTATGTTACATGCATGTTACTATGTATGTATGCAACTTAACACATTACCATTTGTAATTCTGTTACCCGGAAATGGCAACTGCCATTACGGCAAATGCAAACCACATTGAGCCTGCAAATTGTTGGGAAAAAGTGGGATACAAATGCTACAAATAAATAAAATAAATAAATAAATTCCACATTAGGAGTCACCGACTGGGAAAGGGATCTAGGCTTCATCGTCGATAACGTTGAAACCCTCTACTTAGTGTGCGCCGGTGGCTAAGAAAGCAAATAGAATGTTGGGTATTATTAGAAAAGGAATGGAAAAAAAAATGAGGACGTTATAATGTCTGTGTATTGCTCCATGGTGCAACCGCACCTCGAATATTGTGTTCAATTCTGGTCACTGCATCTCAAAAAAAGATATAGTGGAATTAGAAAAGGTACCGAGAAGGGCGATGAAAATGATAAAGGGGATGGGAAGATTTCCCTGTGAGGAAGCGGCTAGGGCTCTTCAGCATGGAGAAAAGACGGCTTAAGGGAGATATGATAGAGGTCTACAAAATATTGAAGTGGACTGGAATGGGTAGACGTGAATCGCTTGTTTACACTTTCCAAAAATGCTAGGATTGGGAGGGGGGGGCATGCAATGAAGATACAAAGTAGTAAATTTAAAATGAATCGGAGAAAATCTTTCTTCACTCAAGGTGTATTTAAACTCTGGAATTCTTTGCCAGAGAATGTAGTAAAAGCAGTTAGCTTAGCGGGGTTTAAAAAAGATTTGAATGGCTTCCTAAAGGAAAAGTCCATAGACCATTATTAAAATGGACTTGGGAAAATCCACTGCTTATTTCTAGGATAAGCAGCATAAAATGTATTGTACTTTTTTGGGATCTTGCCAGGTGCTTGTGACCTGGATTGGTCACTGTTAGAAACAGGATGCTGGGCTTGATGGACCTTCAGTCTGTCCCAGTATGGCAATACTTACATACTTACCTGTTCACTCTGAGGAGATAAGGGTGATTAGTGGAGTGCGTTAGGGATCAGTCTGGGAGCTGATTCTCTTGTGTCTTTTGGAACTGCTGTTGCTGAGGGCATAGTAGGAAAGGGATTGAAAGTTCAGGAGAAAAGCTATGAGGGTGGGAGCTGGTATAGATTGGATTACATGCTCATCGGAGCAGAAGAATCACAGCTGGATGGACCAAGATGATCATTTTGCTGCCAACATTTACTATATTAACATTTCTGTTTATCCAGAAGACTTGACTATCTAGGGGGCCAATATGGACCTGCTGACTGATTTGTTAGCTGTAATTATACAGATGTTATCTGTCTGTGATTTGAATGTATGTAGAATTTTTGTTTTTCAAAATTATATAAATTTTAATATATTTGTCTCCCATGTAGAAGGCATGTGTGAAATGTCTGTGTTCAGTGTTCTAGATTGGAAGGTATACTTTTGGTTCTTGAGTGTCGAACTGAGGTTCCAGGTCTCAGAAATATGGGAACTAAGTGGTTATGCTGGGCAAGCGGATCTGTTTATGGTTCTCTGAATTTGCACATCTGCATATTTCTGTTTTTGAACATTCTTTACAATTGTACCATCATAGCTGTTAATATCGCATATGCACTCTAGTTGATTTTGTAAAAATGGCATCTTTAGTGGCCTAGTGGTTGGGGTGGTGGACTTTGGTCCTGGGGAACTGAGTTTGATTCCCACTTCAGGCACAGGCAGCTCCTTGTGACTCTGGGCAAGTCACTTAACCCTCTATTGCCCCATGTAAGCCGCATTGAGCCTGCCATGAGTGGGGAAAGCGCAGGGTACAAATGTAACAAAACAAAATAGATACTATTGGAGATTCTACATGGAATGTTGCTACTATTGGAGATTCTACATGGAATGTTGCTACTATATGAGATTCTGTTGCTACTATTGGAGATTCTACATGGAATGTTGCTATTCCACTAGCAACATTCCATGTAGAAGCCTGCGCGGCCACATTGGTGATCTGTCGACTTGTACATGGAATGTTGCTAGTGGAATAGCAACATTCCATGTAGAATCTCAAATAGTAGCAACAGTGGAGGAGTGGCCTAGTGGTTAGGGTGGTGGACTTTGGTCCTGAGGAACTGAGTTTGATTCCCACTTCAGGCACAGGCAGCTCCTTGTGACTCTGGGCAAGTCACTTAACCCTCCATTGCCCCATGTAAGCCGCATTGAGCCTGCCATGAGTGGGGAAAGCGCAGGGTACAAATGTAACAAAAACAAAATAGATGCTATTGGAGATTCTACATGGAATGTTGCTACTATATGAGATTCTGTTGCTACTATTGGAGATTCTACATGGAATGTTGCTACTATTGGAGATTCTACATGGAATGTTGCTATTCCACTAGCAACATTCCATGTAGAAGGCTGCGCAGGCTTCTGTTTCTGTGAGTCTGATGTCCTGCACGTACGTGCAGGACGTCAGACTCACAGAAGCAGAAGCCTGCGCGGCCACATTGGTGATCTGCCGACTTGTACATGGAATGTTGCTAGTGGAATAGCAACATTCTATGTAGAATCTCAAATAGTAGCAACAGTGGAGGAGTGGCCTAGTGGTTAGGGTGGTGGACTCTGGTCCTGAGGAACTGAGTTTGATTCCCACTTCAGGCACGGGCAGCTCCTTGTGACTCTGGGCAAGTCACTTAACCCTCCATTGCCCCATGTAAGCTGCATTGAGCCTGCCATGAGTGGGAAAGCGTGGGGTACAAATGTAACAAAAAAAAAAAATAATAATTGTGTTGTTTCTTCAATTTGAGCACGCATAGACTGGACTCAGTTGTTGCATTTGAGATAGCAAAAAAAGTTCTACCGGTGAATAAAAAATAAAAAAAGGCTGTATTGTGCTCTGCAGTCTGCATTATACATAGTAAAAAGAGGCCAGGATTATTTCCTGTCTCAATTACCAAAATCTCAGGTACAGTTGTGGTCAGAAAATACTCGTGTCGGTGCAAGGGTCAGTTCGACCAGTCATGCTGCTTTTGCATTTGATTCATATAATGCGTGAAATTTACCTTTTATTTATTGCATTTGCATCCCACATTATCCCACCTCTTTGCAGGCTCAATGTGGCTTACATAATTTTATTATGACATTTTCATTCCATAAGATCATAAACAGTTAGTAGTGTGTGGAGATTGAGTAAGGGAAGGTAGAGGAAGTGATTTGGCGGGTGTTTGTAGAGGTGGATTTCATATCTGGGTGGGTAATAGAGTAGGTCAATAGTACATAGTAAATGACGGCAGAAAATGACCTGCATGGTCCATCCAGTCTGCCCAACAAGATAAACTCATATGTGCTACTTTTTGTGTATACCCTACTTTGATTTGTACCTGTCCTCTTCAGGGCACAGACCGTATAAGTCTGCCCAGCACTATTCCCGCCACCGGCTCTGCCACCCAATCTCGGCTAAGCTCCTTAGGATCCATTCCTTCTGAACAGGATTCCTTTAATGACGCTTCAATGACGCTATTGGTTCTCTCTGTAGGCCTTGTTGAAGAAGTGTGTCTTCAGAGATTTGCGAAAGTTATTTGTTTCGACAATTGATTTCAGGTCTGTGGGTAGTGCGTTCCATATCTGCGTGCTCGTGTAAGAGAAGGTGGTGGCATGCATCCTCTATGGTAAATTCTGCCTGTGCACCAGAAATCTTGGAAAATTGCCATTTTGCTTTTGTGTGTCGTCCCCCCCCCCCCCCCCCAATACCCTTGTCACAGTATTTTGTTTCCCATCCCCTTCATCCAGCTTTCCGTTTCAACAGTGATTAGGAATGAGTATTTGTATGGGGAAAGAACCAAAGTCAAACCGCAGACTTCCCTCACTCCTTGAACTGTGGTTTCAAGTTAACTGGGGAAGGAGATAATCTAAAAGCTTGTTTCTCTTTCAGCCATTACTGACTGAGCCAAACCTTTATGCTTTTTCCTTTTAAAACTGGCTTAGGATATGGAAAGAGCATGGAATGGTTGGAGAAATGAGGTTGGGGGTGGGAAAAAACCAGACTTTAAATCCCATTTTAAATTCTGACAATCTGTCTTTGGGCAAGTTAGTTGATCACTCATTTCTTGAGGTATTCACGTAGATCGGTGCTTCTCAGCCTAGTCCTTGGGGAACCCCAAGCCAGTCTGCTCTTCAAGATATTCATAATGAACATGCATAAGAGTTTCATAAGAACATAAGAGTAGCCATACTTGGCCGGACCAATGGTCCATTTCACCCAGTATCCTGTTTTCCAAGCAGTGGTCAGGCTAGGTTGCAAGTTCCTGGGAGAAGCCCAAATCTTGGCAACACTTCATACTACAAATTCCAGGGCAAGCAGTTGCTTCCAATGTCTGTCTCAATAGCAGACTATAGACTTTTCCTCCAGGAATTTGTGCAAATATTTTTAAAACCCAGATACACTAACCTCTGTTACCACATCCCTCCTGCAAAGAGTTCCAGAGCTTAAATATTTGTTGATTGAAAAAAATATATCCTATTTGCTTTAAAAGTATTTCCATGTCTTTTGTACTTTTGGAACAATTAAAAAATCGATTTACTTCTACTCGTTCTACACCACTCAAGATTTTGAAGACCTTAATATCTCCCTTCATCTGTCTCTTTTCCAAGCTGAAGAGCCTTAACCTCTTTAGCCTTTCCTCATACGAGAGGGGTTCCATCCCCTTTATCATTTTGGTCGCTCTTCTTTCAAGCTTTTCTAATTCCACTATATCTTTTTTGGGATATGGCGACCAGAAGTGAATGCAATACTTGAGGTGCGGACCCACCATGGAGCGATACAAAGGCATTATAGTATTTTTGCCATCCCGGTCCGAATAATTCCTAGCATCCTGTTTGCTTTTTTGGTTGCCGTTGCATACTGAACAGAAGATTTCAGCGTATTATTTACAACCATAATGCCTTTATTGTATGCAAATCTTTCTCGTGTACATTCAGTGTTGATATCTTGAAAACCGGACTGGGTTGAGAAACCATGATCTACGTTGTAAGCTCTCTGAGAAGAGACTTATTGTACCGAAATTTTAATAGTGCTGAAAGTCACCTTGAGGCTGGTGCAGAAAGCTGAACTGCAAGCCTTAACTGCAGGGTCACTGAGGGCTAAACATGCACCTTAATGTTCAAGCAAGAGGTTAAATGTTGGTGTTAATGAGTCCATTAATTATTCTGCTGCAGTGTGGAGAAGGAAACTGTGATTTTTTTGTGCGGGCAGTGTGAGAAATTTTTTGTTGGGTCTACAGCAGAGTAGTTTTAGTGGAGAGTATTTCATGCCAATTTTTGAGATACAACTACTACTTCTGTAGGGCCTGCAACGTAACAGATCCATGTGCATATGTCCGAAGAAAAACGAACGTGCCAGCGCATTTCACTGCCTGTTCTTTTGTGCATAAATATCGACCACGCAAAAAGTTTGATGTGCAAGAATTGTTTGTAAGGCTGATATTTGAGTGGATGAACAGATGTATGCCAATGTGAGCTGGCATGTTCGTTTTTTGTTTTTTTTTTTTGTTGAAATATACGCTGTGCGTATTGCCCTGAAACTTTTCTGCCAGGCAGACTTTCCTTAAGATTTACATGTCATCTGCTTTTTGCACGGCATTGAACGTTTAGAGTAGAAGCTTTGCCCTTGGCTACCTGTTGTGTGGTGTTCTGCGTTGGACCCCCTTGATCATCTTTTGGGAAGATGGGTTAAAAATCGGAATATCTTTAAATTGCTATTTTGAAAATGTTAGAAAAGGAACCAGAAGGAGGACTCGGTAGGGTATAACTGTGAGTAAAAGATGAAGAAACTTGTTTAACCATATCCACTTAATGTGAGTAGCCGGGGCTAATTATTCAATTTGAGTTAAACTAGTGAAAACCTTTGAACCATGGAAAATGTGTTCATATTTTTGTTGTGTTCAAGTAAATGTTGGTAATTGTGCTTTTGTTTATGTATTTCTATTTATTGCACTTGTCATTTTCCCACCTATTTGCAGGCTCAATGTGGCTTACAAAGGTCTGTTATGGCAGTGCCATAACAGGGAAGAAATACAATTGGTGTTGCAAAGAGATAGAGGAAGCAAGAGGATTTGGTTATGCAGCTGTACAGTGAGATATTCTGAGTAAAGGAGTGTAAAGGTTGTGTTCAAGTAATTAAGGGTAGGCTTTGTAAAAGAGAGAGGTTTTCAAAGGTTTGCGGAAGTTGTTTAATTCGTGGATCGTTTTCAGGTGAGTTGGTAGTTCATTTCACATCTTCGTACTCGTGTAGGAAAAGGTGGACGCATGTGTTAGTTTGCATTTGTTTACAGTGTAAGATTCAAAATTTAAAATATCCAAGTGAACGGGGTCTTTAGGAAGGTAGGTCACATGCTTGTCAGTCACTAGGAATGCCAAGGCAGGGAGCAGGAAACTTGCAAAACAATAAGGCCTGTTTCTAATCAGAGCAAACATTTGCCCTACTCATTCTGTTATGGCTTGCTGCCTGATCACCCTGTTCTGTTTTGACACTTTTCCTGTGCTGGTCCCCTCCCCCCACCTTCCTCTGCTTTTCTCTTCTCCTCCTACTCCTGGCTGGGATTTTAACATATATTGCAGGCTGGTAGCCTAAGAGCCTGGGACTTCCCCTCAACCCACTCCCAGACTTTGATCTTTTGCTTTGGAGGTAACATCAAAAGGATTGTAGAGAAAGCGAGCCTGGACTGTGAAGTTCAATGTTCAAGTTAATAGCTTGACAGAGGTTGTGCTGCATTGCTGGAGCCGGAATAAACACTGCGCTGTCAACGTTTTTGTGGCGACGGAAAAATATAATACATTTAATTTTAAAAAGCAACATTTCTAGTCCGGATCCTTTTTTATTAATTTAAGCAAAGGATTTGCTAAATTTTATTCCCGGGGACTGCTCGCGGAATTGGGGACCTCAGCAGCACTGGCAGTATGCAGGGTTGCTGAGGTTTCCCCCTCTCCTCTCCCACCATTTTAGTCTGCGGTTTCTGCATTGCTTGTGTTTTTCATTGCTATCAAAGGAAACACTCTAGATATTATTAATGAACTAGTAAAAAAGGCCCGTTTCATAGAGGAATGAAACGGGCGCTAGCAAGGTTCTACGCCCCCCTCCCTACCTCCCTCCCTCTCTCCCTGTCTGTCATCCGAGTTCCAGCCCCCCTCCCTCCCTCCATCTCCTCCGAGTTCCAGGCCCCCCTCCCCTTCAAGTTGCAGGACCCCCCCTCCCCTGCCCTTCCAGTTCCACGGCCCCTCCCCTTCATGTTGCAGGACGCCCCCCCCTCCCTCCACTCCCCTCTGAGTTCCACGCTCCCCTCCTCCTCCAACGCCCCCGCGCCTCCCTTCCTCGAAGTGCAAGCTGGACCTGTCCTCCGGCAGCCCCTCACCTTCCTGCGTGCTGGCTGTAGTTTAAAAATTGTTACTTCGGGGTCCGGCGTCAGCATTGAAGGCGAGCGGTGCTACAGACTGCCTTCCCATCTGTTTGAGCTCTTCCTCTGGTCCCACCCTCATTTCCTGTTTCCGTAAGGGCGGGACCAGAGGCAGAGCTCAGATAGATGGGAAGGCAGTGTGAAGCGCCGCTCGTCTTCAATGCTGACGCTGGACCCCGAGGTAACAATTTTTAAATTAGAGCCGGCACGCAGGAAGGCGAGGGGCTGCCGGAGGACAGGTCCTGCTTGCACTTCGAGGGAGGTGGGAGCGGAGTGGAACTAGGAGGAGAGGGGGGGGGCGTGGACCTCGGAGGGGAGTGGAAGGAGGGAGGGCAGCGTCCTGCAACTTGGAAGAGGAGGGCAAAGGGGGCCAGATTGCTGAACTGGGAGGGGATGGAGATGGTGGTGCGAATTCATAGCACCCATGCTTGAGACGCGTTGTGATTTCTCAGGCAACATGGTGACATCACCGGAAGGCTTCAGACATTACGAACCGGGCTTCAACTTCCTGGCAGTCAGCTTCAGAAAGTTGGAGGTGCAAATTATTATAGTAGATGATTTTTAATAATTTTAATTTTTAGCCTATCTTTTTAGATAATGCTTAAGATAGCTAACACCCCTGTCCCAGAGGCTTGGGGCATATAGAGCAGTGAGGAGGGGGGGGGGGGGGGGGGGAGAGAGCAGGGGTATGAGGTTGCTTGCCCTGGTTCACAGGGGAAACATCAGTAGAAGTGCTTTGATAACTTTACCAAAATGTTGCTTTGCTTACTACAGAACATTTTCCCCTCTATTCAGAGAGATTCGAGACACTCGGGTGGCTAGCTGTTGTGAAATGACAGAGGAGCAAAACCCATGCGGCAGGTCAGCTGTTAGACCCCGTTCAAGTGTATCTGAGATCACTAAAAGGCTTGGCAGACTTTTATTGGTATGCATGGTATTCGTGTGTATAATGATTGTCATCTAGGCTCTGATTCATACGAATAATCCTAGCCATATGGTGCAGTTACGATCTGGAAATCTCTCGATTTTTTTTATTAAAAGGTAATTGTTTGGTCTAGGTTAACTTTTTATTGGGTTTGGGCTCATTCTGTTCTTAAGGTAACCCTAACTATGAGGTTTCTTCCAACAAAATTTCTTTTATTTTTTTTTCTGTTGAAAAAAAAAATCTGGAGGAGTGGCCTAGTGGTTAGGGTGGTGGACTTTGGTCCTGGGGAACTGAGGAACTGAGTTGGATTCCCACTTCAGGCACAGGCAGCTCCTTGTGACTCTGGGCAAGTCACTTAACCCTCCATTGCCCCATGTAAGCCGAATTGAGCCTGCTATGAGTGGGAAAGCGCGGGGGACAAATGTAACAAAAATAAAATAGATACTATTGGAAATTCTACATGGAATGTTGCTACTATTGAGATTCTGTTGCTACTATTGGAGATTCTACATGGAATGTTGCTACTATTGAGATTCTGTTGCTACTATTGGAGATTCTACATGGAATGTTGCTACTATTGAGATTCTGTTGCTACTATTGGAGATTCTACATGGAATGTTACTTCTATTGAGATTCTGTTGCTACTATTGGAGATTCTACATGGAATGTTGCTAGGATTCTACATGGAATGTTGCTAGGATTCTACATGGAATGTTGCTACTATTTGAGATTCTACATGGAATGTTGCTATTCCACTAGCAACATTCCATGTAGAAGGCTGCGCAGGCTTCTGTTTCTGTGAGTCTGACGTCCTGCACGTATGTGCAGGACGTCAGACTCACAGAAGCAGAAGCCTGCGCGGCCACACTGGTGATCTGCAAGGGCCGACATTGGTCCTGAGTAACTGAGTTTGATTCCCACTTCAGGCACAGGCAGCTCCTTGTGACTCTGGGCAAGTCACTTAACCCTCCATTGCCCCATGTAAGCCGCATTGAGCCTGCCATGAGTGGGAAAGCGCGGGGAACAAATGTAACAAAAATAAAATAGATACTATTGGAGATTCTACATGGAATGTTGCTACTATTGGAGATTCTACATGGAATGTTGCTATTCCACTAGCAACATTCCATGTAGAAGGCTGCGCAGGCTTCTGGTTCTGTGAGTCTGACGTCCTGCACGTACGTGCAGGACGTCAGACTCACAGAAGCAGAAGCCTGCGCGGCCACATTGGTGATCTGCAAGGGCCGACTTCTACATGGAATGTTGCTAGTGGAATAGCAGCAACATTCCATGTAGAATCTCAAATAGTAGCAACAGTGGAGGAGTGGCCTTGTGGTTAGGGTGGTGGACTTTGGTCTGGGGAACTGAGTTGGATTCCCACTTCAGGCACAGGCAGCTCCTTGTGACTCTGGGCAAGTCACTTAACCCTCCATTGCCCCATGTAAGCCACATTGAGCCTGCCATGAGTGGGAAAGCGCAGGGTACAAATGTAACAAAAAAAAAAAAAAAAACAACAGCAAAACATTTATTTTTAAATTGCAGTAAAACCCTCGTTTGTTCTGTGAAGGCACTCGGTTGCTAGCCTTGTGCCTGTCCAGCACAAATTATTTTATTTCATGAAGACGTTTCCATAAGCATTGTAACACAGTGCCAAAATACCTGCTTACAGGCTCAGGTTCGATTCTCACTGCAGCTCCTTGTGACTGTGGGCAAGTCACTTAACCCTCCATTGCCCCTGGTACAAAAGAAGGACCTGAATATATGTAAACCGCTTTGAATGTAGTTGCAAAAACCTCAGAAAGGCGGTATATCAAGTCCCATTTCCCTTTCCCTTATGACATCACAATATCAGAAGTGAGCCAAGTATCGGGCAATCAACCCATTGTGACATCACTGATGAGGTTGGCTCTTATTGGTGGAATGAGTGGAGGAGTAGCCTAGTGGTTAGTATAGTGGACTTTGATCCTGGGGAAACTGAGTTCCATTCCCACTGCAGCTCCTTGTGACTCTGGGCAAGTCACTTAACCCTCCATTGCCCCTGGTACAAAATAAGTACCTGAATATATGTAAACCGCTTTAAATGTAGTTGCAAAAAAACCTCAGAAAGGCGGTATATCAAGTCCCATTTCCTTTTCCCCCTTTCCCTTATGACATCACAATATCAGAAGTGAGCCAAGTATCGGGCAATCAACCCATTGTGACATCACTGATGAGGTTGGCTCTTATTGGTGGAATGAGTGGAGGAGTAGCCTAGTGGTTAGTGCAGTGGACTTTGATCCTGGGGAACTGAGTTTGATTCCCACTGCAGTTCCTTGTGACTCTGGGCCAGTCACTTAACCCTCCATTGCCCCTGGTACAAAATAAGTACCTGAATATATGTAAACCGCTTTGAATGTAGTTGCAAAAACCTCAGAAAGGTGGTATATCAAGTCCCATTTCCCTTTCCCTTTTGAAATTTGTGGTGATGACAATACTGAAGGTCCTCAAAACAGCTGCTGGTGCACTGTGCTCAGATGATTGCTTATTGGGGTATGTTGTGTTGTGGTTTCAGCATTTGGTAGGTTGCTGCTGGAGTGATGCCCAGCATAAGTATTTATTTATTTTATTTGTTGCATTTGTATCCCACATTTTCCCACCTATTTGCAGGGTCAATGTGGCTTACATAGTACCGTCAAGGCATTTGCCCAGTTGGTTGATAGCAAATACAAGGTTGTATAGTGATCGAATGAGGTAATTTGT
Source organism: Microcaecilia unicolor (assembly GCF_901765095.1). Taxonomy (NCBI): domain Eukaryota; kingdom Metazoa; phylum Chordata; class Amphibia; order Gymnophiona; family Siphonopidae; genus Microcaecilia; species Microcaecilia unicolor. The sequence continues at coordinate 19,875,389 of NC_044035.1, read as the reverse complement.
GGAGGGTCGAAGGGGATGAAGATAGTACACACATTATTGACTTAGGGTGGCTCTCTTCATGATTGGCACCAGTGGGTGGTGTGATAACCGGCAGCATTGCAGTGTGGGAAAACGTGGGACAAAGCACTGATACAGAGGACGGGATAGTAAAGTTTAGTAGTTCTGTGGATGGGCAGACTGGATATACCATCTGCCATCATCTAATCTAATCTAATAATTCACACCTCCAATGTTCTGAAGCCGACTCCGTGACAGGGTGGCAGTGAAGCCATGTAGTGTTCCTTGGGTTCTTAATCGCCCCACCCTCGTGACATCAGAAGGAGAAGGGACCAACCGTAGGCTCTCACTGTCCCGTCCTTGGAGAGACGGGAAGGCTGCATAGCAACCCGCAAACAAACGTTACTCCGTCCCGAACAGCCATGATCCCCTGCCCCCCCTCCAGCCACCCAGCGATTCTCCACGCTCCCCTGCCCCCCTCCAGCCGCCCAGCGATTCATCTCACTCTCTTGATTACCTCCGTCGAAGCAGCTGCGTCATTGAAAGCCCTGCCCGTCTCCAGCCTTCCCTTCAAGTTTGTTCCCTCAGAGTCCCGCCCTTGCGGAAAGAGGAAATGACATCAGAAGGCGGGACTCTGAGGGAACGAACTCGAAGGGAAGGATGGAGATGGGCAGGGCTTTCAATAACGTGGCCGCTTCGACGGAGGTAATCAGGGGAGAGAGGAGAATCGCTGGGTAGCTGGAGGGGGGGGGCAGGGGAGAGAGGAGAATCACACACACACTCTCTCTCACAGACACACTCGCACCCAGTCTCACTCTCTCTCTGTCACACACACACACTCGCACATTCACTCGCTCTCTCTCACACAGTCACTCTCACACACACTCTCTCAAAAGTACACACTCCTTGGAAAACCTTGCTAGCACCCGTTTCATTTGTGTCAGAAATGGGCCTTTTTAACTAGTTTTGTAATATTTCTGTGTAGATGCATCTTGCATTTAAAATTGGCCTTCAGTAACTTGGATGAGGGGGGCGGGGTCTTACAGTAGCTGAAGACCAGGGTTTAGAATTTGAATTCAGGTTCAAGCTCTGCCAGTGATGCTGTTGATGAATGTTGTACCGGGGAAGGCACCTTGTCCTTCTCATTTTTAAAAGGGTCATTGAGCGTTCACAGCGCCATGCTAGAGGTGTATGCTAGGAAAGTTCTCTTTTTCATTTCAATTTCATTTCATATTTTCCCAGTTTCGGTCACCGAACAATGTGCATCCCTAATGGCTCACACACTTGTTTTTAAAGCCTGTAATTGCAGAGTGGATTTGGGATAATATGAAGATGAAAGCTGTGTGATTAAATTGAATTATATTTATCTGCAGATTGATGGGGTGATCTACATTGAGGTGTCATACTTTTTATGTAAAAAGCTGCTTTCTTATTTATAGTTGACTTCAGTGTAGCATCGAGTAAAACATCAAATACACAGGAATATAGATTAAAAAAAAAGAAACCCTAAAGTTAATGTGGCCAGCTTGGGGGACTGTAGCTGTGTAATTACATAAGTACATAAGTATTGCCATACTGGGAAAGACCAAAGGTCCATCAAGCCCAGCATCCTGTTTCCAACAGTGGCCAATCCAGGTCACAAATACCCGGCAAGATCCCAAAGAAGTTCAAAACATTTTACACTGCTTATCCCAGAAATAGTGGGTTTCCCCCAAGTCCATTTAATAACGGTCTATGGATTTTTCCTTTAGGAAGCCATCCAAACCTTTTTTTAAACTCCGCTAAGCTAATCGCCTTTACCACATTCTCTGGCAACGAATTCCAGAGTTTAATTACACGTTGAGTGAAGAAAAAGTTTCTCTGATTCGTTTTAAATTTACTAAATTGTAGCTTCATCGCATGCCCCCTAGTCCTAGTATTTTTGGAAAGCGTAAACAGACGCTTCACATCTACCCGTTCAACTCCACTCATTATTTTATAGACCTCTATCATATCTCCCCTCAGCTGCCTTTTCTCCAAGCTGAAGAGCCCTAGCCGCTTTAGCCTTCCCTCATAGGGAAGTCGTCCCATCCCCTTTATCATTTTCATCGCCCTTCTCTGCACCTTTTCTAATTCCAAAATACTTTTTTTGAGATGCGACGACCAGAATTGAACACACTATTCAAGGTGCGGTGACTGCGGTCGCACCGTGCAGCAATACAAAGGTATTATAACATCCTCATTTTTGTTTTCCATTCCTTTCCTAATAATACCTAACATTCTATTTGCTTTCTTAGCCACAGCAGCACACTGAGCAGAAGGTTTCAACGTATCATCAACGACGACACTTAGATCCCTTTCTTGGTCTGTGACTCCTAATGTGGAACCTTGCATGACGTAGCTATAATTTGGGTCCCTCTTTCCCACATGCATCACATTGCACTTGCTCACATTAAATGTCATCTGCCATTTAGACGTCCAGTCTCCCAGTCTCGTAAGGTCCTCTTGTAATTTTTCACAATCCTCCTGCGATTTAACGACTTTGAATAACTTTGTGTCATCAGCAAATTTAATTACCTCACTAGTTACTCCCATCTCTAGGTCATTTATAAATATGTTAAAATGCAGAGGTCCCAGCACAGACCCCTGGGGAACCCCACTAACTACCCTTCTCCATTGAGAATACTGACCATTTAACCCTACTCTCTGTTTTCTATCTTTTAACCAGTTTTCAATCCACAATAGAACACTACCTCCAAATCAATGACTCTGCAATTTCCTTTGCAGTCTTTCATGAGGTACTTTGTCAAACGCCTTCTGAAAATCCAGATACACAATATCAACTGGCTCACCTTTATCCACGTTTGTTCACTCCTTCAAAGAAATGTAGTAGATTGGTGAGGCAAGGTTTCCCTTCACTAAATCCATATTGACTTTTGTCTCATTAATCCATGCTTTTGAATATGCTCTGTAATTTTGTTCTTAATAATGTACTTATCACAAATTTATTGAACATTTGATCTTGCCAGTCTCAGCTATAGCTAGGTCTGAAGCCTTCTAAAATATTAGGTGGGTAGTGCATGGGAAAACAGCGTTACTGCCTTGTTCAGTACCCATGTCTGTGTTAAATCACTCCCACCATACTTAATTCCCTCTTTAGATTGTAAGCTCTTTGAGCAGGGACTGTCCTTCTATGTTAAATTGTACAGCGCTGCGTAGCCCTAGTAGCGCTTTAGAAATGTTTAGTAGTAGTAATCCCTTATTTGTCTTGTTTGTCTTCATTAGATCCGCAAGAACTGTCTCAGATGTGCTTAGTATACAGCGCTGTATACGTCTAGTAGCGCTGTAGAAATACGTAATAGTAGTAGCAGTTTCACTCATTTTTACAAAAGATATTTAATGTTAACTTAAACGAGATGGAACCAGGCAGTTGGTACTAACATTTAAAAAGGAGATAGGGCAGCTTTTAAACTGAAGTGGGGAAGGAGGAAAAGCCAACCATCGGCCAGGAGTGCATGGTTCAGTGTGGAGTGTCCTTGAAAGATACTATTGAAACTGGACATTCTAATAGAGAGGTTTCGACAATGGTGTAAGAAAAGCAGGAGTGTTTTTAAGGGGAGAGCGGAATAAAGGATGCAAATTATTGCTGTCGACTTCTAAGCAGCTTGTAGATGCAAGAAAAAACACCAAACAGACTGCCTACTTCTAAATCAACTCTATATCAACTAAACGTATGCAGTTCTGTACACATTATATGCAGGTACTCAGTGGGGTAGCGAGGGGGGCTGCCACCCGGGGTGGGGCGGTTCGCCGTTGCACCCCCCCCCACCAGGTGCAGCACGATGACATACCCCCCCCTCGGCGCATCGATCCCCCCCCCCCGACCCAGTGCCCACCCTCTTCCGTCCAACCAGCTCCCTACCTTTAAAACAATATCGGAATCCGAAGCGAGGCGCAGCGCCTCGCGCCTCCACGTAAAAGAAATGTGCAGCGTCTCATCGGGCCTTCCCACGCTCTGTCTGTCCCGCCCTCCGCTGACGCAACTTCCTATTTCCGCAAGGGTGGGGCAGACAGAGCGAGAGAAGGCCCGATGAGATGCTGCACATTTCTTTTACGTGCAGGCGCGAGGCGCTGCGCCTCGCTTCGGATTCCGATATTTTTTTTAAGGTAGGGGGAGCTGGTTGGATGGAGGAGGGTGGGCACTGGGGGGGGGGGTGTCGATGCGCCGAGGGGGGGAGCTGGCAGGGAGCACCCCCCCCCCCGAGCTGACACCGGGGCGGACCGCCCCTCCCTTGCTACGCCACTGCAGGTACTTTCTCTGTTCCTGGTGGGCCCACAATCCAAGTTTTTGTACACGGGGCAATGGATGGTTAAGTGACTTGTGGATTAGGAATTGGTTATTGGACCGAAAAGAGAGAGCAGGGTTAAATGGCCATATTTCTCAATGGAGGAGGGTGAATAGTGGAGTGCCACAGGGATCTGTACCGAGACCGGTGCTATTTAACATATTTATGAATGATCTGGATATCGGAACGACGGGTGAGGTGATTAAATTTGCAGATGGCGCAAAACTATTCAAGGTTGTTAAAACACATGCGGACTGTGAAACATTGCAGGAAGACCTTAAGAAATCGGAAGACTGGGCATCCAAATGGCATGGGAAGAATAATCCAAAACCTAGTTACCTGATGCTAGGGTCCAACTTGGGGAGTCAGCACCCAAGAAAAAGATCTAGGTGTCATTGTAGACAGTGCACCAAAATCTTGTGCCTAGTATGTGGTGGCAGCCAAAATAGCAAACAGGATGCTAGGAATTATTAGGAAAGGGATAGTAAATAAGACCAAGAATAGAATAATGCCTCTGTATCTCTCCATGGTGCGACCTCACCTAGAGTATTGCATTCAGTTCAAAGAAGAGCGACCAAAAGATAAAGTGGAGTGGAGGAGTGGCCTAGTGGTTAGGGTGGTGGACTTTGGTCCTGGGGAACTGAGGAACTGAGTTCGATTCCCACTTCAGGCACAGGCAGCTCCTTGTGACTCTGGGCAAGTCACTTAACCCTCCATTGCCCCATGTAAGCCGCATTGAGCCTGCCATGAGTGGGAAAGCGCGGGGTACAAATGTAACAAAATTAAAATAGATACTATTGGAGATTCTACATGGAATGTTGCTACTACTGGAGATTCTACATGGAATGTTGCTACTATTGGAGATTCTGTTGCTACTATTGGAGATTCTACATGGAATATTGCTATTACACTAGCAACATTCCATGTAGAAGGCTGCGCAGGCTTCTGTTTTTGTGAGTCACAGAAGCAGAAGCCTGCGCGGCCACATTGGTGATCTGCAAGGGCCGACTTCTACATGGAATGTTGCTAGTGGAATAGCAACATTGCATGTAGAATCTCAAATAGTAGCAACAGTGGAGGAGTGGCCTAGTGGTTAGGGTGGTGGACTTTGGTCCTGAGGAACTGAGTTCGATTCCCACTTCAGGCACAGGCAGCTCCTTGTGACTCTGGGCAAGTCACTTAACCCTCCATTGCCCCATGTAAGCCGCATTGAGCCTGCCATGAGTGGGAAAGCACGGGGTACAAATGTAACGCTATCCAAAAATACTAGGACTAGAGGGCATGAGTTGAAGCTACAGTGTGGTAAATTTAAAACGAATCGGAGAAAATTTTTCTTCACCCAACGTGTAATTAGACTCTGGAATTCGTTGCCGGAGAACGTGGTACGGGCGGTTAGCTTGACGGAGTTTAAAAAGGGGTTAGATAGATTCCTAAAGGACAAGTCCATAGACCGCTATTAAATGGACTTGGAAAAATTCCGCATTTTTAGGTATAACTTGTCTGGAATGTTTTTACGTTTGGGGAGCGTGCCAGGTGCCGACCTGGATTGACCACTGTCGGTGACAGGATGCTGGGCTAGATGGACCTTTGGTCTTTCCCAGTATGGCACTACTTATGTACTTATGTAAATCCCCTTCACATAGAGTAAGCACAAAAAGATCTCTAATGAACAAATGCGGTCCTCCAGTAGCGGACTAAATCAATGCACTCTACAGTGGCTGTAAAGAGCAAATGATCAAGAAACTTCAAAACAGCCCAAAACACTGCAGCCAGACTCATATTTGGAAAAACAAAATACGGAAGTGCAAACCCCTTAAAAGAAAAACTACACTGGCTTCCTCTCAAAGAACGTATCACCTTCAAGGTCTGCACCCTAGTTCATAAAATCATTCACGGAGACGCCCCGGCCTATGTATCAGACCTTATAGGGGATAGTGCTGGGCAGACTTATACGGTCTGTGCCAGAGCCGGTGGTGGGAGACGGGGCTGGTGGTTGGGAGGCGGGGATAGTGCTGGGCAGACTTACACGGTCTGTGCCAGAGCCGGTGGTTGGGAGGCGGGGCTGGTGGTTGGGAGGCGGGGATAGTGCTGGACAGACTTATACGGTCTGTGCCCTGAAGAACACAGGTACAAATCAAAGTAGGGTATACACAAAATTAGCACATATGAGTTATCTTGTTGGGCAGACTGGATGGACCGTGCAGGTCTTTTTCTGCCGTCATCTACTATGTTACTATGTATATGTTACTTATCGATCTGCCACCCAGGAATGCTAAAAGATCATCTCGCACATTCCTTAATCTTCACTTCCCTAGCTGCAAAGGACTAAAATACAGACTAACACATGCATCTAACTTTTCATACATGAGTACGCAGTTGTGGAATGCACTGCCACTCAACTTAAAAACAATCTTTGAACGAACAAACTTTCGTAAATCTCTGAAGACTTATCTCTTCAACAAGGCTTACAACAATGATCAATAACTAAAACTGTAACATATCTCCACTCTACCTTATATTCTGAATGATTTCTCACTATATCTGTCTGCTTAATTCAATTATGACATCCGTGTTTCTATGTAATACCAATTGTATCCTTCACCCTGGAATGGTGAATGCCACGACAGTACAGCCACATTGAGCCTGCAAATAGGTGGGAAAATGTGGGATACAAATGCAACAAATAAATAACTTCCCTTCTAAGTAACCCTCAACATAAACATAAGAATAGCTATACTGGGTCAGACCAGTGGTCCATCTAGCCCAGTATCCTGCTTCCAAAAGTGGCCAATTCAAGTCACAAGTACCTGGCAAAATCCCAACATTCATGTCACTGATCCAAGGGACAAGCAGTGGCTTTTCCCATATTTATCTCAATAGCAGACTATGGACTTTCCCTCCAGGAACTTGGCCAAACTCGGTTAAAACCTAAGTATACTAACTGCTGTTACCACATCCTCCGGCAAGAAGTTTTAAAAGCACTACCATGTAACTTCCCTGTCTGCTTTTTCACATTTGTGGTTGTGGTGTAAACCAGCAGTTAGTCAAACAGGTTTGGCAACTCCAGTGCAAGTCACATTCTCAGGATATTTGCAATGAATGTTCCAGAGATTTATTTGCATGAATCAAAGCACCCTCCTACCCCCGTCTATGTGCAGATAAGTTTCATGCATATGTATTATGGACCTTTCTGAGGACATAAGCTGTCTTGCGGCAAGTTTGGGAAATAGTAGTGTAAATAAATCCTCTGTCTGGCACTCCTACCGTAGCTGAGATGATATTTAACCATCTCTCTGACCTCATGTGCAACTTTCTTCAAATCAGTTACTTTACTTTCTAATTCTTCCTACTTTCTTACTCATCTATATGTTACAACTTTGCCTTACCCTTCACTACAAATTATAATAGTCTAGTACGTATTTATTTATTTATTGCATTTGTATCCCACATTTTCCCACCTATTTGCAGGCTCAATGTGGCTTACAGAGTCCTGTTATGGCTTTGTCATTCCAGGATGTCAGGTACAATTAGTGATATGAAAATATTAAATAAGGAAAGGAAGAGAAGATTTAGGCGGATAGGTATAGAAAGTAGACTTTCATAACTGGGTGGATTTAGTAAGGTTGTGGGTTTTCCTTGTAGGCCTTGTTGAAGAGATGTGTCTTCAGAGATTTACGAAAGTTGGTTATTTCGTCTATAGTTTTCAAGGTGGTAGGTAATGCATTCCACAACTGCGCGCTCATGTAAGAGAAGGTAGTTGGATGCATCAGCTTGTATTTTAGTCCTTTACAGCTGGGGAAGTGTAGATTCAGAAATTTGCGGGATGATCTTTTGGCATTTCTGGGATGCAGGTCCACGAGGTTTAGCATATAGGTTGGGCCGTCTGCGCGGATGATTTTGTGAACAATCGTGCAGATCTTGAACGCGATGCGTTCCTTAAGTGGGAGCCAGTGAACTTTCTCTCTTAGGGGTTTTGTACTTTCATATTTAGTTTTTCCAAATATGAGTCTGGCGGCAGTATTTTGGGCTGTTTGGAGTTTTTTGATATTCTGTTCTTTGCATCCAACGTACAGTGCGTTTCAGTAGTCCAGGCGACTCAGTACCATTGACTGTACCAGGGTACGGAAGATGTATCTCGGGAAGAAAGGTTTTACTCTTTTGAGTTTCCACATGGAGTGGAACATCTTTTTCGTCGTATTCTTCACGTGGGCATCGAGTGTGAGGTTACGATCAATGGTAACTCCGAGAATTTTCAGATTTTGTGAGACGGGAAGAGAACAGTATGGTGTGGTTATGGTGGTGAAGTTGTTTGTGTTACGTTGTGAGGTGAGTACAAGACATTGTGTTTTTTTCTGCGTTAAGTTTTAGCTGGAATACATCCGCCCAGGAGTGCATGATTTGGAGGCTTTGGTTGTTCTCGTTGGTGATTTCAGTTAGATCGTGTTTAAACGGGATATAAATCGTGACATCGTCTGCATATATGTAAGGGTTGAGGTTTTGATTGGCTAGTAATTTGGCTAAAGGTATCATCATTAGGTTAAAGAGGGTTGGTGAGAGGGGGGATCCTTGGGGGACTTCGCATTCAGGTATCCACGGGGCTGATGTGTCCGTGTTCGTTGTTACTTGGTATGATCTTGTGGTCAGGAATCCTCTGAACCATTTGAGAACTGTACCTCCTATTCCAAAGTATTCTAGTATATGTAATAGTATTCCATGATTGACCATGTCGAAGGCACTGGACATGTCGAATTGTAGGAGGAGTATTGTGTAGTCGTTGCAAGTAGTATACCATGCCATACTTTGTATTGTTACTTGAATATTTTTTACTGCTGTAATTGCCTCCTGATCATGTTTGATCTATTCTTACCGTACACCGCCTTGAGTGAATTCCTTCAAAAAGGCGGTAAATAAATCCTAATAAATAAATAAATAACCCAGAGCAAATGAGATGAATCATGTTTTCATTATGCACTGTGTGTGTACCCATGGATTCATTTAGCTCTTCCTGGTTTCAAGTTGTGATCTCTCTCTAAATATTTGGATTATCTTTTGTAGCACTGTGTGTCCCTGGTGCTTTGTAAATTATGCACGTTGTTCTACTCCCAGGCACTTTTTTTTTTTTTTTTCTTTCTTCCTTTTGCTTTTGAAATACCTGAAATAAATTTTCCAGTTCTTAAGTAGCACACTTGTTAACTTGTAAAGAAGCAGCTTAGCAAGGAAGTTTGTTTTCGTGTCTGAAGAACCCGTGGCTGTGAAAAATTCTTGAAGGTACTGTTAATTATTGCCCCTGTCAGTTCCTGGCTTAGTGAGCATGTGTACACGCTGCTGTTAAGTTCAGTGGTCCTGCAGTATAAAACGACAGGGAGAGAAGTAGCCTAGTGGTTGTTGCAGCAGCTTGAGAACCTGGGAAGCCAGGATCCAGATCTCACTGTTGCTTCCTGTGATTTTGAGCAAGTCACTTAACCCTGCATCCCCTTAGATTAAAAACAAACAAACAAACCCCCCAAAAAGCTTAGATTCTCTGTATGCCAGATAGGCTAAGTATCTCTATGCAATTCACCTTGAGCTACTACAGAAAATAAACCAGTGGTCAGTCCAGGTCATTGGGAAATACCTACGATTTTATGTTTCAACGATTTTATTGAAGACAAATTAAACATACACTCCGAAATAAGAGGTACATATTACACAGAAAGCCTGTACCCTACAAACAACGCCTTAGTACCTTAGTATACATAACATCATCTTCAAGTTTTTAATTTCCCCCCTCCCCATCCCCCCCACTACCCTACCATCCTTCCACCCTCCCCCACTTGTGTCCTCCCGCCCCTCCCCTCCCCTTCCTCCCCCCCTCCCTTTTAGAGAATCTGTAATACCTAGGGGCCTGAAAATATTAGTCTGCTGTCTACAATATCAGCAACTTAAGATTATATAAGTGCATACTTTGTATATAAAAAAAAAAAGTTAGATGCAGTGGAATGGCTTAAAAGTTAACCTAGAAAGACTAAGGTCTGTGGGAGGGTCACATCAATAAACTAGTAGAGAATGACACGGGGATAAAGTTTGTCCCCCTAGGTTCGGTCTCCATTCCCATCCCCGCCGTTTCTGTCCCCATCCCCGTGGGGCGCTGTCCTCATCTGCAGAAGTCTCGAACTGTTTATAAATCACAAATAGAAAACAAAAAGAACAACAAGCAACTATAATAACCCCCCCCCCCACACCGTCTACCCTTCCAACCCCAACAATAGCTGATTTCTTCTACCTCAAGGAATCCTAACCCACCCTGATAAAATGTCCAGGTGTACAAAATACAACCCGTTCTGTATGTCCCTAGCAGTGTTATGATTTTTTAAAATCTGTGGATGAATAAGTCATCAGCAATCTCAGGATTCAGTCTAGTTCTCCTGTCTTCCACAGTCCTTCCTACGGTAGAAGATGTGCTGGTAGCAGGAATGTACAGGATCCCCCATGCAAATTTTGCTAGTTGTGTCCAGCGTGTTCGCATGTTTTCCCCCCCCAAAAAATCTCAATATTGTCATCTGCATCACTCAAACATAAATAACAGTTCAGTTCATTAACGGGCTTCAAAGTAGAAAATGACACGGGGGGCAAAGTTTGTCCTCGTCCCCACGGGCTCTGTCGCTGTCCCCGTGTCATTCTGTATAAACTAGTTTCAATAGGATGAGTTCTGTGATATTATTTCCTTTTGGCTATCTCCACCTTTCCTTCTATGTGGTACATCAGAGGTCTGGTGTTCTGTGCTTTATTCCACTTAGTTTCTCCATGTACCCCCCCCCCCCCCAATCAGCTTAACCACTACATTTTGTAGTACCTGTAATCCATGTAACAGTTCTGCAAGACCTTGCAAGGTTATGTTGCAACAGTCCCAAGTTGGTCAGGATGACAGATCATTTGTAGTTACCCCATTTCAAGGTATGGCCTGGCGACAAACTAGTCTTAAATTGTTTAAAAATCCGCAACCATGCTGAGTATTTTAAGGGATTACTAATACCAGTTAAAAATGAGCTTGTCAAAGATAGTTACATGTATTGGCCTCACTCTCACAGGAGTCTTTTCTGGGTTAACTTTCAAGCAGCTCCATTGCAATTACGTTTCTGATGTTCACCATAGGAGAAAAACCAAGGTAGCTTCAGAGATCTTTCAGATGTTCCTTAAGCTCAAATAGCAATGAAACAAAATAGGGATTAGGGGTGAGCTGAGAGTTGCCGCTGCCTTCTGACTTGTAATCGGGTTTTTCATTTAAACCAATTTAGCACTGTACCAGCCATTTATTTATTTATATTTGTTTGTTGCATTTGTATCCCACATTTTCCCACCTATTTGCAGGCTCAATGTGGCTTTCAGTGTTCCGTCATGGCATTCGCCATTCCAGAGTAAAAGATACAATTGGTGTTACATAAAGAACACGGATGACATAATTGAATTAAGCAAACAGATCCTATATAATAATTCTCACCTCCAATGTTCGGTCTCTACCTGGGACCGTGGCTCCGTGGTCTGATTCCGGCAGTAGATCAGTGACGTCATCCGCATCACACAGCCTCTTCTATCGCTTCTGTTTCTGCTGATCGTGTGGTCCCGCCCTTGAGGGCGGGACCACACGAACAGCTGAAACAGAAGAGAAAGAAGAGGCTGTGTGAAGCGGCATCCCTACAGTGCAGGAGATAAAAACGTGCAGGAGGTGGGGAGGGGGGTCCTGAAACGACAGGGGAGGGAGGGGGAGGGGGTCCTTCTTTCGCTTCTGTTTCGGCTGTTTGTGTGGGGCGGGACCACAGGAACAGCTGAAACAGAAGCGAATGAAGAGGCTATGTGAAGTGTGCGGGAGGTAAAAACGTGCAGGAGGTGGGGAGGGGGGGGGTCCTGAAACAACAGGGGAGGGAAGGGGGGGTCATGAAACTACAGAGGAGGGTCCTGAAACGACATGGGGGGAAGGGATTCCTGGAAATCAACTGGAAGGGTAAGGACAGATCCTGGAACTGGAAGGGGAGGGGGGTCCTGGATCAGGGGTTAGGGGGGATGGGAAGAAGGGAGAGAGGGGAAGAAAGGGGGGAGGGGGGTCCTGGAACTCGGAGAGGGGGGAGAGGCAGAGTGAGAAGGGGAGAGGGGGGATGGGAAAAAGTGGCGGGGGGGGGGGTCCTGGAACTCACATGTGAAGAAGTGGGAGGGGTTTCAGGAACTCAGGGGTGGAAGGGGGGAGGGGAAGGGGGGTTCAGCAAACTCTCGGTCTCGCTGTGTCTCACATATGCACTCACACACACTGTCATTCTGACACACACACACTCTCTCACAGACACAATCGCAACCAATCTCACTCTCTCTCAGACACACACACACACACTCGCACAGTCACTCTCACACACACACTCTCTCAAACATACACACTACGAGGAAAACCTCGCTAGCGCCCGTTTCCTTAAAAACTGAAACGGGCCTTTTTTTTACTAGTATAGTAAGAAAACATTCAGACTATGAGATAGAATGCATAACTTTAATTGAGAGAGCAATAAATTATGGTACAGTAAGTCGAAGGCTGCAGATACGTCTTACTTGCATCTCAAGTGTCTGATATTCACCATTGATGATAGTCTTTACTTCAGTCACCAGTATAGCCATTATGGTTTCTGTACTGTGTAGACTATGGAATCCTGAGTCGTATGCAGTAGATTATCAGTAGAAAGAGGTTGCAGCTGGATAGCTACATCTGCTTCCAGAATTTTAGCAATAACTGGAATATTTACTATCAGGTGATAATTGGAACATTGCGTATCATATGCTTTCTCTCCGTTCAATAAAGGAACCAGAACCACTTGTTCTTCTCGCAGAGAACAGTTTAGAAACTTGGCAACCCAAAGATACAGACCACTTGGGCGTTTCCTGTAGTAGTCTGCTCTGGCAAGGATTTAATAAACAGTTACCCTTGGCATATTTCCAAATCAATATACAACTGCCCTGAGGGAGGCAAGGGAAAATGTATCCCAAATACAATCTGATAAGCTTTCTCTGTCCCTTCTTTAAATGCCCACCTTCTGCCTGACCATGCTTTAGATAGGGTTATAGGACCTGGAATGTCTTTGCAACGCAATCGCCTTTCCATTGAAAAACAAGAAACAAAATTCTCTGCCCGTATTCTTCTGCCTAATCGTTTCACTGATGTTTGGGACGTTCTTTTCACAACCTGGAACAGTTCTCCAGTGCCATTGTGGTTTTCGGTAGTTAATTTTGAATAGAACTGCTGCTTCTCCTCTTATCGTTCTCGTATAAATTCTAATCCTGTCTCACCATGCTAGCATGATAGTATCTTCAGCTGCCGAGCCCGCTCCAATTTTCTACACTTTTTGTTTCAGTGTTTAACCTGGTAACCCTTAAAAGGTGAAGAGTGGCAAGTGTAATAGATGACACTTCAGGTTCTGCTTTTGACCCGTCTGTGAGGGGCTTTCAGATAGCTTGAAAAGAGTCTGGCTAGGCCATGCCACCTGTTTTTTTTGTGCAGTAGAGAATGATGAAAGGATAAATGTTTAATTCTGGTATTTATTTCTTGGTTTTGATGCTTAAAAGATCGTGCTCTTTGTTTTACGTTAAAAAAAAAAGGCCATTTCTTAGGTTGAAGAACGAAAAGAACTAGAGATAATTGGCAGCTATATGCATCCAGACAAAAGACAATTCTTATAATTCCTGCTTCAGCGTAAGATTGGCTCTTTGCCAGAGGGAGTTGAAAATGGTGGTGGGAGTCATCCTTTTTGCAGCACTGGGGCCTTTACCAGTCTGACATAGGTCCCCCCAGAGGTGCACCACTGGGGAGCAGTCCATATATTAGCCTGCTCTGTACATAGTACTGGCCTAACTTGCATGTTACTGATGTGAGTCAGTAGGTACGTCTTTCAAAATGGTTTGAGCACTTCACTAGGAATAGAAAAAGAAAACTAACAGATGAAAAGTTGGACTCCTGAAATTTGTTTCTGGTAGAGGCAGATTTGAATTGTGTATGTGAGTAGAGAAGGCACTTGCTATATTCCTTCACGTTTATCAGCTGTTTGGTAGTATCCCCCCTCCCAAAAAATCCTCTTGCTCTATTTTATTTATTTATTTTTAGGGCTAATTACAGTCTATTTAGAGAAGCTGATGTGGGGCTTTTCTTTTAATGCATTGGATTTTCACATTTTGTGGTCCTAGTGTCTGATGACGAGGTGAGCCATTGTGTGAAGATTTAGTGAAGGAAACCTTGTCTCCTACAGTGATAATAGACAATTAAGACATTCATCTTGACGTCTGAAAGGAACCTTGGAATGGGGAAGCAGCGTCTGCCAGGTTTGCTTGCCTAATGCTGCGGAAGGAGTAAAGCCACAAAAAGGCTTATCCATGCGAGGAAACAAATGATGTTTGAATCCCGAGAGGGGCAAGTTTGTCTATGATCTCTAGAAGGGATTTGGAAGATGGTGGTGTAATGTGGGAGTTGGCACTAATGTGCTACAGAAAAGTATGATTGAGGAGCAAGAGGGCACCCATAGAACGAGTGGATGTTAGAGGTATAAATTAACTCCTAGAGGTCGGCCCAACACAAATCCCCTAAGAAAAGTGTTCCTCATCAAACAAACTTGGCCAAGGGAGTGACAACCTTGATTCTACTTTCAGTGTTGCGAACAGGAGAGGCCTCTGATCAAGAGGGCCATATAGCAGTGTGGCTTTTTTGACTGACTAACTCGTTCTTATAGTATTGCTCTAGGGAACTGACACTGTTTTAGACCCTCGATTCAATTCAAGCTGTGGTCATTACTTAGTGAAGGGCAATGAAAATGATAAAAGGGATGGAACGACTTCCCTATGAGGAAAGGCTAAGGCGGTTAGGGCTCTTCAGCTTGTAGAAAAGGCAGCTGAGGGGTGATATGATAGAAGTCTACAAGATAATGTGCGGAGTAGAGCGGACAGATGTGAAGCGTTTGTCTACACTTTCAAACAACAACAAAACCAGGGGAAACAAGATGAAAACATAGTAACATAGTAGATGACGGCAGAAAAAGACCTGCATGGTCCATCCAGTCTGCCCAAGACAAACTCATGTGTATACCTTACCTTGAATTTGTACCTGTCCTTTTCAGGGCACAGACCATATAAGTCTGCCCAGCAGTATTTCCCGCCTCCCAACCACCAGTCCTGCCTCCCATCACCGGCTCTGGTACAGACCGTATAAATCTGCCCTCCCCTATCCTCGCGTCCCAACTGCTCCGCCACCCAATTTCAGCTAAGCTTCTGAGGATCCATTCCTTCTGCACAGGATTCCTCTATGCATATCCCACGCATGTTTGAACTCCGTTACTGTTTTCATCTCCACCACCTCCCGCGGGAGGGCATTCCAAGCATCCACCACCCTCTCCGTGAAGAAATACTTCCTGACATCTTTCCTGAGTCTGCCCCCCTTCAGTCTCATTTCATGTCCTCTCGTTCTACCGCCTTCCCATCTCCGGAAAAGATTCGTTTGCGGATTAATACCTTTCAAATATTTGAACGTCTGTATCATATCACCCCTGTTCCGCCTTTCCTCCAGGGTGTACATGTTCAGGTCAGCAAGCCTCTCTTCATACGTCTTGGAACGTAAATCCCATACCATCCTCGTAGCTTTTCTTTGCACCGCTTCCATTTTTTTAACATCCTTCGCAAGATACGGCCGCCAAAACTGAACACAATACTCCAGGTGGGGCCTCACCAACGTCTTATACAGGGGCATTAAAACCTCCTTTCTTCTGCTGGTCACTCCTCTCTCTATACAGCCTAGCAATCTTCTAGCTACTGCCACCGCCTTGTCGCACTGTTTCGTCGCCTTCAGGTCCTCAGATACTATCACCCCAAGATCCCTCTCCCCGTCCGTGCCTATCAGACTCTCTCCGCCTAACACATACGTCTCCCTTGGATTTCTACTCCCTAAGTGCATCACTTTGCATTTCTTCGCATTGAATTTTAATTGCCAAACGTTAGACCATTCTTCAGATCTTTTTTCATGTTTTCCACTCCCTCCGGTGTGTCCACTCTGTTGGAAATCTTGGTGTCATCCGCAAAAAGGCAAACTTTACGTTGTAACCCTTCGGCAATGTCACTCACAAATATATTGAACAGAATCTGCCCCAGCACCGATCCCTGAGGCACTCCACTACTCACCTTTCCTTCCTCCGAGCGAACTCCATTCACCACCACCCTCTGGCGTCTGTCCGTCAACCAGTTCCTAATCCAGTTCACCACTTCGGGTCCTATCTTCAGGCCGTCTAGTTTATTTAAGAGCCTCCTGTGGGGAACCGTGTCGAAAGCCTTGCTGAAATCTAAGTAGATGACGTCCATAGCACGTCCTTGATTTAATTCTCCCGTCACCCAGTCAAAGAATTCAATGAGATTCGTTTGGCACGATTTCCCTTTGGTGAAACCATGTTGTCTCGGATCTTGAATATGGTAGATTTAAAACAAATAGGAGAAAGTTTTTCTTTACTCAGTGTGTCGTTGGACTCTGGAACTCGTTGCCGGAGAGCGTGGTGACAGCAGCTGGCCTTACGGAGTTTAAGGGGGGTTTGGACAGATTCCTAAAGGAAAAGTCCATTGAACATTATTAAATATATATATTTTTGGGGGTTTTGCCGGGTTCTTGAAGCCTGGATTGGCTGCTGTCGGAGACAGGATGCTGGGCTTGATGGACCCTTGGTCTTTTCCCAGTATGGCGGTGCTTTTGTGCTTATCATTTCAAAGCCATTCAGTGGTGTATGTTAAATGAGAAGTTGGTCTTTGTCCAGCTCCCAGTGGACAGGCATCCACCTTGTTCTAGAAACAAACTGTTAACAGTTTGGCAATAATTGCCATAATTGGCAGCTGTGTCAAAGGTTAAAAGTTCACAGGCATTGGACTAGTGACGTAGCCAGGAATTTTTTTAAGGGGGTGGTGCGTCTCCCTCTTGCGCCACCCCAGTGCCACCGCTGCCCCTCATACCTTAAAATCCTCTCAGCTGCAGTCTTCCTGGACAGCAGTAGCACTCATAGGCAGTCTGAGGCCTGCACCGGGACTTCTGCCCTGAACTATCCTGCCCTTCATAAAACAGGATGTTGGGTCAGAGGGGGTGGGGCAGGCTAAATATTCTAAAGTGGCCTGTGTAATCTCTTGTAGATGCACTTCCAGTTCCAAATTCTGCTGCATTGTGCTTGTCTCTGCATTGGAGGCTCTCAAGGCACAGACCGTATAAGTCTGCCCAGCACTATTCCCGCCTCCCAACCACCAGCCCCGCCTCCCAACCAACATGCAACTTGTATGAAAGCCATAGCAGGTGCTCAGAGCAGCCGTGCTTAGTGATTGGCTGTTCTGCGCATGCTCAGCTTACCTCCTACCGCGCTGCTTGCTGTCTTTTGCCAGCAGCTCATTTGCATGCGATTTGCTTTATGGAATCGCTCGGTATTTCCACCTCGGTAATTTTTACTGCGGTGGCAATACCAGGCAGTTCTTTCTGGGGGACCTTTGTGCATCTCGCTCTGACACACTTGGCATTAGTAACCATTTTAAATGTAGCACTGAACTTAATCAAGTTGAAATTATTATTTTTTTAGATTTTAGTTCACCTTTATTTATTTATTTATTTGTTGCATTTGTATCCCACATTTCCCCACCTCTTTGCAGGCTCAATGTGGCTTACATTATGCCGTAGTGGTGATCGTCATTATCGGAATGAGAAATACAGAGTAGTATTGCATGAAAGTTCATAAGCGACAGAGTACTTTAAGCAGTCAGGTACAGAGAGTTAATTTCCGGAATGAGAAATAAAGTGGTATTGCGTTAAAGTTCAATGGTGACAGAGTAAATTAAGCAATCAAGTATCGAGGGTTCAGTTCTGTCCAGTTCTGGTATAAGTCTCGTTATCTGGAATTTAGGATCGATCATTGCGGTATGCCTTTTTAAACAGGTTGGTTTTTAGTGATCAGACTATTCTGACTGTTGGAAGGGGTTGGGAGAACGGGCAGGGGACAGGGAAGCCTTGCGGGGCCCTTATCCAGTTATGGGCAGCTCCTTGAAGTCACCTAGGTGTAGATCCAGCCTTGCTAATGATCCATCTTGAGTTCGTTAGTTTTAAAAAGATGCAGTTCTAAATTGGTTTTCCTATTATCTGTAAGGTCGTTCTGTTAAAATCTCTTCATCTATTTCTGTTTCTCACCAGTTATGGTATAGTTCTCGTGCCAACTTTTTTTTAAACCTATCTACTCTACTTGCAACTCAATCAGAGCCTCAGGTTCAGCAGTAAAATGTTTGTAATGATGATCAGAGTTGTTTACACCACTAGCTACACTAAAACTGAAACTACAGCTTTAAATTGGGCACTTGTCTCAAGTTGCCTCTTGGTTTCTCAATCTGGCTTGAAACTTAAATCTGCAAAACCTAGAGCAGTGTGGTTTCTTTGCCATCCTCCCAGCTCCTGGAGATTTAGCAACACATGGGCAGCGTCCCAATTCCCCTCTCAAACGGTATCACTACACTAAGCTGTAAACTTGACTGTTTCTTAACCTTTGATTCACAGATGTCTTTCTGGTTAAATTTTCCTGTTTAGCCATTTAGCCACCACGTTCTGTAAGGCCTTTCTTTTCCCTAGTTCATCTGAAAATACTTGGCTTGTGTTCATTCTGAATTGCATTTATTTTGTTTTTAAGTCGTACCTCTATTCAAAAATTACAACTTGTATACAGAATATTGCAGCCCATTTATTGACAGGTTACATGCAAGTTTGATCTTTGTTACTCATGCACTAAAGAAACTTCACTAGCTTCTAATTTCATCAAGGATTCGATAAAAGATCTTATTGATTATATATAAAGCCTTTTTCGCTAGGGTTACCTCCTGTCCAGCTCTTTTTATTCCTTATCACTCCAATTTTCCTGTCAGTTTTAAATAATTAAATTAACTCTCCTACCTCTCTCTATTCACCTCTTGGTATGCTGTAACATAGTAGATGACGGCAGAAAAAGACCTGCACGGTCCATCCAGTCTGCCCAACAAGATAAACTCATATGTGCTACTTTTTGTGTATACCTGACCTTGATTTGTACCTGTCCTTTTCAGGGCACAGACCGTATAAGTCTGCCCAGCACTATCCCTGTCTCCCACCACCGGCTCTGGCACAGACCGTATAAGTCTGCCCAGCACTATCCCTGTCTCCCACCACCGGCTCTGGCACAGACCGTATAAGTCTCCCCTGCACTATCCCCGCCTCCCACCACCAGCTCTGGCACAGACCGTATAAGTCTGCCCAGCACTATCCCTGCCTCCCAACCACCAGTCCCGCCTCCCACCACCGGCTCTGGCACAGACCGTATAAGTCTGCCCAGCACTATCCCTGTCTCCCACCACCGGCTCTGGCACAGACCGTATAAGTCTCCCCTGCACTATCCCCGCCTCCCACCACCAGCTCTGGCACAGACCGTATAAGTCTGCCCAGCACTATCCCCGCCTCCCAACCACCAGTCCCGCCTCCCACCACCGGCTCTGGCACAGACCGTATAAGTCTGCCCAGCACCATCCCCACCTCCCGCCACCGGCTCTGCCACCCAATCTCGGCTAAGCTCCTGAGGATCCATTCCTTCTGAACAGGATTCCTTTATGTTTATCCCACGCATGTTTGAATTCTGTTACCGTTTTCATTTCCACCACCTCCCGCGGGAGGGCATTCCAAGCATCCACTACTCTCTCTGTGAAAAAATACTTCCTGACATTTTTCTTGAGTCTGCCCCCCTTCAATCTCATTTCATGTCCTCTCGTTCTACAGCCTTCGCATCTCTGGAAAAGGTTCTTGGTATGCTGTGCTCAGGTATCTCCTGTTTTGGTCCTATGGAATGTAAATTAATAGTCTACGGTTTAAAGCTGCTTTAAAACCCAATAAGTAGCACATATGAGTTTATCTTGTTGGGCAGACTAGATGGACCGTGCAGGTCTTTTTCTGCCGTCATCTACTATGTTATTTAATTTGATGTTTGGGGAAACATATAGCACTGAATATTGGTAGCACGGATTATTTATTTACTTATTTATTTATTAGGATTTATTTACCGCCTTTTTGAAGGAATTCACTCAAGGCGATGTACAGTAAGAATAGATCAAACATGAGCAATAGACAATTACAGCAGTAAAAATATTCAAATAACAATACAAAATGTGGCATAGTATGCTACTTACTATGGCAACACAATACATAATAGAACATTTTAATTGATAATGAAGGGTATAAGCAAAGATGGAACATATAGATAGGAAAGAGAGTAAGAGGAGTTAGAAAGTAAGTTGACTAATTTAAAGAAAGTTGCACGTGAGGTCAGAGAGATGGTTAAATATTACCTCAGCTAGGGTAGGAGTGGATGAACATGTCCTGCTGCAGTATGTGCAGCCCGAGTCAATCCTTGTGTGTGTGTGAATGAGACTTAACAAGTTAGTTATTTTAGTTTATACCAGTTTATCCTCTTCAATCCCTCATTTTTATATGCCTCTACTTGTCTCCTATATATGATGTAGTGCAATTTTATCTTTTATTTTTTTTTCTGATTGTAGACCACTCCCCCTCCTAATAAAGGTTATAGGGCAGTGTAATAAATTCTCATATAAACTGAATAAACGGTGAGGGTACCAAAGGAGAGGGGGCTCTGGGAAGTGGGAATACAATTTGCCCTTCCACAGCACTTGCAAGACATGAGACTTACAGGCTCATTTTCGAAAGAGATGGACGTCCATCTTTCGACATAAATCGGAACATGGACATCCAACTCCCCGGGACGTCCAAATCGGTATAATCGAAACCCGATTTTGGACGTCTCCAACTGCAGTCCGTCAGAAGGACGTCCAAATCTCAAGGGGGCGTGCCAGGGGTGTGTTCAAGGCGGGACTTGGGCGTTCCTAAGACATGGACGTCTTTCAGCAATAATGGAACAAAACAAAGATGTCCAAGACTAAAACTTAGACGTTTTGAGCTAGTCCTGTTTTTGTAACGAATAGCTGCAGTGGGACTTGAACCCACTTCCCCAGGATCAAGGTCTGCTGCACTAACCACTAGGCTACTCCTCTACTCCACACAAGAGGTGCCCCAAATGACCAGATGACCACTGGAGGGACTCGGGGGTCACCTCCCTTTACTCCTGCAAATCACAAAACATTTTTCCAAACAGCACTTTCAAAAGGAAAAGATAGCCTTTTTTTTTTTTTGTAGAAAATGACCTTTCCTGTTCTGATTTTGGACGTTTTACAAAAAAAGTCCAAATTCAGACTTGGATGCCATATCCAAAAATGCCCCTTCTGTATTTGACTTGCCAAAAGTCTCAAGGAGCAGCAGTGGGAATTGAACCCATGTTGTCAGGATCAAAGCCCGTTGCACTTATCATTAAGCCGCCACTCCTCTGTTTTGGATGTCTTGCATTTGGACGTCTTTTGTTCGAAAATGGACCAAATCACAAAGACGTTGAAATCACAGGACGTCCTTGGTATTTTCGAAATGAAAGATGGATGTCCAGCTTTTTTTTTGAAAATATGCTTTTCCCAGTCCAAGGATTTGGACCAAGGAATATTGCCACTCAGACATGTTGCACGTATTGTGTGCAAGACTCCTTGTAGGTAGACGCTGCCTCTATTTCTCTTTCATTTGGTATAGTAGCTGTAGATTCTTTTGTTGTCTTCTTGGTAAGAAATACAGGTTAATCACATGTGATTGTTATTAGATTCATGATCCACCGCTGTTCTGTGTTATAACCAAAGCAGTTTCATAATTATATATGGGTACCGTCTCTGCCCCTTGTGGACTCGCAATCTGATTTTTGCACCTGAGGCAATGGAGGGTTAAGTGACTTGCCCAGGGTTTCAAGGACCTGCAGTGGGAAATAAACCCAGTTCTCCTGGGCTAATCCTCCACTGGAAATGGCAAACCTTGCACCCTAGGATTTTCAGTCTTGGCAGTTTTGCAAACCCCAAAGAGCTGGAGTTGATATATTTTGTGTAGACTAACAGAACCTGTTAAAATTTGGAACCAATGTAGTTGGTACATGAGGCCTAACGAAACTTTAACTGTTTCTTGGTTCAGTTCTCCAAAACCTTGGGAAAAGTTGTGATGACTTCTTGCAATAGCACTCTTGCTCACTGCCAGCACCACATTACTGGCCATAGTGGCCAGATCTGATTTTAAGGAAGACAAAAATCTCCCTTCCCTTGTGCCTCTCCTTGGGTCACTGTTTGTGCTAATTAATGGGGCCTAATTGTCATTTTTAAAGCTTGTTCGACACAAATAGTAACTTGTGAAGATGATTCTGTGAATGTCCGCATGTGTTCCTGCATAGATACAGTTTTCTGCAAAGTGGAAATCCTTTCTCCGCTAATTTTTGCCTTCATGTGCAGCTCTCAGATTTGGGTGTCACTGTAAATTACAGTGGCGCCTCTTCCCATTGTGAAAGCAAGTTATTGTCAGAGGTGGGAGTATTTTGCTGATACTCAGTGCCGTAGGGGCTGGTCTCCCAACATCTGGAGTCAGTTAGCTCTCTCAGCAGTGGGGGCAGTATCTCATTTCCCTCGGCCAGTTATGTTATATGGGCAGTGATCCTAGTGCATCTCCTCTCTGTAATTGAAAATTATATGCATTGTAGACTTCCAGCGCTGAAATCTAGACTCGTAAAAAATCTGTGGTTCAGGTATCCTGTGGAGACGGAGTTTGGCAGACAATGAAGCTTTTATGTGAAACTAAGAATTATCAGCTAGCACATTAATATTGTTATGGGCCTGACGAGTTTTAGGAGTTGGAGCCTTGCAGTCGAACTTGACCCTTCTTAGAGCTGTGCTCTTTCCTTTATTTACCACCACTTGGCTTCAGGTGCTCCAGCTGGTTCTCCTATAACATCCCTTTGACTGTCCAGAGAGGGAGAGAGTGGTTTACAGCCCTCAGGTTAAAAGCCACAAATTGGGGACATTGGAAGCATTGGTGTTAGCCTTTACTGTTGTTTAAAGAAACTGTTACGTGGTGTTTTGACCCCGGGGGCTGTCAGCATGCATCTGAATAAAAATATTTTCCAAAGTCATGCTGCACTAAGACATCCGGGAGGGTTTGCATTCTGAGTAATCCATCTGAGCCAGCATAGTGGGCCAGAAATCGCACAGGATTGCTTAATTTAGCAGGAGAAGCCAATAATGCATTGATATGTATTCATTTGGCATGCAGAGCGGCAGAATATACAAGCCTTTTTATTTATTTATTTTTTTAAAGGCCTGCATTCATACCTTCATCTGACAATTCTGGTTGCTAAGCAGATAAGAAATATTTACTAGCTGTAGCTAACAAAGGACAAAAATGTAGTTCACCGATAAGGGGAGAAATGTATATGCCGACTTCTCTGTTAGCAAAGGCCTCTAATTTCACCTGGAAAAGGGGAAGGGCAGATGAAACAAAAGCGACTGTGCGTGCTCCTGACAGTGGGCAGAAGATAGATATGCCTAATCACCACCGCAACATTCTTGTGATTTCATGACATACCATTCAGTAGTGTGTGTGTGTGTGTTGTTTTTTTCTGTTTGTGTTGCTGATTTGCAAACAAGGGAGAGTATGGCCACTCCGGAGAAGCAAAAGTTATTCTTTTAAAGTCTCTTTTTGTTTTGGTTCTTGAAGAAAGCATTTGTTTACAAAATTTTGTACAAACCTGGCCACTACCAATGATTTTGGATTTGTACAAATTTAACTTGCTGCACTACCCGTGGCAAGAAACCCGGTGTCTGTACAGCTCCCGGGGAAATACTTCTAAAGTACGAACACAGCACAAAGAGCAAAGGTGTCATCTCTGAGGAGATATTGAAAAAACAAAAAACAAAACAAAATCCCCTGGGGGGGGGGGGGGGGGGGGGAGGAGATACATGGGGTAAAATGTGTAACCAAGGAAGTAAATAATGGACTATTGATACATTTACAGTTCTTGTTACTGTTTATTCTCATTGCTCTTGGTTTAATAAAGAATAGAGTTACCCCCCCCCCCCCAAAAAAAAAAAAAAAAAACCACCAAAAAACTAAACTCTACCCTATCAAATTTGGCTACAGAAAGAGGTAATTTTATAGAAATGCTTTCTATGTAAAGCAGATTTCGTATGCAGAAAAAGGTGCTCACAAAACTGCATAGCCGACTACATGGGTATAAATTGATACACGAAAAGAGCACGCCCACTTTTTATGTGGACCGTATGTAGATTCCCAAGGGCATAGTTTGAGGCTAGCTGGAGAATATTTATTCTAAAATGCACAGAAACACACAGAGTGCCTGCTATCTGTTGGTGCAGGTGTAAATTTTGCACAAGAATATTTGTACACTTAGGACTAGATTCTATATATCGTACCTCAATTTCTGCGCGGAAATCAAAGTGTATTCTATAAAGTACATTTTAATTTACATGTATGTTATAGAATATACTGAGTGCTGCTCCTCATGACTAAATTAATTTGTGGTCAATTATGCCAACTAAAACCTGGTGTAAATCCCAATGCGTAAATTAGGCGCGGAACGGGTCTATTCTATAACAGCCGTCCATATATTGTAGAAACGCCCACAACCCACCCACTTTTCAACATACAACATAGAATTTACGTGCACCACGTTGCACAACTCGCTAAGCAATTCTATAGGTAAATCTTAATGCCAATTAGTACTAATTGCTTGTTAACATCCAATTAACAGCACTGATTAGCTAGTTATAGAATACGCTTCAATTTCAGTGCGGAAATTAAGGCGCCTTATGTAGAATCCCGGGGCTATTGGGGATAATTTTTATTTTATAAAGGCATAGAGGTTTCTGTTTTTTTAACGTTTCAAAAGGCACCTAGGGGTCCTTTCACCAAGCTGCACTGGAAAGTGACTGGCACTGTGATTTAGTGCGTGGGTTTGCTGTGTGCTCTGGCCACTTTTTAGCATGGTGGAAAAATGACATAATTGTAAATGTGTCAGTAATGGCAGTGCGCTAATTTCACAGTTGGTGTGTGGCCATTCCCGCCTGAGCTCTTACTGTCGTGACTCGTGCGGTAATCAGCATGCGTCGATGGCCATATGCTGTCCAATTACCACAGGGCACGCCTACTCCCCGCCCCCTGTGCTAGAAAAATAATTTCTATTTTCTAGCGTGGGCATCGGCATTCTGATCACAGCAATACTATAGGATGCCTCATCGTGCCCCGCGGTGGTGCTGTTTGACCGCACTCTACCCACGCAGTAGCCCTACCACCCTTTAGTAAAAGGGCCCTCGAAATTATTCTTACTTTGAATATTGTGAGCCCCATTTTTCAATGTGACCTCTCAGGTAAGTGGTATATTTAATTTGACGGTTCTGAGGAATGCTAGAAGATTTTTTTATTTTTTTGTTAAATAATTTCTATTTTATTTTTATTTTTTTTGCAGTTGCCCCAGCATAATCATTTTTTTTTTTTACTTGATGGATTGTGATCAGAAGAGCATTTGTTGTTCAGTTGTGGCATTTGAGATTTTACACTGGTTTCATATGGATCCTTTGATAGACGTTATGGAGTTGATTTGATGGAAGCCAAGGTTATGACCTAGACTCAGTCTGAGTATCTCTTTTCTTTGTGTAACCTTACGTGACTGAACTTTGGTTTTGGATTATATGATTTTTCCATAAATTTTTTTTTCTTCTTGTTGAAGTAGTGTTTTTTTTTTTTTGTTGCAACTTTGACTTAGGTGTCTTGTTATTAAATAGCCCCCACATATGTCCCGGGATTCTATATTTATCTCGCCTTAATTTCCACACAGAAATCGAAGCATATTCTATAACAATGCACGTAACTTAATTGGTTAACTGGCTAATCAACACCGTCAATTGGATGTTAAGAAGCAATTATCAGCACTAATTGACATTAAGATTAACGCACACAACTCGCTAAGGAGTCCTTTTACTAAGCTGTGGTAAAAAGGGGGCCTGCGCTATCATCGGTGCATATTTTTGACATGCGCCGGCCCCCATTTTACTGCAGTGGGTACAGGCTGTCTTTTTTTTTTTCTGGAAAAGAAATTGCCTTGCAGTAAGTGAACCATATTCCAAATGGCCATTTCTTGGGGGGGGGGGGGGGGAGCACTTACTGCCACCCATCTTTTGCTTACTGTATGGTATTTCAAAAGTGCTCATGAAAGGCGTGATGTCCTTTATCACGTGAAATTGTAACTTTGTAGGCTGCGTTTGTGTTACCTTGGCAGGAGTAAATACTGTTGTCATCTCAGGCTCTTATAAAGGTTATGGAACCCAACATGTTAGTTTAAGAAAACAAAGAAGCAAACTCCCCAGATGGCTAGCTGGGTTAGTCTTTAGCTGCAAAAATGACAGGAAGGTTAGTGGCACCTTGTAGACTTAAACTAAATGATTTGTTGGTGTATCTGACAAAGTGAACTCTTGTCCTAGAAAGCTGATGCTTCAATAATTGGTAAGTCAATAAGGTGTCGCCAACTACTTGGTTAAAAAAAAAATGTGGTCTCGTGATTTTTCTGTAATCGTTTTTTTAAATGTTCCCTTCTTACATAGAGCCAGATGCACTAAAGTCGTCGTTAGAGAGCCGTTCCCTGCCGAATTCTATAGCAAATCGGTAGGGAACGGCTATGCATCAAGGAAAAGGAATGCAAATGAGCTATTCGTTTTAGCTCACTTGCATTCTCTATTCCATCATAAAACAGTCGGCCGGTCGAGCATGCGCAGAGCAGCAAAGCATTATGCTGGCTGCTCTGCGCATGCCAGATACGCTTTCCTGTGCCGCCCGCACTGCTCACCCCCTCCCCACCGCAATAATAAAAACAAAAGTGCAGTTGAGGCCGGCCATCGAAAAAAGCCGTCCGTTTTCGCCATCATTCACCTCCATAATAATAAAAAACGTCATGTTTTGGCCGTGTTTCACTCAGCTGAGAGACCTGGAAGTCTCTGAGCCAATCACAGTGCATTTAGCTGAATGACGGCGAAAACGGATGGCTTTTTTCCATGGCTGGCCTCAACTGCACTTCCATTTTTATTATTGCGGCAGGAGGCGGAGTGACGGCGAAAACGGACGGCTTTTTTCGATGGCCGACCTCAACTGCACTTTTGTTTTTATTATTGCGGCGGGGGGGGGGGGGGGGGGAGCGGAATGACTTGTATAGCGGTTTTTCATCAGTTTTCAATCCCGCGCAGCCCCAACGAGAGTTAGAGTTTCCAATCGGAAAAGCGTAGTGCATCTCATTACAATAGGGTTTCTACACAATTTGCTCATCTGCATTCCGTTTTCGTTAGCTGCTACCGTCGTCGTAAAATGGCTTTTAGTGCATGCCAGGGTTTACTACTTGCTCGTTAATGGCTCGTTATTGGCACGTTAGGTTTAGTGCATGTGGCCCTGAGTGCCCTGTGTTTTTACCCAGTAGGGGGTCTAGATATGTGAGGGTTGCCAACTCCTTTCGGGTGTGGTACAAGCCAGCATTCGTAGGATGCCAGGTGCGCTAACACTGTGGGTCATGTATATCTTCATGAGAGGGTGGAAAATGTATCAGACAACAAATTAGCATGAAAAACGGATAGGATAGTGTTCATTTGTTTGGTTAAAATTACAACAAAATCCCTTGTATATGCTTACTGTAGAATAGCAGGTCCTGAGACTTACTCCTCACCTCCTAAACTCCCTCCTCTCATCCAGAGATGAGTAATGGGGGTAGTGAATGAAAAAAAACAAAGCAAGGCATATACAAGAGACAACCAAAGTCAGTGGACAGACAGAGGTGGAGATGCGTTCTGTGAGATTAGCCTAGGGTTACCATTTTTTGTCCTTTAAAAAGGAGGACACTTGCCCTGCCCATACCTCGTCCTTGCCCCGCCCCTTTCACGCCCTCTCCCGTCCCTTTCCACACCTCACCCCGACCCTTTCCACACCTCAGTCCGCCCCTTGTTGCACCTTGCCCCGCCCCCTGTCGCATTTTCCCCTCCCCCTGGTCACCCCCTCACCTCCCCTCCCCCCGGCCCTGTCACCACCTCTCCCCTTACTCACGATCTTCCCTGGTGGTCTAGTGACTTCGGGGCAGGAAAGAGCCCCCCTCTTTCCTGCCCAGCGTGCTGCTCTGCATCCTGTATGCTGCCTGTGACGGTCTCGGCGAGATTCAAAATGGCCGCTGAGATTGAAGCGGCCTCGCAAGACTTCAATTCTCGGCGGCCATTTGAATCTCGCCGAGACCTTATACAGGATGCAGAGCAGCACGCCGGGCAGGAAAGAGGGGGCTCTTTCCTGCCCCAAAGTCACTAGACCACCAGGGAAGATCGTGAGGGAGGGGAGGTCCGCCGCCCGCACGTCAGCGTCAGCCCGCCCATTTGTCCAGAAATCTGGACAAATGGGCAGGCTGGCCAAAACCCTCCGGACGCCCGGGCATGTCCTCAAAAAGAGGACATGTCCGGGTAAATCCGGACGTATGGTAACCCTAGGTTAGCCCCAGGCACATTTAGTCAGGAGGCAGCTCTGTTATAATGATACAGGGCTTTTCTTTTTCTACTTTGCACCCCAATTCTGATTTGGTTGAAGTAAGATATTGAGATTTTACTGGGTTTACAGTGCCATTGGTTTTGTGATCTGCTGCAACAGATCACAACAGTAACTAAGAATGCGATGGAAGTACATTTCATTTCGTGCTGTTGGCAGCGTTCAAGCGTCAAACCTACTATCCAGATGAATTTCTTGAGTAAATAGTTAATAATTTATTTATTTATTTATTTATTGCATTTGTATCCCACATTTTCCCACCTTTTTGCGGGCTCAGTGTGGCTTACAATAAGTTTACGTAGGGTATCTTGTGCATACATGCTTAATTTCTTAATTTTTAGTTGCAAGAAAAATGTTAGTACCATTATGAGCAGACATCCCCCTTTAATGTTACCATACCCTTTTTTATTTTTTTTAAAGAAGATTTTGTGCATGCTGACTGTCATACAGAGGGTACACCCTGTTTATATTCCTTTGCATACATTAACAGTTTTCTGTTCCATTTTGGTTTTGCAATTTATTTTATGATTTTTTCTTTTGTGAACTCATTTTTCTGTTTTTGTGTTCCTCCCCCACCCCCCCACCCCCTTCCAATTTCTGTTTTTGCACATCCAGTACCTCCAGATGAAATGGCCACTACTTGATGTCCAGACAGGAAACCTACAAAGTAGACAAGCTCTCAAGGATGCTAGGTCTCCATCGCCAGCGCATATCGTTGTAAGTAACATCTCTAGAAGTAAACATTCCTTCACTGCAAAAATAAATTATAAAATTTAAAAAAAAATGCACCATTGAAAAGTGGAGTGGTACAAGGGTGATGGTGCTTACTCCAGATACCAGATTAAAAAAATTTTTTTCTTACTCTTAAAACTTCTGGAAATTTTACTCAAGCTTCTCCCTCTGCTGGTTCCTGATCATCCTATCAGTCCTATCATGTGAATCGTGCCCGATGCTCCTCTGTAGGTATTTTGCGATATTGTTCTTAATAGGGTTGGGAGAGGGAGGATGCGAGTAGCAGTTGGCCATCTGAAAAGTAGCAATAGCAATGATTGCTACCTGGTGGTTGTTGCAGTGTTTCACATTTCTCTTTTGGATATGTGCATAATGTTTGCTTACTTTAATGCCTCTTATTTTATTTTTAACAGGCATGCACAGAATTTGCCTGCTTATGTGGTCACACACTATGGTTGTTTGGTTGGGAGAGTGCGGGGAAACAGTTGCATAGTCTTTAATTTGTGCGTTAGTGTAGCACTTCAGAGGTTTCCATTTATAGTGCTGTAGCTCTTTTGTGAGAGGAGGTGGCCTGACATTGCAGTGTTAAATGGAGTGCGTTTAGCTCTTGGGGCTTATGCAGTATGATAGCGATGAACTTTCACACCATTTGGTGAGGTGTATTTTGGGTTGAGTTCTTCCCCCATCCCCCTGTGACATTGATTTGGAAACTTTATATAGCACTGTTTGCAAGATTTTGTTGGTAGTCGTCTGAAAAAAAGATGCTTTTCAGAACACGCACACAAAGCTGACCTTGTGTTACACATATCTGTGTGTGTTTTTAATGTATAGATGTAGGTGTTGTGTTCATGGTAGCTCCCACTCCTGTGTGTCATGGAAAAGATAGGGGAGATATCTTTAACCCTCCCAGATGCACGTTCCATTACATACCACAGATCACATCCAGAGAATTGCGGGTTATGACCATCTACCAGCAGGTGGAGATAGAGAGCGCCAAATCTGACCTATAAGCCATCCTGTTCCATAGCTCTTCCTTCAGTTTTCTCTATCTCAGCAGATGGATGGACATATCCTGTGCAGCTCTGTAGTGGGTGCTTGCTCCTGGCCTGGTCTCCAGGTTTTGTTGAGCTAAGGGGGTGGTTTTGACTTTGCCGGCCCTTGGGGTAGACCTTGTAGTGTTAAGTTCTTCCCCACTTACACCTTTTTTTTGCCAGCCTCCTGCCTCCAGCAGTGCTCGGTGGGTTGGGGCCTTGGGAAACATTGTGGCTTGCCTCTGCCGGCAACAATCCTCCAACCTGTAAGTTTTTCTGTTCCGGATGAAGGCTCCTGAAGAGACAGTTAAATGCTGCTGTTCCCAGTGTGAGAGCTTGAGGGCAGTGCTGGGGCTATGCTCTTCTTGCAGTCAGGCTGTCTCCTCTTCCTTTAGCCTCCATCAAATCAGGATCATCGGCTGTCGTGGGGGGGGGGGGGGGGTGGGGGGGGGGGGGGGGGGGGGGGGGGGAGAGTCAGGCCACAGGCTGACGTTTTGGCACGGCCCTCACTGCCGCAGTCAGTGCGTGGCAGTCATCTTTGATTGGTAAAATGTGTCTACACTAACAAGTTAAGTGATTGGTGTTAAATGTAAGTTTTCTACATATTTTTGTAGCGAGGTGTGGTAGCCGTGTTAGTCCACTCTTAAAGGTTATCAATAGAAATCAAACAAAATAAAACATGGAAAAGAAAATAAGATGATACCTTTTTTTATTGGCCATAACTTAATACATTTCTTGATTGGCTTTCTTGATTGCTACCACATTTGCTTATTTCCGATCTGACGAAGAAGGGCAACCTTCGAAAGCTAATCAAGAAGTGTATTATGTCCAATAAAAAAGGTATCATTTTGTTTTCTTTTCCATGTTTTATTTTGTTTGATTTCTATTGATATACATATTTTTGTAATGAGCTGGCACCATTTCCTATGGTAACGCGAAGATGACTTTTCAGCCCTTCATTCTCTGGTTTTATCTGTCTTCATTTAGTAGAGTAGTACTTCGTTGGAGGGCCTGGTATACAATTTCTCTCTGGTTGGAACCATCCGCTGAGAGTAGCTGTGGCAATTCAGATATTAATGTGATATACGTAAGAAAAGTGGGATCATGTATGAGCGTTAATGTCCTTTCCAGAGTGATTCCTACTATTCTTTTTGCATAAAGGTGGGAGGAGAAGGATATACCTACTGCAGGGGGTCTTTTACTAAAGCTTAGGTCGAGTTATCTGCAGCAGGGCCCATTTTATTCCTGTGGGCCCTGTTGCTGATAACTCGAGCTAAACTTTAGTAAAACACTTCCCTGTTTTGTTGTTATTTTGAAACCTTTCACATATTTCAGGTGTTGTTTAGTTTGTTTCTTTCTCTCTAGGGTGAAGTTTTGATACTTTCTTTGGGCAGCTACTAGACATATTTATTCCTATTCTTTTGATTTCAAAAATTGTCTTGTAACTTGGAAACCCTACATGACCATCAACCTCAAAACTCAGCCATATGTGCTGGAAAAAGCAGGACCTCATGGATGGAAGGTGCCACCTAAAGGTGGTAATATGTCACTACTAGTAAGGCCCATTTCTGAGGCCAATGAAACGGGCGCTAGCAAGGCGCTTTCGTTCCCATCCCCCTCCCCTTGTTGCTGGACTTACCCTCCGTGCTTTAGGGTGGTCGTGGGCGCCCCGCCCCGGCCTGCGACCCACCCCGCGACGTAGAGAGTGGCTGGCTCCCTCGCTGCCTGTGACCTACAGCCTGCCTGGCTCACTCCCTCCGTTCGTCGTCGCATAGTAGATCGATGTATGCCCCGCCCTCGCGTCAAACGTGATGACGTTGAGGGCGGAGCGATGCGATTGGTCAAGTGTCATAGCTCCGCTCTTGATGTCATCACGTTTGACGCGAGGGCAGGGCAAACAGTAATGGGGCTAAATTCCGATCTCTGGCACCTCACAAACCGGAAGTTGCAGCTTCATTAGAACGTTGAGGTAGCAAATTATGTGCGGAAGGGGCGTGGCTGTGGGTGGGTCTATCAGTGAGAGTGAGTGGTGACAGCCTAAGTGCAGGGCTCCAGGGTTTCCCTGCCACAGAGTGAGCTTCAGAATGTTTGAGGTGAGAATTATTAATATAGATATCTTTGTATGTATTATAAAGGGGTCATTAGAGCAGGAGTTAGGCATGATGTTTTCTAAAATCAGTGTGGTTGTATTTTGAAGGGGGTCTGTAGTAAATTTTGAAGGACCTCATTTGCTAGAAGGCTTTCATGCACATTAGTAAATAGGGCCATCTGAGAATAATTTGTGGTGTTTAATATGTTAAATCGAATTAATGAACATTGATAAAGAAGTCCCTGAATTTTCTAGAGAGAGAGAGAAAAAGGATAAGGCAAATATTTTTGTGTGTCTTGGGCCCCCCTACATATGCTTACCTTGCACTGTGCCAGATCTTTAAAGTGAAAATGTATGTGGCCTTCCCACTTCCAATTTTTATCCAAATATTTACGTCTTCTCTTTGGCATGCATACATTTTCTGAGTGAAAATGCATGCATACCTGTAGCTTAAAAGAAAATAAAATAAGGCAGATAAGCACAAACATCACCACAACATACAGATAGATTTGCACGCCTGCAGACTGTGCGCACGAGATGTACTCACACACAGGCAACTTAATATAAAAAGGAAACTTACTGTTTGAAAATTATTCTCAAGCAGTGTAGCATGTGGAGCCTGGGCCCCGCCAAGCAGAGGTGAGCAGAGAAATGAGTTTGCTGCTTAGAAGTACATAAGTATTGCCATACTGGGAAAGACCAAAGGTCCATCGAGCCCAGCATCCTGTTTCCAACAGTGGCCAATCCAGGTCACAAATACCTGGCAAGATCCCAAAAATGTACAAAACATTTTATACTGCTTAGCCCAGAAATAGTGGATTTTCCCCAAGTCCATTTAATTACGGTCTATGGACTTTTCCTTTAGGAAGCAGTCCAAACCTTTTTTAAACTCTGCTAAGCTAACCGCCTTTACCACATTCTCTGGCAACGAATTCCAGCGTTTAATTACACGTTGAGTGAAGAAAACTTTTCTCCGATTCGTTTTAAATTTTACTACATTGTAGCTTCATCGCATGCCCCCTAGTCCTAGTATTTTTGGAAAGCGTGAACAGACGCTTCACATCCACCTGTTCAACTCCACTGATTATTTTATAGATCTCTATCATAATTTTATAGACCTCTATCCTAGAGCTTCAGAGGCAAGCAACTTTTAATGTCCAAATCTTTTTTTTTTTTTTTTAAATTGAGGTTTAGAAAAAGAACAGTACAAAAATTTGGAACAATAAAGATGAGAGAGGATAAACATAGACTGTATAAAATCGTACACCAATATATGAGAAGACATAATTCAGTTTCTTACATTTTTTTCTTTAGTAAAAGTTTTTCAAGTAGGATGTTATACTTCTAAGAATGTGTTCATATTTTCTATAATGAATTAACCAATTCCACCAGAACACTA
Organism: Microcaecilia unicolor; assembly: GCF_901765095.1. NCBI lineage: Eukaryota > Metazoa > Chordata > Amphibia > Gymnophiona > Siphonopidae > Microcaecilia > Microcaecilia unicolor. The sequence continues at coordinate 19,841,299 of NC_044035.1, read as the reverse complement.
GAAAGGGAAGAATTATTTGTCCAATGGTTATTAATTTCAAAGCAATTGAGATAAAAAAATATATATATCTTCCATACATCTGACCAGAACAAATGTACAGGGCGTGGGGGGGGGGGGGGAATAACCCCCTAGAGTTTGTTTTGTACCACTTGGAATTTCAGTGTGAAATCTACAGCTTTATTTGTTGTCACTGTCTATTTATGTACTGAGTGGGATGAGATTAGGTTTAGTCAGATTGGAGTGAGTGGTACTGTTTTGAAATGGCTTAGTGCGTTTTTACAGAGGAGAATATATAGTGGAAGAAAGGATTCTAAGGTATCCATGCAGTGGAATGCAGATTGTGGATTTCCTCAGGGGTCACTGTTGTCAACTTCCCTGTTCAATATCTATTTAATTACGATAGGAACAATACTGAGATTGGGTGGCAGAGCCGGTGGTGGGAGGCGGGGCTGGTGGTTGGGAGGCGGGGCTAGTGATGGGCAGACTTATACGGTCTGTGCCAGAGCCGGTGGTGGGAGGCGGGACTGGTGATTGGGAGGCGGGGATAGTGCTGGGAAGACTTATACGGTCTGTGCCAGAGCCGGTGGTGGGAGGCAGGGATAGTGCTGGGAAGACTTATACGGTCTGTGCCAGAGCCGGTGGTGGGAGGCAGGGATAGTGCTGGGAAGACTTATACAGTCTGTGCCAGAGCCGGTGATGGGAGGTGGGACTGGTGGTTGGGAGGCGGGGATAGTGCTGGGAAGACTTATACGGTCTGTGCCAGAGCTGGTGGTGGGAGGCGGGACTGGTGGTTGGGAGGCGGGGATAGTGCTGGGAAGACTTATACGGTCTGTGCCAGAGCCGGTGGTGGGAGGCAGGGATAGTGCTGGGAAGACTTATACAGTCTGTGCCAGAGCCGGTGATGGGAGGTGGGACTGGTGGTTGGGAGGCGGGGATAGTGCTGGGAAGACTTATACGGTCTGTGCCAGAGCCGGTGGTGGGAGGCGGGACTGGTGGTTGGGAGGCGGGGATAGTGCTGGGAAGACTTATACGGTCTGTGCCAGAGCCGGTGGTGGGAGGCAGGGATAGTGCTGGGAAGACTTATACAGTCTGTGCCAGAGCCGGTGATGGGAGGTGGGACTGGTGGTTGGGAGGCGGGGATAGTGCTGGGAAGACTTATACAGTCTGTGCCAGAGCCGGTGGTGGGAGGCCGGGCTGGTGATTGGGAGGCGGGGGATAGTGCTGGGCAGACTTATAAGGTCTGTGCCCTGAAGAGGACAGGTACAAATAAAAAGTAGCACATATGAGTTTATCTTGTTGGGCAGACTGGATGGACCGTGCAGGTCTTTTTCTGCCGTCATCTACTATGTTACTGGTCTACTCATATGCTGATGATATTTTTCTTCTGTGTGAAGCTCCAGAAAAGTGTGAAGATACTATGAATTTCTTGAGGGAAATTGTCATCAAAACTGATTAACCGGGCTAAAGTTAATTTTCTGAAATTGAATAGACTAAAGACTAAGGTTGTTTGGTTTGGAGATTATGAGAAGCTGACAGCTAAGTAAGTGTTTGGAATTGGGTACAGGAGAGAAGCTAATGACTGAGGACCACTCAAAAGTGTTGGGGGGTCATAATTGATTCAGGCTTAACATTTGAATTACTTCATCTAAAAAAAAATGTTTTTTTTTTCTGCTTATGGAAGCTGAGAATAATTCGATCTAAATTATACCTGGATAAATTTAGAACGGTGGCACAGGAAATTCTGATTCCATACTTAGGTTATTGTAACTCGCTATTTGGGGGTCTTACTAAAAACTGTTACAGAAACTTCAATTTCTGCAGAATACAGCAGCAAGATTGATTTACAGCCTGAGAAAGTATGAAAGAGCATCTCCACTGTAGAAGGAGCTACATTGGCTTGAAGTTTAAGCTGTACGATGATGGATCTGGTAGACTGATTAATTATTTGCCTTTCCCATCATCTTTTTCCTCAGGTAGATTGGAATGCTGTTTAAAATTAAATTATCCGTCCTTTAAGGATGTTGAAAAGAAATCCATGCTAGGGCTTTCCTTTTTTTTTTTGTTACATTTGTACCCCGCGCTTTCCCACTCATGGCAGGCTCAATGCGGCTTACATGGGGCAATGGAGGCTTAAGTGACTTGCCCAGAGTCACAAGGAGCTGCCTGTGCCTGAAGTGGGAATCAAACTCAGTTCCTCATTTCCCCAGGACCAAAGTCCACCACCCTAACCACTAGGCCACTCCTCCACTGTTGCTACTATTGGAGATTCTACATGGAATGTTGCTATTCCACTAGCAACATTCTATGTAGAAGGCTGCGCAGGCTTCTGTTTCTGTGAGTCTGACGTCCTGCACGTACGTGCAGGACGTCAGACTCATAGAAGCAGAAGCCTACGCGGCCACATTGGTGATCTGCAAGGGCCGACTTCTACATGGAATGTTGCTAGTGGAATAGCAACATTCCATGTAGAATCTCAAATAGTAGCAACAGTGGAGGAGTGGCCTAGTGGTTAGGGTGGTGGACTCTGGTCCTGAGGAACTGAGTTCGCTTCCCACTTCAGGCACAGGCAGCTCCTTGTGACTCTGGGCAAGTTGCTTAAGCCTCCATTGCCCCATGTAAGCCGCATTGAGCCTGCCATGAGTGGGAAAGCACAGGGTACAAATGTAACAAAAATAAAATAGATACTATTGGAGATTCTACATGGAATGTTGCTACTATTGGAGATTCTACATGGAATGTTGCTATTCCACTAGCAACACTCCATGTAGAAGGCTGCGCAGGGTTCTGTTTCTGTGAGTCTGAGGGCCGACTTCTACGTGGAATGTTGCTAGTGGAATCTCAAATAGTAGCAACAGTGGAGGAGTGGCCTAGTGGTTAGGGTGGTGGACTTTGGTCCTGGAGAACTGAGGAACTGAGTTCAATTCCCACTTCAGGCACAGGCAGCTCCTTGTGACTCTGGGCAAGTCACTTAACCCTCCATTGCCCCATGTAAGCCGCATTGAGCCTGCCATGAGTGGGAAAGCACAGGGTACAAATGTAACAAAAATAAAATAGATACTATTGGAGATTCTACATGGAATGTTGCTACTATTGGAGATTCTACATGGAATGTTGCTAGCAACATTCCATGTAGAAGCCTGCGCGGCCACATTGGTGACCTGCAAGGGCCGACTTCTACATGGAATGTTGCTAGTGGAATAGCAACATTCCATGTAGAATCTCAAATAGTAGCAACAGTGGAGGAGTGGCCTAGTGGTTAGGGTGGTGGACTCTGGTCCTGAGGAACTGAGTTTGATTCCCACTTCAGGCACAGGCAGCTCCTTGTGACTCTGGGCAAGTCACTTAACCCTCCATTGCCCCATGTAAGCCGCATTGAGCCTGCCATGAGTGGGAAAGCGCAGGGTACAAATGTAACAAAAATAAAATAGATACTATTGGAGATTCTACATGGAATGTTGCTACTATTGGAGATTCTACATGGAATGTTGCTAGCAACATTCCATGTAGAAGCCTGCGCGGCCACATTGGTGATCTGCAAGGGCCGACTTCTACATGTAGAATCTCAAATAGTAGCAACAGTGGAGGAGTGGCCTAGTGGTTAGGGTGGTGGACTTTGGTCCTGAGGAACTGAGTTGGATTCCCACTTCAGGCACAGGCAGCTCCTTGTGACTCTGGGCAAGTCGCTTAAGCCTCCATTGCCCCATGTAAGCCGCATTGAGCCTGCCATGAGTGGGAAAGCGCGGGGTACAAATGTAAAAAGAAATATATATAGGGGTTACATTATTGAATCAGGTAAAGAAGGTTGAGGACTTTATCGAGAACCAAGACCAAAGTTGATCAGAAAGAGCATCTTTTAATTTGTGTTCCCATACTTTTGAGTGTCATTGTAGTTATTTCAATTCAGTAGTTGGAAAAATCGTATAGAATGAGGATGTATATTTGCAAGAAGCTGTGCTTTTACAGATGATTCTAAAGTCCAACCTTCTGATAGGCTACAAAGTTGTATTTTGCTTTGTCGAAATTCATGTTGTAGTTGATAGCAAGCATAAAAGTATGCATCTAGTAAACCAAAGTTGCCTGAAGCATATGCAAAGTCATAAAAGAACCGTGGGTGGCGGGGGGAAGAGGGGTTGGTGGTTGAGAGGCTAGGATAGGGGAGGGCAGACCTATACGGGGTCTGTGCCAGAGCCGGTGATGGGATGCGGGAAATACTGCTGGACAGACTTATACAATCTGTGCCCTGAAAAAGACAGGTACAAATCAAAGTAAGGTATACACATATGAGTTTATCGTGGGCAGACTAGATGGACCGTGCAGGTCTTTTTCTGCCGTCATCTACTATGTTACTATGTTACTATGACTGATCCAAGTGTCACGTGTAAGCATTTCGGCATATACTTAACATTACTATATAGCAAATCCTTTTGCGATGCACATCCATCCTAACATATGGAAATCCTTTTCTGGCCCAACCCCCGAAAGAAATGGTGTGCACTGTCTTGAGAAATACAGCTATAACTACTCTTTACGGGCTTGACTTTCCAGCTGCTGCTGATAAATAAATAATACGAAAAATTAATTGGGTGGTAAGGGGGCCAGGGTGTGGAGGTTTGAGTCTTGAATGAGACATGCATTAAACAAAAGGGACTGCCTTGTGTTCCGATACATGCAGTGTCCACTTGCTACAGAATAGAATATAAGTGGTTAACATAGTGCAGTTGTGACTTGGTATTTTCCGTTGTTACTTCAGCATCCAAAACGTCTAAGAAATAATGCAAGGCTGTCTTCAGGTTGCACCGGTATGAGAATTATTTAAAGGTGCTGCACAATCTTTGGGGAAATGAGCATTCCCCCGGACCAGGCTCGTTTAATTGTGGGTACTTTTCTCTGCAGACTTTGCCCCTGTTTTCAAAGGAAAAATATGCGTATACTTCCCTGCTGAAAACTGTCCTGGAAAAATTACCTGTGCAGACCTGTAAGTGCATTTTCAGTGGGTGTGTGGGGTAAACGCTTGACTTCAAAAAATGCCAGAATGCACTTTATGGTCTCCTGAAGGCAGACCCCATCCAAGGAAGGCCCTTCCTGAAAATGTAGCAACTACTACATGTCATAGGAGCCAACTTTTCAAAATGATCGGGGATGCCAAACCCAGTGGAAATTACCCCTCCCTGGACACAGATTGGGGTTGCTCAAGCACACATAGTACCCACAGAGCTGGCTCCTATGCTGCATGTTTCTTTTTAATGTATTGTGTTTTTCAGTCTCTTATTAAAAAAAAGTATTTATTTATTTATTTATTACATTTGTATCCCACATTTTCAGGCTCAATGTAGCTTACATAATGCCGTAAGGCGTTAGCCAAGTCCGGCAGAGAAACGAATACAGGTGATGTGGTCGAATAGGGTACATTAGAGTCAGGCACAAAGGGATTCGAAGAGAGGGAAGATTATATAATGTTCAGTACGATCGTTGATTTTTACTGTGTTGCAGAATGTAGGCATTTATGTTGGGTCAGTAGGGTATGCCTTTTTGAATAGGTTGGTTTTTAGTGATTTCCTGAAGTTTAGATGGTCATAGATTGTTTTCATTGCTTTTGGTAGTGCGTTCCATAGTTGTGTGCTAATATAGGAGAAACTGGATGCATAGGTTGTTTTGTATTTGAGTCCTTTGCAGTTAGGGTAGTGGAGGTTTAGGTATGTTTGTGATGATTTGGTTCTGTTTCTGGTTGGTAAGTCTATGAGGTCTGTCATGTATCCTGGGACATTGCCGTAGATAATTTTGTGGACCAGGGTGCAGATTTTGAAGGTAATACGTTCTTTAATTGGGAGCCAGTGTAGTTTTTCTCGGAGGGGTTTAGCACTTTCGAATCGTGTTTTGCCGAATATCAGCCTGGCTGCTGTGTCTGTGGGAGAGGTGGAGGGGAGGTGAGCAGTAATGATAAACCTTTTTGTCCAAGAGGCCTCACTGTTCGTCTTCCCATTCCCGATAGCCAAGTCAACTAGTGCATAAGAAGCCCAGATGCCAGTTGAAATGAAATGATGTCATTCACCATCTTGGCAGGTTAACGGCCCTCCCCCCTGCCCAGAGCTCAGAAAAGCTTCCCAAGACCCATAGCAAACCTGCTTTAATGATTTCATGTTCTGCTACATCATGGCATAAGTATGTCCCTCCTTCTGCAGACCTGTGATGATTGTACACTCTTGCACATCCTGAGATTTCCCAAGAAGTGGGTATGTTCATCAGAGGTTGATCAGCTGCAGTAAGTTTGCATTTCTTCCTAGGAGTAGCATGGGCTTTCCGACAAGATTTGCCAACTTTTATTTCCATATCATCAAGCTGATCAATCCATAGACTGGTGGGTTGTGTCCATCTACCAGCAGGTGGAGATAGAGAGCAATCCTTTTGCCTCCCTATATGTGGTCATGTGCTGCCGGAAACTCCCCAGTATGTTCTCTATCTCAGCAGGTGGTGGTCACACACAGCAGCAGCTCTGGCTAGGCCTCCAAGCCTAATTCTTAGGTTTTGTTGAGTGCCTGGGGTTGAGGGCTCTTTTGAGCAAGTGCAAACCTGGTGGTGCCAGGTCCCTCCTTTTCTCCCCCCTCCTGCTGGCTCCGTTAAAAAAAAAAAAAAAAAAAAAATTTTGAACGTCCTTAAAGGCGTTTATTTCGACGTTTATTTAAACGTTTGTTGCAGCTACTCACTGGGACACCAGGTCGTTACAGCTCGGAGCGGCAAGCAGGTAATTTTTACCTTTTTATAGCGGGCAGGGGGTTCCCCGATTCTTCTCCTCGTGGCATATGGCGTCGGAGGGCGAGGGCGCAAAGAGTCGGTCCCCAGATCGCTTGAGCGCTTCTAGAGGGGATGCGGGGGTCTTAAAGCCTGATTCGCCCTTGTTGGGTGACAGTTTCGTGACCGATGAATGTCCCGGTCCTTCCTCCGGCGTGGCGGTTTTTCCCGCCATAAACGCCCATCCCCCGCTCCTCGCCTCCGCCATCTTGGCCGGCCACACGGCTCGGACGGCTTCTTCTTGGGCCGCCCTTGAGGTTGGAGACATTAATGCCATGAACGCCCTTAATTTGGGTGACGGCACAAAAGCGGCTAAAGTTAAGCGCCGTTCTTCCCGCTTTATTTTTAAAACTTGGAATTCAAAACTGAGCACTTCCACGTGGATCATTTTCACAAGTGATGTGGTGAGCCTTGTTGTCCCTCTCTCTATTGCTTGTGACCCCCCCTGCTTAGCAGGGTGTGATCAGGAGAAAGTGGATTGCTCCTCACAACAATATTAGTGAAATTGATCGATCTCTTGCATACCAGGGCTGAGTTGATCCTTGTTCCTCGATAATGATTATTTTGTTGTTAAACCCTGTGTCCTTGTGATGGCATGAGTATGGCCAGATCTGCTGGTGTGTGAATGATCTATTTGTGCTGCCTGTGGTTCACATTTATTAATTCATTGTATGGTTTTCAGTACTCTCTTGTCATCCTCATGTTGACACGGAAGTTAATTTTCCCTTCTTGTCCTTGGCAATGTTTAGTTGTGAGTGAGCCAGGGGATGTATGTGGATAGTGGGTGGAGCTCAGAGGTATTAAAGCACGGCTGCTGTCAAAATTTGCACTGCAGCCTGGAAGTCATGACGAAGAACTTGGTAAACGTTTAAAAAAAAAACCAGAAAATAAAAACTAAAAGCAATAACCTTTTGTAAAATTATTGTGTCGATCCTTTAAATACATAACTAAAGTCTTGGGTGGTGGTTTTGTGTGAATTTCATAAGCTCCATTTGGGAGAGACTTTGGGGGTAATGAACAATACTGGAATATGTAGGCCCTACACAGAGAGGGTTTATTTTGTGTCTTGGTACAAGAGAATAGGGCACACTTTTTAAAAACGTGTTTTCTAAGGTAGGAAAATAGGAGCATCAGGACTCTGCCTGTAATGCTTCCTGTATCAGGGGGCTTTAAGTGACAGGTCTGGCTATATTTCCCCCCATCCTCACTCCCCTTCCTGTCCCCCAGATCTGCAGTTCCAAACCTGTCCTAGGCAACAACCAGTCAGGGTTTCTGAATATCCACAATGAGTATGCATGAGGAATTTACGTGCAGTAGTAGCAGTGCTTGCAAATCCGATCTCATAAATATTTATTGCAAATATCCTGAAAACCTGACTAGCTGGTGTTCCCCCAGCATAGATTTAGGAACCAATGCACCAGATAACTTAAGTAATGGAAGAGCTATTGCAGTGTCTCCCACGTAGGTCTTGGAGTACCCCCTTGCCAGTCAGGTTTTCAGGATATCCACAATCTTTCATGCATATTTAGATTTGCATATAAATTAGGTGCGGATCCCTTTTACTCTATAAGCGTGCATAAATTGGAATGCTCTCAATCTACCCACGTCTGCGCTCCCTTTTTGGATCGACACATGGATTTTACATGCGTAAATCTTAGTTACTGCCAATTAGTATCTATAATTAGGCCTAATTATCACTAATTGCCTTGTTTAGCACCATTTATAGAATTTGGGGGATTTGGAGATAGCGTATGCAAATCAATTTCATACGTATTCATTGTGAATTTCCTGTAAAACCTGACTTGTAAAGGGGGGGGGGGGGTGGTGGGGGTGGCATGCAGTCTTCTGTCCTCAGATCAGAAGTGTTTCTGCTCTTAAACTGCGCAGGAGTAAATTGCTGTTTTGGAACATTATTACAGAAATCTGTTCCATTAAAAGGTTGTTAAAACACATGTGGACTATGAAATATTGCAGGAAGACCTTAAGAAATTTGAAGACTGGGCATCCAAATGGCAGATGAAATTTAATGTGGACAAATGCAAGGTGAAGCACTTTGGAAAGAATAATCCAAATCATAGTTACCTGATGCTAAGGTCCACCTTGGAGGTCAGCACTCTACAAAAAGATCTTAGCCCATGCAGACTACTGTAACAGAATCTAAGCAGGATGTAAGGAACAAATCCTAAAAAAAAACTACAAACAGCACAAAACACAGCAGCAAGACTTATATTCAGAAAAAACTATTCAAAAGTGCGAGGCATATACTCCGACAACTACACTGGCTACCTGTCAAAGAATGTAAATCTTTCAAGATCTCCACCCTAGCACATAGAATAATCCATGGCACAGAAAGTTGGCCAGCAGACCACATTGTTCTTGAGTCCACTTGAGAGCACAAAAGCCTAAATGTTACGTTCCTCACCTGGTTCCAGGCCTGCGTGGCCGGTTCGCCGGCGAGGTGCAGTCCGGCTGAGATAGCCGGCTATTTTGGATGTGGTTTCTCCAGGATGAGTCTGTTTTGGTTTCCTGTTTCTGGCAGCCGTCATCTTGGTTGGATCAAGGACAGCAGCCATCTTGGCTAGCTCAGGAGGGGGCAGCCATCTTGGAGTAACGAGGTCAGGAAGGAAGCCCATATTTGGACGTAGGCACCTCTGCTGATGGGGGCAGCCATCTTGAATCAGCTGCACATGCTTGAGCCTAATTCCTTCACTACTTAAGGCCCTGCCTTCAGTCCTTCGTTGCTTCGGCCTCAATTGTGTTTGAGGTTCACGCCGGTGCTGTTTGCCTTCAGTTCCAGTGTTCCAGACCTCGGCTTGTTTCCCCGGACCTTGCTTGTTCTGCTGCCTGCCTTGACCTTGGACTGTTTTTGACTACTCGTTGCTTACGGATTTACCTGGCTTTTGGACTGTGTCTGTTTGCCTACCTGTCTGGTCAGTGGTCGTGCAACCCTACCGGTTCCAGAAGTCCTGGTGGCTGCCCGAACCTGGGGGCTCAACTCCCAGGGAACGGCGGTCGTTCCCCAGGTGAAGCTTGGGGTTATCTGGCTGCCTGACCGAGTGCGGTGTCACTCCATCCTAGCCGTGCTCAGTCAGGGCACGAGGGCTCACATTTCTCCAGTCATAACACTAAAAGTGGAGAGGCAAAAGCAACCCTTGCCCGGGGTACCATTTTGTCCAGTGACCACCCTGCCCTGCTAGTCCCCTTCCAGCCAATCCCCCTACATTTAGATAACTTCATAGTCCTGGAAGAGAAGCGACAGCCTTCGGGACACCACGGGCAGCCAAGTTCTCAGCAGGTCCCACAACGTGTGATGCTGAGGACCTAGGATGAGATAACAGAGAAGGGAAAGAAAAGAGAGGAAAATCAGAAGAGAGTTTGCAAGAGGGTGGGCAGAAAGGAGTAACCAGAAGGAACTGAGGCTGCCCAATTGCTCCTTTATCTTTTGGGGTTCCTCTGACCCTCCAGTTCTCCACTTCAGTGTTGTTAAAAGACCAACCTTTGTTTTCCATTTTTTCTCAAGTCTACTTGATTCTTTGATGACAGCAACATAAAATGTACATTAAACATGAATAAAGTAACAAAGCAAGCTATGGGGGGCCCTTTCACCAAGGCGCGCCGAAAAATGGCCTGTGCTGGTGTAGATGTGTGTTTTGGATGTGCAGGTGTGTGGCCGAAAATGGACATGCAGCAATATTAAAACCAGCGTGCGTCCATTTTCGGCCCAAGACCTTACCGCCACCTGCCAACTTAGCGGTAAGCTCGTGCGTTAACCAGCCAGTAAATCATCGGCGCATATACACTGCCAATTACCGCTGGGTAAGCACCACGCGGTAGAAAATTTCTACCACATGTTTTGTACGCGCATCAAAAATGGAATTACTGCTCCGGGGCACATGGTAGCCAGGCAGTAGTTTCAATTTTATGCGCGTTGGATGCACCTATGTACCTTAGTAAAAGGGACCCTATAATTCCTATGCCAATAACACACCTTTTGCTTCTTAGGTACATATCAGTTCACCGCGTTTCTTCATTGTGTTTCCAAACTTTGTGGCACTATAATACCCTAAGGGCCGGGGAGTCAGTGTCGTAATTACTATTACTGAACAATGAAATAATCAGAAAAGGAAACGTTCGTCCATTTTGAACTGGCAGTGAACGAAAGGCGATTGGGATCTGTGACAGCATTATAGGCTTGTTAATGTCACCATTAATTTCCTTTTTTTCAGCTTGATGGGAAGACAAGCGGTGAGAACCTTTATCACTCTAGGTCTCTGTGGCCTTATCCACCTTGAGATGGAACCCCTTCCCATTCTCAGGGCCAAAGGGGCTCTACAGTTGCTAGGCCAGGAGCTGACTTTCTTTAAAAATAAAAAGTCCCATCAAACAACGGCCAACCTGAAATCGCTTCCTTTACAAAATACAATTTAGAACATACCTGTAGCACGAAAACTGTGCTCTTCAGTGGCTATCTTCTAAGAACACAAGAGTAGCCATACTGGGTCAGACCAATGGTCCATTTAGCCCAGTATTCTGTTTCCAAACAGTGGCCGCCAGGTCACAAGTACCTGGCACAAACCCAAATCGTGGCAACAGTCCATATTACAAATCCCAAGGCAAGCAGTTGCTTCCCATGTCTGTCTCAATAGCAGACTATGGACTTTTCCTCCAGGAATTTGTCCAAACCTTTTTTAAACCCAGATACGCTAGCTGCTGTTACTACATCCTCCAGGAAAGAGTTCCAGAGCTTAACTATTTGTTGAGTGAAAAAAATATTTCCTCCTATTTGTTTTAAAAGTATTTCCATGTAACTTTGAGTGTCCCCTAGTCTTTGCACTTTTGGAATGAGTAAAAAATCGATTTACTTCTACACCACTTGTAGACCTCAATCATATGTCCCCTCATCCGTCTCTTTTCCAAGCTGAAGAGCCCTAACCTCTTTCGCCTTTCCTCATACGAGAGCGGTTCCATCCCCTTTATCATTTTGGTCGCTCTTCTTTGAACCTTTTCTAATCCCGCTATATCTTTTTTGATATATGGCGACCACAACTGAACGCAATACTCAAGGTGAGGTCGCACCATGGAGCGATACAAAGGCATAGTATCTTGGGTCTTTTACACCATCCTTTTTCTAATAATTTCTAGCATCCTGTTTGCTTTTTTTTTTTCTCCATTAAGTTTCAGCTTGAAGGCTGATGACCAGGATTCCGTGATGTTTATGCTGTTTGTAACATAGTAACATAGAGGCATATTTTCAAAGCACTTAGCCTCCCAAAGTGCTTTGAAAATAAGCCTGATAGTAACATAGTAGATGACGGCAGAAAAAGACCTGCATGGTCCATCTAGTCTGGCCAAGATAAACTCATATCTTGAATTTGTACCTGTCTTTTTCAGGGCACAGACCGTATAAGTCTGCCCAGCAGTATTTCCCGCCTCCCAACCACCAGTCCCGCCTCCCATCACCGGCTCTGGTACAGACCGTATAAGTCTGCCCTCCCCTATCCTAGCCTCCCAACCACCAACCTCTCTTCCCCCCACCTGCTCCGCCACCCAATTTGTGATTCTGGGTGTAATTTCGGATAGACTGTTCTTGAAGGGGGTAATAATTGATACATCGTCTGCGTAGATGAAAGGGTTTAGGCTTTGTTTGGCTAGAGAACTGGCAAGAGGGACTATCAGATGTAGATTGGGTAGGGAAGTGGAATCTAAGAACAGGAGGCCATTTTCTCAAAGAATCTTTCAGGAGTACTTTTTGTTTTGCGGGTTGATGATCTTGGTACACGACCGCAGCCCTACCACAGCTGTCATATTCAGTGGCGTTCCGACCCTAGCTGACACCCGGGGCGGGTCGCCGATGCTCCTCCCCCCCCCGGGTGCAGCGCGACCCCCCCCCCCCCCGGCGAAATGACACCTCTTTCCCCCCCCCCCCCCCCCCCGCGAAATGACACCCCCCCCGGGTGCAGCGCGACCCCCCCCCTGGTGAAATGACACCTCTTCCCCCCCCCCCGGCAAAATGACACCTCTTCCCCCCCCCCCCAGTGAAATGACACCCCCCGGGTGCAGCGCGACCCTCCCCCCTCCCCGGCGAAATGACACCTCTTCCCCCCCCCGGCGAAATGACACCCCCCGGGTGCAGCGCGACCCCCCCCCCCCCCGCCGAAATTACACCTCTTCCCCCCCCCCCCCTCAGCGAAATGACACCCCTTCCCCCGGGTGCAGCGCGACCCCCCCCCCGGCGAAATGACACCCCCCCGGGTGCAGCGCGACCCTCCCCCCCGGCGAAATTACACCTCTTCCCCCCCCTGGCGAAATGACACCCCTTCCCCCGGGTGCAGTGCGACCCCCCCCCTGGCGAAATGACACCCCCCCCCGGGTGCAGCGCGACCCTCCCCCCCCCCCCCGGCGAAATGACACCTCTTCCCCCCCCCGCCGAAATGACACCCCCCCCCCCGGGTGCAGCGCAACCCTCCCCCCGGTGAAATGACACCTCTTTCCCCCCCCCCCCCCCCCCCCGGCGAAATGACCCCCCCCCCCCCGGGTGCAGCGCGCCCCCCCCCCCCCCGGCGAAAATACACCTCTTCCCCCCCCCGGCGAAATGACACCCCTTTCCCCGGGTGCAGCGCGACCCACCCCCCCCCCCCCCGGCGAAATGACACCTCTCCCCCCCCCCCCCCCCCCGGGTGCACGCCGCTGGGGGGGGGGGTGCCGCGGTGTGCGCCTGTTGCCCTGTCTCCGAGAAAATTCGCATGTGTTCACTGCTCCCTCTGAGTCTGCCCCTGAGCAGGAAGTAACCTGTTTGGGGGCAGACTCAGAGGGAGCAGTGAACACATGCGAACTGCAAACTTTCTCGAACTGAGACAGGGCAACAGGCGCGCGCCGCGGCACCCCCCCCAGTGGCGTGCACCCAGGGCGGACCGCCCCCACTGCCCCCCCCCCCCTTGGTATGCCACTGGTCATATTGTATGTTTTTGCTGTCTCAGTAATCTAGTAGCTCTATAGAAGTAACAGCAGTGGTTAGTAGTAATAATTGGCTGCATGCATGAAAGAAGATAAGATGCCTCATTCTATTAAGCTTGCAATTTGAATGCCCTCACTGTTGGCAAGCATGAATGCAATTTCCTAAATCCTTCAGCGAAAATATTTTACTGTGGAGAAAGGCTGTATAAATATTGTTGTACCTTACTTTGAACTGATTCAAGCATAATTTACCAGTCTTATTTTTCTTCTGTATTTTATAGTTCTGAATGCCCCGTGTTTTGCAGATACAAAATGTGGGTGGCGCTACCTTACACTTTCTCTGGATATACTGCAGTACAAATGTCACCTGCTATTGCATCCGAGAGACCTTGGAGGCTGTGTGAGACCCTTTGTGCTTTAAATCAAGCTGCATATTTTGGAAGCTATCCTTAATGTATTTTTAATAGGGAAAGAAATGCATATTTGAAATTATACTTAAATCAGTTGTTAAAGCAGGTCTTTAAAGACTTTTGTTTCCCCCTCTATGTTCTTTTCCATACAAAGGGATGTGTGGGTAGACATGTATAAAATGAGGGAGGGAGAAGTAAGCAAATCAGATTTTTTTTTCTTTTTAATTTTTCCTTCTGCCTTCCCCATAGGCGTTGGAAAAGGGTGGGAACACTGGGGTCATGGTCTGAACCAGCCTTCTGCCCAACATATCAACAACTAGAATGCTTAGAGGCATTTCCAGAGATTGGTCCTGGCGGGACAAACCAAATCCAAAGTTATTCCGTTCCCCCTGTCTTCATTCCTCACGTCCTTGCCTGCGTGAGTGGTTCTATGGAATTGCACCGTCCCAAAGTCTGTTGTGACTAGCAAGGGATACCATACTGGTAACTGGCTTCCCTATCTTCTGTCCTTTCTCTGAATACACCATCAGATGCTCTAATGGGTAATATTTTATTTACTAGTAAAAAAGGCCCGTTTATGGAACGAATGAAACGGGCGCTAGCAAGGTTTTCCTGGGAGTGTGTATGTTTGAGAGAGAGAGCCAGAGTGAATGTGCGGGTATGTGACAGAGTGAGACTGTGTGTGTGAGAATGAGAGTGTGTGACAGGGCCCCCTCCCCTGTTCCTAATGCCCCTCACCCCGTTCCCTCCTCTCCTATTCCTCCTCTTCCTCCTCCTTCTCACACTTTGGGTTCCTTAAGGCTTTCAAAAGTCTATGTACCCCCGTGGCACTAATGCCCAGTATCCGGATACCCCACCGCTTTCCTCCTCACCCCTCCCCCAAGATGTAATACTTTCACGTCCTTCATTTTTTAAAAAAAGTGTCCTATCTACCCTGTGTACAAATGCCAGGCATTCAGATTGTGTTCCTCTCGTAAATTTTCATTTCTTTCATTCATTCAGAACTTGCCTCCCCCCCCCCCCCTGAACACTTTTGGTTCCTTCAGTCTTTTAAAACTCTCCTATCTACCCTGTGTCCTAATGGCCAGCACTCAGATTGTTTTGCTTTGCCAAATTGTCTGTCACTGATGTCAGTGCGTGCCTGCCTAGCAGACCACTTCCGGCAGGCACGGTCCCAAGCACATCCTGTTGGAGGTGAGAATTATTATATAGGATGCTTATGAACCTATATAAATGGAAGCACACACCTAAGTACCCCAAGTCTAACAAATCAGCTCATACAACTCCTTAGGCTCAAACAAATAATATTTTTAAAAATTTTCTCTTAATGCAATTTAAAAACAGTTCTACACACAAAAAAATTTTGTATATCAAAATGTGCTCAGTCCTTGCCTGGTGCAACCATCATGTCCCCAGGGAGAATATGTGGTCATGTCACAGTTGGAACCATCACTGCACATTCAATGTTCCACCTCCTTAAATGTATGTACATACACCCAAACCTAATGTAAGGCCTTCACCATATATATTTAAATTACCACATTTTCATATTTGTTGACAAAACATTGCCCAACCTTCTTAGACCCTACTAGCTCACTCCTGCACTAAATATATGGAGGTACGTGCATATTCAGTGACACTGATATAACTGTCACCACAAACAAAACGAACAAATCTGTCCAAAAAAATGCACAGCAAATATTATTATTATCACTTCCCTTAAGGGTATCTCGTGCTCTTGTTGGTGCTCAAATCGTACTCATACATTCATCCATTCTTTCTCTCAATTTCACTACTTGTGCTTATGAACCTGAATCAAATTTTAGTGTATCTCATATAATTTTGTAAACTTATTGCTTGGGAATTCCATCCCTTACTTATAAAATCTTGGTGCTGATTTGGCTAAAATGTGGAGGCTACTAATGATTCACAATTTACTTTTCAGGCAAACTGTCCGGATTTCGGGTTTTGTTTTCGTTAGTGAAAATATCTGATTTACACAGATTATAGCAGCAGTAGCCAGGAAGACGGCGAATACATCACTGTAGTTCGGCATTAGATTGTAAAGGTTTTATATAAAACCTTTGAAAAGCAATACATTTTTATATATGCTTAGATCAACTTAAATGATGACACTCCTTCTCCCCCTCCCTTTGTCGTACAATGTTGCAGATGCCCAGTTTCGGGAAATCTCGCCAAAGCCTGAAAACTCTGCATTCTTTATGCCTTATGCACCAGATCCCAGTACATCTGCATGGAATTACATCTTGTTTTAATCCATACTGTTTTTATTTTTGTCAGTGTGTGGCAGTTGGGAATGAGCGATAGATGTTGCTAGTTTGTGGAGTTGAGAATGAAAAGCATTTAGTGGCTCAAAGGAGATTTCACACACTTTGGTCTGTCCGTGTAATGCTGGAGAAGTTTAGATTTGCAAGTTTTTTTTGCTTGCTGTAGTAATTCCTTTTCCTCTGGAGTTTGCTTGGTTAGAAAAATGGACTGGTAACATAGTTTAGCTTTGATTCCATCCTGTTTCTGTATAGTTACCATTTGTTTCTCATGAATTCCATCACTGTTATAGTAACATACGAAGTGACAGCAGGTAAAAAAAACAATGCCAATATGATACTTATACCCTACATATAATGTGGCTCATAATTAACATCCCTACTAGAAGTAGTTATAGTACATATTTTTGAAATAGCCAAGTTTTAACGTTTTTTTTTTTTCCTAAACTGTAAATAATGAGTAAGATTTCTAAGATTACCTGGAAGATCATTTTTTTATTTTTGTTACATTTGTTCCCCGCGCTTTCCCACTCATGGCAGGCTCAATACGGCTTACATGGGGCAATGGAGGGTTAAGTGACATGCCCAGAGTCACAAGGAGCTGCCTGTGCCTGAAGTGGGAATCCAACTCAGTTCCCCAGACCAAAGTCCACCACCCTAACCACAAGGCCACTCCTCCACTGTTGCTACTATTTGAGATTCTACATGGAATGTTGCTGCTATTCCACTAGCAACATTCCATGTAGAAGTCGGCCCTTGCAGATCACCAATGTGGCCGCGCAGGCTTCTGCTTCTGTGAGTCGTGCAGGACGTCAGACTCACAGAACCAGAAGCCTGCGCAGCCTTCTACATGGAATGTTGCTAGTGGAATAGCAACATTCCATGTAGAATCTCCAATAGTAGCAACATTCCATGTAGAATCTCCAATAGTATCTATTTTATTTTTGTTACATTTGTTCCCCGCGCTTTCCCACTCATGGCAGGCTCAATGCGGCTTACATGGGGCAATGGAGGGTTAAGTGACTTGCCCAGAGTCACAAGGAGCTGCCTGTGCCTGAAGTAGGAATCAAACTCAGTTCCTCAGTTCCCCAGGACCAAAGTCCACCACCCTACCCACTAGGCCACTCCTCCACTGTTGCTACTATTTGAGATTCTACATGGAATGTTGCTATTCCACTAGCAACATTCCATGTAGAAGTCAGCCCTTGCGGATCACCAATGTGGCCGCGCAGGCTTCTGCTTCTGTGAGTCTGACGTCCTGCACGTACGTGCAGGACGTCAGACTCACAGAAACAGAAGCCTGCGCAGCCTTCTACATGGAATGTTGCTAGTGGAACAGTTGTGCCATTGTGAATAAAGACCTTGTTCAGGAAGACACTCATTGTGAGAGGACTTTTTGTTGGATCCATTGTTTGTTTTACCCTATTGGTTTTCCTGTTGAGAGCTCACCTTCTGTGGGTGTGTGCTAGTGGAATAGCAACGTTCCATGTAGAATCTCCAATAGTATCTATTTTATTTTTGTTACATTTGTACCCTGCGCTTTCCCACTCATGGCAGGCTCAATGCGGCTTACATGGGGCAATGGAGGGTTAAGTGACTTGCCCAGAGTCACAACAAGGAGCTGCCTGTGCCTGAAGTGGGAATTGAACTCAGTTTCTCAGTTCCCCAGGACCAAAGTCCACCACTCTAACCACTAGACCACTCCTCCTCCACTCCACTCATTCTAGATCCTTACCACTCGATAAGGGAAGGTAATTAAAAAGACTTTGTATTTTACCCCTTTTCCACAGGGAAAATGAAGTACCATGCAATTCCCTTAACTTTTGAATATTGCTAAAAGATGGTAAAGATATCAACAAAGACATATATTGGGGTGTTCAACCATTTAAAATATTAAAAACCATAGTGCGAACTTAAAAAATTATATGAGCCTGTAAGGTTGATCCAGTCTGCCCAACAAGGCATTCAGAATTATATCTGCTGTTCCACAGGTTACACCCCTGTTTAAAGTGTGAATGACATTTAAGTTTTGCTGATGAATATCGGGGTGCATAGCTGACTACATCTAACCTTGCTGAGAGCTCCCTAGTGTTCACAAAGGTGTGATGGAAATGTGTGGCTGCCTCATCCTATATAATAATTCTCACCTCCAACGTTCGAAAACCTGGCTGCCTGTGTCCGTAACTTGGGTCTCCGAAGCCTCCTGACGTCACGACGCATTACGGCGTGGAATCAGTTTGTGTGCGTACGTCAGACGCACGAGCACAAACTGATTCCATCCACGGGTCGTCACAAGCCGTGTGGGTGCGGCCGAGAACAGGAGACTTCGGCTGGCGGAGGTTGGGGTCCCCCGCCATCACAGGTATGCGACGCCAGCGGGAAGGGGGGGCTCCAGAGGGTCGCGACAGGGGGGTCCAGGGGTCAGGAACTCCGGGAGGGGTCTGGAAATCAGAGGGAGCAAGGCAGGGAGGTGGGCACTGGAACTCGGAGCGGGAGGGGGGAGTCTGGAACTCAGGAGGGGTCTGGAACTGGAGGAGGGTGATGGAGGGGTCTGGAACTGGTGGGGGGGGGGAGTGATGGAGGGGTCTGGAACTGGGGGGGGGGAGTGATGGAGGGGGGAACCTGGAACTGTTTCTTTTCTGCCTGAAATGGGCCTTTTTTACTAGTTATTGATAAATTCCTTGGAAGCCTGGTTGCTCTGGTTTGTGTTTGACAGTTGATTTTTGGGGATAGTAGCTTCTATTTGGTTTATTGTAATCTGCCCCCGTCTTTTATTGAATTGCAGTAGAATTCATATTTTAAGCAGCATTCAAGTTGGGGAAAAAGTCAAGTTATATGGCTTTTTGTCTGTTGGAATGGGACCGTGCAGGAATTTCCTGGAGGTGGTGGTGAGAGGAAGGGAAGAGAGGGGTTTACTATATAGGTCTCTGTGTGAGAGTTTCCTAATTTTCTACTCAGTGTAAATGTGGACCTGTAGCTCCTGTATAAGAATGTGGTACTGTAAGGTCATACAGTGGTGGAAATAAGTATTTGATCCCTTGCTGATTTTGTAAGTTTGCCCACTGACAAAGACATGAGCAGCCCATAATTGAAGGGTAGGTTATTGGTAACAGTGAGAGATAGCACATCACAAATTAAATCCGGAAAATCACATTGTGGAAAGTATATGAATTTATTTGCATTCTGCAGAGGGAAATAAGTATTTGATCCCCCACCAACCAGTAAGAGATCTGGCCCCTACAGACCAGGTAGATGCTCCAAATCAACTCGTTACCTGCATGACAGACAGCTGTCGGCAATGGTCACCTGTATGAAAGACACCTGTCCACAGACTCAGTGAATCAGTCAGACTCTAACCTCTACAAAATGGCCAAGAGCAAGGAGCTGTCTAAGGATGTCAGGGACAAGATCATACACCTGCACAAGGCTGGAATGGGCTACAAAACCATCAGTAAGACGCTGGGCGAGAAGGAGACAACTGTTGGTGCCATAGTAAGAAAATGGAAGAAGTACAAAATGACTGTCAATCGACAAAGATCTGGGGCTCCACGCAAAATCTCACCTCGTGGGGTATCCTTGATCATGAGGAAGGTTAGAAATCAGCCTACAACTACAAGGGGGGAACTTGTCAATGATCTCAAGGCAGCTGGGACCACTGTCACCACGAAAACCATTGGTAACACATTACGACATAACGGATTGCAATCCTGCAGTGCCCGCAAGGTCCCCCTGCTCCGGAAGGCACATGTGACGGCCCGTCTGAAGTTTGCCAGTGAACACCTGGATGATGCCGAGAGTGATTGGGAGAAGGTGCTGTGGTCAGATGAGACAAAAATTGAGCTCTTTGGCATGAACTCAACTCGCCGTGTTTGGAGGAAGAGAAATGCTGCCTATGACCCAAAGAACACCGTCCCCACTGTCAAGCATGGAGGTGGAAATGTTATGTTTTGGGGGTGTTTCTCTGCTAAGGGCACAGGACTACTTCACCGCATCAATGGGAGAATGGATGGGGCCATGTACCGTACAATTCTGAGTGACAACCTCCTTCCCTCCGCCAGGGCCTTAAAAATGGGTCGTGGCTGGGTCTTCCAGCACGACAATGACCCAAAACATACAGCCAAGGCAACAAAGGAGTGGCTCAGGAAGAAGCACATTAGGGTCATGGAGTGGCCTAGCCAGTCACCAGACCTTAATCCCATTGAAAACTTATGGAGGGAGCTGAAGCTGCGAGTTGCCAAGCGACAGCCCAGAACTCTTAATGATTTAGAGATGATCTGCAAAGAGGAGTGGACCAAAATTCCTCCTGACATATGTGCAAACCTCATCATCAACTACAGAAGACGTCTGACCGCTGTGCTTGCCAACAAGGGTTTTGCCACCAAGTATTAGGTCTTGTTTGCCAGAGGGATTAAATACTTATTTCCCTCTGCAGAATGCAAATAAATTCATATACTTTCCACAATGTGATTTTCCGGATTTAATTTGTGATGTGCTATCTCTCACTGTTACTAATAACCTACCCTTCAATTATGGGCTGCTCATGTCTTTGTCAGTGGGCAAACTTACAAAATCAGCAAGGGATCAAATACTTATTTCCACCACTGTAGATGCAATGGGAGTAAGATCAGGATTGACGTTCTCTTTTCCTGCTAACATGAAGTTCTATGGTAAACCAGTGTCTGCTTCCCAATCCAGCTCTGGTGACTCCACTGCTGATTGGGTTTTCAAGATGCCCATAATGAATGTGCATGAAAGAAATTTGCATATACTGGAGTTTCAGGATACTCATGTTTATCTGATGTCTATTTTATGTAGATACTAGTAAAACATGCCCGTTTCTGGAGCAAATGAAACGGGCGGCTAGCAAGGTTTTCCTCCCGAACCCCCCCTCTCCCTACCCACCCCTTCGGCAGCGTGAAGCCACTGACCGCCATTGCTCCGCACCTCGTCAACGCATCCCACCTTCATCTCCTGAGTCGTGAAGCCACTGACGCCATTGCTCCGCCCTCGCTCTGTGACGCCATTGCTCCGCCCTCGACGTCATCACGTTTGACATGAGGGCGGGGCCCAGAGACAGTGATTTAGGTGGCTTCACCACCATGAACCCTTTGAACCCGAAGGAAATGCCCGAAGGAAGTGACACTGACGTCAGTGTCCTCAGAACGTTGAGGGTGAGTTTTATTATATAGGATATTGGAAGTACAACTGGCTGTGGGGGACTCTAGAGCAGGATTAGGAAGCCTCCTCCAAGGGACAAATGTGGTCCTCAGATTTCAGCAGAGAAGCATCCATACTGGGCTTTGAAATATACATTTTCTGTTCCTTTTTAACTACCGTGCTGATACAGTTATATTATTTTATGCCAGGTAAACTCGTAACTCTGGAACTGGTACTACTAAGTATTTATATAGTGTCCAAGGTGTACACAGCACTGTATAAACACACTACTTTGTGGTACATACTGTATAGTCAAGACAGACTAGACACAACAATAGCTTTTGAGCAAAAATGGCAAGGCCCTGACTGCAAAGAATTTTAAAGTAGGCAGAATAGAATTGCTCATGTTTAATTTTATTATTTTGCAGTATGATTTTAAGCTGTGTTCATATTTAAGAATGAATGTATGGCTATAATTATCTTTTCCTCCCCCCTTATTTAGTACAAATAGGTGTAGATGGGAGCCAATAAGCCATGACTGGCAAACTGTAAGCCCGCTGGGTTATGTGTAGTTAAGTTCCGTGTTGATTATCCATTGGAGCATAAAATTGAAAGTCGTCTAAAATGTTGATTGATAAGTAACCTAATAAGTTAAGGATGGAAGAACTGAGCAATCCATATTGGAAAAGCAGGAAATGGGATTGATAGGTGAGGGTCAGGGTGAGTGGATCATTCAAGCAGATCCAGTGCCTTCTCTGATTTCTAGCTAAAATCATTAGAATATGAAGAGTAGCCATATTGGATCAGACCAGTGGTCTATCTAGCCCAGTATCCCGTTTCCTAACAGTGGCCAAGCCAGGTCACAAGTACCTGGTGGAAACCCAATTATTAGCAACATTAATCGTGGGGCAAGCAGCTGCCTCCCCCCATCTCTGTCTTAATAGCAAACTATGAACTTGAGTGTCCCCTCCTTGAGTGTCCCCTAGTCTTTGTACTTTTGGAACAAATAAAAAATCGATTTACTTCTACTTGTTCGACAGGACTCTGGATTTTGTAGACCTCAATCATATCTCCTCTCATCCGTCTCTTTTCCAAGCTGAAGAGCCCTAACCTCTTCAGCCTTTCCTAATACGAGACGAGTTCCATCCCCTTTATCATTTTAGTCGCTTTTCTTTGAACCTTTTCTAATTCCTCTATACCTTTTTTGAGTTATGGCAACCAGAACTGAATGCAGTTCTCAAGGTGCAGTCGCACCATGGAGCGATACAAAGGCTTTATAGTATTTTCGGTCTTTTACACCATCCCTTTCCTAATAATTCCTAGCATCCTGTTTGCTTTTTTGGCTGCTGTTGCACACTGAGCAGAAGATTTCAGAGTATTATCTACAACAACACCTAGATCTTTTTCTTGAGTGCTGACCCCCATGTTGGACCCTAGGTAACTATGATTTGGATTATTCTTGTCCAGTGTGCATCACCTTGCATTTGTCCATATTAAATTTCATTTGCCATTTGGTTGCCCAGTCTTCCAATTTCCTAAGATCTTCCGGCAGTATTTCAGTCTGCACACATTTTAACAACTTTAAATTGTTTTGTATCATCTGCAAATGTAATCACCTCACTCGTCTTTCCAATTTCCATATCTTTTGTAAATATGTTAAATAGCACCAGTCGCAGTACCGATCCCTGCGACACTCCACTGTTCACCCTACACCATTGAGATAAATGACTATTTAACCCTACCCTCTGTTTTCTGTCCAATAACTAATTCCTAATCCACACCAGAACCTTGCCTCCTATCCCATGACTCTTTAAATTTCTCAGGAGTCTGTCATTGGGAACTTTATCAAAAGATTTCTGAAACTCTAGATACTCTACATCAACCCTCACCTTTATCCACATGTTTATTCACGTCTTCAAAGAAATGAAGCAAATTGGTGAGGCAAGACTTCCCTCGGCTGAACCCATGAAGACTCTGTCCCATCAAACCATGTTTGTCTACGTGTTGTGTAATTTTATTCTTTATAATAGTTTCCACTATTTTGCCTGGCACTAACATCAGGCTTACCAGTCTGTAATTTCCTGGATCACCCCTAGAACTCTTTGAAAAATCTGCATCATATTGGCCACCCTCCAAAATTCAGGTACTATGGATGATTTTAACGATCAGCAATTTCATGCTTGAGTTTTTAGTACCCTTGGAAATATGCCATCCAGTCCAGGTGATTTACTACTCTTTAATTTGTCAATTTGGCTCAGTACATCTTCCAGGTTCACAGAGATTTCATTCAATTCCTCCGCATCATCACCCATGAAAACCATTTCCGGTACAGGCAGATCTCAACTTCTTCTGTATAGACAGAAGCAAAAGGATTCATTCAGTTTCTCTACTATAGCATTGTCCTCCTTGAGTGCACCTTTTCCTCCTTTGTAATCTAATGGTCCCACGGATTCTCTCACAGGCTTTCTGCTTCTGATGTTCCTGAAAAAGTTGTTCTCTTCATAATCTCTCTTAGCCTTCTTTATTAATGCTTTGCATCTGACTTACCAGTGCTTATGATGCTTCTTATTTTCTTCATTTGGGTCCTTTTTCCATTATTTGAAGGACAATATTTTGGCTGTAATAGCCTCTTTTACTTCACCTTTTAACCATGCTGTCTGTAGTTTTCTCTTCTTTTCACCTTTGCAAATATATGGAATGCATCTGGACTGGGCTTCCAAGATGGTATTTTTGAATAATGTCCACGCCTGATTTAGTGTCCTAACCTTTGCAGCTGATATTTTGTTTCTTTTTAACCATTTTCCTCATTTTCTTTATAGTCACCCTTTTGAAAATTAAATGCTGCTACAGCAGATTTCCTTTGCGGGTTCATCTCAGATAGTAGCTCAAACTTGATCATGTTATGATGCCCAGGGGACCCAACACCACGCCACCTCTCGCTCTGTGCCCTGCACGCCACCAAGGACCAGATTCAAAATGGCTCCCCCTCTCGTCGGTTCCTGGACCAGCTGCTCCATGAAATAGTCATTTATTACATCTAGAAATTTTATCTCCCTGACACGCCCTGATGTAACATTTATCCAGTCAATATCAAGGTAATTGAAATAACTACTACTACTACTATTTAGCATTTCTATAGCGCTACAAGGCATACGCAGCGCTGCACAAACATAGAAGAAAGACAGTCCCTGCTCAAAGAGCTTACAACCTAATAGACAAAAAATAAAGTAAGCAAATCAAATCACTTATTGTGTACAGGAAGGAGGAGGGTAGGTGGAGGCAGGTGGTTACAAGTGGTTACGAGTCAAAAGCAATGTTAAAGAGGTGGGCTTTCAGTCTAGATTTAAAGGTGGCCAAGGATGGGGCAAGACGTAGGGGCTCAGGAAGTTTATTCCAGGCGTAGGGTGCAGCGAGACAGAAGGCGCGAAGTCTGGAGTTGGCAGTAATGGAGAAGGGAACAGATAAGAAGGATTTATCCATGGAGCGGAGTGCACGGGAAGGGGTGTAGGGAAGAACGAGTGTGGAGAGATACTGGGGAGCAGCAGAGTGAGTACATTTATAGGTTAGTAGAAGAAGTTTGAACAGGATGTGAAAATGGATAAGGAGCTGTTTTCCAGAACTGTGGTTTGCTGCTTGCTGGTGTGTGTGTTGGTTTTTTTTTTAAATTTTTTTATTAAATAGATCTAGGCAGTGGCATGGTTGCCTCTTGCCTGCTGGGAAAATGAGTTTGAAGAACAGATAATGTTCATTTAGCACGATCTACAAGATTGGTGTCAAGGGCTGCTCCTTGGGGGGCCTTCAATCAGGGCTTGTTCACGCTGCTAATGTCATCTGCAGCTCTGTATTTCAGGCTCTGGCTCCCCCTCCCCCTCCACCACCACCACCACAAGATGAGTTAGGGTGACACATGTTTCAGAGGAGTAGACAGTTAACAAAACCAAACTTCTTAAATTTTTTTTTGTTACATTTGTACCCTGCGCTTTCCCACTCATGGCAGGCTCAATGCAGCTTACATGGGGCAATAGAGGGTTAAGTGACTTGCCCAGAGTCACAAGGAGCTGCCTGTGCCTGAAGTGGGAATTGAACTCAGTTCCTCAGTTCCCAGGACCAAAGTCCACCACCCTAACCACTAGGCTACTCCTCCACTGTCACTAGGCCACTCCTCCACTGTTGCTACTATTTGAGATTCGACATGGAATGTTGCTATTCCACTAGCAACATTCCATGTAGAAGTCGGCCCTTGCAGATCACCAATGTGGCCGCGCAGGCTTCTACATGGAATGTTGCTAGTGGAATAGCAACATTCCATGTAGAATCTCCAATAGTAGCAACATTCCATGTAGAATCTCCAATAGTATCTATTTTATTTTTGTTACATTTGTACCCCGTGCTTTCCCACTCATGGCAGGCTCAATGTGGCTTACATGGGGCAATGGAGGGTTAAGTGACTTGCCCAGAGTCACAAGGAGCTGCCTGTGCCTGAAGTGGGAATTGAACTCAGTTCCTCAGTTCCCAGGACCAAAGTCCACCACCCTAACCACTAGGCTACTCCTCCACTGTCACTAGGCCACTCCTCCACTGTTGCTACTATTTGAGATTCGACATGGAATGTTGCTATTCCACTAGCAACATTCCATGTAGAAGTCGGCCCTTGCAGATCACCAATGTGGCCGCGCAGGCTTCTACATGGAATGTTGCTAGTGGAATAGCAACATTCCATGTAGAATCTTCAATAGTAGCAACATTCCATGCAGAATCTCCAATAGTAGCAACATTCCATGTAGAATCTTCAATAGTAGCAACATTCCATGTAGAATCTCCAATAGTATCTATTTTATTTTTGTTACATTTGTACCTCGCGCTTTCCCACTCATGGCAGGCTCAATGCGGCTTACATGGGGCAATAGAGGGTTAAGTGACTTGCCCAGAGTCACAAGGAGCTGCCTGTGCCTGAAGTGGGAATTGAACTCAGTTCCTCAGTTCCCCAGGACCAAAGTCCACCACCCTAACCACTAGGCCACTCCTCCACTGTTGCTACTATTTGAGATTCTACATGGAATGTTGCTATTCCACTAGCAACATTCCATGTAGAAGTCGGCCCTTGCAGATCACCAATGTGGCCGCGCAGACTTCTACATGGAATGTTGCTAGTGGAATAGCAACATTCCATGTAGAATCTTCAATAGTAGCAACATTCCATGTAGAATCTTCAATAGTAGCAACATTCCATGTAGAATCTCCTATAGTAGCAACATTCCATGTAGAATCTCCAATAGTATCTATTTTATTTTTGTTACATTTGTACCTCGCGCTTTCCCACTCATGGCAGGCTCAATGCGGCTTACATGGGGCAATGGAGGGTTAAGTGACTTGCCCAGAGTCACAAGGAGCTGCCTGTGCCTGAAGTGGGAATTGAACTCAGTTCCTCAGGACCAAAGTCCACCACCCTAACCACTAGGCCACTCCTCCATTTTCTGCTTTAGCATTGTTTATTGGGACTTATGTTAAAATGAGAGAAGGGAAAGATTGTTTGTTTGTTCCCCATTTTTGAATCTCTGTGGCAGACTGCTTCTCTCGCCTTGTAAATGTTGTCCCCCTCATCTTTCTCAGAACTGCGAAGTTACCCAGTTCGAGGAGGAGAAGGTTTTGAAGCAGTCCTGGTATTAACAGCCCTATTTATTTATTGCATTTGTATCCCACATTTTCCTACCTCTTTGCAGGCTCAGTGTGGCTTACAATACTTCATGAATGGTGGAATTACATTAGAAGATAGACATTTTGTGTTACGGAGGATCTTGGGTAACTTGATAATGATAAAACATGATAGTAATATAGCAAGTAGAAATTGTAGAGCAGTTCTGAATATATGTGGAGGAGTGGTGTGTGTTCACATTTGTTGATCTTTGTGGTATACTTTGTTAAAGAGATGGGTCTTCAGTAGTTTGCGGAAGTTGGTTAGTTCGTAAGTCGTTTTTAAAGTTGTGCGTTCTATACTGGTGCATTCCAGGATCTGCAGCGTTTATTTCAATTGGGTGGAATCAGGGTTTGCAAATATCACACCGCTTTTGGAGTGTCTGTTCAAAAGTAGGACTTTAAAGCGTCTCCCTTCTAGAACTGGATAACTTGGCCAGCAATTCCTTCTCCCTCATCTTATGCAGTCTTGAGACTACTTTTCTTCACTTCTCACATTCTCTGGCCTACCTTCCTCTTAGCCCCTCCCCTCTTGTTTCCCCAGCATCCTGCAGGGAAGAGAATTTTTTATTTTTTATTTTTTTTGGGGGGGGGGGGGGGGGGGGGGGAAGACAACAGAATCTAGAGATTTAAAACCCAGAATATCTAGATCAGACCTGGAGCATTATCAGGGTTGCTCACATACTTTCATGCAAACCTTCTTGCTACTGTTACTACAGGTGACCCTGAGGGGGAGGAATGCTGGCTTCGGCCTAACCCCTGGTAAGACTTTTCTTGGCTGGGAGGTGCTCAGCGCTTCTTGAATTGAGTATGCTGCTTGGAACAGTGGCGTATGAAGGGGGGGCGGTCCGCCCCGGGTGCACGCGCTGGGGGGGTAGGGTCGGCTCTCTGGTTCTCTGCTCTTTCTGCCCCGGAACAGGTTAATTCCTGTTCCGGGGCAGAGAAAGCAGGGAAGCAGCAGAGCCGACGCAGCTCCCAGTGACGTGCACTGGGGGCAAATCGGCCCTCCCGCCTGCCCCCCGCTGCAAGGTAGGGTGCGTTTCGGAGGGGGTTTTGCTCTAGAGGGGGGGGGGGGGCGCTGTGCCCTGCACCCGGGGGGGGGGGGGGCGTGTGCAGCGGCGACCCGCCCCGGGTGTCAGGCACCCTCGCTACGGCACTGGCTTGGAATAATCATTAATTGACTAATAGTATCCGAGTTAAGCCCAAATAAACTCTTAAAAACCAAACAAGCAAGCTTGAAATAGATTCCGAGACTTAATGGAATTTGTTTAAAAATTGAGTTAATTCAGTGTATTTAGTGTATTTCCCCATCCCAGAAATCAACTGAGCAGCGCATAGAAAGAGACTTCAACTGTTTCTATGCTTTACTGTAAAGAGCAATAAAAATAATTATAATAATCCAGATTAGGGAGCAACACCGCCTGTGCAATAATTCTAAAATTAATGGGACTAAAACAAGATCTAATAGATCTGAGTCTTGACACTATGCAAAAAAAAAAAAAAATCTTTTAACTAAAGCATTCACTTGATGTTCAAGCGTTAAGTTAGAGTCCAAGGACCCTTGATTTATCCTCAAATCTAAGAGTAGCTCCCAAATTCAAAACTTGCCGACTTGCATGCTAAATGTACGTGAATCTCATTTGCATGTAATTTCCTTTGAGCATTGCTCACTGTTTCAAAATCGGTAGCTTCTACTGTGGATCTAAAAGGACATGGTTTTTAATGGGGACTTTTGAGCATCGGCCCCTGAGTGTGGACTGACACAGCTGCCCCAGACAGAGTGACAGAGTAACCACAGGCAGCAGTAAACAGGCTGACCAGAGACTGGAATTAACAGCAGTCTCATTTTCCACTCAGACTGGCCCTGTGGTGTGTGATTTTTTTTTTTTTCTTTGTGAACCTCTGGGCAGCTGAAAATTTATTTTATTTTTCCTGGTTTCTCTTCATTACTTGCACACAGGAAGATGACGATGAGGAAATATGGGTGGGCATTCGACTTTCCCACTAGTTGGGAGTTGGGTTGCTCCTAAGGCCACGTGGAAGATGACCTATGAAATTGGGAGTCTCCCACTGTATTCGGAAGACTTTGTAGATAGGAAATGAGAAACAAAGGTGAAGACCCCTAAACAAAGAATCTGAAGAAAAAAAGTATTATTGATGAAAAAATGATTAAAAGAAGGGGTGGGAAAAAGATCCACTGGGATTTGGACTAATGTCCCTTTAGCTTAATTTTAAGGCTAGAAGAGTTTGACCTGTCATTAGCTTCAAAACAGTGCCGTAGCGAGGGCAGCTGACACCCGGGGCGGGTCGCCGCTGCGCACCCCCCCCCCGGGTGCAGCGCGGTGCACCCTCCCCTCTCTGGGGCGCACCCCCCCTCCCCGAGCGCGTACTTACATTGGAAAGTGGCGAGGGACGGGCGGAAGGGCCAATTCGCCCCCAGTGCATGTCACTGGGACCCCCCTGCCGATGACCCTCTCGACCACCCCCCCCCCGCCGCCAACCCGCCGTCACCTGCCTTTGCTGGCGGGGGACCCCAGCCCCCGCCAGCCGAGGTCCTCTTCTTCTCGCAAAAGGCTTTTGCAAGAAGAAGAGGACCTTTGCTGGCTGGGGTTGGGGTCCCCCGCCAGCATAGGTAGGCGACGGCGGGCTAGTGGTGGGAGGGGGGGGTCGAGAGGGTCATCGGCAAGGGGGGGCAAAGTTGGTGGTGGCGGTGGGGTCGGTAATGGCGGGCGGGGGGGTCGTCGACACCGGGGAGGGGGGGCTAAAATGTGCCCCCTCAACTCGGGCTCTGGACCCCCCTCCCGCCAAAGTCTGGCTACGCTCCTGGTATAACCTCAGAAATTTCTCTCACATGCTGGCTTAAAGTATTTATATATATATATATATATATATATATATATATATATATATATATATATATATATATATGACTATTGTTCTGTGAAATGCATTTGAAAATTTTATTAAACAATTTCTTTTGAAGAAAAGGGGAAAAAAGCCTCAGCAAGAAGCCCAACCACCCACCCGAAAAAAACGTTGAAAACAACATGGGTGGAGAAAACTCAACAGTCTATTTTGTCTTCACGGGCTCCCAAAAAAAACCCTTCTGTTTCAAAGTGTGTAATATAAAAAGAATGCTGATTTCACAGAACTGACTTAAAAGTGGATCCCCAAAATAAGTGAAAAAGATTTTTTTCTTAGCTCATTTTTCAAATAGAGCAGGCAATGTGGAAGTGGTCAGTCCGTCACACCGACTTTGGCCAGAGTTTCGCAATAAGTTGTCTCAAGGCATGAAGGACCACTGATATCAGGCACGTTTAGCCTTATTGCAGTTGGGAACAGTGCACAAGTTCTGCGTGCTTCGAATTTGTATAAGATTAGCTTACTGTATCAGCAGTCAAAACTTCATTTACGTTAGAAGCTGTGCACTCTGACGTGAGCCATTGTAACATGTCTCTAATGTGCGCTGTCTGCATTAGCCCTCTGTTCTCATCTTTCCCATCTCTATGCGGATTGTTGACTGTTACGGCATTTAAGAAACTCCCCAAACCCATCTTGTTACAGAATCCTTTGGCGCCATTCTGTAGTAACCTCGTATCTTCCTCTTCCACCCATCCCATTTTGTTCCCCTTCTCACTGGTTTTTCTTCTTTTTAAAATTCTTCTTCAGTTGTAAACTGCTTAGATGCCCATTGGGGCCCAATCCGATGTATAAACTGAAATGAAATTAAAAAAAAAAATACTTCCCTTGGCAATATGCTTTTCAAGTCATTAAAATGAATGCACTGTGATTTTTCTTAACACAATAATGTCCGTGTCTTACCACTTCACTGATGCTAAAAACTACAGCTGGATTGAAATTTTTTAAGAAGTTAAGACAGTGAAGTCAAATTAAACAGTTATAGGGGAGAATTTTTACAGCTAAACTCTTCAGTAAGAATGACACATTTTAGTGATTATACCTGCTGGGGGGGGGGGGGGGCAGGGGTTACCCTTATAGCTTACAAAACACTGCTTTAAATTATCACGTAACCTACCACAGCACTACAACTTCTGCTCCTCTGACAAAGGGGCCGGTTCTGCTGTGTACCAGGTTTTGCACAGTTTTATGTGCGCTCGATTTAGAAATGAGTTTTTTTGCATACAAGATAATTATGCACAAAGCCTCAGTAAATGTTAGTGCACTGCATATTTAAATGTATTCTAATGAAGCTATTCTGTGCACATACAGAAGCCTGAAAGCAATACTGGGGTTTTAATGCAAGGTGAGGAGGAATAAAAAGTTTAGCTTTGCAGTAGTGTTAGTGAGGTTTTCACGCCTGTTCCTTCCCTTTACTGATGGTGGGAGGCGGGGCTGATGGTTGGGAGGCGGGGATAGTGCTGGGCAGACTTATACGGTCTGTGCCAGAGCCGATGTTTGGGAGGAGGGGCTGGTGGTTGGGAGGCGGGGAAAGTGCTGGTTAGACTTATACGGTCTGTGCCAGAGCCAGTGGTGGGAGGCGGGACTGATGGTTGGGAGGCGGGGCTGATGGTTGGGAGGCGGGGACAGTGCTGGGCAGACTTATACGGTCTGTGCCAGAGCCGGTGGTTGGGAGGCGGGGAAAGTGCTGAGTAGACTTATACGGTCTGTGCCAGAGCCGGTGGTTGGGAGGAGGGGCTGGTGGTTGGGAGGCGGGGATAGTGCTGGGCAGACTTATACGGTCTGTGCCAGAGCCGGTGGTTGGGAGGAGGGGCTGGTGGTTGGGAGGCGGGGATAGTGCTGGCCAGACTTATACGGTCTGTGCCAGAGCCGGTGGTGGGAGGCGGGGCTGATGGTTGGGAGGCGGGGATAGTGCTGGCCAGATTTATACGGTCTGTGCCAGAGCCGGTGGTGGGAGGCGGGACTGGTGGTTGGGAGGCGGGGATAGTGCTGGCCAGACTTATACGGTCTGTGCCAGAGCCGGTGGTGGGAGGCGGGACTGGTGGTTGGGAGGCGGGGATAGTGCTGGGCAGACTTATACGGTCTGTGCCAGAGCCGGTGGTGGGAGGCGGGGCTGATGGTTGGGAGGCGGGGATAGTGCTGGGCAGACTTATACGGTCTGTACCAGAGCCGGTGGTTGGGAGGCAGGGATAGTGCTTTACAGCTGGGGAAGTTCAGATTGAGGAATTTGCGGGCTGATCGTTTGGCGTTTCTGGGCGGTAGGTCCACTAGGTTTAACATGTAAAGTTTTGTTTTGTTAAATTTTTCAACTATTTTAGGGTGTTTTAGTGTTAAAAATGATTTTTGTAAACGTTATTTAGCTTTGCTAAAGCAGTGATCTATCTGGAGAGCATTGGCTGTCACCTTCCATCTTGTTTATTTTGCATTGAACACGGATCGTATCAAAAGCTTTGGAGAACAGTGTGTTCAGCCCTCTGTTGCTCCTCTTTTCTAGTCTTTCCGTAGGCTGTTAGGAAGGATTTTTACAGGTTTTCTTTTCCCTTTGTTAAATTTTTGTCCTGTTTGTCTGTTTCATACAGGTTACAGCACCACCTGCTGACTGAGTAGGTCAATTCACATTTTAGGAAAGCGTTCCCATCATGCTTATCTCTTCTCGGTATACATCTTGCTGTCATGGTCGCTAATTGTAGCAAGTTTATCACTAGGTTTGACAACTTTTTCAACCTGATAGAGGTTTTAGGGCACGTGTATCTGACAAAGGAGCCTTATGAATTATTTTAATAAATTTTGCAATATAGATTGGTGACTTAACTATGTTTTTATGTTTCCTACTGACTGAGCATAATGAAGCAGGAGGAATATGTAACAGCTATTTCCTGACCAGTCTCCATTATTACAGACCAGTCTCATATGAGAAGGTTCCCCTCACTACCCTGTTTGGTGTCAGGCCAACAGAAAACCTGAGGGATGTATCGGGGGGGGGGGGGGGGGGGGACTTGAGGATTCTGACTGGGTGGGGATTTTTCTTCTTAGATCCGTGTATTATGTGCAAGTACATGGATGCACAGGCATCCTGGAAAGTTTAAATTAGTTTTGGGTGTAATTTATTGAGCTTTGAAGACCAGGGAAAGGGGGATGGGATTTGATATACGGCTTTCTGTGGTTACAGTCAAAGCGGTTATATGTTGGTACTTATTTTGCGCCTGTGGCAATAGAGGTTAAGTGACTTGCCCAGAGTTACAAATACCTAAGGTGGGAGTCGAACCTAGTTCCCTTGGTTCTCAGGCTTCTGCATTAACCATTAGGCTTCCACTGTACTTCCTCCACAGATTTTGAACTTTTTAAATCGGGTGGATGCAGTTATTTATTTATATTTATTTGTTGCATTTGTATCCCACATTTTCCCACCTATTGGCAGGCTCAATGTGGCTTGCATTGTTCCGTCATGGCAATCGCCATTCCAGAATGAGAGATACAAGTGGTATTACGTAGAGAACACGAATGACAAAATAAAATTGAGCAAACAGGTATAAAGAGAACACATTCAGGATAATAGGCAAAGAGAGGTAATGCGTTAAAGTTCATATGAAGGATCATTGCGGTAGGCCTTGTTAAAGAGGCAGGTTTTCAGTAATTTGCCAGAGTTGGTTAGGTCGCTTTGTTTTTTCACGTTAAGTGGTAATGCATTCCATAGCTGCGTACAGTGGTGTGCTGGAGCCAGCTCGCACCGGCTCGCAAGAGCCGCTTGTTAAATTTACTGGCATCTTGCGAGCCGGTTGTTGGGCAGTGCGAGCCGGCTCACCTCTTCTCCCCCGTTGCCCCGGTCGTCCATCATCCATCTGCTCCCACCCCGACAGACTTGGTTTCCTTCCCGCGCCGCTGCTTGCCTTTAAAAATTTTATTTTCCTTCGAGGCGCGCCTCTGTTGAAGCGAAGGAAGCAGGCTCAGCTGAGTTCCAGCCTTCCGTTCCGTTCTCTTCCCTCGCATCATGGCTCCGCCCTCTTCGGACATATTTCCTGTTTGCGCGAGGGCGGAGCCATGATGCGAGGGAAGAGAACGGAACGGAAGGCTGGAACTCAGCTGAGCCTGCTGCCTTCGCTTCAACAGCGGCGCGCCTCGAGGGAAAATAAAATTTTTTAAAGGCAAGCAGCGGCGTGGGAAGGAAACCAGGTCTGTCGGGGTGGGAGCAGAGGGCAGATGGATGATGGACGACCGGGGCAGCGGGGGGGGGGGGGGGGGGGGCTCGAAGAAGGCAGATGAAGGGCAGGGGGGAAGACTAGGGTTGCTGGACATGGGTGGATCATGGAGGGGATGGCAGGGGGAGACGAGGGTTGCTGGACATGGGTGGATGGAGGGGAGAGGAGGGTTGCTGGACATGGGTGGATGCAGTGCAGGGGGGAGAGAAGGGTCGCTGGACATGGGTGGATGGAGCATGGAGGGCAGGGGGGAGAGGAGGGTTGCTGGACATGGTGGATGGAGGGCAGGGGGGAGAGGAGGGTTGCTGGACATGGTGGATGGAGGGCAGGGGAGAGGAGGGTTGCTGGACATGGTGGATGGAGGGCAGGGGGGAGAGGAGGGCTGCTGGACGGTGGATGGAGGGCAGGGGAGAGGAGGGTTGCTGGGCAGGGGAGAGGAGGGTTGCTGGACATGGGTGGATGCAGTGCAGGGGAAGAGGAGGGTCGCTGAACATGGGCGGATGGATGGCAGGGGGGAGGAGGGTTGCTGCTGGACATGGGTGCATGGAGGGCAGGGGGCAGAGGAGGGTTGCTGGACATGGATGGAGGGGAGGGAAGAGTGAGGAATGAGATGAGAAAAGGGAAAAGGAAGAGAGGAGAATAACTGCACATGGATGGAGAAAATAGGCTGAAGCTGGATCCACTGGACAGTCAAGTCTGCAGAGGACCCAGCTTTTACTTACGGATGTAAGGCAAGAAATGAAGAAGAAAGGCGGAAAGTAAAGAAATAAATGGAAAGGAAGGCCTGGAAATGGAGTTAAGAGGACAGATAGCAGCAGAATCAGATACTGAGCCAGCATGATCAGAAAAACAAAGTCACCAGACAACAAAGGTAGAAAAAATCATTTTATTTTCATTATAGTGTTTGAAATATGTCCATTTTGAGAATCAGGTGCTCAACATTAAAAGTTTATTTTTATTTATGTATTTATGGCATTTTATCCCACATTAAACATGAATTAGATTGCCCCCCCCCCCCCCCCAAGGCTCTCTTTCTGGCTATAACCAGCTCTGCAATTTGGGGGGGGGGGCGCAGAGGTGGACGGGGGGGGGGGGGGGGGGCGCAGAGGTGGACCGGGGAGAGAGCCTGTTGTTAAACATTTACCAGCACACCACTGGCTGCGTACCTATGTAGGAAAAGCTGGCTGCTTGCGTTAATTTGTATTTTAGTCCTTTGCAGCTGGGGAAATGAAGATTTAGGAATGTACGTGCTGATCTTTTAGTATTTTCTGGGTGGTTTTAGTTGCTATTATTATTATTATTTCCAACACTAGATATGCCGCTAATCGCGTAAGAAATGCCCTGCAGTGGTTTGCTATGTAAAATTAAAGAAAAGAGGACAGAAGGGAGTGAAAGAGAGGTTGCTGAGGGGAAAAAAGAATTATATTCATATTTGAATAATTATTGGATGTAAATACAAAGACTTGTAGGTTTTCTGTGGTAGATTGCTCATCCATCTATTTCTTATTTCTATGTTAGACTGATTCATGATTAAGTACCATTTTAAATCGCTAGTTATGTAGTTGCATTGTCTTGGGTGGAATCCTTGTGTGCCGCTAAAATTGATAAACTTTTCTCACGGGCTTCAGTTCAGTTTTATCAACGTGGCCCAGCCTATAACAGGAAGTCAATACAGACGTCTGAAAATCTTCAGACCTAAAAGGGTCTGAAGTAGTGTCGATTATAGTTCTTGATTGGCACACAAATTATCTTTCTTACAATCTTGCATGGAATCCTTCTGGTATTTACTATTAATTGTTGGTATTAGGTACAGTACAAAAATTGTGCATTCTTACTGGTTAATAGGTATGTTGGCCTTTGCAGTACTTTTAAAGATGCCGCAGAGTGGTGATTGGTTTTAGTATCAGTCTTGAAAGCAAAAACCTGCAGGCACTGACCTTAATTAACAAGATTTAGTAGCAAGACCTACTACTACTACTATTTAGCATTTCTATAGCGCTACAAGGCGTACGCAGCGCTGCACAAACATAGAAGAAAGACAGTCCCTGCTCAAAGAGCTATGTAATAAAAGTGAGCCAAGTATAGGACAATCAAGCCATTGTGACATCACTGATGAGGTTGGCTCTTATTGGTGGCCTGAGGCATTATGACATCACAATATTAGCTCTGGTTACAAGAGACTACTACTACTACTATTTACCACTTCTATAGCACTACAAGGCGTACGTAGCGCTGCACAAACATAGAAGAAAGACAGTCCCTGCTCAAAGAGCTTACAATCTAATAGACCTGCTAACTAACTTAACTGTTGAAACTCTATCTAGGGCCCTGTTAAATTTGTTGTCTATAGGGTTTGTAGATCTGTTGACGGTGTTAATCTGGAAACTTTTATGCAAGAGGGATTAATATTTATTTTTATTTTTAGTACACTTATACCCCACATTATCCCACAAGAGCGGGCTCAATGTGGCTTACACTATTACAAATGGTTACAATTCAAGGAGGGTACAGATACAAGGAAGCAAGAGGAAGGGATAACAACATGTGGATAAGACAGGTAGGTGCAGTCGGGGGACTGGTGGGCACGGCTGATGCGAGGAAGGCTATATGAGACTCAAAGGTTAAAAAAAACAAACCCTCTGATGTAATATAATAAGTAAAAGCCTATGTTAATTATTAATCCAGATTTTCATTTGTCATTGAATTAAAAACAAAAAACATTGATTCTAGATATAAGATGATAATTTTAAAGAAATCTGTGCATAACAAAGTTCCCAGTGATCAAATTCCCAACGCTGTTCCAAACTGTGCTGAAAAATTAGCACCGGAACAGCGCGATGAATTAAAGCCCTCATGACCAAAACTAATCGCATTCAAATTTGTGTGCTGTTAGTTTTGATCATCCTACGGGTGGATTGTGCTGGGTATGCGCCCAAGGCAGAATCCTCCTGCAGGAGTTGTTTGACAAGTCCGGGCTGTCCAGAAAAAAAAAAGCCAGACATCCCACCCCGGACACAAGGGGCTGGAGGTCCAGTGGATCTCTAGTACTCACCCCTGGTTTTATGTAGTGAAGCACTGCCCAGCGCATCCCAGGATGCACTGAGCAGGATAGGGTGGCACCATTTTGGAGGCGGCATAGGAAGAAGGAGGGAGTGCTAATACCTCCTTTGTCATTTTGAGGTACGGGGTGGGGGGCTGGAGGGCTGAGCCCTCTCTATCTGGAGGGGGGTCAGATTAGCCTCTGTTGGGGTGGGGTGTTGGGTCCTGTGTTCGGGGTGGGATGGAGAGGCCTGCTAGCATGGCGATGCGTGCTGGACTTGCTCTCCATTCCTCTCCAATGCTCTGCAAACCCTAATGCCAGCTCCATGCTGGTATAGGGTTTGCTGCGGAAGCAGCGCCTGTGTTTGGCGCGCTGCCCGCTGAGCATTGGGGAGGAATAGGTAATACCTTGTTTAGCATGCATTTGCATGCTCATTGCGTTCAGAGCCAGCGAGTGCATTGTCACACGGGCTCGCCGGCTCCGATCATCAGGTGGGCGCAAACACGGATGTTAATATGGCTCTATTGGCCTCTAGCGTTTGCTTTTGATCATCTCCCTGTCTGTGCTTTAAAACATAAGTAAACAAACGTGCTAGATTTGGCACACTCCTTTTAGATTAGATAAAAAGTTTTATTGTTTAAAAAAAAATGAGGCTTAATGAGCCCAATGGGTAGGTCCCCCCTGGAACAGGACCTCCCTACCCCCTTTCAAATTAAAAATAAATAAAATACAATTAAATAAATAAATCCTGGTGGCCCTTAAGATACCACCTGTCTCGCCAGCACCATCTCACTCCCTCCCTAATCACTCCTGTCGCAGCACCATTGTATTGTAAAATGGCATTGCCTGACCCCTACCAGTAGGTTGGAATTGACAGCTATTGGTCAGCCTTCCAAAGAAGGGCAATGCTGTTGGCAGGCTGACTCCTAGCAGTATATTGGTTATCAGGGTCCACTAGGCTCCTCCCCTTTTTTTTTTTAAGTGGGCAGGACAGGCTTCATGACCTGTTGGGCTGTCAATGTCTCTAGGCCCACTTGGGTCAGGTGCTTTCTTGCTTGGGTGTCTCACCTCAAGGGCCTTCTGGGACTCCAATTTGAGGTCAGTCGCCAGTATTTATTTTTGTTTTTATTTCCTTCCTTCCTTCCTTTATTTAAGCTCAGTGGAGGTAAAGGGATGTTGAAAACTTCAGTTATAGGGCTGGCATTAAAATGTGAAATGTAAAAACTCGGCACATTTTTCTGCATTGGACAAATTTCATGTGGTGGTCTTTTCCACATATTTTCCAGGAATGTACATTCTTTTTTTTCTGCATTTAAATTTGGACTAAAACTAGTGTGAAAAAATGCATTCTAAAAATACAGTAAAATGCATGCTAAGGTTAGTGTGCTTAATTACATCAGGGCCAAAGGGTAGTAGATGCATAGAATGGTTTGACTGGGGAGGTATGGGAGATAACAGAATTCTAAAAAGTTTGATATATAAACACAGAGACTCCTTAGTTATGAAGGGAGATATCTCAGTCATTTGGGGACTGGGTCATTACAGCAGGAAATAGTGGACAGTCTGGACGGGTCTTATGGTCCCTTGTCGCTCTATGGCTGTTTCTGTTTATCTGCATTATGCTCTTGACTGTTTTATTGTGATATATTTATTACTCTGCTGCGGAGATATGTGTCCTGCTTTTCCTCAGTCTGAGGTTTTGAAAGCCTGCTTTCTGGATCACAGTACAGACATTTTGACTGTTCAGTGGAGTCTCTAGTGGAAGCATGGCACATAGCTCCAAATACCCAGAACTGTAAAACTAAGAGAGTTGGCCTCTGCGTACACTGAAGGCAGCAATAATTAGAATCCACAAAGTAACTGTTTTCTCTTTTAGCCTTCATTTTGTTTGTCTTGATATTTCTTACCTTCTTACCTACAAATGCACTCAGTCTGCAGCCCCTCATTACCTCTCTACCCTCATCTCCCCTTACGTTCCCACCCGAAACCTCCGCTCACAGGACAAATCCCTCCTCTCAGTACCCTTCTCCACCACCGCCAACTCCAGGCTCCGCCCATTCTGCCTCGCCTCTCCCTATGCCTGGAATAAACTTCCTGAGCCCCTACGCCAAGCCCCCTCCCTACCCATCTTCAAATCCTTGCTCAAAGCCCACCTCTTCAATGTTGCTTTCGGCACCTAACCTTTATACCTTGCAGGAAATCTAGACTGCCCCTATTTGACTGCCCACACTTGACTGACTGTACATTTGTCCTTTACATTGTAAGCTCTTTGAGCAGGGGCTGTCCTTCTATGTTAAATTGTACAGCGCTGCGTAACCCTAGTGGCGCTTTAGAAATGTTAAATAGTAGTAGTCTTGATATTACATTTTGCACATTTTTACTTTTGCTAGCAATAAGAGAGAATTTTTATTGATGCCACATAACCCTGTTCTGAATTTTGAAAAATTTGTACTTTGTAAATCTCCTTTGTGCATCTTTTTTTTTTTTTTTACTGTTAGTGCTGTATTAATGCTTCACGGGTTCTGATGTTGCAAAGAAACTTCAATGAAAGTCAACAGAGCAGCTCTGTGACTCAGACAGTGGAATAAGTGGGTCACTGGGGCCATAGGCCAACCAGTATTTTGCCTAGCACAGCATCAGTAATAAGAGCTGGGGAACCTCTAACCAAAAAGGTGTTCAGCTGCCTCTGCTGTGATGTGAACACATTCAGTGCTTTGGAAGGCAACTCAAATATTCTCAGGTTTTTAATACGAGCATTATTTTGAAAGGGGATGTTGGAAGCTTCCTTTCCGAAGAGAAAGAAAGCATATGAGATCAATAACCACTGAATTCTATCAAAGTCGTCAAAAATTGCGCATACTAATTTGCATGCACAATTTAATTAAATCATGAGCTGATTAGCGCCAATTGGCTTTTTAACAAACAGTTACTGGCACTAATTAGATTTAATTGGAATTTCATGCATGGTTAGAAAAAAAGGGGGGGCGTGGAAATGGGAGGGTCATGGGCAGAATGGGGGTGTTTCTAGCATTTACACGTGTTATAGAATAAGGGAAGATGCAGACCTAGTTTAGGAGCGTACATTTCTACCATGACCTATAAGTGCATTCAGTCTGCAGCCCCTCACTACCTCTCCACCCTCATCTCTCCCTACACTCCTTCCCTAGAACTCCGTTCACTAGGCAAATCTCTCCTAGTTGCACCCTTCTCCTCCATCGCTAACTCCAGACTCCGCTCCTTCTATCTTGCCGCACCTTATGCCTGGAATAGGCTTCCTGAGCCATTACGTCTAGCTCCATCCCTGGCTGCCTTCAAATTCAGGCTGTTTGATGCTGCTTTCGACTCCTGACTTGTCACTTTTATGTTATCCTTGTGTCCTTCTGCCTGTCCTTCCCTTATCCTTATTGATCCTGTCTGTTTGTCCTGATTTAGATTGTAAGCTCTTTTGAGCAGGGACTGTCTTTCTTCAATTGTAAAGCGCTGCGTACGACTGGTAGCGATATAGAAGTGATTTATAGTAGTAGTAGTAATGTTTCAGTTGGTGCAAATAGCCACACCTAGGTACGATTCCGGGTGTAAGCGCTATTCTGTAAACTGTGCCTGACTTGAAGCGTGGCTTATAGAATAGTTTTCAGCACCATATGTAGAATTCACCCCAAAGTCTGTGTAGTTTGTGATTTTTGCTCTGTTCACACTACATTTTCAGGACATGAGGACTCTGACACGGGTGATATATATGTTAAAAAGCAGCGGTCCCAGCACAGACCCCTGCATAACCCCACTATCAATCCTTCTCCATTGAGAATACTGACCATTTAACCCTACTCTGTTTTCTATCTTTTAACCAGTTTTTAATCCACAATAGAACACTACCTCCTATCCCATGACTCTCCAATTTCCTCTGGAGTCTTTCACGATGTACTTTGTCAAACGCCTTCTGAAAATCCAGATACACAATATCAACCGGCTCCCCTTTATCCACATGTTTGTTCACCCCTTCAAAGAAATGTAGTAGATTGGTGAGGCAAAATTTCCTTTCACTAAATCCATGTTGACTTTGTCTCATTAATCCATGCTTTTGAATATGCTCTGTAATTTTATTGGTAATAATAGTATCTACCATTTTGCCCAGCACCGACGTCAGACTCACTGGTCTATAATTTCCCGGATCTCTTCTAGAACCTTTTTTAAAAATTGGCGTTACATTGGCCACCCTCCAATCTTCCGGTACCACGCTCGGTTTTAAGGATAAATTACATATTACTAACAATAGCTCCGCAAGCTCATTTTTCAGTTCTATCAGTACTCTGGAATGAATACCATCCAGTCCAGGAGATTTGCTACTCTTCAGTTTGTAGAACTGCCCCATTACATCCTCCAGGTACTTTTGCAGTTTCTTTTAAGCAAGGATTTTGGGAGTTGGTATATGGTTATGCATTTTCAATGCCATGTAGCTGCTTGCCTTTTGGAGGATATGAATTCCCATTTATTTAGCTGCCTTCTTATCGATGCCCACCCAATTAATTGAATTTATAAAAACACGAATGATGAGGCTCCAGATATTTACTAGAATTACCATGAGTAATTTCCCTTATACCTTATTTGTCCTGTTTAGATTGTAAGCTCTGTCGAGCAGGGTCTGTCTCTTACATGTTCAAGTGTACAGCGCTGCATACGTCTAGTAGCGCTATAAAAATGATAAGTAGTAGTAGAAGTAGAATGGGCTCTGCAGTGGGAGCAGAGGGATTTGCAGCTGTAACAGATTCATACCCAGTCAGAACGGTTGTATGTAAGATGAACCTGAGAGGCTATAACAGAAAGGAAGTTTAAGGCACATCTTAACCCATCAAAATTGTGAATTCATGAGTTTTCCTCACATGTTTTCATTACGGACATGCAGTGAATTTCTCCAAATAGCAAGTTCTTTTCTGAACTTTCCTGCCGGTTCACCACAGATCAAATGATAGATCTCACAACTGTATAGGTTAGTTGTCTCGCATCTGTTTTTGCTGATCATATATGCATGGAGTGTGGGATATGAACGACGATGTGAGGCATATTCTTTTTCTCATACTTATTTCCGGGTAATTCTATTACCCGGAAATGGCAACCGCCATTACGGCAAATGTAAGCCACATTGAGCCTGCAAATTGTTGGGAAAATGTGGGATACAAATGCTACAAATAAATAAATAAATAAAAAATTCATTTTGAAAATCAATGTGGCTCCTCTCTGGTAAGATGTCAAGATGACTGGGCCTGCATCTGAGTGGCTAAACCTGCTGTCAGTCATAGTAGTTGACTTTTTTGGTCTAGTGAGAGTTTGCAGCCCTGAACGTATTAGTTCCAAGTGCTGTATAAAATGAAGCTGCTCTTTACTGTAGTTATGAAAGCTGTACCGGTATTTAGGATACTGGGAAAAGATCTGAGCACACACACACACCTCTTCGTTAGTGTATTTGTGTGGTATAAGACAGTGGCGTACCAAGGGGGGGCGGTCCGCCCCGGGTGCACGCTGCTGGGGGGTGCCGCGGCGCGCGCCTGCTCTGAGTTCGCCGACTTCGTGCGTTCGCTGCAGCTCCCTCTGCCCTGGAACAGGTTACTTCCTGTTCCGGGTCAGAGGGAGCTGCAGCGAACGCGCGAAGTCAGGGAACTCTGAGCAGGCGCGCGCTGCGGCACCCCCCCCCCCCCCAGCAGCGTGCACCTGGGGGGGGGGTTCCATGCTGCATTGGGGGGGGGGTGCTGCACCCGGGGAGGCGGGGCGCCGCCCCGGGTGTCCGCCCCCCTAGGAACGCCACTGGTATATGGTGGCTGTCTGCTTACATTATCTGTCTTTGTGAAACATGAAATGTGTGGATACAGAAATGAGTTGCGTCGTTCTAACCAGACAAATATGATAACTATTAATCCATGCTCCCCCCCCTTACAAAAAAAATGAAATGGTAGCTTTCCCCCTTACCTTTACTGTTTGTGATTTGATATTGTTAATGATCTGAGTAAATTGAACCTTGACCGTTCATGTAACTGATAAGAGGTTTATTGAATGTGAAAACAAAAGACCCCCCAAAACTATATGTATACTAAACCAAAAAATTGCACCACATTTCTTCCTAGTTCTGTGGCTGCTTGTGTAAGGCTTGATCAGTGAAATGCTATTTTGTGAATCCTGTATGCTGATATTTTCATGTGGGGATCCACAGAATGGTGCAGGAATTTGAAACCTCTAAATCTGTTCGTTCTTTCTTTCTCCTCCTCCTCCTCTTCATTTCTGAAACAAATACCTCTTTTCTCTGGTTTCTAAGCCCTTGTAGTGTAAAAGCTGAACTAAGGACAGTAAATACAAAGATGATTTTAAATTTAAAGTGAACAGTTATACTGGCAGCCCCCTCGTTGGATCTCTACACT
This sequence comes from Microcaecilia unicolor, assembly GCF_901765095.1. NCBI lineage: Eukaryota > Metazoa > Chordata > Amphibia > Gymnophiona > Siphonopidae > Microcaecilia > Microcaecilia unicolor. The sequence continues at coordinate 19,797,457 of NC_044035.1, read as the reverse complement.
TAGGTTGTAATTTGCTTCTAAAGCTTCAACTAGAGTTGAAATGTTTTCTTTTATAAAAAAAACTTGAATGTGTATTGTACAGTTTGTGTCTGTCCTATGTGCCGAGGCAGGAAATATGTACATGTGTGCATGTTAACTCTCGTGTGTATGAGGCAGAGTGAAGAACAGAGCACTGGGGCTGGGATGCATAATGAGTGCTATTGCTCTGCAGCTTAGCTTTTTTTGGGGGGGAATAAGCCGTGACCACTTTGGTTGCAGCGGTTTGCTGCCAGATTAGTGGCGCTGACCCAATGGTCCCTAAACAATGAGAATTTCTAGTGCCGACTTGTAGACGTCCCTAGCAAGGCAGTGGTGTTCCTGCAAGAGAGCCAGAGCGCTCAAGCATCCTGATGGGTAATGCTACATTGTCCTGCACTTTTCTGCGGCATGGTGTGTGTCACTTCTAATGATAACTATCCATCAGTTTCCGTTGCTCAAAATGAAGATAAATTGAATTAATATAAATGTGAGTTAAATGACTCATTGATATAACGAGCCTGTCAGAATTCCCTTAAGTGTAACTTAACACATTTAGTAATGTTAATTGTAAGGTCTTTTGTATGGGAATTGCAGTTAATCTGGCCCTCAGTAATAAGCGAACATGCTAATTTATTAATATTGCAGCGGCTGGTTGGCTGCCTAGAAGTAGATTTGTGTCGTATGGCTTTGCACAGCAGTTAGGGGCTAATTTTCCTTTTCCGATGCCAGATTACCCAATTTAGAATCCAGACGGCATAATTGGTAAAGATGGTCTGATAAGCACAAGAAAAGAGAAAAAAAAACCCCCATATATGAATGGTATTTTGAAGTAGTTTATTAAAGAATTTTGTTTGTAGAGCATTGGTATAGTGGAAATTGATCTGAGTTGGCAATCAGTAAAAGTCTTAATCAGAGATTAATGGTTGACCAATTGTAAGCTCTGATCAAACGGGCTTCTTGATTTTATTATTATTGTTGTTCTTTTAAATAAGCAAAATTCCTTTGTTTAAAATTTTTATTTCTATATATATAGAAAGATAGCTATAGATGCATATAATTTTATAAATGCATGTAATCTTATCATAACTAGAGATGTTTTAAAATATCTTGGGGATGGGGTATGGTCTATATGGTTGAAGGATAGGAGATTGTGATGAATGCAGTGTGTATTGGGTTCCCTACGATTGACAATAGAAATCAAACAAAATAAAACATGGAAAAGAAAATAAGATGATACCTTTTTTATTGGACATAACTTAATACGTTTCTTGATTAGCTTTCGAAGGTTGCCCTTCTTCCTCAGATCGGAAATAAGCAAATGTGCTAGCTGATAGTGTATATAAGTGAAAACATTCAAGCATTACTATGACAGTAAAATAGATACTATTGGAGATTCTACATGGAATGTTGCTACTATTGGAGATTCTGTTGCTACTATTGGAGATTCTACATGGAATGTTGCTACTATTGGAGATTCTACATGGAATGTTGCTATTCCACTAGCAACATTCCATGTAGAAGGCTGCGCAGGCTTCTGTTTCTGTGAGGCTGACGTCCTGCACTTACGTGCAGGACGTCAGACTCACAGAAGCAGAAGCCTGCGCGGCCACATTGCTGATCTACGAGGGCCGACTTCTACATGGAATGTTGCTAGTGGAATAGCAACATTCCATGTAGAATCTATAGAAATCAAACAAAATAAAACATTGAAAAGAAAATAAGATGATACCTTTTTTATTGGACATAACTTAATACATTTCTTGATTAGCTTTCGAAGGTTGCCCTTCTTCCTCAGATCGGAAATAAGCAAAAAAAAAAAACGAAGAAGGGCAACCTTCGAAAGCTAATCAAGAAATGTATTAAGTTATGTCCAATAAAAAAGGTATCATCTTATTTTCTTTTCCATGTTTTATTTTGTTTGATTTCTATAGATTCTACATGGAATGTTGCTATTCCACTAGCAACATTCCATGTAGAAGTCGGCCCTTGTAGATCACCAATGTGGCCGCGCAGGCTTCTGCTTCTGTGAGTCTGACGTCCTGCAGAAGCCTGTGCAGCCTTCTACATGGAATGTTGCTAGTGGAATAGCAACATTCCATGTAGAATCTCCAATAGTAGCAACATTCCATGTAGAATCTCCAATAGTAGCAACATTCCATGTAGAATCTCCAATGGTATCTATTTTACTGTCATAGTAATGCTTGAATGTTTTCACTTATATACACTGTCAGCTAGCACATTTGCTTATTTCCCATCTGACGAAGAAGGGCAACCTTCGAAAGCTAATCAAGAAATGTATTAAGTTATGTCCAATAAAAAAGGTATCATCTTATTTTCTTTTCCGTGTTTTATTTTGTTTGATTTCTATTGATAACCTTAAGAGTGGACTAACACGTCTACCACACTCCTCTACTCTACGATTGACAGAAAGCAGATATAGGTAAGTTCTGAAGGTTTAGCTGTGCAGAATTGCAACTCATGATGAAAATGTATGTGTTTACATGATTTAATCCAGATTTGCTTGTTTTTCATTTGACATCCTGGAATAAAATTAGTCTTAGTTCACCCTGGCAAGATGCTTATTCCAATAGTTAAAACTTTCACAGTGTGACCAACTTGGACTTTTGATGAAATCAGTTTATTCCAGTGTCAGCAGATGTAAGAGTAAAGGTTTCAATGTATGTGCCTCTTTTTTGGGGGGGGGGGGAAGCAGTGGTGTAGCAGGGGGGGCTGCCACCCGGGGCGGGGCAGTTCGCCGTTGCACCCCCCCCCCCCCCCCGGGTGCAGTACGATGACACCTCCCCCCCCCCGACCAGCTCCCGCACCCTACCTTTAAAAAGAATATCGGGAGGCGAGGCGCAGCACCTCGCGCCTGCCTTGCACGTAAAAGAAATGTGGACCGTCGGGCCTTCTCTCGCTCTGTCTGTCCCGCCCTTGCGGAAATAGGAAGTTGCGTCAGCGGAGGGCGGGACAGATAGAGCGAGGGAAGACCCGACGGCCCACATTTCTTTTACGTGCAGGGCAGGCCGCCTCCCGATATTCTTTTTAAAGGTAGGGTGCGGGAGCTGGTCGGGGGGGGGGGGGGTTTCGATTCGCCAAGGGGGGGGGCTGTCAGGGAGCACTCCCCCCCCCCCCCCTGAGCTGACACCCGGGTGGACCGCCCCCCCCCCCCCCCCCCCCCCTGAGCTGACACCCGGGGTGGACCGCCCCTCCCGCCCCCCCCCCCCCTTGCTACGCCACTGAGGGGAGGCTATATTAATTTCATATTTTGTATTGTGATTTTCTTTTGTCTGCCAAACCCTTTCTGATTTAAGAGGCTTAAAGTGTTTTTTTTTCCCCCAGTTGTTTTTATGTAGCTGTTGTAGAAGGAAACACTTAAGTAGTTGAAGGAGTTTCCTTGTAAATAATACATCAAGAGCACAAGGGTTATGCCTAATGAAGCCGTGTGGATCTTGGTTTCAAGGACAGCAGGCAAGTTAGGGGAAAATTGAAAAAAAAAAACCCCCGACAGTCCCCTCCCTACCATCACTACCATCATCTCGTAATCAACATCCCCTTTCAGCATCCTGTGATCAGTTTTATCTGCTGTCTGTTGAGGTTACACTGCAGCAACATTAAAGTAGGCCTACAGGGAAATGGCCATTCCATTCACAGGCTCTGAATTGTCTTTTGATCTGTTTTGGTTTCTGTGGCCCTAAATTATTTCAGTACAGCTTGAAGACCCAGAATAAAATCTTGGATGAAGTTAATATTTTTGCATAGTACGTGTAACTTATATACATCCATCCTAGCTGTGCAAACATGTATCGGTGGATAGTGGCCGTATTTATTTATTTGGATTTTGCTCACACCTTTTTCAGTAGTAGCTCAAGGTGAGTTACATTCAGGTACTCTGAATATTTCTCTGTCCCAGGAGGGCTCACAATCTAAGTTTGTACCTCAGGCAATGGAAGGTTAAGTGACTTGCCCAAGATCACAAGGAGCAGTAGTGGGATTTAAACTGGCCACCTCTGGATTGCAAGCCTGGTGCTCTAACCACTAGGCCACTCCTCCACTGGCAACATTCCATCTAGAATCTCAAATAATAGCAACATTCCAGAATCTCAAAACGTGGCAACATTCCATGTAGAATCTTCAATAGTAGTAACATTCCATATATTTATTTAGATTTTGCTCACACCTTTTTCAGTAGTAGCTCAAGGTGAGTTACATTCAGGTGTGCTTGTTTTCAGATGTATCGACCTATTCAGACAGGTGGGTATATATATAACAGTTGTGACCTTTTGAAGCTAAAGAAACAGAAGAGATTTTTTCTGTTCTGTTTTACAGAAGCCAAAGTTTCTCTTGTTTTAAATTAAGAATCTTAACAGTGAAAAGCTAAAAATTTTGGAAGTGAGGAATATAGTTGCAGAAGATATGTAAAGGCAAGAGTAAACTGTGTGAGATGTTTGTCTTCTCCCGCTCTATGTAGATAGAGATAGAGCTATGCAAGGAGTGTGTATCATTAAATTGTGCTGTACATCCAGAAAAAAACCCCCAAAATGTAGGTGGCCTCCTAAGAGTTAAGATAATTAGGGGCCCTTTTACTAAAGATGTGTAGGCGCCTACATGCGTCCAACGTGTGTCAAAATAGAACTATCTCCTGGCTGCCCCAGGCGATAATTCCATTTTTGGCACGCAGCTAAAACGCACGGTAGAAAATTTTCTATTTTCTACTACATGGCGCTTACCCGGTGTAATCAGCAGTTTGATGCATGTTGAACACTTACCACACAGTTAAGTGTGTGAGAAGGTAAGGTGGCGGTAAGGTCTCAGGCTGGAAATGGACGACTCGCTGGTTTTTAATTTTGCCACATGTCCATTTTCCGGCAGAAAAAAAGTTTTTTGCCTTTTTTTTCCAGGTGCGCTGAGGAAATGGACCAGCGCAAATCCAAAACAGGTACCTACAGCAGCGCAGGCCACTTCTAGGCGTGCCTTAGTAAAAAGGGCCCCTAAAGGCCTTCTTTACTATGGCGCTCTAATGCTAGAGACACCCATATATCCCTATGGGTGTCTCTGGTGTTAGCGCGTGCTAATTTTTAGTCTGCGCTAAACATTTTAGCACCCTACAGTGTGGCTTAATAAACAGGGGTGCTAGTAACGTAGTAGGTGACAGCAGATAAAGACCTGTACGGTCCATCCAGTCTGTCCAACAAGATAAACTCATTCTACATGGTATGTGATACTTTATATGCATACTCAAATTTGATTCGTCCTTACCTTTCCCAGGGCACAGACCGTAGAAGTCTGCTCAGCACTTTCTTGTACTAAGTTCTGGCGCTAACGTCGAAGCCCCTTAAAATTTACACTCCAGCCGATCCCTTATCTATTCAGTTACGATCCGGGTGTAGACCGTAGAAGTCTGCCCAGCACTGTTCTTGTACTAAAAGTTCTGAAGATTCTGGAATCCTAAAGAGTTACAAGATTCCGGAATCCCAATTAGTAGCAACATTCCATGTAGAACCCCAAAGAGTAACATAGTAACATAGTAAATCATGGCAAATAAAGACCTGTACGGTCCATCCAGTCTGCCCAACAAGATAAACTCATTCTACATGGTATGTGATACTTTATATGCATACTCAAATTTGATTCGTCCTTACCTTTCTCAGGGCACAGACCGTAGAAGTCTGCTCAGCACTTTCTTGTACTAAGTTCTGGCGCTAACGTCGAAGCCCCTTAAAATTTACACTCCAGTCCATCCCTATCTATTCAGTCACGATCAGGGCGTAGACCGTAGAAGTCTGCCCAGCACTGTTCTTGTACTAAAAGTTCTGAAGATTCTGGAATCCTAAAGAGTTACAAGATTCCGGAATCCCAATTAGTAGCAACATTCCATGTAGAACCCCAAAGAGTAACATAGTAACATAGTAAATCATGGCAAATAAAGACCTGTACGGTCCATCCAGTCTGCCCAACAAGATAAACTCATTTTACATGGTATGTGATACTTTATATGTATAACCGAGTTTGATTCGTCCTTGCCTTTCTCAGGGCACAGACCGTAGAAGTCTGCCCAGCACTAGCTTTGCTTCTCAATTACCAGTGTCGCTATCCAATCTCTGCTAAGCTTCTGTGGATCCATTCCTTCTGAACAGGATTCCTTTGTGTTTTTCCTATGCATTTTTGAATTTTGTTACCATTTTCATCACCACCACCACCTCCCTCAGGAGGGCATTTCAAGTATCTACCACCATGTCTGTGAAAAAAAACACTTCCTAACATTTTTTCCTGAGTCTGGGCCTGTTTACTAAGGTGTGCTAGCGTTTTTACTGCATGCACAAAATTAGCGTGTGACAACTGTGTAGGCGCCCATAGGAATATCGTGGGCAAATAACACAGCACGCACTAAAAATGCTAGCGCTCATACAGCATGGCTCAGTAAACAGGATCCATAGTGTGTGCTAACCTCCAAGAATTTTTTAGATAGAATGTCAGGGGCGTAGCCAAATAACAGATTTTGGGTGGGCCTAGGGAAGAAGTGGGTGGGCACCGAGTGTTCTCCCCCCCCCCCCCCCCCCCCGGCACCACCAGCAAACAAATATCTCAGCTGGTGGTGCCGGTATTGTGGAGAGTAGTGTTTTCGTTACCATCAGGAAGAAGTCTTCAGCTGGCGGAGCTTGGGATCCCCACCAGCTACCGCTAAACTTGTGCTATTGTTGAGTTGGGCCCTGGCCCACCCAGGCCCACCTGTGGCTACGCCACTGATGTGGATTATAAATTTTAAAATAAAAGAATAATGTGGAATGGAGCATGGAATGGCTTGTGGAATGGGCCTTGCAGACAGCACCGCACACAACACATATCGTTTAATGTTACTTCGTCATTGGGGGGGGGCAGTAATTGCTTGTGCACTGACAGTCCATGCTGTTAACATGCAATAAGTGTGTTTACTTTGGGGGTCTTTTACAAAGGCGCGCTGGCGTTTTTAGCGCACGCTAAACGCTAGAGATGTCCATAGGAATATATGGGCGTCTCTAGCATTTAGCGCACACCTGTTTTTAGTGTGCGCTAAAAATGCCAGCGATCCTTATTAACCCCCCCCCCCCCCCCAAATGGGAAAATGCTGGGAAACCCCACCCCCAATCCTAGTTACCACTCATTTAAGTTTTGAAACTAATGCCCGATAACTGCAAATTTTTACTGCATTTTAGTAAAAAAAATCTCCTTACTATTCTCTATAGGAGGTATGTTGACAGGTTAGATGTATCATTTCTCTGCCTTTTCTCTATTGAAAGGATTCTTTTTTTTCCGCCCCTTGGTTGCATGTTCCATCAAGCAGACCTTTCAAGGATTTTGCAACATATCTTTTGTGTAAAAAAAAATGTCTGAAACAGTCTAATTCCAGTTGATAAATACTTGGTAGTAATTGGGCAGATGTTTATTATTGTTTCACTACCAAAGCTGTTTTGGATGAGCAGATGTGGTATGCTGTCGTGTAATATTTTTTTCTAGTTTTACACACAACATAATTGTTAATTTTTTTTTACTTTTTTTTTTGGGGGGGGGGGGGGGGAGAAGACAAAGGAGGTGGCTATATAAATTTAGCTATATGATGCCAGCAAAGAAAATAAGCTATGTTAATTATTTGATACCTTGCTCTTATAGCATGGCTTCTTTTCTAACACAAGAGATTCACTTTATGCCAATAAATATTGAATGTGCTTTTTCCAGTCAGATCTCTGCATGGCAGACTTACTTTTTTTAAATACCGACTCTGCAGGTTATTTTGTCACTTATAGCTCTGTATTTACCAGGAACCTTCTAAATATCAGCAATTTCAAAGTATCAGTAATTTCAATCTGTCAGATGCACTGACAAGAAATGAGAAACAAAAATTGAGTTTATGTCCGGCAGACTGGGTTTTGCTGTTTTCTGCCTATACCCTTGTTTGCTTACGTCCCGCACCTCAATGTCCCTTCTGATAGACTCTGTTCTCAGTTTGCTTCCGATTTAAGGTAATTTTTACAGGAAATCTATTTGTTTTTAACTACTGTGGGCTTTTAAGGAAGCCGGTGAAATATTAGAATTTAGATGCTTGCATTTAAGGGGGGAAAAAGCCATTTGATATGTCTCAGTTCTCGGCATTCCTTTGCTAGTTTAGTTCCGGGGAGGGGGGGGGGAGAAATGCAGCCTGACAAACTTATAGATATCCTTGTCTCAATTGTGTTTAAAATCTTCCCTCCCCTGTCTTTTGTGACATTGAGGAAAAGACAAGAAAAGCAGTGAGAGCAACTATAAAATGTCAAAGGATCAAAAAAATCAGTGGACTTGAAGGAATGCGATCTGTTTGCTAGCGGCGCGGCTCACTTTCTGTTTGCATTAAGTCCCAGCGAGTGTCTTCGGTAACCACTGAAAAGTTGCTTTTATTCGCTCCCTAGGAGATACAAAGACCGGCATAAAAACAAAGCTTTACAGAGCATATACGTTGGCTGAAAAAGTGAAAAAAAAGGGAGGGGGAGGGTTTGAGGACTGTAAACGCTAGATCTAGATAACATTAAACTGCTTACTGTAACTGAGAAAATATGCTGAGCCAAGCGAAACTGCCTGTTAGTCTGATGTGTGGGTTCATATTTTCTTGGTGCCAGGATGTTTGACAAGTTTAATTTTATTTAATTTTTCAAAGAAAAAAAATGGTCAGTAAAATCAAAAAGGGGTAATAGAAATTTAACCAACCTTAAACTGCTAATTGCTGATTATTTTTTGGCTTGTTTCGATTTTTTTGGGCCCCAGTGGAGCCATTTTTGGTTGCACCTGACTTGATTTTGCGGGTGAGAAACTGGAGCCCTTTAGGAAGAAACTGTGGAAATGTTGATGTGTAGCTTTTGTCGGGGGGGGGGGGGGGGGGTTTCTAGAAATCTGCTTCTCAAGGTTAGTTTTTAGACTTTAGTCTCCCCGGGATGGTAGGTTTCAGGACACCCTCTGCCTACCAGGATTGATTAAACAGACATGGCCAAGTGCTTTAATTCTTCCTGTCCTCACCGAGTCTTGGGCTTGTTATATGCTAGGAAATTGTGGCAGCTGCATATTTTAAACTTCCATTAAAGTTCTGGCATGCTATCATAAAACTTGGCTACAATACTTTGTATTACACTCTGGGATTGCAAGATAGACATAGGATTAAAAAAAAAAAACAATTTCTAGGCATTTCTAGATGATAAATTTAATTTTCTTTGCTATTTGGAGGTCTTCTTTGAAAACGCAATTGTAATGAACACATTCAGAACTGGAGAATAGATTTAGCCTCCGCTTCAATTGGGTTGGCGTTATCAGGCTCTGTCATTCGGTCCTTCCTATTTTCGAGTTGCTAATTGATGTTTTTGATGTCAGCAAGAAAATTGAAGAAAATGTCATGTGTGAACCAGTGCGGAAGTTAATAAGATTGACTTCGTTGACGGAATTTACAATGAGCGCAGAGACCGCATAATGGGACCGCTGCGAATTCGTGTGCTCTCTTTGGAGGCAAAATTGACACCTCATGCTAGGCTGGCGGTCGATAGGAAAGATGGAACATTTGGGAAGGATCCTAATCTTGTCTCTCTTCCCTGCCCCCCCCCCTTTAAACTTTGCTCTGCAAGGCTTATTTAGCTGCATCAGCAGCTGTTTATCCGGAGGGGTACTGGTCTGGACCGAGCCAGAGTCTCAGTAGAGCCTACTAAGGTCACCCACCTTCAACAATGCAAATTTTTTATGCTGTTTTGAGTTTGAAAGGAGGAGAATCTTGAAAAGGTTAGATTAAGATGCGAGTCTTAAGGAGAAGATATACAAATATTGGTTAGGGTCACTGCTTATGTTTGAGTTGCGTTCAATAAAGCTGAGACCTAAATCCCCAAGAATAAAAGAGAAGCAGTGTTCCATCAGCTTGAGAAAAGAGAAAGCTGAAACAAATCTTGTGAATAAGAAAAATATATATATATCTGAACTTGAAAGGTTAGCCAAGGTTCTCTTCAACAAGTAAACCAAAGTTGTCCCTCCCCATCCCCTTTCCAAACTGGCAAAAGTGTTGCTCTCATGCTGATGGTTTTATTTTCCAGCATGTGGTGCATTTCATTGGATTTGTCTGTATAATTATGGGAATGGATTAGCTGAATGTGGTTCAGTGCATCCGACTTATTATTTTTTTTCCAGCCTTTGGGGAAATGCGCTGAAGCCCTAATATGTCCAATACCCCCAAGCGGTTCTCTGTTTGAAGGCACCGCTCAACGTGGGCTCCTTCGGCTCTGAGGCCTCCAAGGATCTTCAGTCAGGCGCATTCTCGGAATATCCAATTAATTCCACGGACAGTGATCAGTTAGCGCTGCTTCTTCCCCCCTCACCATTTGAAATGCTAACACAATGAGAAAAAAAAATTTTTCATTGGTCTGCATCCCTTGGCTAAGCTCTTGCCGCAGGGCTGAGAATTTCATCGACTGATGAGACCAGAGGCTGCACCGATAAAAGGTTACTGTACGTGATTTGCATGCTGAGCGCGGGTTGGGTTTCATGAACTTAACAAGTTCTTTAACTTTTATTTGACTTATTTTTTTTTTCCCTCTTGTGCCTAGATGAGCAACATGTTTGAAAGACGGGAGTGGGAGGGAAGGAATCGATAGAATTATCAAATTCAAGGCTGTTGGTTCTGCCACCCCAATTTAAGCAACCAGGCTACCTTAGGCATCAGCATGATTGCGCAGATCAATGAAATTAAAGCAGAAGACATTCTGAATATTTATACTAGTAAACGCTATTGTTAATTGTTGGTACAATCTAATATGTATTTAGCTACGTACTTATACATGTGTTTTATGTATATGTGTGTGTGTGTTCCTCTAGCTCTGTCTCTTTAAATGTATGTGTTATTATGTACTTATGTATTATGATTTAAAGAAATGGGAGGTTTTTTTTGTTTTTCAGAAAGGGGAGTTTATAGCCATTGAATCAGGGGTCTAAATAGTCCTCTGTGGCCTTCTTCAGATAGCAAGGTTTGAGTTGAGTTTGGGCAGCTGTTGAAGTGTCACTGTTGGCATTGAGCACATAGAAATATGACGACACTCTCTTCCGTGTCTTTACGGGCATCAGATATCACCCTGTACTTACTCTGTTCACAACTTTGACCCTGGTTTAACAAATAGGCCAAGCCTCCGTTTCAGAATACATTAGGTACCACCAGTGCAAAGATTTTCAGGGATGAGCTCACTTCGATATATAGTCTTTATGTTTTATGTTTATCAACATTGTGCAAATCCTTCAAATGTGTGTTCCTGAGAATAAACAATTGACCACCTTGTGTCTTTAAGACTGTAATGAGCTGTTTGTTTTTTTTTCCTTCAGCTGTTCTGGAATAAAGATTTCTTTGTGCCTAATTAAATAAACAGCAAAAGGAGCAACAGTGACAATAAGTGATATAATCTTAGTGGAAAAGTGATACGGTTAGAAACTTTGCCTTTCACCCGAAAAACAGAAACAACATCCTTTCCAAAATAAAAAAAAATTTTTTTTTGGGGGGGGGTGGGGGTGCTGGCAGTGCTGCTAAGTATGGAGTGTTTTTTTTCCCCTTCCTCTTCTGTCTCTGTGGAGTAAGCAGGTGGCTCCCCTGTAGCTGACTTTTCATGACAACATGCCATTAGAAATTGTGCTCCTGTTGATCATTCCACTCAACATGACAGCTTTGCCGCAAGGCCTGAGTCTTTGAGCATGGCTCTGTCTTTTATTATTTTATTATTTTTTTTTTCTTTTCACTAATTGGTGAATTTTTATTTTTTATTTTTTTTTGTTTTAAATACTGTGCTTCTGGCACAGGAAATTCTTTGGAATGTTTGTCACAACATTGTTCTTTGGAACTGCAGGTAGTTTAGGCGAGTATCATTACAGAAAGTATTCCTTGATAAATATTTAGGACAGAGTTAACCAGAATATTTTGGCATGAGACCTTCAAGTAAAATCCTTTTATTTAATTATTTTTTTTTCCTGCTTAAGCACTGTCCTGTGCTAATGAACTTTGAAGGAGGGGAGGGGGGGGGGGCATCAAACAGAACAGTCACAGCCTGAGTTTTTACATCGGAAGAAATACTAAATGCATTGCCCGTTATAGATTATATTGCTGTATTTACAAATACGCCTTCATTTTTTTGTAAGTCTTCTGTGCTTGTGGAGTTTGCTGACTTTAATGTACTTTAAATGCTACGACGCTCGTGAGTCCTTAATGACTTTAACACACACCCTCCCCTCCCCCCCTAAAAAAAATTGAATGTGAAATAATGTATACATATTAATTCTTTTTAAGTATACTTAAGATTACTCATTTTGTAATAGCAGTGAGAGGTTGAAAAAAAAATCCCCCCCCCCCAGATCATCATTGAAGGTGGGCAGTTATATATGTTAGCTTTCTGAAAGATTGTTATACACTGACCTGCATCTGTGTAATCAAAGATAAGCTATGTAGAATTTTTAGGGGTCTGCCTTTCACTATCCACCAAGATTTCAGGGAGAGCCCCAGTTACAGATTTCCTGGTCTGTGCAGGTATATTTTGTGAGAGCGCACCTAAATAATTCTGAAAACAGACAGAAAATGGAATTGCCCAAAATCGGAGTGATTAGCTTAGATTTTCTTTGATAATAGGCCATCTTTTTTGGCACCGTTTGAGGCAAAGGTTTTATAGGAAAGCATTTTGTTGTTTCAGTAATAAATGGCCTTAGCAATAATGTTGCAAGTCGGATACAAAACTGTTCCTTTATCGAATTGTTCTGAGCTATAAAGTGTTTGCTGGTTCCCCCTTTTCTCTTAAAGCATCTTGCAATAATTATCGCTCTTTTTTTTTTTTAATTATTATAGCTTAGAAATTAAATTGTAAATTGTAGTACATTTATATAGCTTAGTACAATGATTATCTGAAATGAGCTTAGCCCAAGTCCACCAGCTGGCAGGACGCGAAGATGTGGGCTTTAAACCCACTGTCCATTTTGGAGTCGGGATCAAAGACCCTTGTTTTGTGTGGCCGTGCAAGACTTTGAAGTCTAGCCTGCATGTACAGCACTCATTTCATCAAGTCCACTAGTGTCTTAATAGCAGATCAATAAGTTTCAAAGTCAGAGAGTTAATTTGCTACCGGAGCTGATGCGGTCATGGTAGGACAGCTGACAGAGAGAAAAGGAAAGACGCGAACTGTCCATTGTCTTCCTGCAGGAAACAGTCAGTGTTTTTTTTGTAAAGTAGCTTCGTAGACGCTCACCTTTAAAGTCTGAATGGTGGTTTTATATGTGCAGCCTCGGTATTATCTAATTAGAAGACAGTGTAAAGTTTTTAAAGTAACTCTTCTGGTCTAAGTCACCTGAGAGGTTACATCTAATTCTACAGTTTCTTACAAGAAGACACCCAGCGAACGTGCAGCAAAACACAGTAAACCGAGAAGAGAAGCGTCCTTGTATTAAATTAGAAGCTTGTGAAATTTACCCCTTCGGAGTGGTGCACACTTTTAGATGAGCTGAAATTCATACAGGGAATGATGCTCAAAATATTTATTGGTTCATGGCATACTCTGAACAGTGATTCCTGTTCCAAAGAAGCAAAACAAACCTTCCCTTCGCAAAGTGTAATTTTGGTACCGCTTTGTTTGTGTGTGTGTGTATATATATAAATATATATATATATATATATATAATACGTATAGTAGGAATTTAAAAATTGCAATCTAGGATAAAATAAGTAAATAAGTTTAGGACATAAACTTTAAGATAATGTGCTGATCTGAAAAGAAAAACAGACATGGATCCTATTCGCCTCCGTCCATAAGTAAAATAGGAGCAGAGAGACTGTGTGCAAATTGTAAAGAAGAAAACAATTAAAGTGCTGCCCCCCCTTTTTTTTTTTGCCTTTTGGAGTTGTTGTTTTTTTTTTCTTTTTCCCATCTGTTTGTGTGGCAGAAGTTTCTCAACGCAAGGGGTCAGATTCGCAGCCTTTCCGAACAAAACTCCAATTTAGAATGTTCATCTAAGGGTTCATAATGGTATTTAAGGGCCAGTGGTATGCTGGTCAGTGGGAGCCATAGATTAGCTCAGTATCCACAGCGGATTTACCTGGACCCCTGCGATTCACTGCCCAAGATTAGCCCTCACATCTGTCATTTTATTTCCATCTTTTTTTTTGCTACACAAAAAAAAAAAAAAAACTAGCACATTAAAAATATTTATTATATAGAGATGAAACAAAATTAGCTGAGGGAAGCAGAGGGAGAGCTATCAAGCAATAATATAAATGTATCGAGTAAAGAACAGATACAGGTATGCAAGGTGCTAGGAAGAGATGATTTTCATGTTAGTTGCTGATTTTAAGTGAATTGATTTGTGTTGGGTTGGTTAGTCTTTTATGATAGTTGTACTAGAAGAAGTCATATTATGATGAGAATTCTTAGTGGGGGTGGCATTCTTCAGAAATTACTTAAGGTCTTTTTTCCATTTGTTGTGACTTTACCTATGTTTTATTTTTGGGTTTTTTTTCCCCTCAAAGAATAAAGATGTTAAATTAACATGGTCTATGCCCTCCTGAATTTTTATTATTAAAGTTCTATCGTGGTGAATTTTAGCTGACGGCTCTTTTTATTAGGGAATTGTGAGCCTGTTTATTACAGAGAGAGATGTCACTATGAAAACGGAACGCAAGATTAAAAAAAAAAAATAACTAAAAGATGACAATTCATCTACCATAAATCAAAAGGCAATGCAACTCAGGAGTTAGAGGGTAGATGGGAGAAGCCAGTGGGCTGATGGAGTTGCCAGATTTGTGTAGGAATAATTTTCTTCAGACTGGCAAGATACGAAAGTGAATATATGGACAGATATGTCCCATATGGAACAAACCTGTTCTCATCTCTCTCTTGTGTTTTTTCTTTTATTCCCCCACCCCCTCTTCCTTACCCAGTTTTTTTAAAGAAAAATAATATTGTATTATTGCTTTCTAAAAACTGTATATAGAATCTAGATCGGTCATAAATGTTAATAGTTTTGCAATACTTGCACAGTGCAACTAAATATTTTGACTAGTGCACGTATATATTTAATTGATTAAATGTATATATAGATATCTAGATATATGTCCAATCCATTTAAAAGCTTATTAATCTGTTCCCATTCTCTAGAGAGACACCTTTAAGATGAGGACTGTGTGTGTGGTTCTCTCTCTCTCCCCCCCCCCCCCCCCCACTTCCAAATTGTTAAAAGGAAAAAAAAATTCTAGCAGATTTAGTCCCTG
This sequence comes from Microcaecilia unicolor, assembly GCF_901765095.1. Taxonomy (NCBI): domain Eukaryota; kingdom Metazoa; phylum Chordata; class Amphibia; order Gymnophiona; family Siphonopidae; genus Microcaecilia; species Microcaecilia unicolor. The sequence continues at coordinate 19,782,177 of NC_044035.1, read as the reverse complement.
TCAGTCAGAAATAATTGTGTTCTTAATCTTGTCCCTGATGGATGACTCTGAGTTCAGCAACGGGCCAGCTCCAATGACAAATACAATATTAATATTCATTAACTGCTTTGACAATGCTAATTTTGATGCAGTAGTAAAGGGCCTTCCAAAGTTAGCAGCCAAAGCATCAGAACTGCGCAAGGTGGCAAGATAATTTGTGCTGGTTTGCTGAGCTGAGGGCTTTTAAAGTCTATCGCAGAGGGGGGAAAGAAAACTCTAGATAACCACAAAGAACCCCCCAAAAAAGAAAAAAAACGAAAAGTTCTGAGGCACTGGAAGGCAGGAACGCGGAAGTAATACAGTCAGAGTCGGCTGTAAAATTTGACACCTTCAGTGCTGTCCTTTTTTTTTTTTTTTTTTTGAGCAAAATTTCTACAAAGTTCCAACATCAACAAACAGGGGGGAAAAAGAGAGGAAGCACAGCATGGTAAGTCAGTACATTCTCGATTTTGTTTAATCATATTTTATCTTTTCAATTATCGCTATTTGAAGATCAGTAGCCGTTTTTTTTCTTTTTTAAAATCACCCTTATTCTTTTTAAATGTTTTTTTTGCTATGATTTAATTTGTGCTAGGAGTAGAGTTTTAATGGAGGACAGCTTCCAAGTTTTCTTTGGAGATTCTTACTTAGCCGTGAAAGCTGTTTTGTGCAGTAAAGAGGCTCACGCTTGGTAGTAGATCATTTGGAAATCAAAGGGAAAAATTAAAATGGACTGCGGATGTTGCTAACAATTTGAAGTCTGGGTGGGTGATTAAAAATTTTTAAACCAGATTGCTTTTATTGCTTAGATTTTTAAAAAATTTTATTTGTGTTCATTTGTATATTTTTAGTTTCTAGTGAGAGTGTTGGTAGACTATTGTATTTGCACTGAAATGGGGAAAATAATTTTTTTTATTTACAGGTTTGGGTTTTTTTTTTGATAACTTCATGTATGTTATCAGTTCAGCAGGCAGAAAAAAAACATAAAAACCCAAAAACAAAAAAAAACAAATCCTGCTTTGTTTTTTTAAGAAGGAATATGGGAAAATTGGGCAAATAATGGTGACTTTTAAATTCCTCTCCACGCCCTTATCCCCTGCTTTTGGATCGCTATTAAATAGGAAGTAAAGGGTTAGAGGCAGGAGGGGTGGTAGTTACACTTTTACCATTTTCTTTCCCTACCCAAGCATGAAAATCTGTGAATGAGGGACTGTGTAGTCTTACAGAGCTGCCTGCACTTGCTGCTTGGATGTGTTTCTGGCAGGTTTTTTTTGGATGTGTTGGTGGTTCGGCATAGCTCCGTTTGTGAATGGCTTAGGTAGGGTGCTGCCCTCCAGTGGACTAGCCAACAGCAGTGCGTGTACACTGCTCATCTTGTAGGGGGGGGGGGGGAACACGCCGGTGTGCCCAGACCGGCAGCATGCTGGAAACCAGGCAGCGTGAAGCACACTCAGCAAAACTCCTGTAAATGGTAAGCATTTTTATTTTAACTGGTTTTACCCCTTCTCAGAATATCAAATTTTTGTTTTCTTTATTTTAGTTCATTTAACAGTTATAATTATTGTTCTCTGCATCTTGTTCTTTTTATTCTAGCCATTCAATGAAAATAGCATTACCAGAGATGTACCTCTAGATAAGATTGGGGTTAGGCGACAGTAACCTTTATCTGTTAAGGGTTGTGAGATTTATACTATATTTATATTTCAGAAATGGCCATCTTTTGCTGTCTAAAAGCTTATCAACTACTTGAATACCACAAAATGTTTAGTAGACTGTAACATCAAATTGTTAGGAAGAAACGCTCGTTTCCCTGATTCTGTTTTCTATCTTTTTCTTTTTTTCTTTAATTTTTTTTTAAGCACCTGGAATATATGCTTTTTGTTTTTGTTCCGTTTCCACTGTTTTTCTTTTCCAAAGGACTTGGCTTTCCAGAAGTCGCTAGATATTTTTTTCTATTTATTTATTTTTTTTCACTTCAGTAATTATAACAAATGTTTATTTTGCCATCCATTCTCTCAAATATAGAGACTGGATTGTCTCTGTTCTGCCCACTGCTTTACATCTTTCCAAAAAAAGGGTTCTGGTGAGAGAAATCAAAAATAAAATGCCACACCAGTCTAGCTGAGCCTGGCTTCGGTTTCAGCCTCTAAAAACAGAGGCTGTTCATGGAACAGGTGGTCTGTGCTTTGAGCCGTTTCTTCTGCGTGTGTGAGAGAAATTTGTTGGTTTCATATGCTAGTTTGCCTCTGCTAATCTTTTAGTGTTTTTTTTTCCTTGGCTGTTTCCTCATATTTTATTTTGCAAGAGATAGGAAGAAGCCTGCTCACGAGCAGCTTGCCGTACTCCGTAAGGTTGTTGTCGGCAAAGGACAGGTCGCTGGCCATCAGGAGCCACGCAGGACTTGCAGTTTACTTAAGGCGTAGCACGTGTGACAAAGGCAGCTGCTGGCGTGTGGTGGCTGCTGTGAATGGAAGGAGGGAAAAAGGCAATTAGCTGCCGTGTTGTTCGGGCCTTTTTCGGTTGTCAAGCTGGAATCTCGAAGCTTTTGTTATCGCCCTGTAAAGAGAAGTAACTGGGTTTTGTTTTGGTATTAGGGGCCTTAAATTAATGGATGACTAACACGACATGAAGGCCAGGGGAAAAGAGAGAAGGGGGGGACAGGAAGAGTAAGAAGATTGGAAGGGGGGGGGGGGGGGAACTTTGCCTTTCTCAACTTCTCTAAATATTTCATTTTTCATTCTGTTCTCAGTTCTAGTTGAAATGGACAGTAGTGTGCGTATATATGTATATTCATTTTAGTTATTTGTTGGATGGACCTAAAAATGATGGAAAAGTGCTGCCGTTAATCTAGACTGTCGATGAGCGTCCACTTTTTGTAGCTTATGGGGAGGGAAAGTATCAGTGTTTACCCTAAGTTTGCTCCTTGGATTTTTGAGCATAATATCCTCAATGGTGATTTGGGGCTTCTCCATACCAAGTTTGCCTTGGTAGAGTTGGCTTATTAACAGGGCTTTTTTTTTTTCCAAGTGTCCGTAGACTTCTTAGGGGTAGCTGTAGCACAGCAGCTCTGGCAGAAGTGTGGTCTATTTTGAAAACATTCTTGCAGAGATGGCACACACTGATTTTTCTGTGCCTATAATTTTTGTTGTTGTTGTTGTCCCTGTTTAGCTGAGCTGATATCCTTGACTTTTTTTTTCCTTTGGGCAAGAGACTCTTACTCTTAAAGCCCACCTCTTCAATGCTGCGTTCGGCACCTAACTTTTACCGTTCAGTAAATCCAGACTGTCCCAATTTGACTGCCCCTATCGGACTGACTGTTCACTTGTCTTTTAGATTGTAAGCTCCTTGAGCAGGGACCGTCCCTCTATGTTAAATTGTACAGCGCTGCGTAACCCTAGTAGCGCTTTAGAAATGTTAAGTAGTAGTAGTAGTACTATCTTATATCTAACATCTTGCGACTTAACATTTCTTTAGCAGTAGTAATTTTAGATCCCTTTTTAAGTTTTTTTGCACGTCGTTACTTGAAAATGCCACAGTAGGGCTACAACAATAGAGGGAGAAGAACAGCAGAATTTAAAGTAGTTTCTTTGCATCCATCTTTAACTAAGATTTAAGAAAAAAAAAACATGCAGAGAAAGGAGGAAACAAAAGGGGGACAGAACAGAACTTAATGCCGGTCCCTCGGAGAAGGGTCGTTTCTGTGTCTCAGCAACAGAAAAAGCACCCTTTCCGCCTAGATTGGTCTCTAGTTTGATAATTTTTCATACGGCATGGTTACTTTTGTACGCTGGCTGATCTTGCTCCCTTATGGGCCATCCCTGTTCCCCTCCCCACCACCACCACCCCCTCTCCAGCCCCCCTTTCCCTGCCACACTGCGTTCTACCTGTGCACCCTGATCTCTCTGGTACTGGTGCTGGCTTCAGATAACGACAGGGAACGAAGGATCCTCAGGGAGGATGTACTGAGTAGAGAGGGAGACTAAAAGAGAAACAGTTATTACCCAGAAAATAAAGGGTCCTGGACATTATGCCATGGAACCAGAGGGTTTTTAAAAAAAAAATGCTGTTCTCTCTGAAAGTCGATAAAGACTTCCCACGTACTTGGGGTCACTGCTGAATGCTGGCACAGACAGTGTGTGATAAAATTTGGCGGCATTTGGATTTCCTGAGACAATTGTTTTTTTGTTTTTTTTAAATGTTTTCAGATCAATATTCTAAATGAGAAAATGGAGAAACTTTGAGCTAAAAAGATTGCAAAAGTGCAGACTCTGATTGTGAGTGGAAAGCAGAAGGGGAGGGAAGAAAGAAAAGTTCTGCAGGTTGAGAGAGCGAGCGAGCGAGAGAAAGCTAGTGGAAGGCAGGGCTGTTGATGTATCCAAGCCATGCAGTTTTGCCGGGAATGGAAGAAGTGAGTGATGAAGGAGAGACACTTTCCCCTGGCTTCTCGGTTTTCCAACACTTTGGCTGCTGGCACCTTAATGTGAACTGCTGGGTGAGTAACATGTCTGATATGTGAGCACGTGTGTGTGTGTGCGCATGTGACTCCCTTTTTTTCTGTTCCTATACTGATGATGTAAGTTTTATAAAAAAATCAATCATTAGGTGGAGGCACCAAAAAAAAGGGAGGGGTCATTCAAGGTGTGACCTCTTATCTGATATATGTGTGTTTGCATTATTTTGTAGTGCGGCCATGGCGGGGAAGATTCCTAGATTCAGTGACATCAGAAGTGTACTTAAACAGTATATGCTGTAATAGCAAAAGTTGTGGTCAGTATTAAACATACAGGTTTCAACATCAGAAGCACTATTCACCTCTCTTACCTTCCCCCTAAGCGATAGAAACACGCACTTAAAACTGTCTTACTGTGAAAAGAGAATAGACGCCAGTTCTTTCTGAATCGTGATGAGAGCGTATTCTTTTAAAAGCCTTCATGTTATTTTATATCTGTCTATATAGACACATATATAGGGATGTATTAATTGTCAATTCTCGTTATATGTAGCCTTTTATTCCTCTTTCTTGCTGCTGTTACAGATTCTGTTCTTGTAGTTTGGCCTCAGAACTTCGTAATTTCTTGGGGTGAGTTGAGAGGGAAGTTGGAGGTGATAGTTGAATATGTTGGTATATCTAGTTGTTGATACTGGGCCCCACTCACTTCCCCGTTTTATCATGTAATCTAAGTGTTGCACCTTTCTCGAGGTCCCAGCAGTGCCAGATGTTTGCGAGAGGTGTGATTCTCAGCCTAAAAGGATCAGGGAATTGATCCCTACGATACATTTCATTTTTTGAGTTGAGCTCTTTCCAAAGGATTTCTAAACCGATGCATGTGGCAGGTCCCATTTCCTGAGCTGGTTTCAAATCTCTCCAGGTATTGGATTTATTGAAGTACCTCTTTCATTTCGGACCCGAAGAAGGTATTGCCTTCGAAAGCTATCAAAAAATGTTCTAAGTAGGATAGACTTGGATGCACCTAAGTTGATTGTCCCAAGACTGTGATAGTTGTAATCTCAGACTTCACCCTACGAGTCTCCACTAGTAACATGGGGGGTGGGGGGGGGGGGTCTGTTACTTGGGTAAGGGGGTTTGGGGAAAAGGGGGGAGGTGGGAAATGTTGTATTAGGTTTCTGTTATTCAAACGCTTTACATATGACACCTGATGGTTAGATGGATGCTGTCAGTATGTTATTGTTAAAAACTTTAATAAATAAAATTTAAAAAATGTTTTAAGTTAGTCCAATAAAAAGATATCCCCTTATTTCTTTTCTTTGTTTCTGTTTTATGTCTATTACCTTTTAAAATGGAGTAAACTTGACTTCTACACCATTTTATTGAGGTACCATGAATTCAAGGATAAAAAGAAGGAGAAATCTTGGCTGTTGTGTCAAATATTCTTTTTTTTCTAATTAATCAGTCGAAGGTTATTACGTACATCTTGCCTTGCATGATTTTGTAATTGTGTCTTCTGGTTTTAGTACTTCCGTGTGAGTATGCCTTTTTATTAAGTGTGTGCATGAGATTCCTTTGCAAGTGGAATTTCTCTAGCCATATTCACCGGCATTTCAGAACATAATGTAAGAACATAAGAATAGCCATACTGGGTCAGACTCAGTGGTCCATCTAGCCAGTATCCTTTGCCCAATAGTAGCCAAGCCAGATCACAAGTACCTGGCAGAAACCCAAATAATGGCAACATTCCATGCTACCAATCCCAGGGCAAGCAGCGGCTTCCCCATTTCTGTCTCAATAGCATATTATGGACTTTTCCTCCAGGAACTTGTCCAAACCTCTTTTAAACCCAGATAAGTTAACCGCTGTTACTACACCCTCTGGCAAAGATTTCCAGAGCGCTGCCAAACACAATACAAATTATCCATCTCTGGAGGCAAATGGAGCTTGCTGACTACTCGGGGTGCTCAGCACCCACTTCACCCAGTGATCTGGCTCCCGTGTCTCTGTCCAGATAATTTCATATGCTTAGAGGGAATAGGAGGCTACACAAGCATTAATCAGGTTCAGCTCTTACTCTTCCTAGCCGATTAACATCTTATTGTGAGAAAGTATTTGATGCGAACGTGCTGATACGTTGCTAGATCGGAGCAGGTGTAGATTCAAATGACTTGTCTGTGACAGCTTGGAATATGCTATCTTCTCCAAATACCTGTTGATCTTTCAGGCAGATACACCTCTGAGGCTTTTGGTCAGTTTTTGCATGTGTCACCCAGTGAGGGAAGATTTTATTTAAATAAATTTATATATCATTATGTTCCTTTATGGTTCTGTTAAAAAAAAAAAAGAAAAGGCCAAAGTTGGTTTGCCGCTATTTGCTTTTCCACCCCTCTGGCAAACCTGTATTTTTGGTGTTATATTTCTATTTGTCTGGGTTAACCTTTTGTTCCTGGAAGCTTTATTTGTTAATACAATAATATAGCATAGAGAGATGCATAAATACTTGAATAGATAAAATCATACACAACACACACCATACACACTCTATTAAGAAGCAGTTCCTGCTCTGTGGAGCTTAGTCTAGTCCTCTGACCAAAAAAAATAAAAAAAAGGATAAGATGCTTTGAGTTAAAGCAAAGAGGTTGTGTGGATGGATTATCTGTGGAGTTAATTGAGAGGGGGCAGTTTTAATTGAATAAAACCTCAAGGAATGAGTTCGAGAAATTATGAGCCTCTTTTACAAAGCTGCGATAGCTATTCTTGGCGCGGCAAATGCGAGGAAGCCCGTTCAGTTCCTGTGGGCTTTCTCGCGTTTGCCATGCGGGAATGGCTAGCGCGGCTTTGTAAAAGAAACCCCATATGAGGAATCGGTGGGGTTGGGGGGACTCTTTAAGCTCTTGTAGAGTTTGCAGACATATTGGATGTGTATATGCGTATAATCTTTTTTTGACATGGCGGGAGAAAATGTCTTGAAAATTGTGTGCCAGAAGTTCACCCCTGTTTTTAAAGAAATGGCTGCTGACAGCGGATTTTATCGTGACATACTTGTGAAAATTTGTTGAAATTAATTTCTCTCCATTTCCCCCCGATGCTAGAACCTAGGTTTAATGCCTGCCAGTGTTTTATCTTTTTTTTTTTTTTAGTTCTTCTGTTCACTGGTATGATGGTGAAGTGTACCAAATGCATATTTTGCTTCTAGGCTTACCGTTCTCCCTGACCCTTTTCTCTTGTGATCTGATGCTTTTGGGTTTATTAAAAATTGGGGTAGGAATCATTCCCCTGTGGTGCTTTGCTCTTGATTGTGTGAAATAGCTAATACATTAACAGGCTTTGGGCAGGCTTGACATGGACATGAAACACAGTGGCTGGTAGGGAAGAAGCTGGAAAGTTGCTTATTGGGGGGGGGGGGGGGGGTGTTGGGTTATATATGGGAATTTATATGTTCATCTAGCAAGAGATAGAAATGACTTCTCTGTGATTTAGGCACTCCCGCAAGTACCTGCGTTCTGGGTAAGCTAATTTGAGATGAGTTTGAGGAGAAGGATGTCTTGACAGTCCCTTTCAAGGCACCCACCATGGCCACTGAGTCTGCACTCGTTCTTTCAAAATGTTGCTCCCATCTGTACCACGTTTTCAGTGGTTTTATTGCCTTTCCTTTTAGGCTTTTTTTGGTTGTTGTTGTTGCTGTTTAAAATTACACCCTGCCATCCTAGGTTGTCAGAGACAGGATTTTATTTTTAACCAATATAAGCATCTGTGAAGTTTTGCTAAGGTGTTTGGAGTGTATGCTTGTTGCTGTTGGCCTCTGTCTACATGGAAGCAGGATTCTCTACTGCAGTAGTCATAGCCAGCAGCAACCTCCTTGTCCTTCACACTCTCCAGTTGCTAAAACGGTGTGAAGATTATTTAGGGTTATTTTAATGCCAGCCTTCTTTCTTGGTGCAAAGAAGGGGGTTCTCCCCACCCCGCTATTCCTCTAGTTCTTTATTACAAAACAATGGGTCCCTACAGCTTATTCTGCCTTCCATCCCCTTCTTGCTAATAGTACAGGGGTTCTTAATCTTTTTGGGGGGGGGGTTCCCACACCCTTTTAACTGATCAATGAAACCTTCACTCACCCTTTCCTAAACCACATGTCCACTAGTGACTACTGACAGCTTACATATTTCACTAACTGTTAGCTGTTAACGTCGCTAAAATTATAGTTGTACACAGTTTACACTACCAGCAACTGCCTTCATTCTGTCTAGATAGAAAGTCTCAGTAAATTGCCGCAGATTTGAAGACCCTTCTCTCCACACCCCATTGGACCTTTCCCGGGCCCCACTGGTTAAGAACTCCTGCTATATAGTAGGTTATAATATCAAGATGTTAATCAGTTGTTATCTTTTGGAAACCCACATCATTGCATTTGCATTGGTTTGAAGTGTTTTGCTAAATAGATGCATGAAGACCATTTAAGGAAATTGCCTTGATTTCTTTAATTGAGAAAGTTTAAAAGAATTGGTGGAAACCAATTGTTTAAGCAAGTGTTAGTTTGTATTGAAATGTTCGGGGATAGTCTGACATGTCATGGGCCGAGATAACGATGATGGGGTGGTTTTCTGGAAAGGTCCCATTGTGCAAGAGGAAATGCCAGGTGAACGATTTACTTTCCGAATCGTTCATGGCAGTATTTCTTGGGCTTGGCACTGGATTTGTCAAAATGAGTTGACCCCCACCTATATTCCCCAGTTGCATTCAGTGGAAAGAAAGATGAATTCCATAACTCTAGACGACGTGGGATATATTTCTCCTGGCATGCTTTATACAAGGTGCTAAATGTCATTATTTCTATGATGTGAATAGACCTACTAAACAATATGAGTCAGTTTTGATAAGGTAGCAGTGTGTGGGTTGGGTGTGGGTTGCAAAAAAAGGTGACTGTGCGGCAGGGGTGGCATTTTATCTTTTGTGTCTTAAGATAAAATGCCACCCCTGCCGCACAGTCACCTTCATCCCCCAAGAAAGCCAGATTATATTAACGGTGAAAATACTGGTAAAAGTAATAGAAATGCATACAAAATTAGAAAATATGTACATTTTGCAAAAAAAAAGCAAATATCCTTGAGCAACATATCACTCTCCCCTCTCCATCACATTCTATCCATGTGCTGCATTTCCCCCTTTTCCCTTTCCTTCCTTCCCCTCCATGTACAGCGTGTCCCCCATTTCCTCTCTCTCCCCTCCCATCCACGATCACCTCGCCCCCTTCTCTTCCTCCTATCCATGTGCAGCTTTTCCCCTCCCCTCCTGGACCTACCTTGCAGCCCTGGTGGTCTAGTGGCCCTCTTCAGGAACTACACTCTTTCCTGCCTTCTACCAGACGTCCCCGCCATTGCTGCTTCTTGAAAAGGGCTGCCAAGACTTCAAGAGGTGACCTCGCAAGACACTTTAAAAGTCTCTGCAGCCATTTTCAAGAAGTAGCAGTCGTGGGGAGGGCAGCGGCCAGGAAAGAGTGTAGTTTTTTTTTCCTGCCCCAAAGAGGACACTAGACCACCAGGGTGCGCTGTGGTATGCTTGGGGGGAGGGGGAGAAGGTCATCCCCATCCGTCTGTCAACCCGCCAGCCCAGAAACATGGACAAACAGGCTGGCTGGAAAAAAACTGTATGGACCCCCCCAACAGTCCACTGAAAAAGGTTTCACTTTAGAATAGTTGGTTTGATTTGAAGGATGTTGGAGAAGAGACGGCTGAGGGGAGATATGATAGAAGTGTATAAAATAATGAGTGGAATGGATCGGGTGGATGTGAAGCGACTGTTCACGCTATCCAAAAATACTAGGACTAGAGGGCATGAGTTGAAGCTACAGTGTGGTAAATTTAAAACGAATCGGAGAAAATTTTTCTTCACCCAACGTGTAATTAGACTCTGGAATTCGCCGGAGAACGTGGTACGGGCGGTTAGCTTGACGGAGTTTAAAAAGGGGTTAGATAGATTCCTAAAGGACAAGTCCATAGACCGCTATTAAATGGACTTGGAAAAATTCCGCATTTTAGGTATAACTTGTCTGGAATGTTTTTACGTTTGGGGAGCGTGCCAGGTGCCCTTGACCTGGATTGGCCACTGTCGGTGACAGGATGCTGGGCTAGATGGACCTTTGGTCTTTCCCAGTATGGCACTACTTATGTACTTATGTACTTATGATGCTGTGCTGTATCTACTACTACTACTTGACGTTTCTAGAGCGCTACTAGGGTTACGCAGCACTGTACAGTTTAACAAAAAAGGACAGTCCCTTCTCAAAGGAGCTTACAATATCAGTTCTGTAGTAAACTGCCAGAATACTTCTGACTTCCAATTTTTCCCTAGGTCCTTTTAAGTTTTTTAGTCTGGCAGTTTTTATACTCCTTTGAATTGTAACTGGACCTGTTAAGGCTATGGAACCAGGAACCTTCCTTTTGCAAATACCTACTGTTATCTACCTGTTTTTAATCTGTCTTCACCTTCCAGTCTAGCCCCACCACGACGGTGACCGTTCCCTGCCAAGGGCCGTAGACCGTGGCTTCCTCTAGAATTCAACACATAGGTACTCAGTCTGGCCACTAGGTGTCGTATATGTATGATGATTGGGCTGTTCTGTCACTGGGAGGGTGTTTGCCGTCACATGATCTCCTGTTCTGGGGTTTTATTTGGTCCTAAGTGTTTTTGCGGGGATAAAAGATCTGTGCCCCTGTTTGTTTTGTGGCTTGGTATGGAACTGCAAGCCCTTGCGTGCATCTGCCCTGATCAGTGTGTGTTACTGTTGCACAGCTGCTTGGGACTGCTTTACTGGGAGCAATAGACAAATTTGGGGACGCAGATCCAGTTAGGACCTTGGCATTTTTGCAATGGCTATACCACCTGCTCTTAGAAATCTTCCCCTCTATTTCTACCCTTCAGCTGCTCATTCTTTCCACACATCGTTAGATTCTTATATGGGCTCTTAAGTTCACGGCAGCACTCTGCAGTTCACCGAGGCCCATCATGGTGGCAACTGAGCAGCAGGAGTTTTCAAAAACTTAAGTCACAAATGACCATCTCAAGAAATGAAATAGGGAAAAAAAAATAGTTGAATGAAAGGGGAGCAACCGGATGATTTGTTCAAGTATTAGGTTGTCAAAATTATGTTTTAGTTGTACTAAATGGAGCACACAGAAAACTGGTTGAGGAGGCAGGAGCATTCTCCCCGAGTCACAAAGGCTGTGACCTGGGAAGGTGGAGAGAGTGTCTCGTTTGAAAGGTGGATTAATACGTTAGAATCTTTAGTGTCGTGGATGTCTGTATGTAGAAAATTAAGAAGGGAAAACGACTTTGAAATCTAAAACTGCCTCCTGGAATATTTTGAGTCGAAGGTTTGAAATGCCAAAGATGTTCTCTTGCTACCCATGCTGCTAAAAATGTTAGGAGATGTAGTGGGGAGTGGCAGGCGTTAACTTTCTGGGAGACGTAGTCTAGTGAGCAGAATATGCTTCACTGTGACGCAAAGGCAGCTCTAGTGCACGAGTGTGAAACTCACGCTGACTACTCTCTCTGACCCATGAGAAAGTCACCCCTGTCTCCGTTTCCCTTTAGAATCCTGTTGAAACAAGATATTGTGTACTCTGGCCTCCCCATCCAACAAATTGAATTTATTCTGTAATCAACAAGGCTTGATGCTTGCCATCTTTTTTTTGTTTGTTTACATTTTAAAGGAAATAATTTTGGGGCCCAATATAACATGGTTAAATAAGAGAATTGGAAAATGAAACTTTTAACCATAATGCATTCGCTTGATGTTGTTGTATGGGGGATGGAACAAGATAACTATTTCACCTGATCATTTATACTCTACAACGGTTGAACTACAATATTGTAATTGAATGATGGGGGGGGAGGTATTATAGTTCTGGCCAGAGGGGAAGAGGGCGAAATGATAAAACTGTTGATGATGGCAGATATGTTACAAATCTGTGTCTATAATATGTTTGGTTGTATTCAAGTTGTATAATTTCAGAATTAACCGTTAACTCTGTAATATCGAATCATCAATAAAAATTGTTTTGAAACATAAAAATCAGTCTTCTCTATGTAACAAGCATGGGTGCTTTAAATACATAGAGAAAATCGTGCCAAAATCTTGCATGCGTTTTCATTTCAACCTTTTCTCAACTTGTTCTTTTTTTTGGGGGGGGGGGGAGGGGGCATTTGTCAGGTCTGTGTCCTGGGAGGGTTGGAGAGTTGAAGAGTTTTAGGAGTAATGAAGCGCGTTGTCTTTGCACATGGTCATGTCAGTACTCTAGTCATTGTTTGTGTAAGGGGAGAGAGAAAAAAAAATCCTTTTTGCTTTCTCTTGAGCAGGGAGTTCTGGCTATCAACGGAGGCCTTGTCCTCTGGAACAATGGGCAGTTAGCTTGGGGCAGGACCCCTGGCTGAAATGAGCTCTGTTTAGCTGTGAACGGGTGCAGGCCACTGTATCAACCACAAAAGGAAAAGTAAATTTCAGGAGAGAAGATTCAGTCAGTCAGAAAATAAGAACTTTGTGCTTGAAAAAAAATTTTTTTTCAGGCAAAATTAGCAGGCTGTAACAATGTCATCACAGAGGACATCATACCAACAATAGGGCTTTCTTCTCACTAGTTTGTTTTGTGCATCTGTTGCTTAAAAATACAGCAGTAGTGTGTGTGTGTTCACTGCCTTTGATTGTGTTCTAGTTTGGGATCTGCTGTGTTCATTCAGACAGAATCTTTCTGATGGGGACTGACCAGCAGTAAAGATAATGAATGGCATGTTCACTGACTTGCAGTGGCTCGTCTTCATCCAGATAGGGTTCCTTTCAGCTCCTGAAAACTTAGCCTGCATTTGTATATGTTTTGGTAATAATCCTTATCTGGAGTAATCTGGAAACCAGTATGTGCAATCCTAGAAGTTCTAAAGCTGTTATTAAAGATAAGGATGTATTGAATCGTGCCCTTACCAGCTCAGGGTGAACCAGGGCTTTGCAATTCCATAGAGGAGGTGTGCATGGGGATCTTGTCTCTAGTCAAAATAGAGATACAAGACCAAACATCCAATGATGAAAAACAAAGAGGTCTTACTAAAAAAAAACAATAAACACATGTTTTTATAGGGAAAGGACTTCAGAAAGCACCGCTGTTGATATTATGCAAATTGCTCATTCATCAGGGTCAATTGTGGTTGAGTCTCGTTCATTGGTCTAAAATCCCTTTTTAACTTTATTTACTTTTCTTTACTTTCTTTAGTTTCTTAATTTTCTTAAACTCTTTATCAATAGCTTTTCTTCATAACGTGTGTCATTGAATCAAAATCAGCTCACACTTACCTTTTTTTTAAAAGCTCCAATGGGTCCCTGTTCACCTGAATAGCAGGCTTTCTCAGGGATCTAGTTATGATCGTCATTGTCAAAAATCTTGCTGCCTGGAAAGAGTCACATTATGAAGAAAAGTTTTTGATAAAAAGAGTTTAAGAAAATTCAGAAAGTAAAGAAAAGTAAAAGAAATAAAGTTGAAAGGGTTTTTGGACCGATGAGTGAGACTCAACCACAATTGATGCTGATGAATGAGCCAACAGCGGTGGTTTCTGAGGTCCTTTCCCTATAAAAATATCTTTTTAATGTTTTTTGGGGGGAGGGGGGTAAGACCTCTTTGTTTTTCATCTTTCGCTATAATCTTGCCCCTATCCTCAGTCAATTCTTTTCCATCCCCTCCCCGTCCCACTCCCATCGTACTGCTACCATCCCCACGCTTTTTTCCCCATTCCTGAACCCAACCCTTATATAATGCAGGTTAATGTAATTAATATAATGCAGGTTAATGTAATTAACATTAAAAATGTTACTGGAAATGTTACAGAATGATGTTTAAGAATAGAGGGGGATCACTCAGAGCATGTGGTCGCAACATGTGCTGTATTTCTAAGTTTTAAGATATATTTTGATTCTATTCTGTTTTATTATTCCCCAATTACCTATAAGGTAATAAGATAAGCATATGCGTCCTATAACTTGTTAAAATGTAACACAAAACAGTAGGCATTAGTTTGTTAAATATGCACGAAAGTTTTGCTCTCTGTTTGACTGCCTTGCAACTGAAAAAGAACATTTCTGATGATGCATTGGCTGCAGGGGTTCCAAGTAGAGGTGCGCACAAGGATGCAGTCTGGTCTCCATTTCCATATTCTTCCTGTTGCCTCACCATCCCTGCGCATTTCCCATTGTCCTCTTTCCCACACGCACTTCTACTGTAGACCTTTCCGTATCCACTGTACTGCATTTGTTTTATTGTAGTAGGGGCTTCTAAAGACACTTTCGGGACCTAACTTTTCCTCAGCTTACCAAAAAAAAATAAAACATGGAAAAGAAAATAAGATGATACCTTTTTTAGTGGACATAACTTAATACATTTCTTGATTAGCTTTCGAAGGTTGCCCTTCTTCCTCAGATCGGAAATAAGCAAATGTGCTAGCTGACAGTGTATATAAGTGAAAACATTCAAGCATTACTATGACAGTCTGACAGGGTGGGAGGATGAGGGTGGGTAGGAGGTTTGCATGGGGACATCAAAGCATATCATTGATATTCTAACAGGATGGGTGTAGATAGGTGAGGGGTGGGGTGATCAACAGAGACATACAGCTTTATGGTTTATAATGGGCTAGGAACCCCAGATCCTTGTTAAGTCCTTTCTGTTGGGTGTTAAAATATTCAATCATTCTGACTTCAAAGGTCTTACGTTCTTGTATGGTTTTAAAGTTACCTTTCACGGCAACCTTCGAAAGCTAATCAAGAAATGTATTAAGTTATGTCCACTAAAAAAGGTATCATCTTATTTTCTTTTCCATGTTTTATTTTGTTTGATTTCTATTGATAACTTTAAGAGTGGACTAACACGGCTACCACACTCCTCTACAAAGAAAAAGAAAACATTAGGGATCTATTGAAGAGGAGGACAGGGCAAAAGACAACAGTATGTCCATATGTTTTCACTCTGATTATTAGACTCTAAAGTGCATGGGCCAACTTTCACTCCTTTCTGCTTGCTGAAGAAGGTTAGGAAAAACTGGCATACAAGTGTCTTACCCTTCACTACAAATTATAACGTTCTAGTACATATTGTGTTGTCATTGCAAGTAGTATACAATGCCATACTTTATATTGTTGTTTGAATATTTTTACTGCTCTAATTGCCTATTGCTCATGTTTGATCTATTCTTACTATACACCGCCTTGAGTGAATTCCTTCAAAAAGGCGGTAAATAAATCCTAATAAATAAATAAGTAATCAGACCCTCACGTTTCACCTTCTAGACCAGCCATGGGCTTGTAAGAGTTTGGGAGGAAGGGGAGGGGGAGGAGAACTACCATGGAGGCAGAAATATCTCCTTCAGGCTCTCAAGAATTTGATGCTTAAGTGCACTTGAAAGGTCAGGTGTCAGCCTTGGAGGCTCCGGCTGGTGTGTATAACTTGTGACAGGAGAATGCTCTTAATTCTTGAAGTTTGTGAATCTCTACAGTGTAAGCTATGGACAGTTTGCTGTTCGTTTTTTTTTTTTTTTGTTACATTTGTACCCCACGCTTTCCCACTCATGGCAGGCTCAATGCGGCTTACATAGGGCAATGGAGGGTTAAGTGACTTGCCCAGAGTCACAAGGAGCTGCCTGTGCCTGAAGTGGGAATTGAACTCAGTTCCTCAGTTCCCCAAAGTCCACCACCCTAACCACTAGGCCACTCCTCAACTGTTGCTACTATTTGAGATTCTACATGGAATGTTGCTATTCCACTAGCAACATTCCATGTAGAAGTCGGCCCTTGAAGATCACCAATGTGGCCACGCAGGCTTCTGTGAGTCTGACGTCCTGCACGTACGTGCAGGACGTCAGACTCACAGAAACAGAAGCCTGCACAGCCTTCTACATGGAATGTTGCTAGTGGAATAGCAACATTCCATGTAGAATCTCCAATAGTGGCAACATTCCATGTAGAATCTTCAATAGTAGCAACATTACATGTAGAAGTTGGCCCTTGCAGATCACCAAGATCACCAATGTGGCCGTGCAGGCTTCTACATGGAATGTTGCTAGTGGAATAGCAACATTCCATGTAGAATCTCCAATAGTAGCAACATTCCATGTAGAATCTCCAATAGTATCTATTTTATTTTTGTTACATTTGTACCCCGCGCTTTCCCACTCATGGCAGGCTCAATGCGGCTTACATGGGGCAATGGAGGGTTAAGTGACTTGCCCAGAGTCACAAGGAGCTGCCTGTGCCGGGAATTGAACTCAGTTATGCATTTTCTGTGTCTATGGACAGCTTGTGGTATATCAAGCACTGGAAATAAATATTTGTGGTATTTTAAATGGGCAACGCCTTTGCAAAAAGACCCATTAATCTGAAATGGTCTTCAAAAAGCAGACAAAAGTGCGTGCAAAGCACATTATGTGCTATAAACGTGCCTGGATCAAAACAATAGTGTTGATGATATGAAATCTGAGATCTTTTTACACGTAGCTTGATAATTTTATTTAAAATTGGGCCAATCTTTAGGGATGTCCTGTGTGTATAAATAGTTTATTTCATTTAATTTTGTCTTATGTGAGGAGTAGCCTAGTGGTTAGTGCAGTGGACTATAATCCTGGGGAACTGAATTCAATTCCCACTGCAGTTCCTTGTGACTCTGGGCAAGTCACTTAACCCTCCATTGCCCCTGGTACCAAATAAGTACCTGAACATATGTAAACCGCTTTGAATGTAGTTGCAAAAAACCACAGAAAGGCAACATATCAAGTCCCATTTCCCTTTTCCTATTTGAGATTCTACATGGAATGTTGCTGTTGCTACTATTTGAGATTCTGGAATGTTGCTACTATTTGAGATTCTAGTTGGAATGTTGCTAGTGGAGGAGTGGCCTAGTGGTTAGTGTAGTGGACTTTGATCATGGGAAACTGAGTTTGATTCCCACTGCAGCTCCTTGTGACTCTGGGCAAGTCCCATTCCTTTTCCCTTTCACACCCAATGTGGAGGTGTCTTAATGCAGTTTATATCACATTGAAGAAAAACAATAATACAACCCCCCCCCCCCCAACACTAAGCATCTCACAGCCCACTACCCAGGCAGGGGAAAGCACGTCACACCCCATTACCCCAGGTAGAAAAATCCCCCCCCCCCCCCCCCACACACACACACAGGAAATGGAGTAGCCTCCAGTGGAAAACCAGGCTTTTGCATGCCCAGGATGACAAGATGAGCCAGTCTTATGTCTACCTCCAAGATGGTAAACTTAAGATTTACTCCATTGCATGCAGGTAGATGTAGTTCTTACTTTCCATTGAGTTTCCTAAGAAAAAGCAAGACCACACCCCCATCATGACTACTACTTAACACAGGGCTTCCCACAGTGAGCTAGGTTTTCAAAAATATGCATGAGGTCAGTTGGGTGCATTGAGGCTTAGTATATGCAAATTTATCTCATGCATACTCATTATGGATATTCTGAAAGCTCCACTGGCTGTAGGTCCCTAGCACAGATTTAAGGTAGTACTACTAGGTATAAGCAGCACCAAACAGAGGCGCATAAAACGGTTCACGTTTACAGTCTAGTCCAACGAGACAAGTTTTTTGTTTTTCTAATAATACTTAATCGCTGGACTACTGCAACATTATTTGTGTTGGGTTGCCAACAAAAGTGATGAGGTTGTGGAATGTCTAGGACACGGCGGCAAGAATATTAACTGGGTACGGGAAAATGGGAGAGTTGTCAGCCCATTTCCCAAAAGCTACAGGGTGGGCTTAGTTTAAACCAGCAGCACTGATATTCGACGTGCTGTTAGTTTACATAAGTTAATAGTCTGTGATGGCAAATACCATCCACATGCCTGTGCTCATCCCAAGGATGTTTGCTACAAGTACCTCAGATTGTGGTAATGAGGCATTCCTGGTGAAGAATTAAGCTTTTTCCTTATCAGCCCCAACAATTAAAACTCTCTCCCTCCTGAAGGAAGGCAAATGCAGAGAAGGGTTGAGTGTTTTGGGTTTTTTTGTTTAATGGAGATTGGTCATTGTCCTGATATAGTGTCTTTAAATGATGATGTATGGTTTATAGATGTATATTTTATTTATATACGCTGCTTTGAATGAACTGTTAGGAAGACTGTATATAAAACTTTATACTCTGGCTTTATTGTAACAGTTTGTTTAATATGTCAAGGTTAAGATCACCCTATATACTTGTTCCATACATGCTTTTAAAAACATGTTTACAATTTTCCTTCTGAACAGTGTATTTTCACTTCTTGAGTTTGTAAGTTGCGGTTTTTTTTTTATTTTTTTTTATATACAACCATTCACAAATATCATGATAGTTATCAACAAAATTGTAAAACCAGCAAAGCAACTGAAACAAAACAATACTGATGTAAAAACAGGTGAAACTAAGAATTGGAAACAAAAGTAGCAAAGTTACAATGCAAAATCTGAAATGTTGCAAAAAGAACAAACAGGAAGGGAACAGGTATTCCTGTTGACTGCAGCTGGCTATTTTGATCATAGCGAATGTGAAAACAATCTGTGTCTTTTTCATGAGAAGAATCTTCAAAATATATATGCATCCATGTAAGCATATCCTTTCTGCATTGTCAAATGCATTGCAGTTAGTTTCTTTCCTATTCCTGGGATCTAAAGGTTTTTTTTTTTTTTTGGGGGGGGGGGGGGGGTAGGTTCAACTCTTTTCTCTCTGGAACATCCTACAACACGTTTCATTAGAATATGCGTAAGATGCATCGATACCTTTACAGACCTGCAAAATCAACTCTCATCACAGCAACAGCACCCTGAAATTTGGTGAAGGAAGTGCACAGACCTTGCATCTGGTATGATGTCAGCATGAAGCTTGGGCGAAAAGCCAAAAACCTGCTTCACACTTTGCCCACAGGATTACTCGTTTTGGGTGACCACCAAAGTTTTAGCAAGATGGAAAGCAGGATGAAACTGCAGCCTTTAACGGCAAAGATGTACTATTTTTCCAGGTCAGCACCCTTAAGTAAGATCTCATGACGGTTAAACGTTTAATTCTGGAAATCTAAATGGCAAGAACAGACTTTTGGTGTACGAAACCCCTGCATTATTGTCATAGACTACTCACGCCAGGGCAACAAGTGCAGGGGCAGTGGGAAATGAAACCTTATCTTACCCTTATAAGCAGAAACAACTTCATTGCACCGGTGATAATGACTAAAAATAGTTTTGAAAAAATATGGGTTTCTTCCTGCTAAAAAATGCTACGCACTATGAAAAGTAGGATTCTGATCTAGGGATGAACCCATCTAGCAACCAGACATAAAGCAAGGCCTCCCAGGAGACATCGTACTGTATGGGGAAAGAAAAAGGATGGCAAACCCCCAGTATTTAGGGTTAGCTGGGAGTTATTCGTAGTGAGTAGAGGCCAAGTTCCATCTTGCCTCCTTCGCTGCTTCCTGCGGTTCCATGCTTGGTTAGTTGAGTGGTGGGAAAATGCAAGGGCTCTTCAGTGAATATTCCTCCAGCTGCTCCAGGATGTGTATTTGCCGAGCAAGGGAAATAGTACTGACAATGCTATTTCTACTCTGTATACCTGTGATTTGCTTCTAGTATCACAGTTTCCTCTCCGATCTCCATTCCTGCCTAGTTGGAGAAGAGCAGCACTTATTTGTATCTACTGATTCTTCAGATGGTTTTGATCTTGTGGCGCGTATGACTGGTAGCGCTATAGAAGTGATTTATAGTAGTAGTAGTAAGGTGCCCAGTAGTCTTATGAGATCTGTTGGCACCATAGCTCAAACTACATAAGTATTGCCATACTAGGAAAAGACCAAAGGTCCATCGAGCCCAGCATCCTGTCCCCGACAGCGGCCAATCCAGGTCAAGGGCACTTGGCAGGCTACCCAAACATACAAACATTTTATGCATGTTGTTCCCAAAATTGTGGATTTTTCCCAAGTCCATTTAGTAGCGGTCTATGGACTTGTCCTTTAGGAAACCGTCCAACCCCTATTTAAACTCTGCCAAGCTAACCGCCTTCACTATGTTCTCTGGCAACGAATTCTAGTTTAATTATGCGTTTGGTGAAGAAAAACTTTCTCCGATTTGTTTTAAATTTACTACACTGTAGTTTCATCGCATGCCCCCTAGTCCTAGTATTTTTGGAAAGCATGAACAGACACTTCACATCCACCTGTTCCACTCCACTCATTATTTTATATACCTCTATCATGTCTCCCCTCAGCTGTCTCTTCTCCAAGCTGAAAAGCCCTAGCCTCCTTAGTCTTTCTTCATAGGGAAGTCGTCCCATCCTCACTATCATTTTTGTCGCCCTTCGCTGCAACTGTGAGACTTAAAACCATTCAGCAGAGGAGGTAGACATAAGTACATGCCATTTTCCTGCTGGCCTCATAGGGAGGTCTGGAGATTATTTGAGGAGGAGAGACTGCTCTGTGTATGGAAGGGGATTATCAAATATACCTATATGACCCCACCTGCGACAAAATTACCAGCAGAGCACTTGCAAAGAATATGGGTCCTTCAGTAAAAAGGTTCCAGTTCTACAGCACCTACCTGTAGGTTGCACGAGGCATAGCCACCACTCAGCTCATACTTACCGTGTTTCCCCGAAAATAAGACACTGTCTTATATTAAATTTTGCTCCCCAAGACCTGCTAGGTCTTATTTTCAGGGGAGGCCTTATTTTTCGGGGAAACATCGGGGTCACCCCCCCCCCCCCCCACCCGAGATCGCCGGCTCCCCCCCTCGATGGGCAGCTCCCCCCGCCCTCAGTCGCTCCCGGAACTAACCTCTTAAATGCTTCCTTTCACCATTCATCTTTGCACTCGCCGCAAGCAGCAGGGCAGGCCACTCCTTCCTTCCGTGTCCCGCCCTCGCCTGACGTAACGTAACGTCAGGCGAGGGCGGGACACGGAAGGAAGGAGTGGCCAGCCCTGCTGCTTGCGGCGAGTGCGAAGGTGAAAGGAAGCGGTTAAGAGGTTAGTTCCGGGAGCGACTGAGGGCGGGGGGAGCCGCTGATCGAGGGGGGGAGCCGGCGATCTCGGGTGGGGGGGTGACCCCGATGTTTCCCCGAAAAATAAGGCCTCCCCTGCTAGGTCTTATTTTCGGGGGAGGCCTTATATTTTCAAATTGCAGCAAGACCTCTACTAGGTCTTACTTTCGGAGGATGTCCTATTTTCGGGGAAACACGGTAGGATTTGGTGTTTAAATATGTCACTTGTTCCTGGACACAGAAGACTATAAGAGAAACTGTGGGCCCCATATTCAAACACATTAATCTGGATAGTATCATTTCCCATCTCGATAATTGCCAGTGACCGCAGCTATCCATTGAGTCCCAAAATTCAAGTGAGGATAAAGTATCTAGATCAGGGGGTCCCAACCCAGTCTTTGAGACACACCAAGTCAGTCAGGTTTTCAAGATATCCACAATGAACATGCATAAGATAAATTTGCATGCACTGCCTCCATGGTATGCATATCTGTCCAATGCATGTTAATTGTGGATATCCTGAAAACCTGACTGGCCTGATGTGTCCCAAGGACTGGGTTGAGAACCCCCTAATCTAGACATAGATGGCGATGAACTGCTTCAAAATGGCATATAGGCCAATGATGATGAGGATAAATTCCTTTGGCTTTGTCCATGGAACAGGTAACCGATGTTTTTGGCAAGGACCATTTTTGAGGAAAATAGGGAGTGAATGCAAGATTCTCCGAGGACAAGCAGGCTGCTTGTTCTCACATGTGGGTCAACGTCCGCGTCGGCCCAGGGAACGGAAATTTTTCTCAGCAAAAATAAAAAGTTTTGCCAGAGTCTTCTGGAGCGCGAGCAGCGCGCATGACTTCCCACCCATCGCGCGAACGTGTCCCCTCAGTTTTTTTGTCCGCGACGAGGTGACAGGATTTTTCTGCTCTTCTCGTTTTTGGCCCAGGAACAGTCTGATGACTCTTTTCTTTCTATTTCTTTTATTATTTTGTCATTTTCTTAAAAAAAAAAAATTATTTACTAGTCTTTTTTAGTTTTTTGCCTATTTTTAAGTTTCCTTTCTTTTCTACGCGGCCTTTTTTTTTTTTTCCCTTTTTCTGCCCTTTACTTTTTTTTTTTTAATTTTTATTTATAGAATTTTATAATACATAATATTCAATCTTGAATAGTAATACACAATAAATGCAAATCTTCATCATAAATTGAATGGGAAAATAAAAGAAATATATGAAAATAGATTCAAAAATATCGACCACAAAATCAAAGTAATCTGATCCAAGACATAAGATATATATATATATATATATATATATATATATATATATATATATATATATATATATATATATCTAATCCCAATAGCTAGATTTATCCTCATACCTAATAAACCAAAAACTGCGTCAAGCTCTGGCGGTTTACTCCAAGTTGCTATACAGTGTTACATTCAGGTTTAAACTTTCACATTTATACCCTCTCTACGTTTTAGAAAGTCCTCCAATTGTTTGGGTTCAAAAAACTGATAATGTTTTGCTTGCAATAATATCCTACAAACACAAGGAAATTTCAACAAAAAAATTTGCTCCAAGGGCTAAAACTCTTGGACGCAATACAAGAAATGATTTACATCTTTTTTGGGTTTCCCTAGATAAATCTGGGAAAACCCTAACTTTTGAACCCAAAAATAAAGAATTCAAGTGTCTCAAAGACAACCTGAGTACTGCATCTCTATCTAGCTCCAAGGCAAATGTTACCAACAAAGTGGTTCTCTGAGTAACCACTTCTAATGATGATTCCAGGAATGCCGTCAAGTTTTGTGCCCTTTACCTTTTTTGGCATGATCGCGTCGTTTAATTTTGCTGAATCCGTTTTTCCTTCCATGTCATCAAAGACACCCAGTGACTTCAAACGTACTCGGTGCAACCAGACCATTTCAGGTACCAATACCCACGCTTGGTGTATCCAGTGCCTAGGGCCCGGCCATAGCCCAGCTGCTTGTAGTCTGTGTCTTCGTATGAAGAAAAAGACCCAAGTATCTCGAGAAGCCCAACGGGAAAAGCTTTTTGGGGCTCAGTCCGGTCCGTTGACATTGGTAGCGAGGGCGTCGGCATCGAAAGGAGCATCGATGTCGGGAGGAGAGGTAATGGCTGCTAAGAGACCAAGAATTAGGATTGACCAATTAAGTGTAATGAATATACTTGTCCCTCTATTGCCCTATATAAAAGGAGTTTACCTAAGGGTGGATGGGTATGACTAGGACACAGGTAACCTCAGTTACCAATCTAACCAAGGGCCAGATGCACTAAACTTAACGAGCCCTTAACAAGCCATTAACGAGCAAGTAGTAAACCCTTGCATGCACTAAACACTTTTTTCCTACGGTAGCAGCTAACGAAAACGGAATGCAGATGAGCAAATTGTGTAGAAACCCTATTGTAATGAGATGCACTAACCTTTTCCGATTGCCTAAACGGTGGAAAATCTAACGAGAGGTCTGTACCTCTCGCTGGGGCTGCATGGGATTGGAAAAATTATTAAAATGTTAAAAAAAAAAAAATTGGGGGGGGGGGGGGGGGGGGTGTAAAACGGCCAAGTGCTCGTCAGTTCTGCACCCGAAAAACCGCCCAAGTGCTCGTCACTTTATTGATAAATGTTCAATAAAGACTTCATACAACTTAAAAAAGTGAAAAAAATATCCAAGTGCACGTTTTTTTTTTTTTTTATTTTTTTTTAGCAAAACTATCTGGATTACAAGACCGCTGCTCTAACCACTCGGCCACAACTGTACTTACTTGGATGTCCCTCCCTTACTTCCAGGTCTCTGAGCTGAGTGAAGCACGGCCAAAAAGAGCGTTTTTATTGTGTGGGGGAGGGGGGGCGCACAAAATGGATGTATTTTTTTTTTTTTTTAAGCGAAGCTTTATTTAAAAAAAAAAATCAAACAGGCTCCGATGCTGCAGGCTCTTTTTTGGACATTCAACCCCGCAATAATAAAAACATCCTTTTTGGCCGTGCTTCACTCAGCTGAGAGACCTGGAAGTCTCTGAGCCAATCACAGCGTGTTTAGCTGAGTCCCAGTTTGTCAGCTAAATGCTGTTATCAAGGAAATTCTCTAGATGGGACCAGAAATGGTACAGTCTGATCAAAGAATTTTCAATTGATTTAACTTTCAAAATTGCCCTAGAATATAACTTTCCTTTTGTAATATAAATCTAAATATTCCCAATAATTATAGCAGTTTCAGCAATGTAAAATGCAACTTTAGAGCCTCAATTGAGTGCTATGCAGTTTAAAACAGCCTCTCCTCTCTATCGGAGCTTGGCAGGAAGAGAAAGAAAGAAATAAAAGGTTTCACAGGGCAAATTAATTAATTAAGCAATAAGCATTAAATTAAAGAGAATATCAGGTATCTCACCTATAGCTAGAAAGTTGAGAAGTTTGGAATTTAAAAGGTCAGAATTTACTTTACTGTGCAAGAGTTTGGTTCAGGTCCAGCACCTGGAAAGTTACAAACAAGTGGTTTGTCTCTCTATTCAGAGCCCAACCCCACCTCCTGCTGTGTAGTGATTTTCTCTCAATGTGTCAGCTAAATGCTGTTATCAAGGAAATTCTCTAGATGGGACCAGGTACGCTGTAATTGGCCTTGGTGACCTCCAAAGTGCCCATTGAGAATGTCTTACATCAGTTCTCAGCACAAGCAAGTACTTGTACAGGATGGCCTGAACAGTCAAACCTGTTCCACCAGGTGGACCAAATGTTCTGGAAGGAGGAACTCGCGGCCTTAATTATGTGGTCCCTGGAAATCCTGGACATTTTTTCTCCAGCATCCCAGTCTTCTGCAGCACCCTCGCCCTCCATGTCTGGGTCCAGGAAGCTTTCTGAGACCTTTCATATTCATGAGGCCATACAAGAGATTAATTCGGCCCAGTGGGGTACTCCGGATTCCGGGCTGAAGGTGGCCCACACTATGGTGCGACTCTGGCCTCTTCTTCCTGAGGAGCTGGAGAAGCTTAGGCTGCCGGCGGTGGATTCCTTGGTCACGGTGGTAAGAAAGAAGACTACCATTCCTTTGCAGAGAGTAACGGCTCTCAAAGATATGCAGGATCGGAAGATTGAGGTGGTGCTGAAGATGGCCACACTCTTCCTTCATGCCACGCTATCTGGTTCTTATGTAGCCAGGGCCTGTCTTAAGCTGGTACAGCTGGCGGCTGAAGCTTCCATGGACGGAGACTTGGATTCCCTGGAGTTGCCTACTCTGGAAGTGGGTCTTACCTATCTTGCAGATGGTCCTTATGATATGCTTAGGGCTTCTGTGAAGCAGGTTGCGCTGGCTGTCTCTGCCCATTGCTCTTTAGCTTCGAAACTGGACAGCGGATGTTAAGTCCACTCTTACTAAACTCTCCTTTTTGGGCAAGCTTTTGTTTGGGGAGGACTTGGAGCATTGTATATATATACAGTTATGGGGATAGTCTATAAAGGAAAATAGGTACCATTGTAGAATGGGCTCCAAATAGGTGCCTCTATTGAACCACCCGCTAGGTGTCCAGATGATCACTGATCTTGAGAGGGTTTTCTATAATGGTAGAAGCAACTAGCTAGCCAGTCACATACGTAAGCATTAACACCAGCTGCACATACCATACCTGGACTTGCTTATCCACTCCTACTCTAGCTGAAATCATTTTTCCTCGCTCTAAATGCAATTTTTACCTTGTTAGGTACCTTTATTTTCTGTCGCCTGTTCTTTCTTATTTTTCTATGTGCTGCACCTCTGCTTACACCCTTCGCTGTCTATTAAGATGCTTTATATGTATTGTTGACATTGTAAGTAGCATACTATGCCATAAAGTGTATTGTTGAATATTTTTACTGCTATAATCGTCTGTTGCCTAAGTCTGGTTTATTCATACTTGCGATAGGCAAAACACACAGTGGATCCAAAAAAAAGGTCCTCTCACAATGAGTGTCTTCCTGAACAAGGTCTTTATTAACAGTAGCAGAATTGACCCGACACGTGACGTGTTTCGGCCGTGAGGCCTGCGTCAGGGGTCTAGTGTTATCTGTAGAACAAAGTGCCTTGTAGGTCAGATGAAAAAATAGCACTAAGAGGCAGATGCAGCAACCAAACGTAAAAAAATCTAAATCGTTAAAGTCCCTAACGATTTTAAAATAACGAAAAATGCACCAAAAAAAAAAGTCACACATGCTGAGATCGGTAGTGAAACGTACAATGTATCAAAGAATCACAATACACATCGGTCTGGACCTCTCGTTAGGACAGCTCCGTGGCAGGAAAAAGTGTTAAGTGAAAAAATAAACAAACTTTGAGCCAATCCCAGCGCATTAGCAGAGCTAAAAGCGCTGTGATTGGTCCAAAGGACCTCAGAAAACACATAAAAAAATAAAAATAAAAAAAGGATCGGGAGGGGGCAAGGGCGCTCATCAGGAGCGTCCTGTACAGACGGCCTTGCCCCCCCCCCGCTGCTCCCCACTTTCCGCCGCTCCCCCCACCCCGAAAAAGCAAACTTCTAGAAGCCCCTGCCCCCCTCCCTTCCTCACTACTCTCACCTAAGCTCCGCCTCCCGACATCCTCCGTCCGTGCCCCGCCCCCTTTTGGGGTCGTCGCCGCCATTCCCCTCCTCCATCGGGCCCCCCTTCCTCTTACCGGGCCCGTGCAGCGCCTCTCTCCTCTGTCCGAAGGCGCTGCACGGGCAAGAAGAACGCTGAATCAGCTGATGCCTGCCTTCGCGATGGCGCGTCTTTCTCCTGCTGCGCCCGCCCCTGTCTGACGTCAGTAATCTACGTAGGTTACTGACGTCAGACAGGGGCGGGCTCAGGAGGAGAAAGACGCTCTATGGAAGCTAGGCGAAGGCAGGCATCAGCTGATTCAGCGTTCTTCTTGCCCGTGCAGCGCCTTCGGACAGAGGAGAGAGGCGCTGCACGGGCCCGGTAAGAGGAAGGGGGGCCCGATGGAGGAGGGGAATGGCGGCGACGACCCCAAAAGGGGGCGGGGCACGGACGGAGGATGTCGGGAGGCGGAGCTTAGGTGAGAGTAGTGAGGAAGGGAGGGGGGCAGGGGCTTCTAGAAGTTTGCTTTTTCGGGGTGGGGGGAGCGGCGGAAAGTGGGGAGCAGCGGGGGGGGGGCAAGGCCGTCCGTACAGGACGCTCCTGATGAGCGCCCTTGCCCCCTCCCGATCCTTTTTTTATTTTTATTTTTTATGTGTTTTCTGAGGTCCTTTGGACCAATCACAGCGCTTTTAGCTCTGCTAATGCGCTGGGATTGGCTCAAAGTTTGTTTATTTTTTCACTTAACACTTTTTCCTGCCACGGAGCTGTCCTAACGAGAGGTCCAGACCGATGTGTATTGTGATTCTTTGATACATTGTACGTTTCACTACCGATCTCAGCATGTGTGACTTTTTTTTTGGTGCATTTTTCGTTATTTTAAAATCGTTAGGGACTTTAACGATTTAGATTTTTTTACGTTTGGTTGCTGCATCTGCCTCTAATTGCTCATCTCCATTCCGTTTTCGTTAGCTGCTACTGTCGTCGGAAAATAGGCTTAAGTGCATGGAAAGGATAGGAAATTCTTCCCTGAGGGCTCATTTAACGATGAAAAACGTTTAGTGCATCTACCTCTATAACTGCTAAAAGCGATATTGAGTTTCTCCCAGCCAGAGACCAGCAACACAGCTCTCCACGTGTCGGGTCAATTCTGCTACTGTTAATAAAGACCTTGTTCAGGAAAACACTCATTGTGAGAGGACCTTTTTTTTGGATCCACTGTGTGTTTTGCCTATCGTTGGTTTTCCTGTGGAGAGCTCACCTTCTGTGGGTGTTTGCTTTATTCATACTTGCTCCATTTTTGAAGAAATTTGCCCAAGGTGGTATACAGCAAATAAATAGGTAAAATGTCTTTAATCTTTGAGGGTTATCACAATGAATCTTACCTTGGCCTTTAAATATTCTAAATTAAAATGATCAAATGCTTTGAAACTAGCATGAAAGAACTTATTTTTGTACATGACCCTCTGGAGCCATGTTAAACCCCACCCCATCCTTTAATGATATCGAGACTACTTCATGGCCATTGTAATTTGTTTGCATGTGCAGACAACTGCATACCTTGACTCTTGTACCTTAACTCTCCGTTGCTCCAGGTATAAAAGTAAGCACCTGATTGCCATGATATTCTTATGCACCTTATCTGTATGTATGTTCTGAAATTCTTATTCCATTAATATGATTGTCGTTGTAATATATTGTAAGCCACATTGAGCCTGCAAATAGGTGGGAAAATGTGGGATACAAATGCATCAAATAAAATAATATGTAAACCGCTTTGATTGTAACCACAGGAAGGCAATATCAAATCCCATCCCCTTCCCTCTCTGTTTGTGGTCAGGTCTGTTTTCATTAAAAGACCAGGAGTGTGGTAGCCGTGTTAGTCCACTCTTAAGGTTATCAATAGAAATCAAACAAAATAAAACATGGAAAAGAAAATAAGTTGATACCTTTTTTATTGGACATTAACAAAAATAGGCTAATTGATGTGTTTTGCTAATTGATTTAAAGTGGTCTTGACGAACAAGCGCAGGTTATAGTTTTATTTGGCACCATTGAGCTGTTTGTTTTTCTTATGCAACTAGGGGAAATTAGTTGTTTCTTCATATCTAAATCCAGGGAAGGATGAGAACTTAACATTGCTTTTGACTCGTAAGCACTTGTAACCACTCGCTTCCACCTACCCTCCTCTCTTCCTTCCCGTTCACATTAATTGATTTGATTTGCTTACTTTATTTTTTGTCTATTAGATTGTAAGCTCTTTGAGCAGGGACTGTCTTTCTTCTATGTTCAGCGCTGCGTACGCCTTGTAGCACTATAGAAATGCTAAATAGTAGTAGTAGTAGTCTCTTGTAACCAGAGCTAATATTGTGATGTCATAATGCCTCAGGCCACCAATAAGAGCCAACCTCATCAGTGATGTCACAATGGCTTGATTGTCCTATGCTTGGCTTACTTTTATTACATAACTCTTTGAGCAGGGACTGTCTTTCTTCTATGTTTGTGCAGCGATGCGTATGCCTTGTAGCGCTATAGAAATGCTAAATAGTAGTAGTAGTAGTAGTAGTAACTTGGTATATAGAATAGCAGAATGTTCTATTTTTATCTTGACCACTGGTAGACATCAAACAAGTGATTCAAGTTCTTTGGGTAATTCTTGACATTTTTATGAAATTGAGTTCTTTTTTTTTTTTTTTTTCTCATGTGTAATGAATAAAAGTTCACACTTCACCAAATTCAAAAAAAAAATTGATTTGCCTGATAGCTTGTATTTAGATGTAGGATTTGTCTGTTTTATTTGTTCTTAATGCAAAACGTTCTTTACCCAAAGTAATACAAGGAAGTAGAAGGCATGTTCCGAAATGGAACCTGATGGTAATCCATTTATCAGCTAATAATAACCTCTTGTATCTTGACTAGTACCTAATCTGGTTAAATGTTCCTGTTGTAGGCCTTTAAAGAAAATCTTCCATTGGGAGTAAGGGTTTTTATGCTGTCTGATTACTGTTAGTAAGCGTGTCAGCCGACTTACTTGAGTGATCTTTTTCTATGTTATCTTGTAAGTCATACAAGTCCTAGAAAGAGAGAGTCAGGTTGAAAATGTAGACAAGTAGCAGACACAATAAATGTAGATTTCAAGCCTAACCTTGTTTTATTTACAAGGTTTAGGATTTGCCCAGGGATCATGGCGTGGCATTGCATTTCAACATTTCTGGAGGAGTGTTGCTATGAATGTAATGAAGCGATAACACTCATGCTGTCTTATGGGGGCAGTGTTTCCAGGTGGGTCTGTTTTGCTCATGCCATGACAGCAATGAACCTCATTGCTAAGCCAGAGTTTGATGAATATAAACTCAGGCTTTTAAATTTACTTCGAATGCTCGCCATGGTACTTGCTTCAATCCTTAGACAGCTTCCTTGCGGAGTTAAGTCTTATGCTCTGTGGTGTACACAGTACTGCTAATCTATGCTTAGGAAAAGAATGGAGGCAGCTAAGTTCGAGAGAGTTGGGAGAGTGGTAATGTTGATTTGTGCAATTAGAAGAAACCATTTTCAGCTCAAGTCGTTAAGGGCAAGGTGAATAGACTTTTAACATGTTTGTTTCTCTCTATTACTTTGACAGTCTAACAAAGTGCCAGTTGTGCAGCATCCGCACCATGTACATCCACTTACGCCGCTTATCACGTATAGCAACGAGCACTTCACACCGGGAAACCCTCCTCCACATTTACAAGCAGACGTAGACCCAAAAACAGGTTAGTGGATTGCACTGCCAACGAAGATAATCACCTTCATGTCTACTGTATAAAGATTGAAGACTTGGCTGGTGGAATTCAGAAGGGAGTTCCAATGAATACTACTTGTTGGCTTTGTTGGGGCGCTTTCATGAGTGACTCATTTGCTAAATCCTTCATTTTGATCTGGTCTATCTTCTGGATAATATTGGCTATGTCATATAAGCGGAATACATAGAGGAGTTCCTGTTTAGGACAGGGCTTAATTTTTAGACAAAAAGGGAAGTAGAGCTGGGGTGGGCAGCCTGGAACAGGAGCAACAGAACTGTGACTGGATTAAGGAAGGACTAGAGTGTCTGCTTCAGGCTTGCCTCCTCCCCTCCTATTCCTTGCAATCTGCATTGAAAGGGGAGGGCCTGAAGCAGAGCGCCCCTGATCATCTACCATCCGAAAAGGTGACAGAACTGTGCTGTAGGGGCAGTTCCCTTAGAAACAAAGCCCTGGTTAAGGATAGTCAGTAGATGCTTTGAGTGCGGGGAAAGATTGGATTCCAACAGGCTGATGGAGTTTGAAAGGAGATGCAAAGTCCCTCTAAAATTATTCTCTGTTTAGATTTATTTATTTATCAGATTCTCAAAACCATTTTTACTGAACCATAGTCAACCATACCGATTCGAAAGAATTTACAAAATTAAGAGAGTAAAAGGTGGAAAAGGAAATTAGGCCAGTGATAGAAAATGATAATACCAGTGGCATAGCCACAGGTGGGCCTGGGTGGGCCAGGGCCCACCCAGTTTAGGGCTCAGGCCCATCCAACAGTAGCACATGGTAATGAAAATGCTGCTCTCCACAATACTGGCACCTTCGCATGCTCAGTTTTCAGCGCATGCCTGCTGCAGACTACCAAGGTGGAGACTGGAGAGAAGCATTTTCCCACCAGCTGAGATATTTTTTTGATGTGGAGGTGGAAGAGAGAACATTTGGTGCCCACCCACTTCTTGCCTAGGCCCACCCAAAATCTGCTGTCTGGCTATGCCCCTGGATAATACCCCAAAATATCCATTCAAACCTGTAAAAAAAAAAAAACCCCCAAAACAAAATAAAAACCATCCACACTGGATAATATCAGGTTAAAGAGAAAGGAAGGTCTTTGATTTTTTTGCAAAAAGACAGCAAATTAGTTTCCATTCTTAATTCCCCTGGTAACAGTATTCAGGGCCTGAAACACTGAGGGGTCCTTTTACCAAAGTACGCCGAAAATGCCCTTCGCTGTTGTAGACGCGTGTAGAAAATAAAAAAATATTTCTGGCCATGTGTGAAAAATGGAATTACAGCCTGGGGCTCACGGTAGCCGGGCAGTAGTTCCAAATTGAAACGCGTTGGACGTGCATAGGCGCCTATGTGCTTTAGTAAAAGGGCCCCTGAATGTTTTCAGTCTCTAAACAGTCCTTTTAAAGACTGTCCCAATTCTGTATCTCTAAAGTGTTCCTTTAGATTGGCAAAAGCAATGTGGCTTCTGAGTGCCCAACACTTTAGAGGTCAAAACCGAAAGTTTAAACAGGAATCTTTCCTTCATTGGGAACCAGTGTAATTGACGCAACAGCAGTCTGGCCGCTGGACTCATTAATAGTTTCTGTGTATTCTAATGAGTGAAATCCTGTTGGTATCAGAACAAACCCGCCCCCCCCTCCCAAAAAAAAACACTAGGCATCCTTAAATCTGACTTATACTCAGGGCTTTTTTTGAGGGGGTACTTGGGGGTACTGAGTACTGGCACCTTTTCCATTGTCTGCTAAAATTGACCCATGGACCCCAAGTTTTAATGAAAGAACTCAGGCTCTACACACCAATTCTGCCTTGTCATAGATTCTGTGACTGGTTGTAGAGGGCTTGGCTATTGTGGGGGTGGGTCCCTCAGTAATCACATCACCCCTGAAGGATGGCTTGGCATTTGACTACTGGCACCTTTTTTGCTAGAAAAAACAGACTGCTTATACTGTTGATAAAATTCCTAAGTCTCAAAGCTCAGTTTTCAACATTCTTATTTATCTATTTATTTTTTTTTGTTACATTTGTATCCCGCGCTTTCCCACTCATGGCAGGCTCAATGCGGCTTACATGGGGCAATGGAGGGTTAAGTGACTTGCACAGAGTCACAAGGAGCTGCCTGTGCCTGAAGTGGGAATCCAACTCAGTTCCTCAGGACCAAAGTCCACCACCCTAACCACTAGGCCACTCCTCCACTGTTGCTACTATTTGAGATTCTACATGGAATGTTGCTACTATTGGAGATTCTACATGGAATGTTGCTATTCCACTAGCAACATTCCATGTAGAAGTCGGCCCTTGCAGATCACCAATGTGGCCGCGCAGGCTTCTGCTTCTGTGAGTCTGACGTCCTGCACGTACGTGCAGGACGTCAGACTCACAGAAGCAGAAGCCTGCGCGGCCACATTGGTGATCTGCAAGGGCCGACTTCTACATGGAATGTTGCTAGTGGAATAGCAACATTCCATGTAGAATCTCCAATAGTATCTATTTTATTTTTGTTACATTTGTACCCTGTACTTTCCCACTCATGGCAGGCTCAATGCGGCTTACATGGGGCAATGGGAGGGTTAAGTGACTTGCCCAGAGTCACCAAGGAGCTGCCTGAGCCTGAAATGGGAATCAAACTCAGTTCCTCAGTTCCCCAGGACCAAAGTCCAGACTAACAGTTAATGTTTGCAGACACAGCCATGAATATTCAGTCGTATAAACCGGTCCTGTTGGAATGGGCCTGGAAGCCAAGATTTGAGAACTATTACATTAGGCATAGGGTGTTTTATGGGGGTTTTTAAAAAATCTGATCTGTGTCTTCACTGATGGCTTTTATCAGATAGGAAAAGCTACTCCAGAGCCTTTCTAAATGCAAAGCATTCGAGTTTCAAAATAAAGCATGCTAGTTTAGCAGTAGAGGTTTTGTTTCTCCTCCGTATGCATCTTTAAAATGATGTTTTGAGAGATTTTTTGGGACGACACATGGGAAACATTTTAATTGCATTTGTCTGGGTGAATACATTTATGGGAAAATTTGCAAGACTGAATGGGCAACACAGGCTGATGATGACATCTGATGGTGCTGTAGGGAATACCTTAAACAGAGGGGTAAGGTTCTGCGTGTGCATGGCTTCCTAAGTTTTATTTTTCTACAAACAGATGTTTTTTATGCCCTCCTGATTTCCGCTGTTACTGTATATACGTCACATTGAATGGTTTCTGATCTTTAAACAAAGTATAATATTAGACAAAGGGAACCTGAGTAAATACATACGTTTTAAAATTATTAGTGCTGCATTTCAATTATAATTTTTAATTGCTATTAATCACGGGGCATGGCCATCAGTCCATTGGGGAGGGCACGGGTGGACACATTTCTTCCCCCTCCATTAGGTATTATACCTATGCTGGTGGGGAAGCCGATGCCCCCACCAGTTGAAGAAATCCACTGCTAAGCAGCCCCCCTTCCTCCTTGTACTGCCTCAGGAGCTTCAGCAACCCCACCACCCCACCCCAGGTCCATTAGCTCTCTCTCTCCCCTCCCTCTTTCTCTCCCCTCCCCCCCTCTCTCTCTCTCTCTGAGCCCAACATATCTCCCGCTGTCTTCTCCCTGCACTGCCCTCCCTTCATCCTTCTCTCCCTATTTTCCCCTTCCCCTCTGCACAATCCACCATCTCTTCCTCCCCTTTTAGCCCTGTCTGCATTTCGTTCTCATTCCCCCCCTTCCCTTCCCTCCCCTCAAGGTCTGGCATCTCTCCCTTCTCCTGCCTCTCTCAAGCTCCCCTCCCCCTGTGACTCTCTCCCTCCCCTCCTCCTGTGACTTTCTCCCTCCCCCCTCCCACACCTCTCTCAAGCACTTCCTCCCACTTACCTGCCCGTGGTGCTCTCTCTCTCTCTTCTCCCCCTCCCCCCCAGTATGCACTTGTACTCATACCCCAGTATAAAGTTCAAAAAAGTCTTCGTCCTCTCTCCCCTTCCCTCCCGGATCTGACCGCGGGTCTCCTGTCTCCCGCCACCCATACCTGCACTCCCCCCACAGTACCAGTTGAAATGGGAAGTCTTTGGCCCTGCAAGCCAGCAGCAGCCAGTCTGAAAGGCTGCCTGCTCCGGGCCTTCCCTCTGATCTGGCCCACCCCTTCTGATGCAGCTTCCTGTTTACAGAAAGGGCGGGCTGGAACAGAGGGCAGGCCACAGACAGCCTTTCAGTACGGCTGCCACTGGCCTGCAGGGCTGAACACTTCCTGTTTCAAAAGGTACTGTGGGGGGAGGGGTGGCAGGTTCGAGAGAACAGTGAGAAGGTCTGGGGGGGGGGGGGTGGAAGCTAGTGGAGCCGGGCACAGGGGTGTGCCGTTAAATTGTTAACAGGGGGCTCTCTCTCGCCAGCAAAGTAAAAGAGAATTCAGGAGGGGCCCAAGCCCACATTTTGGGATCCATTTGTTAAAGTAGCCATGGAGAACCGGCTCCCAAAATTCTTAAAAACTTAACAA
This sequence comes from Microcaecilia unicolor, assembly GCF_901765095.1. Lineage (NCBI taxonomy): Eukaryota > Metazoa > Chordata > Amphibia > Gymnophiona > Siphonopidae > Microcaecilia > Microcaecilia unicolor. The sequence goes on along the minus strand of NC_044035.1, from coordinate 19,746,850 downwards.
ACGGCTCTCGAGAGCCTGCTCCAGCACACCACTGGCCGGGCACCACGCGATTAATTATTAATCACAATTAGATCTTATAATCACAATTAATGTGCAGCCCTAAAAATTATTACTTCATTTATTTTTAAGGAACAAACTTATCCAGCACTTATGTCGCCCATGTGAAAAAGTATCTGCCCTGTAAACTTAATTGATTATACCAAGGCGGTTGAAGAAAACAGGAGCCAGGTTATTCCTATCTAGCTCATTATAAGGGCAAAACCAGTAGGTGGAGCTTCCTGTCGGCTTAGTTCACGCTATTGAAAATAGCAAAAGATTATTCGAAGTATCGGACTGCTTATGCGTGGTCCATCTGTAAAAAGTCTAAACCTTATCCAGTTGGATAGGCAGTGCCTTAAAAGGTGGAGGACAAAAGATTTTTTTTTTCTTGATAGCTTTTTAATTTATTTGAAAGCTTCCCATATGTAGATAACAAATATCATGAAATAAAAATTGAATATCACCAGAACAGCTTTAAAAACATTTTATAGCTGGTGGAAACAGTAGTTATAAATTCTGTATTTTGTGCTCATTTTTGTACACTGTCAGTGAGGATATCCTGTTTCCTGATTGGTTCATCTCAAATGTTGTAATCTGCATTGGGAAGCCTTGTGTTATAAAGATGGAATTGACTGCAATTAAATAGAAGTAAAATTAAACTCTCCTTTCATTGGGGTACATGGAATCACACCTTCACCTCATCTGTTATGTAGAAGTTTACATTGTAGATACACGAATAGATTGTTTTGTTTCTAGGCAAGTTTCAGGGCAAGTTGTTTTATAAGTCAAAATAAAAATAAGTATTTTGTTTCATGCAGATCTCTCTTGTTTAAATGTAAATTGACTATAAGCCCTTAATGCAGTCCATTGTTGTTGTTTTTTTCTATATTTTGTTCTTGTGATGACTTATACTGTGCCAAAACTGAAAACTCTTCTCTCTTCTATCTGGTCAATAATAAAAGGAGCTCATTGTGAACACTATCCACCCTAAAAGGTTGCTTTCTGGCTGTACATGAGGAATTGTGATATATATGTATATTTTTTTTGTTACATTTGTACCCCGCGCTTTCCCACTCATGGCAGGCTCAATGCGGCTTACATGGGGCAATGGAGGGGGGTTAAGTGACTTGCCCAGAGTCACAAGGAGCTGCCTGTGCCTGAAGTGGGAATTGAACTCAGTTCCTCAGTTCCCCAGGACCAAAGTCCACCACCCTAACCACTAGGCCACTCCTCCACTGTTGCTACTATTTGAGATTCTACATGGAATGTTGCTATTCCACTAGCAACATTCCATGTAGAAGTCGGCCCTTGCAGATCACCACCATTGTGGCCGCGCAGGCTTCTGCTTCTGTGAGTCTGACGTACGTGCAGGACGTCAGACTCACAGAAACAGAAGCCTGCGCAGCCTTCTACATGGAATGTTGCTAGTGGAATAGCAACATTCCATGTAGAATCTCCAATAGTAGCAACATTCATGTAGAATCTGCAATAGTATCTATTTTATTTTTGTTACATTTGTACCCCGTGCTTTCCCACTCATGGCAGGCTCAATGCGGCTTACATGGGGCAGTGGAGGGTTAAGTGACTTGCCCAGAGTCTCCAGGAGCTGCCTGTGCCTGAAGTGGGAATTGAACTCAGTTCCTCAGTTCCCCAGGACCAAAGTCCACCACCCTAACCACTAGGCCACTCCTCCACTCCATATTGAATAAATAAGTGTGTGTTTGTGTCCCAAGTCATGCATCCAAAGGTTATATAATCCGTTCGAGATAACCAGTTAATTGTTTAACTTATTAGTAGTACATAACCACAGAGGCATGGTATGGTCGCATTTTCAATACTAGGACCCAGCTAAGGAATAGGTTATTTTGAGCTAGTCTTCACTGGACCAAATTTGCTTTCACTGTGCCATCACCATCCAGCTGGAGGGGCAGTGTCTTACAATATGGAGGATAAAGGATTTTTTTTTGTTTTTTAACATTTTGTCTCAAATTATCCCAAGCAAACTCAGTTTGAATGTGGCTTACATTTGAAAATACAGCCAGAAAAATCTCCATATTCGCTCATACTGTCTAATAACACTGGTACCAATGAGTTTGGGTATTCTACATGGACTAGCAAGACATCAACGAAGCTGCGATTTTGTCTTCTTTCCCAAAGTACATCGTTGTGTCTCAGGATTACACTAAATATCTCAAATCAATGGATCCAAAGTTAATAGGAGAGTAAGCCATTTGCCCAGACACAGGCTGGGGGTCAGTGTACAAAGTGTGTACAGCATCCTGAAAAAAGCCTCATTCAATAGGCATCTAATACTGCAAATAAAAAGTCCCAGACAATGTGATCGAAAGCCTTTTCAGCATCAAAACATATCAGCATGGAGGGAATAGTCTGACTTTTTGCTTGCTCTAGTGTAGTGAGACTTTTCCATTCATTTGTAGTTAGTTACACTGCGCCCCTGCATAAACCCCACTTGGGGGTATCGCCAGAAGATCTGGCATAACACAAGATAATCTATTAGCTAATACCATAGCAAATAATTGTGCCTCATAATTAAGTAGCGAAATTGGGCAGTGGGATTCAGGCATCATCTGATATCGGCCTGGTTTTGGGATAATTTGGGCTAGATGTAGGGACTCGGGCGACACCCCTTGATGTACTATTGCATTAACATAGATGTAAGAGGGGAAACAACTTCAGCTCTCAACATCTTATAGAAATCGCCCCTAAACCCATTTGGTCCAGGAACCTTACAACACGGGCTTTGTTGAATAGCCCAAGACACTTGGAGCATTCAACAATTTTAATCTCGTGGATGTTATAGAGGTAAGGTCCAGACTAGATAGATAAATCTCACTGTCTAACAGAGGAGGGTCTTGTGCAGAGTACAGGTGAGCATAATGTTCTTTCTAGAAGTGGTTAATAACTATGTCAGCATTTTCCAAGTTCCCTTTAGGTGACAATAGAACATTAATTTTAAGATGACTCTGTTGTGGTTGAGCCAAGTGAGCCAGCATCCTTGGCATGTTTATACATTTTATATTAAAGTAGCTAATCAACTGTTGTTTTGATTTGCATATTATGGGTTTTCTTATATAGGCACCTGAGTCTAGTCACCTCCCGTTCTGATGGAAATATTTCCCTATCTTAAGCCGTCTTATGATAGCTAGTATGCACAAGGATCTCCCCTCTTAACACCGCTTTGGCTGCGTCCCAATAAAGGATTGGGTTATTGAGATGAGTTTGAAATAGTCTTCCTGTTTTGTTTTTTAAATCCACTCTATGAAGAATACCTCTGCCAGGATACCCTGCCCCAACCACCCCTCTCCTTCCCAATTTCACTATTCCAGCTACATCCCCCACCCTTCAACTATCGCCACCCTCCCTTCCCTTTCCGTAGTATTTGCACCTTAAGGTGCCTGACTTCTGATTCCCCCAACTGCATGCCCCTCTTAAAAGATGGATAGATAAAAAAATATTGGGGTAGTGCCAATGAGTAGCAGTTAGTGGGCTATATCAGGAAGGGATGTTGAGGAGCTCAACTTCTGGCAGCCATCTTGGCTGTCAGCTCCACTGGAGTCTACTATAACAGAATCTAGTCAACTAGGTTCAGTTATAGAATACTAGCATAACCTGGTATCAGTGCGCCTATGTGCGGGTTCCAAAATATGACAGGGACACGTGTAATTTACAGTATCCTGTAAGCTACCTCTGCAAGAGGGAGACAGGCCTATGTCCCACCCTGTGTACGTTCGCTTCCAAATAAGTGCTACGTAAGATAAGTAGGTATTTCCAGAATAGTGCATAGACGCCCTGCTAGCACTTAGGTGGTTATACGCACACATGTGCACATAAATGCTAGTATTCTAAACATTTATATGTCCCAAATATGGGCCCTTAGGCCATAGAATTACCCTTTCAGTATACAACACATTTAATACCTCAATCTCGGCTTCTTCATTGCCACCAGGTTCCTGCATATTTGAAGGTTTTCTACTAGATTAACAGATGCGTCAAGGATCATTGTTTTACTTTGCACCAACTATCAGCAGTAGATCTACCATCTACATCATCCTTTAAATAAATAAGCACAACTCATTGTCCCAAAAGTTCCTGCTGTTAAGTTTTGTTCCCTTCTCTACACAGTCACAAAGTCCAGGGTCTATCTCTTTTGTTAAACATTGCCAGTGAAAAAGGACAACAGAAGTAGGTTGCAACTTCTCAACCAAAGCATCCTTCTTTTTTATGATGATCTCTGATAATAACCAGTTTTCATACAGAATATACAGCCTATCCTACCTTTTGAGGACTTAGGTACAGTCTCTTCCCCCCCCCCCCCCCCCCCCCCCCCCAGGAGTGGAAGAAAATCACAACCGATTCCTGAATTCTCACCTCAGGATTTTTTTTTTTTTGTCACTTCCACCAGAAAAATCCCCACCCTCATAAATACCTAAGTTCACCTGCTTCAGGAAGAAGTCATGCTTCTCCTATAATGAAACACCATAGAACCTGTTCCATCTCAGCAAAGGAATCGGGGCTTGTCGTATTCCAGATACTGCTTGATTCCCAAGAAGGCAGTGCGATTATATTCTGTTTTAGATATCGAGGACCTTAACTTACGTCAGTGAACTACCTTCCATCCATTGTCCTCTGTTTGATGAAAATTGATTGGCTGTGCCTACTGGATATCAAGGATCCATACACATGTATCCCAGTTCATCCCAAATGCAGTAAATATCTGAATCCTTCTGCCTACCAACTTTTACCAGTACTAAGTCCTTCCCTTCAGCCCTTCCTTGGGTCTTCACCAAATGCCTTGTAGTTTTTGTAGCAGCTGATCTACACAAGCAGGAACAAGTGGCTTCTGGCATTTTCATTGAGATCCATCTCTCCTGTCCTTAGATGACCTGATAAAATTGTCGTGCAATGTCGGATTGTCCAGAGATCATCTGTTGAGCTGAAGAGCTCGGCTGAACTTATCTGCTCTCATTTTCCAAATAACCTGGGATGTAAGTGGCCTGAGCTGCATATTGAGAGAAACTGCAGCACCAAGGTTGTGCTGCTTCCCAGCACAGGCTAGGGGAACCTGAACTTCCTTGTCTGATAGCATAATACATGGCAACTTGCTTGTCTGTTTGTATTGCAACTGCTTGAAGAAGAGATGCAAGCACTTAGATGTACAAATAAAAAAGTAGCACATATGAATTTATCTTCTTGGGCAGACTGGACGGACCGTGCAGATCTTTTTCTGCCGTCATCTGCTATGTTACTATGAAGTAAAACAACTGCCCTGTGCTTCAGATGATTGATGTGGACCAACTTGTAATCAGGCTCTTGCATGAGTTAAGAGCCAAGATGGGGGCTCCCCAACTGCTGTTGGAAGCATCTGTTGTTGAGAAAATCTTGCTCAGTATGCCCGTCTGTGGACTTTGAATGTGCTAGCCATAAGCCGGACTTGGCTCCTCTTCTATGCTTACCTACTTTATGTCTCTAAATAGCAAAAATCCTACACAAGTTTAACCCATTAGTGCCCAAAGTTCCCATAATAAGCCATTATTATGGGAACATTGGGCACTAATGAGTTAAAAAAGGGCTCAGTATAATGATTCTTATAGCATCATATTTGCCTTGTCAGAGCTGGGTCCTCATTTTCAAAAGACTCATATTACTCCTTACAGGCTTCAAACATTTACAGCTTTGATAATATAGAACAAGATCTCCTTTCTGCATTCATATCTCAAATCCTTAGCCTCAACAGTGTGGAAACTACTACTACTACTATTTAGCATTTCTATAGCGCTACAAGGCATACGCAGCGCTGCACAAACATAGAAGAAAGACAGTCCCTGCTCAAAGAGCTATGTAATAAAAGTGAGCCAAGTATAGGACAATCAAGCCATTGTGACATCACTGATGAGGTTGGCTCTTATTGGTGGCCTGAGGCATTATGACATCACAACATTAGCTCTGGTTACAAGAGACTACTAACCTACTATTTATCACTTCTATAGCACTACAAGGCGTACACAGCGCTGCACAAACATAGAAGAAAGACAGTCCCTGCTCAAAGAGCTTACAACCCCATTATATAGACTGAGTTAATATATTTCACTAGTAAAAAAGGCCCGCTTCTGTTTTAAAGGAAACGGGCGCTAGCAAGGTTTTCCTCGGAGTGTGTATGTTTGAGAGAGTGTGGATGTTCGAGTGTGTGTGTGACAGAGAGAGTGAGACTGGGTGCGAGTCTGTGTGTGAGAATGAGAGTATGTGCCAGGGTCCCCCCTCTCTCCCAGTTCCAGGGTCGTTCCCCCCCCCCCCCCCCCGGTATGTCTCCCATTTGCAGGGGTTTCCCCCCCTCCCTCCCAGTTGCAGGGTCCCCCTCCCTTTTTCCCAGTTGCAGGGTCCCCCCTCCCAGTTGCAGGGTCTGTGTGTCTCCCCCCTCCTTTTGTCCAGTGGAAACAGCTGTAAAAACGGCAATGAGAAGCAGCTCTTAGGTTTCCTTTTTTTTTTTGAGTGTATAGGAATGACGGCTGCTTTGGGGAGTGGAATCAGAGATTAACCAATGGGCTTCCTTGCTTTTACCATAGACTTGCTTTGTTCACTTCCACTCCTGTCTATTGAACGTCCTGCAGCATGTCATAGCAGCCAATCAGTGGCACTTCAGGAATGACATCACTTTTATCTACTCCACTTTCCTTTTCCATGGTTCCAGGCAGCCTCAGAACATTGGAAGTGAGAATTATTATATAGGATAGTCATTCCCGTTCAGCATTTTTTGTGGGATCCCATTGGTGGAAAATTACCCGGAACCTGTAATTAATATATATATATATATATATATATATATATATATATATATATATATATATATATATAGTATCTTGGGTGTATCTTATGCATAGAATTTATTGGGGGCCTAGTGATTTCCTCCTCCTTCCCTGGAGCTTCTTCTCTCAAATCAGAACTACTCTCTGCTGTAAGACTTCTTTCACAAGTATTTGGAAATTTTCCTTTTTTAATAAACTGTTCCCCCCTCATCTATCTTAATCATTGCTGTAATAGTAGTCATCAGCCAGGGGCTACTGATAGTACCTCCCAGCACCACATTAGTATACACCCTGGATCTGGCCTCTAGGTGTCGCCATTGTGTGATAGTGGAGGTTCTGTCTAGAGAGCTGCAGGGATAGCGGGATTTCCGTGGGTACTACGGGGATGGACCCAGGTCTTGCAGGGTCCTCGCGAAAATGTACAGCGATCTGACCTTTGCCTCTCCTTTCCCAAGCCGCAGCGTACCCTCCCAGCACATACCTCAAGCCACCCTGGTAGTCTAGTGTATTCTTCGTGGCAGGAAAGATCCCCAGTCTTTCCTGCTCACTGCCACTGACCCTCTTTCTGCCGCATTGCTTTTTTAAAATGGCTGTTGAGACTTCTAGCTGCGGCCTCGTGAGACTTCCGCTATAGGTAGAGTAGTAGTTTGTTATAAATTGTAATTAGTGTGTCATTTGGAGGGACTGGTTAAAGGGATACACTAGTACTGTTATATTTGTGGAGAGATTTTTTTTTTCTCCTGGTAATGGGCCACTAAAACAGACCATCATATTATGAGAATCAGGGGTCTCAACATTCAGAGTTCCTATCTATCTATCTATGGCATTTATATCCACATTAAACATGAATTAGGTTGAAACCTGGGAGTATTTAAAATCTTTTTCTTTTCCTGTGCCTGCGTCAAAAGAAAAAAAGATGGCATGTGGGAACTTGCTCCTTTAGTTTTGTGGATTGCAGTGCTATATGTTAATCTCAACTTTGTTAAAATTTTCAGACATATCCATCTACTTACTCCCTTGATATAACTAAATTCTATTATTCTGTCTCGCTGTATTTTCAAATGTAAGGTACATTGAATCAGAATTTGCTTGGGATAATGTGTGATATAAATGTTAACAAAAAAAAAAGTCCCTTATTTCTAATAATCTTTTTGCTGTTGTTTTGGGTGAACCAGTGTTGCGTCAATCTCGGCCTACTGGCTTCAGCCCATATAACGGGCTAGATAAGCTCACCCTGTCTCCTGTTTTATCTAACCTCCTTGGTAAAAAGGGTGGAGGGAGTGTGGGTGAGTGCAAGGAAGAGGGGAAAAAGATTGATAAGGGAGACATACATGGAGGAGTGGGGAAGGGAAAAGTGGAAATAGAGCACATGAGATAGAAGGGGATGGAGAAGAGAGGGGGGACATGCTGCTCATGGATATGTGTGTCTTAATTTTGTATTTAGCAGAGTACAGAAGAAAAAAATAATTTGTTAATTTTACTAGTATTTTTTACTGCTTATAGAATCTGGCTTTCTTGTTGGGTGGGGGTGGGGGGGTCAAGGTGACTGCGACATGGCAAGGGCAGGGCAGACTGGGGGCTGAGATGGAGGAAATTACTTGAGATGGTGATGCGCAGGGACTGGTTAGATTTCTGTCCCAGTGCATCTCTCTAGTTCCGTCTTCTTCAAGGGCTATAAATGCTTTCTCTGCTGCATCGTCAGCCAGCTTAAGGAGCAGAAGCCTGGAGTCAGGATTCATACCCCTATTTCCTTCATAGTAGTATGCAACACTGCTACTGGGTCAGGCCACACCGAGTGTTTTAAATTTGGCAGAGAACAGAAAGTGGGAGAGCGACCAAGGATATCAGAGACTGGAGGATGTTCTTAAAATAAAAGTTTATTAAGAGTTTCGAAGACTCAACACAACGTCGTGTTTCGGCCGTCAGGCCTGCATCAGGAGTCTATAAAAACATACATTTATATACAATGAAGAAACAATAAAATTACAAGAAATATATAAGATATATATATACACATATAGAGTAGTATGTATGTGTGTACAATAAAGCTATGTATATGAAGAAATGTGCATGACAATTCTGAAAACAGAAAAATTGTGAAACTCATGCTTATGTGGACTGTGTAAATGTACTTGGTTTACTGGAAGACAAAACACACACATTTATATATATGATAGAGAACGAGGAGCTCATACCTTGCTATATAACTGGAAAATAAACAATTATGAATGTATGTAATTTTTAAACTGGAAGAGTAACAAGTGTTGAACTATAATTTTCATCGAATAAAACAAAAATCTTTATAATGCAAAGGAATAATGATTTTTTTAACGAAATATTAATAGATGGTGCAAATTATGAAGATAATGCATTTAAAGTTCCTTTATATTACAATTATAAAAATGTTTGACTCACATACATGTTTGAGTTTGGTGTCTTTAAAAATAATAATAATATCAACCACATAAATAAAACTTAACTGAGAGACACAATTTAAAATGCAAATAATTAATAACGATGGTATTAGACTCATATACATGTTTGAGCTTGGTTTCTTTTTTTATATAACATTTTTAATGATGATAAATAATATCAACCACATAAATAAAAATAAGAACTTAACTGAGGAACACAATTTAAAATTGTAAAATTAATGTGAGGAGACCATTAAGTTGGGATATACTTGTGAGTAAGGAATTAAAAAAATAATAATATAAGGAAACCATTTTATTGGGATATGCTGTAAATGAAAAAGGGTGATGCTTGTTAACATGATGCAATACCTAATTATAGAAGTCTGACATTACTTGGGAGAAAATGGCAAATTTAAATTTGAAAACCGGACAAATAAAAATAAAAAATAAAATTTGGCAGAACCATCGGCAATAGGACACGAATGCACCCAATCCTACAGTGTCTTAGCAAGTTTGTGGAATTGGGGACTGCATAAAACCATTTATACGTGTATGTATTTTTATGGTGTGAATAGATCTGTTCACTGGCAGGCTCTGTTGTGTGCAGGAGCAAAAGCCAAAGTAGTGGTGAACAACAGCAATAATATCACCTCTCGTAATTTAACTTTTATGTGCATTACATTCTGTACCTCTTCTAATTGTACTTTGCTGTGAATAGTGCTTGGTAAGAAATGCCCATCCCTGCAGAGGTGACTAGCCATTGATGTGGGGGAAGGAGGACTATTCTTTTAAATAATGGTAGTACAGGGTGAAGCTTTTAAATGGTTATTGTGAAACATACAATTAATGCCAATGGACTGTTTACTTACATTCAGTGAACATTCTTTCAAGAGTACAAGTAATGTGCTTTATGTATAAAAGAAAATTAATGGCTAGAATAAAATGTAGTTAGGCAGTGCGGACTTTAATTCATGCATGAAATAAAAATGTCCTCTTGAGCTGTGTTTCCTCCCTTCTTGTGGACTGGGGTTCAATTCGACTTCTAGCTCATCTGAAGTTTATCTGTACTTGCCTGCCTGTCTTAAGTACGCTCACTCTGACTTGATTGTCAGCTTTCTACAGGCAAAAGATGCATCCTTTGTCATGCTGTGAGCCAAATGTTAACTTTCCAGCCCTTAGGCACTGGGAACTCTGGCCCAGATGCATTAAAGACGTCGGTAATTCCCATTCCCTACAGATTCCATAGCGAATCGGTAGGGAACGGGAATGCATCAACGATAGGGAATGCAAATGAGCTACTCGTTGTAGCTCACTTGCATTCTCTATTCCTTCGGTACCTGAGTCGGAGAATCTGGACGTCCCTTTTGATTAGGCTCCTCTTCCTGGTCTCTTCAGCCAATCAAAGCGGGCTTAGCTGGCTGTTGTCAGCGAAACGCGCTCTGATTGGCTGAAGAGACCAGGAAGAGGAGCCTAATCTAAAGGGACGTCCCGATTCTCCGGCAACCAGGAAAATATAAAAGTTTTGCTGTGGAGGGGCGGCGAAGACAAAATAGAAGGGGGGAAAAAACACCAGCGCCGGCAGAGCTAAAAAAAAATGCAAAAAAAAAAGACGTCTCTCAGAAGCGCAGGGAGAGTACGTCCTTAAAGGACGCCCCTCACATGCGCTTCCTGCTTTTTTTTTTTTTTCTTTCTTTACCTTTTTTGGGGGCCCTTTTCCTTTCCGATTCCCTCACAGGAGCCCTAACAAGAGGTCAGACATCTCGTTAGGGTTCCTACGGTAAGGGAATCGGAAAAACGGTAGTGCAGCTCATTATAATAGCTTTTCAATCATTTGCATTCCGTTTTCGTTGCCTGCTACCTTGGCAGGGAAAATGCCCTTAGTGCATGCCCGGGGTGAACTACTTGCATTTTAAACTGGCTGGAACCAGTTTAAAACGCAAGTTGTGGGCTCGTTAGGTTTTGTGCATCTGGGCCTCTATTCTGCACCATCCAGTTGAGGCCAGGAGTAGGAGGTTTGGGGGGGGGGGGGGGGGAGAGAAAGAAGTCTTTAAGTGTACATTCCTTGCCAAAAGCATAACCTGAAAGTTCAGTACTGTCTGAACATTGTAGTGGACTGGGAGTGGGGGGGTCTCCCTTGATGCATAGACTGGCCATCACAAAATAGTGAGGGGCCAGACAGAAGCGGTACTTTTGGTGAGGGGATAGACTTTCACTGGCAGGACAGATGTCTTTAAACAGTTCCTTCCTTAGTGTCCCTCTGGGCCAGTCCAGAAAGTGACTGCTGGGTTGTGCACTCCTTCCAGCAGGTGGAGACTGATAATTCTGACTCTCATGAGAACCAGTAAGAGCCCCTGGTTAGCTACAGGGAGAGAGTTAGATCCAGTATTCTCTGTCTCCAGCAAGCAAAGGTGCAGGCACTTCATTCCAGCCCCTGTCTCATCCCTCCCAATGAAGGTGTCTGGGCCCAACCTCTAATTCCTGCAGGAGCTTGCTTGGCTCAGTTTTATTGAAGGTGGGCCCAGATTACCTCAGATCAGTGGGTGCTCGAGGTTGTTCGCGAAGGGTATGCCTTAGAGTTTGTGTGGCAGCTACCGGATGCCTTCCTAGAGTCTCCCTGTTAGTCGTGTCTCTGAGCGGGAATCGTCAAGGGGTACTTTACAGAGGCTTCTCGAGCTGCAGGCTCTTTGTCCAGTTCCTCCTTCAGAGGTCAGAACAGGGCACTATTGTATTTACTTTATAGTTCCGAAGAAAGAGGAGTCCTTTTGGTTGATTTTAGATCTCAGTGCAGTCAACTGAACACTCAAGGTTTCCACTTTTCATGTGGAAACTCTTCACTCCGTCATAGTTACCGTTCGCATCTTGGGAGTTTTTAACAGCTCTGGACTTAACAGAGGCCTATCTGCACATCCCAGTTTGGCTCTTACACCAGCGGTTTCTTCACTTTGCAGTTTTGGGCAAACATTATCAGTTTTGGGCTTTGCCGTTTGGTCTCGCTACAGCTCCTCGGACATTCACGAAACTCATGGTAGTAGTAGCTGCAGCTCTCAGGAAAAGAGGGCATTCTTGTACATCCTTACCTTTGATCAGAGCAAAGTCCTACCAGGAAAGACTGCAAGTTGTCCAGTTTCTTTAGTCCCTCGGATGGGTAAGTAAACCCTCTCAAGAGTCGTTTGGTGCCGTTGGTGCTGTTTCAGACCCTCACTTATCTCTGAGTCTCCTTTGATACCCTTCAAGGGCGAGTGTTTCTTCCGCAGAACAGAATTGTCAAACTTCAGAATTGTTCTCTCCTTCGCAAATAGATACCATGTGCGAGGAACTACCTTCAGATTTTAGGTTCCATGGCAGTAGTGCCTTGGGCCAGAGTGCACATGAGGCCTCTACAGATGTCTCTTTTGTCCTGTTGGTCTCCGCAAACAGATCTTATGACTGTCAGACTGCCACTCAGAACGTTCGACAGGGGAAGTCTCCGTTGGTTGCTTCGGACTCAAAATTTGAACAAGGGAGTTCCTTTGGATCCGCCTCAGTGGATAATGGTAACAACTGATGCCAATCTCAGGGACTGAGCAGCTCCCTGTATGGGGCCAAGAAAGCATGTTTCTCGATCAATCTGCTGGAAACATGAGTAATTTGTTTAGACCTGCAAGTGTTTTCATCATCTAGTTGAAAAAAACAGCCCCGTGCACATGCTAAAGTACGACCTGACACTGGTGGCTCATGTCAATCGGCAAGGAGGGACAAGGAGTTGGCTGTTGGAGCAGGAAGCAGCCCTTCTCATGGATTGGGCAGAACATCATCTCTTCGAGCTGTCAGCGTCTCGTGTAGCAGGAAGAACAAATGTTCAAGCAGATTTTCTCAGTCGGCACACTCTAGACCCGAGAGAATGGAGTCTCTGTGCGGACACATTTCAAGCCATTTTCTAACACTGAGGTCATCCCATCATGGATCTGATGGTGACAAATCTAAATTTCAGGGTGCCGCATTTCTTCAGTCGCAGGAAGAAACACAAGCAGAGGACATAGATGCTCTTCTTTAGATTTGGCTGTCGGAGCTTCTTTATTCATTTAAGTACATAAGTACATAAGTAGTGCCATACTGGGAAAGACCAAAGGTCCATCTAGCCCAGCATCCTGTCACCGACAGTGGCCAATCCAGGTCAAGGGCACCTGGCACGCTCCCCAAACGTAAAAACATTCCAGACAAGTTATACCTAAAAATGAGGAATTTTTCCAGTCCATTTAATAGCGGTCTATGGACTTGTCCTTTAGGAATCTATCTAACCCCTTTTTAAACTCCGTCAAGCTAACCGCCCGTACCACGTTCTCCGGCAATGAATTCCAGAGTCTAATTACACGTTGGGTGAAGAAAAATTTTCTCCGATTCGTTTTAAATTTACCACACTGTAGCTTCAACTCATGCCCTCTAGTCCTAGTATTTTTGGATAGCGTGAACAGTCGCTTCACATCCACCCGATCCATTCCACTCATTATTTTATACACTTCTATCATATCTCCCCTCAGCCGTCTCTTCTCCAAGCTGAAAAGCCCTAGCCTTCTCAGCCTCTCTTCATAGGAAAGTCGTCCCATCCCCACTATCATTTTCGTCGCCCTTCGCTGTACCTTTTCCAATTCTACTATATCTTTTTTGAGATACGGAGACCAGTACTGAACACAATACTCCAGGTGCGGTCGCACCATGGAGCGATACAACGGCATTATAACATCCGCACACCTGGACTCCATACCCTTCTTAATAACACCCAACATTCTATTCGCTTTCCTAGCCGCAGCAGCACACTGAGCAGAAGGTTTCAGCGTATCATCGACGACGACACCCAGATCCATTTCTTGATCCGTAACTCCTAACGCGGAACCTTGCAAGACGTAGCTATAATTCGGGTTCCTCTTACCCACATGCATCACATTGCACTTGTCAACATTGAACTTCATCTGCCACTTGCACGCCCATTCTCCCAGTCTCGCAAGGTCCTCCTGTAATCGTTCACATTCCTCCTGCGACTTGACGACCCTGAATAATTTTGTGTCATCGGCGAATTTAATTACCTCACTAGTTATTCCCATCTCTAGGTCATTTATAAATACATTAAAAAGCAACGGACCCAGCACAGTGGAAGCAATCATCTCTTTAAGCCATCTAGAAATGATGGTCTCTTCTGGGGAGTCTCTTCCAAAGGATTGAGACCCACAATGGGCTCATAATCTTGATAGTGCCGGACTGGCCTCCCAGGCCTTGGTATGTCGATCTTGTGTGCCCTCTGGTGAACTCTCCGTTGAAGCTTCCAGAGTCTCCCGGCCTTCTCATCCAGGGGCCAGTGGTTCATCCAAATCCGGTTCTATGTTGTCTTACAGCTTGGTTCTTAAAAGGGCGTGGTTAATGAAGAGGGGCTACTTTTCTAAGGTAATTGTCACGATGCTTCGTTCTCATAAGTACATAAGTAATTCCACACTGGGAAAAGACCAAGGGTCCATTGAGCCCAGCATCCTGTCCACAACAGCGGCCAATCCAGACCATGGGCACCTGGCAAGCTTCCCTGAATTGCATTTGTACTTGACACATCTTCGAGTCTTGGTGTGTCAGTCAGGAAATTTCTCCTTTTCATGCTTCAGTAGCACAGCTTTTGGATTTTTTGCAGGATGGATTTGATAAAGGCTTGGTTCTCGCTTCTCTAAAGGAGCAGACAGCCGCTTTGCCTTGTTTCCATGGTCGTATCAAGGGAAGGTATTTCGCTAGCCATCCAGATGTTACCCGTTTTGTTTGAGGAGTGAATTTAATGTGTCCTCCTCCTATATCTTTTTTTCCTACTTGTGATCTCAATTTGGTTCTCTCAGTTCTTACTAAACCTCCTTTTGAGCCTTTGTCAGCTTGCTCTCCAAAGGATTTGGAGCTCAAGATGATCTTTTTGGTAGCTATTGCCTTTGCTAGACGCATTTTGTAATTTCAAGCGTTTTCCTTTTTTGTAGTTTTTCTAAGGAACGTGTAGTTTTGTGTCCTGTTCCTTCTTTCCTTCCTAAGATCCTGTCCAGATTTCATTTGAACCAAATGGTATTGGGTTCATCCTCCAGATCAGAAAATCAACAGCATCTGTTTAAGCTGGATGTCAAGAGAGTTCTGAAACAATATTTGCAATCTACAGAGGAGTTTAGACGATCATGATTGTCTTTTTCTACTGGTCAAGGGTTCCTGCAAAGGGCTGGCGGCTTCTAAGCCCATCATTTCTAGATGGCTTAAAGAGATGATTGCTTCCACTTAGCTTCTTTCTTGGAAACCAATTCCAGAAGGACTTAAAGCTCATTCTACTAGGGGGCAAGTGGCGTCATGGGCTGAACGTCTTATGGTGCCTCCTTTGGAAATATGTAAGGCAGCGACATGGTCTTCCTTGGATTCTTTTTCAAAACATTACATCTTGTTCAGTGTTGTCAAGATGTGGTTTTTGGGGCAAATGTGCTTACGATGGGATTGTTAGGGCCCCTCACATAAATTAGATCTTACCTGCTAATTTGCTTTCCTTTAGTCCCTCCGGACTGACCCAGATCCCTCCCTGTGCTGCTATTTTGTCTCAAGTACCTTAGATCCACTTCTTTACGACTAAGTTAGTTGACAGATTCTTTAGGTTGCTTAACCAGTTCTTTAGGTTCCGCTTTACAGTTACTTTGGCTGTTTGTGTTGTGTGATGATTTAAAAAAAAAAAAAAAAGAAGGAAACAAATATGCAATTGAGAATAAGCTCAACAGCCACAAGCCTGATCCTGTTTGCTCACAGTGAATGTTTGAGTTCCGGTTGCACAGAAGTTCCTTTCTTTTCTCTCCTGCTTTGTAAAGAGAATACTGAATCTCACTGTAGATAACCAGGGCTCTTATTGGCTCTCACGAGAGTCAGAATTCTCAGTCTCCACCTGCTGGAAGGAGTTCACAACCCATCAGTCACTTTCTGGGCCAGACTGGAGAGACTAGAGGAAAGCAAATTAGCAGGTAAGATCTCATTTCTCCTTACTCATCTTGTTAAATGTCTACTCTGAATATGTCAACATTTCACTTTGCGTTGCTTTCTTAGAGGGATGCTTCTTTTTAATTAGTTTGTTGAAGCTCTACCTGCAGTTATATAGTGCTCAGATATAGGGGCTTATGTATTTTTTTCCCCATTCCGTGGGGAAAATGCTTAATTCATAGGAATCAGGATCTATTACATCATCAGAAGGAGAACATTGTGCCATGGAGATGGCTCTGAAATAATCTTTTCTTGTCATCTATGCCAGACCAGTACAGACCAATGGGTTATGTCCATCCTTCAGCAGAAGGAGACAGAGAAAGTAGTTCCAAGAAATTCACCCCCTTAAGGGGTATCGTGCAGCCTAGAATTTCAGTATTTTCTCTGTCTCCTAGCGGATGGTAGATGGATCGTGCAGCTCCTCTTAGTGACTGGCTGTTAGCTCCTGTCCTAGTTTGTTCTGGAGAACAGTGGAGTCAGGGGTGTTCTGGTAGCCCGGATTTGGTTAATTTGTGATGACACTCAGTGGCCCTGGGTCTCTCATCTGCCAGCTAGGGTATATCCAGTACGCCTGGTTTCCTTCCTTCTCCTTCCTTTTGGCCTTGTGGCGCAGCAATGGTTGATGGTGACATGGAACACGTTTAACTGCCTGTGGGGCTCTTTTCCTTCAATTTCAATTGGCTTGGTTTCTTCTGCCTGTAAGGTAAGCTGTCCTTTTGGGTTTATCTTCCTCAGAGGATGTGTATTTTTTTTTTCTTGGGTCACAAATTCTTTAGACTCTGGGTCAAAACAAAACTCAACTGGTTTCTTTTTCTTAATTTTCCTCTCCCTTTTCTGACCTCTGTGATTTTTTTCTTAATTTTCCTTTCCCTTTTCTGACCTCTGATTTTCAGCATTTTCTAGTTCTTCATGGCGGCGGTATCTCCTCCTGTAGTTTTTTGGTGGGCTGTTTGCGAAAGAGATTCTGCCTGCTGGTTCCTTCTTTAGTTTTCACAGACCAGATCGTTGTCTTTTACCTTATCGCAGCGTGGACCTTGGTCTCTAGGGTGGCGCATCCTTTCTCTATTTTTTTGGCCTTTTTTTCTTCGGTCAGTATTTTTCACTGTCTGAACCCAGTGGACCTCGTTCCTGCTTCCGCTGGGGTTTACATGGGCCACTAGTCTTTGGCGTGGACCACTTAGTCTCTGTGGATAGGTGCTACTCTACCCCTGTGAAGTTGGCTATCCTCTGTTTTTGGTGGGTATCCCACTTCTCTGCTCCTTGTGGGGAGCTCTCTTCTCTGTGTGGGTGTCAGTTTTGGCTGGTTTGTTGGAACACGGCCTTATCTTTAGGGAGAGCACCTATTCATCTCTACTTCCTTTCCGGCATATCTCCTTTGAGAGGGTGCTGGGGTTCTCCTTTGGCAAACTGTTTGCAGTTCCCTTTCATCTCGATAGAGCACTCTTTTTCAGGTGCGGCATAGTGTTTGGTGGGACTGTGTGCCTTCTTCTTACATCTGCATTTTTCTCTTGGTAATTTTAGTGTGGCCCATTCCTGATTGAGGCTAGCTATCCTGTGGCAGCTTGTCTATAGAAGCAGGCTCCTTTCTCTGGAAGAAGTGGAGTGCTCCATTTCTGGGCCACAGCTCCGAGGGTGAAGTGGAGTTTTGTTCAGATGCCTGCTGTGATTCTTCCTGTAAAGCGACAGGTAGAGCATTGCTCCTTTCCTGGAGGTAGAATGTCGCTCCATCGGTGGCTGTCTTTTCTCTCGATAGCGGGATGTAGGGCATTACTCCGTCATTCTACGTTGAGCACCTTTGGCTGTTGGTCTTTGCTCCATCATTAGATGGGTAACTTGTCTACACCATTGCTACATCTCCAGATGCCGAGCAGGGCCCCATCTCCGGATGCTGAGCAGGGTTCCTTCCCTAGGTGGTGAACCAAGGCTGCACTGCTGGACGTTGAGCCAGGGCTCTTTCACTCAACTGGATTGACTGAGTTAACCCTGAACGGAAAAGCTCTGCACTAATAACAGTGCTCTCATAAAGCAAACCCTGAAGTACTTCTTGTCAAATAAGAGACCACTCTCAAAGCCAAACATCCTAGAACAGCTTCATTTATTATACTTGATTTCGTGCCTTTTACAACAATACCCATGAAAGGTTACAATAAAAAAAAAATACAGTAATACAAAAACAAACTTTAAAATGGTCAGCATAAAATAGTTCTTATTAAAAAAAATAGAAGTTTATAGCATCAGTATTTCATAGTGTCTCAAAGATTATCTTTTTCATCACTAGTAGGAAAGCCTTCAAAGTCTGTATTATCATCATCAGTGTTGTTGAAATGTTCTGCAAAGAATGCCTCCGCTTTGTCGTAATTGAATTCGTATTCCTCCTCGTCAATAGAATCATACAGAGTCTGTTCTCCAAGTAAACCTGCTTTTTGAAATCCAATGATAATCAAATGTGGTTTCACTGCCTGCCATGCTGTGTCAATCCAGCTGCAGACTTCTGCATAGGTAACCTGTTTCTGTTTCCCTGAAGATGTAAATGTGTGTGCCCTCATGCATCCATTTATCCCATTCCTTCCTTACGAGACATTTAATGCATTATTAACAGCTATGTCAGGAGGCTGTAGCTTGTATGTTAGTCCACCAGGGATTACTGCTATATGGGCTCCAGCAGCATTCAACATTTTCTTCGCTGAGTCCAACTTGTGGGTTGTCATGGAACAATAATTTCTTGTTGGAAAACCCACCCGAGTGAGCATGAGAACATGCATTTATCCAGTCCTTTATACCTAATATTCTCATTCATCCATCCCCGTTTGTTGCACTTAACAACAGACTTTGGGAATTGTTTGCATTGCATAGTTATTTGTTTGAAAGTAACAAGCGATTTCAACTTCCTTCCGTCTGCAGTACATGATAGCACAATAGTGTAACTTGTCCTTTTGTGATCAGTAGTTAACTGCCACCAACTTTTGTGCCATGCTCAGTAACTGTACTTATACTCAGAATATCAAAACTCATTGGTACCTCATCTATGTTGATCGTGCCTCCTGGTTGTAGGTTATTTTTCTTGCATTCTTCTTGTACAAAATTAACAACTTTACCCATTTTTTTTTCTTCCCAGTAATCTGGTAGCTTTTGACCTACTGTTGTTTTAGCTCAGATTCATAAGTCATTCCGACAGATAAACTTATACACCCAGTTGACTCCTCCATAAAAACTGGGGATCTTCATGTCAATGTCTAATGCTTTAGCCTTCTGTCTTATACTGATGGTGGAAACAACCCTATAGCAATCTTGTTGCGTAAGTACCCACTGTTTCAGATTTGCCTCCAAACTGGGCCATTTGTCAGATTTTCCATGCCATGTGCTCTTTCTAGGGTGGATTCCTTTCAGTTTTTCCTTAGCTTTGCGCTACTCATGGATAGATTTCTCATCGATGGAAAACACATGCCCGGCCTCACGATTTCAATGTTCTTTCGCATGTTTAACTGACGATGTAAACTTTCTTTTTGGAATTGTAAATGGGCGACCGGTAAATTTACGGTAAACCTTTCCTTCATGTTGGCTGACCTTGCTTATCCTGCAGCCCAGCTTTGTTGGCATGCCTCAAGCACCTACATCCACACTCCTGCGTACGGTCATGTCGGCTGAAAGAACTGAGCATGTACAGGAAATTAAAGGAGTACAGGCTATACAAAACCTTTTTTTACTTGGTTCCTTCTTTCCGCGGGACGTACCCGTGTGCGGATTATATATGTGAATATAGGGTAACTTAAAAGACTTCTAATCAATCCCCACCTCATTCAAATACCTGAAAAAAATGTACAGCCTTTAGTTTACTGTGAAAGCAAAGGTAGTGAAATTTTACTTTGGCTCTTGAGCGCCTTTGTGTATTGCCCGAAAAGACTACACTTAAAATATATTAACTGCTCTTTTGAAGATTAATCCAAGGTGGGTGGTGTACAGCATGCCTAGCTTAATATAAAACTTACAATTTTTGAAACACAGCAATAGTAAAATAATTGCACGTAAGCATAAATACAATCAGTGAGAGAAACTTGAAGACAAGTGAATTGAATCCTTATAATAGGAATAACATGATAAGGTTTCAGAAAAATGTACATTACAGTAGAGCAGTCATATACAGAAATATATTTCAGGGTACAATGATACTTATGATGTCAGCTCAGTTCAAATGAAAAGCCTTAATAGGCAACATATTTGATCAGGAGGAGTGGCTAATGGTTAGGGTGGTGGACTTTGGTCCTGGGGAACTGAGGAACTGAGTTGGATTCCCACTTCAGGCACAGGCAGCTCCTTGTGACTCTGGGCAAGTCACTTAACCCTCCATTGCCCCATGTAAGCCGCATTGAGCCTGCCATGAGTGGGAAAGCGCAGGGTAGAAATGTAACAAAAATAAAATAGATACTATTGGAGATTCTACATGGAATGTTGCTATTCCGCTAACAACATTCCAGGTAGAAGGCTGCGCAGGCTTCTGTTTCTGTGAGTCTGACGTCCTGCACGTACGTGAAGGACGTCAGACTCACAGAAGCAGAAGCCTGCACGGCCACATTTGTGATCTGCAAGGGCTGACTTTTACATGTGGAATCTCAAATAGTAGCAACAGTGGAGAAGTGGCCTAGTGGTTAGGGTGGTGGACTTTGGTCCTGGGGAACTGAGGAACAGAGTTCGATTCCCACTTCAGGCACAGGCAGCTCCTTGTGACTCTGGGCAAGTCACTTAACCCTCCATTGCCCCATGTAAGTCGCATTGAGCCTGCCATGAGTGGGAAAGCGCGGGGTACAAATGTAACAAAAAAACCCAAAACTCCGATCCTGAAGTGCCACAGGTAGGTCAGTTTTTCAGGATATCCACAATGAATATGCATGAAATAGATTTGCATACAGTGGAAGTAGTATATGCAAATTTACCTCATGCATATTCGTTGTGGATATCCTGAAAACCTGACCTGCCTGTGGCACTTGAAGACTGGAGTTGCCCATCCCCTATATTAGATCATTCGTATAGCAGATGATAAACACAATGCCGGCACAATATAAATGACAGCTGAATAGACTTGCATTAGAGCAATCAAATATTAGATATTATGCTCTTAATATCAGTAAGATACAATGAAATATCTTACTGTGCAGCCAAGTAGGCAAGTACAGAGCCATATAGAGAGGCTAAAAGATGTGTAGAAGAAAGTTTTAGGAAAAACAGATGGATGGCTAAATTGAAGGTGTATTATATACACTGTTGAAAGGTATTAATATACAAAAAACATTTTCCAGAGACGGGAAGGTGATAGAACTAGATGACATTAATTTAGGCTTGGGGGGGGGGGGGGGGGGGGACTCAGGAATAACATCAGGAAGTGTACTTTTTCATGGAGAGGGTTGTGGATACTGGAATGCCCGCCCACGAGAGGTGGTGGAGATGAAAACGGTAATGGAATTTAAGAATGTGTGGGATAAACACAAAGGAATGCTGTATGGAAAGAATGGAACCAAACAAACTTAGCAGTGATTAGATTGGATTGCACTCCAGCAATTGGGAAGCAAAGCCAGTGCTGGGCAGACTTAAATGGTCTGTGCCCTGATCGTGTCTGGACAGATTTGGATGGGCTGGAGTGCGCTTGGACGGGAGCTTCAGTTGTTGGTGAACAAAGCCAGTGCTGGGCAGACTTCTATGGTCTGTGCTCTGAAAATAGCAAGGACAAATCAAGATTGAGTATGTGTATGTAGTATCCCATCGTTCCTTATGCTATGAGTTGGGCAGACTGCTAACTTTGTGCCATCATTTACTATAAAGATATAGTAGAATTGGAAAAGGTACAGCGAAGGGCGACTAAAATGATAGCAGGGATGGGACGACTTCCCTATGAAGAAAGACTAAGGAGGCTAGGGCTTTTCAGCTTGGAGAAGAGACGGCTGAGGGTAGACATGATAGAGGTATATAAAATAATGAGTGGAGTGGAACAGGTGCATGTGAAGCGTCTGTTCACGCTTTCCAAAAATACTTGGACTAGGGGGCATGCGATGAAACTACGGTGTAGTAAATTTAAAACAAATCGGAGAAAATCTTTCTTCACCCAATGCATAATTAAACTCTAGAATTCGTTGCCGGAGAACGTGGTGAAGGCGGTTAGCTTGGCAGAGTTTAAAAAGGGGTTAGACGGTTTCCTAAAGGACAAGTCCATAAACCACTACGAAATGGACTTGGGAAAAATCCACAATTCCAGGAATAACATATATAGAATGTACGTTTGGGAAGCTTGCCAGGTGCCCTTGTCCTGGATTGGCCGCTGTCGTGGACAGGATGCTGGGCTCGATGGACCCTTGGTCTTTTCCCAGTGTGGCATTACTTATGTACTTATATGTTACTATGGGGCTCATTTTCAAAGCACTCGGACTTGCAAAGTTCCATAGGTTACTATATAACTTTGCAAGTCCAAGTGTTTTGAAAAAATTCCTCCACATGCTACTATGAACTGGTGTTAGTTACAAGGTGTATGGTGAGCTGATCTAGATGCTGAGTGGATAGTCAATCATTACGTGTATTAAAGGCTTGGGAGAATTATCTTGTATGACCTTCATCTGCCTTCATTTTTGTGTGTTTATTAAAGGAATGCAATCTTACATTGAGATATAAGTTCACAGAGCTATTCTGCATTTCCTCAAAGTACCCTTACCTACAGCAGTCTGTACTTCACATGCAGAGAGGGCCTTTGCCTCCATGGAAAAGGGATAGACAGAAGCAATGAGGAGTTCTATGTGTAACTTCACCAGTCATGACAGAGTAGACGTGGGCGTCAACTGATAAATACACTGGTTTGCTAGGAGTATAGGTGTTTATGCTGAGTACTGGTTGTGTGTAATACTTGCCATCTGCTCCTGTTTTACAGCTGAGAGGACTGACCTTCCTGTGAATGCTTTGAGTATGTCCCTTGCCTACTGAAACATAGAAAATGATGGCAGATAAAGACCTAGTGACCTATCTAGTCTGCCCATCCATACCAGCTAAGCTCTACAGTCCCTTCTTTTCTCTCAGAAATTTTCTGTGCTTGCCGCAAGCTTTCTTGTATTCAGATACAGTCCATTGAAAGGCTGTTCTACGCATCCATCACCCTTCCCATAAAACAAGGAAATCTCTTTATGGAAAGGGCGGTGGATTAGTTTTGAGTTTACACTAGAGCTGCACGGAGCGGGGCTAGCAGGAATCCCGGGGACCCCGTGGGGACAGATTTAGGTCTGTGGGGATGGACCCGAACACTGCAGGGATCCCGCAGAAGCATAGGCAAGTTAAGTGATGTCTCCCCTCCCTTATAGCCCTGGATGCCCTCCCCAAGCATACCTCTGTACATCCTTGGAAGTCTTGTGAGGCCACCAATTGAAGTCTCCGCTGCCATTTTAAAGGAACAGCTGCAGAGAGAGGGTCGGCAGCAGTGGACAGGAAAGAGTGGGAATCTTTCCTGCCCCACTAGACCACCAGGATGTATAGAGGTATGCTCGGGGAGGAGAGGAGAGAATAATCCACAGTGTTAAAAAAAATCAACACTTTTTTTAATGGAGAATATATGTTAAATATCCATATCTCAATGTTTGTTCAAGAAAAAGGTGGTGGGGCTAGTTCTGGGCAAGACTTCTACGGTCTGTGTCCTGAAAATGGCAGATACAAATCAAGGTAAGGTATACACAAGAAGTAGCACATATGAGTTTATCTTGTTGGGCAGACTAGATGGACCGTGCAGGTCTTTTTCTGCCGTCATCTACTATGTTACTATGTATATCCCGGGGATCCTGCTGTGTCCGTCTTTACCATTTGCTGATGGAGTCATGCATGGGTGAGAGGAACCGAGGGGGCTGTAAAAAAGGGAGGGGAGGGAGCTGGAATAAGTTTTGGTAAGGGGGACATACATGGAGAGGGAGGAAGGGGAAAGGGGAAATAGAACACATGGAATAGAAGGGGATGGAGAAGGGGACATATGCTACTCATGGATGGGAGAGAAAGGAAAAGAGGACATGTTGCTCACAGATTTATTTTTTTTGAAAATGCATTTTTAACTATTTTTATTTAGTAGAGTATGGAAGAAAATGCATTACATTAACTAGTATTTATAGAATCTGGCTTTCCTTTTTTTTTTTTTTTTTGGGGGGGGGTGGGGGCTAAGGTGACTGTGTAGCGAGAGGTGCAATGCAGTGGTGTGATAGGGGTGGGGCTGGGTAGGCCGGGGTGGGAATGGAGGAGATAACTTTTGGTGGGGATGGGTTAGATTCTCACGGGAATGGGTTAGATTACTGCGAGGACGAGTTAGATTTCTGTCCCCGTGCAACTCTCTAGTTTATGCCCATTCGCCTTCATCCTGGGTTGCCTCGTTCCAGGGGCTTTGTTTCAGTTTAAAGAGGCTTGCCTCCTGTGCAGTTTTACTGTAAAGGTATTTATATGTCTGTCATGTCTTCCTTCTCCTGTCTTCTTTTCCAAAGACTGTTAGTGTGCTTAGCATTTATATAAATAGTAATATATGGCACAAAAAGACACTTGAAACCATTAGAACTGCTGATGAAATTGCTTTGACGGATGCAGGACTTGCTGTAGGAGCTGGAGGAAGCAGCAGTGAGAGAGCACGTACTATGATGGACCTTTTTGTTTCAAAACAACTTACCTCAGGCCTTGATGCTCAAAACTCCAGCACTGAAGCAAACGGTGCCTGCCCAGTACCACAGGAACAGTGTAGAAACATAGCCCTCCGATGCTCAAAGCTAATGTAATTCAAATTACATGCGTACTACGAGACTGAAAGGAAGGGGGAGGAACATGTCTGGCGCATGCGCACAAGAATTTAATGGAAAGCACAGCTCTTGTGCATATGCACCAGGCAAACACAGAAGTGAAGCGCAGATTGGCACCATTCTTATGCGCCTTTAACTATAAGCTTTTCAAAAAAGAAAAAATTCACTTGAAAGGCTTATATTTAAGCGCAAAAAACCAGACACCTGTGCATGCTTTTACTTTTGGGTTTGCTCTGACTTGTTTTTATATGCTTACTCAGGCTTCTTTCCACTTCCAAAATAAATCAGAACTATCAGATTTTAAACAAAATCATAAGAAACCTTCTCCTCATCCCTCCCCCCCCCCCCCCCCCCCCCCCAAACACCAGCTGTGAGCCTGCAGCAGGTTTCCAGCATTCAGAGCAGGGGTTGTGTGCAGTTCACTGAGCATTGGGAGGGACTAGCAAATGACCTCATTAACATCCATTTGACTGCATTTAAATATGATTTGTGGACATTTTTGACATGCACGTTGTTTCCTGTGCTAAAGACTTCTGAGCATTCTGTGCAGATTAATTCTAGTGCTAGTCCAGCGCTAATTGGCTCTAATGCTGGCGTTAAGTTTTGAGCATCGGGGCCTGATCAGAGCAGTAAGATTTGCAGGCCCTGAATCCTAGAGAAGTTAACAGAGGAATCAATGCTAAGAAACAAGGCTATTACAGCACTGTGCACCCATGCATAGCATTTCAGTGCAACCAATATTGAGAGATGGCTATGATGTAGGGATGCCTTTTTAAAAAGCCGGTGGGGTTTTTTTTTCCTGGAAACTTTGATGTAAAGTATTCACTCTAATGGATCTTACTCCCTGGAATTCTTAATGAGCATCTGTGAACAGAAATAACTTGGGGGAATGGACAGACCTGTACCTAAGGCCCCTCTAGTGAAGAGGGTAGGGTTAATTATTCCCATGTAGAGTGAAACTAGGGAGTGCAAAAGCCTGAATTGGCCATCCTGATTGCCCTGTGTTTTAAAATGAGTGGAGGAGTGGCCTAGTGGTTAGGGTGGTGGACTTTGGTCCTGGGGAACTGAGTTCGATTCCCACTTCAGGCACAGGCAGCTCCTTGTGACTCTGGGCAAGTCACTTAACCCTCCATTGCCCCATGTAAGCCGCATTGAGCCTGCCATGAGTGAGAAAGCGCGGGGTACAAATGTAACAAAAATAAAATAGATACTATTGGAGATTCTACATGGAATGTTCCTACTATTGGAGATTCTACCTGGAATGTTGCTATTCCACTAGCAACATTCCATGTAGAAGGCTGCGCAGGCTTCTGTTTCTGTGAGTCTGACGTCAGACTCACAGAAGCAGAAGCCTGCGCAGCCACATTGGTGATCTTTGGTCCTGGGGAACTGAGGAACTGAGTTCGATTCCCACTTCAGGCACAGGCAGCTCCTTGTGACTCTGGGCAAGTCACTTAACCCTCCATTGCCCCATGTAAGCCGCATTGAGCCTGCCATGAGTGGGAAAGTGTGGGGTACAAATGTAACAAAAATATTTTTAAAAAATCTCCATATTTGTTTGTTTGTTAGAGAATTTACTATATCATCCATCTTTACAGGTCTCGATGGTTTACAAATTATAAAATTGCAGAAAACACACAAGAAACAGAACTCCGTTAAAAACAAAGGAAACATTCAGACCAAACATTCACACAACATTCAAGAAACAAGCAAAATGTAGATTTATTTATTTAGATCATTTATACCCCGCCTATTACCACATAAAGCAGCCCCTAAGCGGCTTACAATGAACTAATGAAGCAGTTACAATGACATTAGAGACATTAGATAACAGACGAAACACAGATAGGTGCCATTCTAGCATTTTAAAAGCCCAGACCTCGAAAGCTTGAGCAAAAAAATATTTTTAATGGTCCTTTTAAATTTTGTTAACAGCGGTTCTACCCATAGTGCAATTGAAAGATGGTTCTACAAACTCTGCATAAGCCCCTTGTTGCTTCCCAACACACTTTTGTAACTGGAGGAATGGCCACGCAGTGGGCACTGACCGATCTCAAAGCCCTCCCAGGAACATAAGGAATGGTCATTGAAGCTAAGTAATGTGCTGGGGCAGAGACAATTGCCTTAGTCCTTCTCAGATTCCCTCCTTCCCCGTAAATGTATTGGACAGACCTTTACAGCAAACATTATTTTCCTCTTCCACATACATAATGATAGTCCATAAAACGAGACCCAGTGTACTATAGGTTCTGCCATGGGCACAAAATACTACGAATCTGAGAATCATGCAAAGAAGAGTGAAATTCTTGGTGTCCTTTGATTGGCCTGTCTCCATTCACCAGGGAGTTTATTCTGTTCTCTGCTTACATCAAATTACCTCTCAGCCTTTTAATTTGACCCAGTTGTCATGAATGAACCATGCGTACCTATGTTTTGTTTCCCCCTTCCCCACCCCCCCAAAATATTGAAACAAGCATGTCCAGTAGTATTTCATTCTGTTCAAGAAAGGGTGAAGCTTGAAAAGATGCCTTACTTTTGTGCAGGTGTGTGCCTAATTTTAAAAGTATTTCATTTTTGTATGGTTTCCTTAGGAATCCCAAGGCCTCCACATCCTCCGGATATATCTCCCTATTATCCGCTATCGCCAGGCACTGTAGGACAAATACCCCATCCGCTAGGATGGTTAGTACCACAGTAAGCAAGTTCCATTTATCTTTCTATGTTTTTATTAATACAATTTCTTGTGAACTATGTCCATTGAGTTTGGATAAAGCATTCTGTTTTACAGTGTGTAGCAGGTTTTACGTCTTAGCTTATTGGTAGAGCAGTCACCAAGCAACTGAGATTATTATTCTCCTGACATTATCCTCAAACTGCAATACAGGCGAGTAATAATCCAAATGTGAATCCTCTCCACCATTTTTAACCTCGTTTGTTCTTCGCTTATGTGGCCTAGGGGTTCACATTGGAGAACAGCGTCCCATGTTTTTGTTGAGGGGGGCAGGTTGTTTGTACTGGCCAGTACTCCCACACCCTGACTGGAGTTTCCTTTCACATTCTGCTGTATTTCTTAATTATTATAATAAGTTTTGATTGCTTGTTGGTTTCCCACAGTACTTCTTGGCGGATTCTCCCCTGGTAACTCGTGTCACTGCTTGTTAATCTGACAAAAGGCTACAAATTAAGCTCTGTTAATTTAATGTTTTCTCACTGAGATCTAAATACCAGAAGAGGCCCAAAGCACAACTGAAGTCCCTTTGATTCACTGTACTTTATTTTGGTATAAATTTACATTCATTATTATTTTCCTTTGGATGTGTAGCCCTCAATTAGTGTGATGGCTCCATTAAAGTAGGTGAGACTTCGCCTTTAATTATCACAACAAAACACCTAGTTTCAGCTCGGGGAGAGGGTCTCTATTGACATAAGCAGAGGTTATAAAATTTAATTAGCCATTCATATCAGATTTATAGCATTCAGATTGTCCTGCTTTTCTTGACTTTGATCTTTGTTGTACAATTCACAAGATATATTTTTTTTTTTGGCCTTGATTAAATGAAAATAGAGCTTAGACTGTGCAAGAGAATTGATATTTTTAAGCCTTTTCTTGGCCTGTCTTTCTCTTCTTTGCAGGCAAGGTCAACCAGTTTACCCAATCACGACAGGAGGATTCAGACATCCTTACCCTACAGCTCTTACTGTCAATGCTTCCATGTCAAGGTGAGTTCATGTTACCACTTTTATCCATGTGACATTACTTGAAAGAGTTTCATTCTGAGTAACTTGAGTGAGGGCACTGAGTGTTAGGAATGCACAGAAATTGATGGGGATGGGGGGGTGGGGTGGAAGATAGTAGTACCGTGGGCCAAAATTAAATGTTTAATATGGGGACTATGTTAAATTGGAAGGATGGCAAATTTCCAAGAAGCATTCCCAAACCTTTATTTTCAGGTTAAACTCTTGTTGAATATTAGCAAAAGCGTAGCTCAACTGAGAATTTTTTTCCTGATGCTCGTTATACCCCAATAATGACGACTTGTCTCTTCATTATGCTCCAAATTGGAAAGAAGGTGTCATTATAAACATAGGATATTGATTTGCTATAAGAGGCTGGAGGTTTAGAGGATTATTTTGTTCTCTCTTCCCCCCCCCCCCCCCCCAGTTCCTAATTAACTCTAGCTAATCTACAACTGGCTGTTAATTTTATTTACAAACTGGTTGGCAGCAGTCTGATTAAGTAATTACTAATTGCTCATAATGACTGTTGTATTCTCTCTCCATTAGATAGTTTTAATGTGTGTGTATATATACTGTAATTAAGTATTTGGTGGTTTCGACTTTATTGATGAGCCGAAATGTCTAATCCCTTCTTTATGACACCATGTAATTAAATTCGTGTGCGCTATAAGGAAAGAGATGCCCATTACTACAGCAAAGCCAAGAAGGTTTGAACATAGACATATGGAGAAATTTGTAGCGCTAGAGGAATGAAATAATTAGTAGATAGGGAGAGCAAGCTTTATTTACCTGATACATGCAGAGAAAATTCAGGGCTAGATGCACTAAATTTAACGAGGCAGCAACGTGGTTTTTAAACTGGTTTTAGCCAGTTTAACGCGCAAGTAGTAAACCGGGACATGCACAAAAGGGTTCTCCGAGCCATTTCCCCGTCACAGTAGCAGCTAACGAAAACGGAATGCAAAAGAGCAATTATAATGTGTATAATTCGTATTACAATGAGATGCACTACCGTTTTCCAATCCCATCACCGTGGAAAACCTAACGGGAGGTCTGCACCTCTCGTTGGGGCTGCTGTGAGGGAATCGGAAGGGGGGGGAAAAACGTACAAGTGCTCGTCAGGGCCGTCCTTCTAAGGTGCCTAACATGGACGTCCTTCACTAAAACAAAAAAGGATGTCCCTGACGAGCATGTGGACATCTCTCCCCCCCCCCCCCCCCCCCCCCCCCCCCGATTTTTTTGTGATGGGTGTCCTTTTTTTAGTGCATCTATCCCTTAAAGACATATTTATGACTGGGGAAAAGAGACAACATGCAGCCCCCCTCCCCCACAGGAAATTACCTCCCCCATCACACGTAGCTTTGAGATAATCTGAGTCAAAAGGGGTAAGGAAGAGACAGATAATCATTGAGCCAACAAATTACTGAGGAAAGAGGTGAAATCCAGACGATTGTAGAGGCAATTTCTGATCTGCGACAGGACATAGCTGGTCTGGGAAACAGCCCATAATGACCACCGCCGGAGAGAATCGGGACGTGCAAGGACGTCTAAATCAAAAAACCTATTTGGACATCCCTTTTGATTATGCCCCTCCTCCAGGTCTCTCTCAGCCAATCACAACGCATTTAGCTGTCACCAGTGTCAGCTAAACACGCTGTGATTGGCTGAGAGAGACCTGGAGGCGGGGCATAATTGAAAGGGATGTCCAAATAGTTTTTTTGATTCGGACGTCCTCGCACGTCCCGATGCCGGCGGTGTTCATTTGGGCACCTCCCACCCCCATGAGAGCCATGGGAATGAAGAGCAGCAAGCTACGAGTGTGCCACTGGTGTGGGGGTGATCAAGTTTGAGGAGGGAAGGAGCCAAGAGTGTGAGGCTGTACCGGTGGCTGTAGCTTGCGCTCCGGCCCGCAGCTCTGACAAGTGCTTGTCAGGGACGTCCTTTTTGGATGTCTTTGGCATGTGCAGAGCAGCCAGCATAACGCTTGGCTGCTCTGCGCATGCTCAGTTGGCCGACTGGCTTGAAAGGAAATCCCATGCAAATGAGCTAGCAGCAACCAGCTCATTTGCATACGATTTCCTTGATGCATGCCCGTTTCTTACCAATTCAGTAAGGGAAAGGCTTTAACGCTGTTTTTAGTGCATCTACCCCTCAGTGTATAGATGAGTTAATAACTTGGCTTCTATGCACTTGTGTATTTGAAGGGCTAGTTGCCAATTTTGGGAAATTCAAAATGACTGAAAGCATAGGAAAGCATCCACTATAATAAGGTTGCAAATCTGTTTTTGGTTTTTTTGAATGCATGATAGTGTGAGTTTATGTGCACAATATCTGTTAAAAAAAAGAAAAAAGGTTTGAAGGGGGGGAGGGGAAACAAAGCAAGGTCAGGTTGATGAATTGTTCTATAAAGCTAATCTTTATGACAATATCCCCTAGGTAGCCCTTATGAAACGTATCTTAACTAAAGAGCATACACAGCAAATTTAACACATTATTGTGGAAATGGGATGACAAAAGTACAGGGTCTTGTTATATGTGTGACGGCCATAGGAAATGTATGCTCCTTGCCCTGTTCCCGAAGACCCTTTGATATTCATTCTATTCATCAGCAGGGCCAAGACTGCTCAGAATTAAGTGATGGGTCATTATACTTTAAACACCATGGAGAAGCCTAGATTGGCAATTAAGGAACACTTGCTGACACTCACTTGTGCCACCCTCTGACCCCCTTTAGATTGAAATGTTGGAGCTTGGGGCCATGAGCCTGCTAAATTGGTAGAAGGCACGCCTCCTGAGGAGGCCTGGTTCTGAAACACGCTGCCTTCAAAGCGAGCAGTGTCATGTATAAACCATAGCGTGTCTGCACGGTGGCTTAAATGAAAGAGGAAAGAATAGATGAAATGTTGCAGGTTTTAAAAAATGACACACCTAACTTTGAACAGGGGAATAAAATGCTTGCCACTGATTATGTATAAAACCAAGGCAGTCAAATGACACGCAGTTCAGAGAAACTTGTCAGCAATGAAGTAAAGTAGCCAGGCCAGCCCATGAAATGGGCAGGAACAAACAAGTCATCCTTAAGATCCATCATTATGTCCTGGCTTGGATGGAAGAAGGGTATTCGTTTAATGAGCTGTTTTGAATATTTGTAAGTCATTTTTAAGGGTACAATCGGAAGCTGCGAAGTTGATTGACTCTTTGTGCATGCGTACATTGACAAGATGACTGCTTCCACTGTGCATTTTTGTGAAAACCTTTCAAATCCTACCTGAATGTTCTATTCCAATGGCCCTTTGTGTATATTTGGTATGTGTATGTATTAACACATTTATGTAAATATTTCTCACATTTCTATACTGCCTTTCACTGAAGGCTAAATATATATGAAGATGCAAACGTACATACACACATATAGATATAGAAAGAGATGTAGGGTGCAATATTCAGCCAGAAATGATCAGCGTTTTGCTGTCTGTCGCCAGCATAATCGTGGAAATTCAGTGCCAGGCTTCATTGGTATCAACATTGAATTTCCAGGTTTGTGGAGCTGACTAACATATGGCCGGTTAAGCAAGATATTCAGCACTTAAGCTGCTATGGGTTATAAAGATAGGACTGACTTTTATGTGGTTAACCTGGCCAGTTAAAAGTTCTGAATATCAGCACTTAACTGGCCAAGTGCTAATTCCGCCTCCAAAATTGCCAGTTTTGAGTTTGGTGCTAAACTAGTTAAGTGCTGCTGAAAATGACCAGTTAGTGTCAAACAGGTGATTTAACCAGCCTGGAGCTGTTTCTGGGCGTTAAATCTCGTTGAATATCTACCCCCCATAATATTTATTTTGTTTTTGGTACGAGGAGTGAAAATCAATATATTTGCAATGTTGAGTCAAAAGATATGAACCATCCTATCTACCCAGTTGATTTCTTCCTCAGAACTGACTTGGGAAATACTTATACCACATTCATTGTTGGTTTAATCATGAATTTATGAGTGTGACTGTTGGGCAGATTGGATGGATTGTTTAGGTATTTGTCTGCTGTCATCTACTATATCACTGTCGCCAGTCCCAAAATAAAAAGACCTCAAGTTTGCCAAATCCCTCAAAGCAGCATGCGGAAGCCTCTTCCTGTTCCTCTCTGTTACCCACCCACTGCTGCCTCCTAAAAAAAATTGGGGCTGGAGAAATCACTTACTGTAGAATAAAGGAGAAACTGGGGTTTCCGTTACGTAGCTTCACACTATTCCAGAACCTGTGGGATAGTTGTGTCCATCAACCAGCAGGTGGAGATAGAAAACTGAGCTGGACATATCTCTCTTGGCATCCAATCCAGCTCCTTCGTATTTTCTGTCTCCAGCAGGTGGATTGGCTGGACACCTTGGGGATGGGGGGAAGAAAGGAGAAGGAAAGAGGTTTTCTGGAGAGCGTGGGACATCCTCTTTATCTTCGGCAGATATACAGCCTACTGAAGTAAGGTCCAGTGCTCACAGAGGATCTGTGCCTCTTTGGTCTTATGGCTTGGCCGTTGAACGGGTTCTCTTGAGACAAATAGGTTATTCTGATTTGGTCATTGCTACCTTGGTTCAGGCTGGGAAATCTCTACATCCATGACATATGCAAGAGTGTGGAGGACGTTCAAGTTCTAGTCTTCCGATCATAGACTTTCTCCTTTCTCTGCTCAGATCACGTACATCCTAGGGTTTCTCCAGGCAGTGTTGTGTTCTCTAAAAAGTTAAGGTTGCAGCTTTGACCTGTTTCAGGGGCTGACTACAGAAGATGTCTCACCTGGATATCATTCGATTCTTGAGGGGAGCGGGCCACTTGTGGCCTCCCTTTTGTACGCCGTGCCCAGAGTGGAACCTTAATTTAGTCCTTCAGGCTCTTCAGAAGCCTCCTTGTGAGCCACTCCGGAAGGCCGCCTTGAAAGATCTTACGCTAAAGGCAGTGTTCTTGGTGGCTGTTGCCTTGGCAAGTAGGGTTTCGGAGCTTTAGGTTCTCTCTTGTTGGGATCTCTTTCGTTGCCTTTCGGAGTCTGAGGTCTCCCCGTGCACGGTTCCTTCCTTTCTTCCAAAAATGGTATCAGCATTTCATCTCAGTCAATCCGTGGAACCTCCGTCTATTCACAGAGAGGATGAAGAGGCTTATTTCTTGAATCTTCTCAACGTACGTAGAGTCCTGATTAGATATCTGGAAGTCACGAATGAGTTTTGCAAATCGGGCAGACTGTTTGTTCTTTTTGGTAAGCCACAATCGCTAGATGGAGACTCTCTGGTCAGCTTATTTGCTTGCAGGGAAGCAGGCTCTTCAGGCTTTGTGGGCACATTCTATGAGGAGAACAGTGACATCCTGGGTAGAGACTACCTTACTGTCTGTGACGTATATTTGCAAGGCAGCGATGTGGTTGACAGTACATACCTTTGCCACCCACTACAGGGTGGATATTGTGGCGCGCTTGGAAACCGGTTTTGGGCTTTGGCCCTCAGGGCGGTGGCACCAGGATCCCATCTACTCTAGGGATTGCTTTTGAATATTTCACAGGTTCTGGAATAGTGGAAAGCTACATAATTGAAGGAGAAATTAGGTCTTACCTGATAGTTTTTTTCTCATTAGTCCTTTCCTCTCTATTTCAGAGGCCAGCCTGAGGTTTGAGATGTTTAATTGGTGTGAAATAACGGGTCAAATAATGACTGGCACCTTGCATGGTGCTTCCTGTATATCTTTGGTTCTCTACAAGTTGTCCAGAGATGAGAGAGGTCCACATATGTTTGCTTGTCTGTTTGGTGTTAGGATAGTGAGTTGTTTAAGGTTGTTGTTTGTTCTGAGTTTCCCCTTACTGCTTGTCCACATAAATACTGAGGAGCTGGACTGGATGCCAAGAGAGATGTCTCAGCTCAGTTTTCAGTTCTGTATCTCCACCTGCTGGTTGATGGGCACAAGTATCCCACAGGTTCTGGAATATTAGGAAGGACTGATGGAATGAAAATGATCAGATAAGAGCTAACCTTTCCTTATACGCTTCTAAAGCATGACAGTGATCTGGGTATGATCTGCCAGTCAGATTGCTCCCTCCTCCACCCTATATTCTGCCTTTTGAAATTTCCCTATCTTGCCCCCCCCCCCCCACCCCTCCCCATGCCACTGGGTCTTCCCAGCAGCATGAGACAGAGCCAAAACCATGTGTATAAAAGAAATTCACAACTCCTGTTCTAAATTATTTTATTTTGCCTTAAGCTCAGGCTTTGTAGCTGTAGACTCGCTTATACAGGATATCTTTTATTTGGCCATTTAATCACAGATTTCTCATCTGATTTTATGCAAGAAATGTATAAGATAGATTTTAGTTGGAACCCTCCCCCCCTCCTCCAACCCTTCTGCTTCAGGTTAAATATTTCTGTTCATTTTTATGAAACACAAACTGTTAAGGACCCTCCCTTGTAATCTCAGATACTTATTTCACAGCGTTTCTAACTCTTGGATTTCATGCGACATCCTCTGTAAGCACACTGAGCAGAGATCTCGTTGCGCATTGCCTCATACTGCATGGTAGGGCTGACATCAAACACACTCTTGACAGCACATTCACGCCTCATTTATAGCAGAGATATTATCACATACTAGATAGCAGGTCCAGATTTTGGCACATACAATTGCCTGTGATGCCAAATTTTGATGGAACCATGCTGCCATCTGTACCTGCCACCAGCACGGAGCAAAAACAGCCAAAAGCAAAACATCTGCAGCAGGAGCAACAGCAGTCAGTGTAGGGTCCGAGATGGCATGCAGTCGGAGCTTGCAGCAGCCCAGCCCCACGCAGGGGTTTACTCATTAATAGGTTGCTTCATGCACTACCTGATGACCATCCTGAGACTGAAGCATCACATAGAGAACAGGTTATAAGAACATATGGTCCACTGAGCCCACAGCATGTGTCCATATCAGGAACCCCAGGGACGTGATCTAAGGGGAAGTGAAGGATTTTGACAGAGGCACTTGGGGCAGAATAGGAGAGGTTTTCCGCCTGTACTATGTGAGTGATTGTCTGTGGCGATGCTTTCCCCACCCAGGGCTTAGGGGCAACAGCATTTAAATCTTGCCCTACCTAGAGAGATACCGTATTTTTCGGACTATAAGACCCACTTTTTCCCCCCCAAATTTGGGAGGAAAATGGGGGGTGCGTCTTATAGTCCGAAGGTAGAGATTTGGCTGGCTGGCAGGCCGGCCGCCCGCCCTCCCCCTGGCCCTGTCACCACTTCTCCCCTTACTCACGCGATCTTCCCTGGTGGTCTAGTGACGTCGGGGCAGGAAAGAGCCCCCTCTTTCCTGCCCAGCGCGCTGCTCTCCATCCTCCTGTATGCAGCCTGACGGTCTCGGCGAGATTCAAAATGGCCGCCGAGACTTCAATTCTTGGCGGCCATTTTGAATCTCGCCGAGACCATCAGGCAGCAATGCATACAGGAGGATGGAGAGCAGCGCGCTGGGCAGGAAAGAGGGGGCTCTTTCCTGCCCCGACGTCACTAGACCACCAGGGAAGATCGCGTGAGTAAGGGGAGAGGTGGTGACAGGGCCGGGGGGAGGAGGTAACCCTGAGGGCGATCCCGAACTTGGAGGGAGGGATTCGGACAAGACGCACCGGAGCACCTAGGTGCGTCTTATGGTCCGGTGAGTCTTATAGTCCAAAAAATACGGTACTTACTCTGTTTGCATTCCCATAGAGCATTGAACCCTGCATCGCTACTGCAGCATGCAACATGTAATAATATGAATAGTATTCACATAATGGCAAGCGGCAGGGTTTGCATCCTCTACGTTGTCAGCATTACTTCAGCTAGGTTTGGACCCAGACTGACAGCTAAGCAGGGCGAATTTTGT
Source organism: Microcaecilia unicolor (assembly GCF_901765095.1). NCBI lineage: Eukaryota > Metazoa > Chordata > Amphibia > Gymnophiona > Siphonopidae > Microcaecilia > Microcaecilia unicolor. The sequence continues at coordinate 19,710,179 of NC_044035.1, read as the reverse complement.
GAGATCTTCCCTGTGGGTTGGGAGTACTTTTAAAGGAAATGTCTAGAATACTAGCACTTAGATGTGTAAGTTTACACAGGGCGTCGAAGCATTATTCTGTAATGGTGAGCCTAGCTTACATAGTGCATAAACACAATAAGATGGGTAGAGCATGGGGCTCCCAGTAGCATGTAACTTGCAGAATACGGTTAAAGTTCCACATGGTCCTGCTGCAGTTAAGCACCTGAACTTAATCCGGGTGCGTAAATGTTAGGTATGCCAATGTTGGTTTGTGCTAGTATTTTGTAATGGAAGCTAGGTGCCCTTATGGAAGAGGCTCCTACTGCTCATCCTCCGGGCACCTGAATGGAGGTTGTAGAATACCTCCTTTGTTTCCATTGTCAGGATTTCTGAGGCCTTCAGCCTTCGTATTTATTCAGCTTTACGCAACACATCACTTATGTGAAGCTCTGAAGCTCCGGATAAGTTACTAGCTGGTCTTTTGCAATGGGTAAGCTCTTTACTCTCTGATATCTCAGCCTTCAATGGTCTTGGTCCTTTGGGAGCAGCAACCATGTTGTGCAGTGATGCATATCATCAACAACTTGCACTTAACCTTCCCTTTTTGCTATTTGAAACACAAATCCAAAATTTAATTTTCAAGCATTTCCCAAATTGTAGGATACAACGCCAAATGGGGTTGGGACTACTACTACTACTACTTAACATTTCTAGAGCACTACTAGGGTTATGCAGCGCTGTACAAATTAACAAAGAGAGACAGTCCCTGCTCAAAGAGCTTACAATCTAATAGACAAGTGAATGGTCGGTCCGATAGGGGCAGTCAAATTGGGGCATTCTGGATTCACTGAACGGTAAGGGTTAGGTGCCGAACGCAGCATTGAAGAGGTGGGCTTAAGCAAAGACTTGAAGACGGGCAGGGAGGGGGCTTGGCGTAAGGGCTCAGGAAGGTTGTTCCAAGCATAGGGTGAGGCGAGGCAGAATGAGCGGAGCCTGGAGTTGGTGGTGGTGGAGAAGGGTACCGAGAGGAGGGATTTATCCTGTGAACGGAGGTTACGGGCGGGAACGTAAGGGGAGATGAGGGTAGTGAGGGGCAGCAGACCGAGTGCATTTGTAGGTAAGAAGGAGAGGCTTGAATTGAATGCGGTATCTGATCGGAAGCCAGTGAAGTGACTTGAGGAGAGGGGTGATATGAGTATATCGGTTCCCTCCATATAGGTGTCACTGACCTGCACCTCCAGTGGATCACACACTTTCTGTGGCCATGCAGATGGGTTCATGCAATGGGAAGATTGAGAAGCACTGAGCTAAGGATTCACCCTGCTACAGTCCACTGTTTAGTAGGTATCTGAAGCCGAAAGGAAATTCATTAGCCAGACGAGCCAGGGGTAACAATTATGAAGGAAGACAGAAGGAGGAGTTCCAGAGTCAAGAAGAAAGTTAAGAATGAGCTATTGATATTTGTACTTAACTAGAGGGAGTTTCTCACAGACATGGGCACACAGTTCCGCTTTTTGAGTGCCTGTGGCCTCGTCCAGGTTTGGGTTTGTGCATTTGAATGTGGTTTCTTGTGTACCCTGGTCCCTCTTGTTGCATCACAGTGTTACTCAGATAAAGTGCACTTACCCATAGACCTTTAGACTTTAGCTGCCAAATGGCACAGGGTTCATATAGATTGCATTTGATCTTATGAACCCCGCATTCAGGGTTATTGAGAGGAGGAAACAAAGGTGGTCACTTTATTGGTTTGCAATAGTGAAGGACCCAAATGGTCTGGAGAAATTAAGATGTTTGGCTGTTTTGAGGGACATGCATACTTTACTTGGAATGCCCTCCCGCGGGAGGTGGTGGAGATGAAAACGGTAACGGAGTTCAAACATGCGTGGGATATGCATAAAGGAATCCTGTGCAGAAGGAATGGATCCTCAGAAGCTTAGCCGAAATTGGGTGGCGGAGCAGGTGGGGGGAAGAGAGGTTGGTGGTTGGGAGGCGAGGATAGAGGAGGGCAGACTTATACGGTCTGTGCCCTGAAAAGGACAGGTATAAATTCAAGGTAAGATACACATATGAGGTTGTCTTGGGCAGACTGGATGGACCATGCAGGTCTTTTTCTGCCGTCATCTACTATGTTACTATGTTATGTTACTTCTGACCTCAAGAAGAGCTCCCATCATACTGAAAACTTCTATATCAGCCTGATCGTGAGTGGATAGAAGCATTTGGGGGGAGGGGGGAGAAGAGGCAAAAAAATATATATATATAAACAGCTGCAGAGAGAGGATTGGCAGCAGTGGACAAGAAAGATTGGGAATCTTTCCTGCCCCACTAGACCACCACGATGTACAGAGGAATGCTCGGGGAGGAGAGGAGAGAATAATCCACAGTGTTAAAAAAAAAATCAACACTTTTTTTTAATGGAGAATATATGTTAAATATCCATATCTCAATGTTTGTTCAAGAAAAAGGTGAGCTTTTACATAGTAACATAGTAGATGACGGCAGAAAAAGACCTGCACGGTCCATCTAGTCTGCCCACGATAAACTCATATGTGTATACCTTACCTTGATTTGTACCTGTCTTTTTCAGGGCACAGACCGTATAAGTCTGTCCAGCAGTATTTCCCGCCTCCCAACCACCAGTCCCGCCTCCCATCACCGGCTCCGGCACAGACCCCGTATAAGTCTGCCCTCCCCCATCCTAGCCTCTCAACCACCAACCTCTCTTCCCCCCGCCACCTAATTTCAGCTAAGCTTCTGTGGATCCATTCCTTCTGCACAGGATTCCTTTATGCTTTTAAAGGTTTTCTAAGAGGCTGGTGTTTGGGTGGTGGAGCTAGTTCTGGGCAAGACTTCTACGGTCTGTGTCCTGAAAATGGCAGATACAAATCAAGGTAAGGTATACACAAGAAGTAGCACATATGAGTTTATCTTGTTGGGCAGACTGGATGGACCATGCAGGTCTTTTTCTGCCGTCATCTGCTATGTGTCTTTTTTACTACTACTTAAACAGCTCAAATAACCTTTACTCTTCTTCAAGGAGAAGCTCTGCCATAAGTTATCCAGAAAGGCCTACTTGCACCTGCTCCCATCACTAAAATAAATTAAAATGGACTTGTTGCTTCGGGAGATTGCATGGTTAGAATCAGATATCAATAAATTAGCACATCATCAAATCAAATTGATTTGATTTTTGTTACATTTGTACCCCGCGCTTTCCCACTCGTGGCAGGCTCAATGCGGCTTACATGGGGCAGTGGAGGGTTAAGTGACTTGCCCAGAGTCACAAGGAGCTGCCTGTGCCTGAAGTGGGAATCGAACTCAGTTCCTCAGGACCAAAGTCCACCACCCTAACCACTAGGCCACTCCTCCACTGTTGCTACTATTTGAGATTCTACATGGAATGTTGCTATTCCATGTAGAAGTCGGCCCTTGGCAGATCACCAATGTGGCTGCGCAGGCTTCTGCTTCTGTGAGTCTGACGTCCTGCACGTACGTGCAGGACGTCAGACTCACAGAAACAGAAGCCTGTGCAGCCTTCTACATGGAATGTTGCTAGTGGAATAGCAACATTCCATGTATTATCTCCAATAGTAGCAACATTCCATTTAGAATCTCCAATAGTATCTATTTTATTTTTGTTACATTTGTACCCTGCGCTTTCCCACTCATGGCAGGCTCAATGCGGCTTACATGGGGCAATGAAGGGTTAAGTGACGTGCCCAGAGTCACAAGGAGCTGCCTGTGCCGGGAATCGAACTCAGTTCCTCAGTTCCCCAGGACCAAAGTCCACCACCCTAACCACTAGGCCACTCCTCCACTCTAAGTTTTCAACAGCCTTCTGCCCTGTCTTTTGAAAATTCTAAATAAACAGTTTAAAAAAATGGACTTACTCTGGTTTTATCTAATCGTATTTTTGATTGTCTCTTCTGCCTTGTTTCCATGGCAGTGTACAAATTACGCACATGACCTGCATGTTTCCAGCAGTAGTTGGGGATGGAGCATGGACAGAGCTTTGAAGTACATGTGTATATAGCTTATAATACCTATGTGGCGTAAATGCATAGGAGGAAAGTCTCTTCCAATTGAAAGGAAGCTCTGGAACAAGGGGTCATAGGAAGAAGGTGAAAGGGGATAGACTCGGAAGTAACCTGAGGAAATACTTCACGGAAAGAGTGGTGAATTCGTGGAACGGCCTCCTGGTGGAAGTAGTGGAGACAATAACAGTGTCTGAATTCAAGACCGCTTGGGACAAGTACATAGGATCTCTAAAGGAGTGATAGAGAGAGTAGATGGCATGGATGGACAGACTGGATGGGCCATATGGTCTTTATCTGCCTACATTTTTGTATGTTTCTGTGCGTAAATGCTCATGGATGCATTTTTAGCTGCAACGTCGGGTAACGGTGGTTAGTTTATCTGGATTTTAAAAAGGCTTAGACAAGTTCCTGGAGGAAAAGTCCATAGTCTGCTATTGAGATGGACATGGGGGAAGCTACTGCTTGCCCTGGGATTGGTAGCATGGAATGTTGCTACTAATTGGGTTTCTGCCAGGTACTTGTGACCTGGATTGGCCACTGTTGGAAGCAGGTTACTGGGCTAGATTTGTAGCATGGAATGTTGTTACTCTTTGAGATTCCGCATGGAATCTTGTTACTCTTTAGGATTCCAGAATCTTGCTATTCTTTGGGGTTCCACATGGAATGTTGCTACTAATTGATATTCCATATGGAATCTTGTTACTCTTTGGGTTCCTGCCAGGTTCTTGTGACCTGGATTGGCCACTGTTGGAAGCAGGATACTGGGCGAGAAGGATTGGTTTGACCCAGTAGGGCTATTCTTATGTTCTTTTAGGAGTCTATTTTGTAAGTTGTAAATGTCTTTTTATAAAATAGTCCCAGTTTAGTTATCTATTTGAACCATCTTGCGCAACCTGGTGTAAAATTACCCTCCAGAAAGATAGAAAATAGTATTCTTGAGCTTTACTTGTACTCTCTGTGTTCCTTTAGGTGTTGGTGTGCATTGTTCTGTCTGGTGATACTGCTGAGGTCCATAATAAGAGAAATTGTGTGTTAGGGTCTTGGATAAAAATATATGTATGTGTGTGAAGGATCTTCCCATAGACAGATGGATAAATCATGCAAGAAGTAGTATCAATAGGGAAGGTAATAGTAATGCAGAAGAGCTGTAGAATTAAGCATCGTAATACAAAGCTTCAAGGGGCTGAAATCGGGGGGAAAGGTTAGAATTTTTTTTTTCACACAGAGAGGAGTTGGTGCTTGAAATGCCATACCTGAAAGGGTGCCGGAAGCTACAATAATGAATTTCAAAAAGCTATGAGTCAGAGAAGATCCTTACTTGCAAAAAGCATGACATAGTAATTGAGACCATAGGGATAGCTGGTTGGTAATCTACACTGAGAGGCTCATTTTCAAAGCACTTAGCCTCCCAAAGTTCCATAGAAACCTATGGAACTTAGCCTCCCAAAGTGCTTTGAAAATATGCCTCATAGTAACATAGTAGATGACGGCAGAAAAAAGACCTGCACGGTCCATCCAGTCTGCCCAACAAGACAACTCATGTGTGCTACTTTTTGTGTATACCCTACTTTGATTTGTACCTGTGCTCTTCAGGGCACAGACCGTATAAGTCTGCCCAGCACTATCCCTGCCTCCCAAACACAGAATAGTATTTATGATCAGGACTCTGGAGTCGAGTCGGTAAAAAGTGTACCAACTCCGACTCCAGCTTCAAAATAAAAACCTACATAATGTTAAACTTATCATTTTATACTTACACAGAAATTTAAATCCAAAGGAGCTTTTCGTATCCAAGGCCAGTTCTCAGCTAGAACAGCATATTTGCCACCCTGCATATAGTTCACCACAGCAATTCCACGTCACGACAAAGATTCCTTGTTTTGCCAACTGGTGGCTGCCTCAGGGGACACTTCTAAAGAATCCTGCAAACTATGTGGCTGAGCCGCCATTTTGGTTTCAAGCCACATAGTTGCAGGATTCTTTAGAAGTGTCCCCAGGGGCAGCCGCCAGTTGGTAAAAAAAAAAAAAAGGAATCCTTGTTGGGAGGGATGTGAAATATAGGCGGAGTGGGTAATATGCCACTCTAGCTGAGAACTGGCTCTGGATATGGAAAGCTCCTTTGGATTTTCTAAAGAGCCACAAGTTGGAAAGAATACACTTTTGTCAGTTAAGTTGTATTTATTCCAGTTTAACAATTGTTTGCTTATAAGCTGCATTTGCTGGATTTTTTGGACTGTATTAGATTGTGCATAAGACTGTTTTAGTTGAATATCTTAGTGTGTGTGTGTGTGTGTGTGTATGTATATATAGATATAGAGATATATATCTGTTAAGTAGTTAAATGTTAAACTGGATAATATGATTGATGAAATCGAGTTTTTGCAGACATGTGATGTATGGGATATCCTGATTTTAAGGGGGAGCCCTATGATGGTACTCACTGAGGTCTTTCTCCATTTTCCACAGAGTGATAGTGCTAAGTGTCTCCTTGTATAATAGGGGAAAAGTTTCATGTTTTTCAATCTTCCTGTTTACTGTACAGGTATTAGTCTAAGTGGGAAAAGCATGCAGAGCTTGGCCGATGGAATTCTCTCCAGTCCCTCTTAGCCTATGTGTTTGTACAGTGGAACCCCAGTATAACACACCCGCATATAACGTGATCATGTCTTGGTTCCCCTTTTTTTACATACAGCTGTTCTGTCGGCAGTGTCTAGCTACACCGGGGCCCACCCCCTGTGCCTGCATGAAAAACACTCTAGCCAATGTCTATATACGCCAGGGCGGGCCCACCACCCCTAGTGTAAAAACTACTTTGGTTGAGCTCTGTCTATGCAGCTGAAGGTTGGTCTCAGTGCCGGTGTGAAAGCAATTTCGAGTGAGCTGTGTTTACGTGTTTGAAGGCTGCTCCCAGTGTTGGTTCAATTGTGTTCATGTTTTATTGATCCCGCTATAACGTGACCCCGAAATCAATGCAATATTTTATGGATCACAGTCATTTTTAGATTGCAAACTCTGTTGAGCAAGGACTGTCTCTCTATGTCAGGTGTTCAGCGCTGCTTTCGTCTAGTAGCGCTATACAAATGTTAATTATAATAATAATTGGGTTATATCGGGGTTCCACTGTTATATCTGTGTTCTTTATGACCTGGAGGGGAAAGGAGAAGGGTGGTTTCAATGGAGCACTACTCAAGCATTCTATTGGTTGGGAATGAATAATAAGTTAAAATCAAGTGAGATATATCAAACCATTAGATGCCACTCTCAACAGATTAAAGGGTGATTTTAAAGTTTAACAACATGGTGCCACTGTACCATGGTAATTGGTATTGCCGTGTTTCACCATCACTAGATTAGCAATACTCACAGCAATAAGTATGATTCGGTCACAAGGAGGCGATTCTGAAAGTGGAGACCTCGATGCTGCCTGATGAGAGCCTGTTCTATAACCACATCAGGACGCTTGGATTCTGTTAGAGAATACTAGCTGTGTTGCGATATTAACATTTACATGCCTACGGTTATACCAGCTATAGACCTGGCGTAACTGAGGTTGTGTAAATGCGGCAAGGGCGAATATGGCTTACAGTATTCTTCATTATGCGTGTAAGTGGGAGCCCTGTCCATGCTACATCCATATGCATGCCCCTTTCCATTTATACTGTATGCCAGTTACAGGTGCTATTTCAGAATAGTGCTTAGGCATCGTGCTAGCACGTACCGTTCTAGTATTCTATAATTTTGTGTGTGCAACTGGTATGTACCATATTTTTCGGACTATAAGATGCATTCCCCCCCCCCCCAAATTTGGGAGGAAAATGGGGGGGGTGTCTTATAGTCCGAATGTAGTTTTAAAAGCACTGTAATTCCGTTGTGCAAGGTCCCTCCCTCGCTTCGTTTTGCAAGGTCCCTCCCTCCCTCGCTTCATTTTGCAAGGTCCCCCCTCCCTCCCTCTCTCGCTCTGTTTTGCAAGGTCCCCCCTCGCTCCCTCCAAATTTTAAAAGTTTTACCTGGTTGTGGTTGCGGCAGCAGCAGCAAAAAGATGCACGTGCCCAGCGTGCATGCTTTTTGCTGCCCCAACCACAACCAGGTAAAACTTTTAAAATTTGGAGGGAGCGAGGGGGGACCTTGCAAAACGGAGCGAGGGAGGGGGGAACCTTGCAAAACGGAGCGAGGGAGGGACCTTGCAAAGTGGAATTACGGAGCAAGGGAGGGAGGGGGGGACCTTGCAAAACGGAGGGGAGGGACCTTGCAAAACGGAGCGAGGGAGGGAGGGACCTTGCAAAATGGAATTACGGAGCGAGGGAGGGGGACCTTGGAAAACGGGGGGAGGGAGGGATGGAGGGGGGGCCCTGGAAAATGGAGAGATCGGGGGCCCTGCATTCGGACAAGACGCACTGGACCATAAAACGCACCTAGGCTTTTGAGAAGGGAAAAAGTGCGTCTTATAGTCCGAAAAAATTTTTTTTTCCTATTTCCCTCCTCTAAAACCTAGGTGCGTCTTATGGTCCGAAAAATACGGTAAATGTAGGCACCCTGTTTTAAAAGAATTGCCCTTTCTTAATGGTTGCTGTCTATTTTATCATATAAAGCTATAGGGTTCTGTCGCTAAGTTTCACAATAGTGTATTAGCATTTGATTCTCTGCCTTTGGCGGTTGCCCAACAAAGCAAATGAATCATGCCAGGGTAGGATTAAGGCATAGGCAAACTAGGTCTAAATGTTTAGAAGGGGCCCTCTCTACTGGGAGAATTCAGTGTCTCCAAAGGCAGATTTTTGCTCTGGAAAATCAGCTATTGTCAGAAGAGTAGGGTGGGGACTGGAGCCACTGGTGCTCAATGAGGCCCTCTTTTTTTTTTTTACTGCAGATCGGTCTAGTGATTTCACTCTGCAGGTTTTTCGGAGGTGGTGGTTGGCCTGTGATGAAAGCCATTATAGGTGTGTCCACTGAGTTGGTACCCTTGGCTTATTTTTTTATTTTTTTTTTATTTTTGTTACATTTGTACCCGGCGCTTTCCCACTCATGGCAGGCTCAATGCGGCTTACATGGGGCAATGGAGGGTTAAGTTACTTGCCCAGAGTCCCACTAGCAACATTCCATGTAGAAGTCGGCCCTTGTAGATCACCAATGTGGCCGCGCAGGCTTCTGCTTCTGTGAGTTTGACGTCCTGCATGTACGTGCAGGACGTCAGACTCACAGAAACAGAAGCCTGCGCAGCCTTCTACATGGAATGTTGCTAGTGGAATAGCAACATTCCATGTAGAATCTCCAATAGTAGCAACATTCCATGTAGAATCTCCAATAGTATCTATTTTATTTTTGTTACATTTGTACCCTGCGCTTTCCCACTCATGGCAGGCTCAATGTGGCTTACATGGGGCAATGGAGGGTTAAGTGACTTGCCCAGAGTCACAAGGAGCTGCCTGTGCCGGGAATCGAACTCAGTTCCTCGGGACCAAAGTCCACCACCCTAACCACTAGGCCATTGAATTATTTCCATTCCCTTTGTGTTTGTGTGAGTCTGTCACTGGGAGAATAGATAAGAGAGGCAGCTTAAAAAGAATTTCCTAGTTACTGTCTTTCAGTGATTCAGTACTTCTATGCTGTAGAAACTGAACTGCTTTTCCTATAGAAATTCATTGGGCTATTTTGGGGGATTTTTTTTTTCTTTGGAACCCCTGGTCCATCTTGCCCATATTTGAATTTGATTTGTGTATTCATAGTTTTCCCCATGCCAAATTTGGTCCCTATACTGTTAAATTTTAGGATAGTTATTTTTGCACCCAGACAGATAGAAAGATGGACACCTTCTGTATAATATCCATTGTATTGGAAAGTTAGAGTTGAAGGAGTGATAGCTTTTCAGGAAAGTAAGGATTAACATAAGAATAGCCATACTGGGTCAGACCAATGGATCAATCTAGCCCAGTATCCTGCTTCCAACAGTGGCCAAGCCAGGTCACAAGTACCTGGCAGAAACCCAATTAGTAGCAACATTCCCGTGCTACAAAGAGCTGAAGTGGGGTTTGTACCCGGGTCCCTTGGTTTACAGTCCCCTGCACTAACCACTAGGCTACTCCTCAGACTCATCTTTCTTTGCTGATGTGCACAAAAATAAAAAATTAGGGAGCAAGCATGCACTAAATAAAAGGAGTTGCCCACCTTCATCCACGGTTGAGTAAGACACAGGATCTTGGTCGTACCCAGTATTTGCATATCGGTTTTTCAGTGATAACATATTCAGTAATCTGACCTGTATAAAGAATGGTGAGCACTTTGTGAAAGCAGCAGTGTCGGGATGCAGTAGTCAGTAGAAGTACCTGTTTAGAATTTATGTTATTTATTTGTTACATTTGTATCCCACATTTTCACACCTATTTGCAGGCTCAGTGTGGCTTACATAGCGCCGGAGAGGTGTTTACAAGCTCCGGGTTAAACAAATACAAAGTGATGTTGTGGTAGAATAAAGATAACGTTCATGTGGCACTGCCACACTAGGGGATCATTCAATGGAAGAATTGTGTTTCGCCCATTACGTTTTTTATTGATGTTGTGTCGCGGGGAATCTGTTGGTTATGTTGGATCGGTAGGATATGCTTTTTTTAAATAAGTGAGTTTTTAGCGTTTTTCTGAATTGTAGGTGGTCGTAAGTAGTTTTCAGGGCTTTTGGCAGTGCGTTCCACAGTTGTGCGCTATACACCAGAAGGCAGTACAAGACTTTTGCAAAGGCCCTTACCCATTAGAACCTAATCTAGATATGAGCACAAGGAGGGAAATATTATTTTTTTTTTTTATTATTACAAATCATTTCTACAGCGCTACCAGTCGTACGCAGCGCTTCACAATTGAATATGAAGAAAAGACAATCCCTGCTCAAAAGAGCTTACAATCTAAATCAGGACAGACAGACAGGACCAATAAGGGATAAGGGTAGGACAGACAGATAGGACACATAGGAATGATTCTAAATGGAATGTTGCTACTATTGGAGATTCTATTGCTACTATTTGAGATTCTACATGGAATGTTAATGTTGCTATTCCGCTAGCAGCATTCCATGTAGAAGCCTGCCCTTGCAGATCAGCAACGCGGCCGCGCAGGCTGCTGTTTCTGTGAGTCTGACGTCCTGCACGACGTCAGACTCACAGAAACAGCAGCCTGCGCGGCCGCGTTGCTGATCTGCAAGGGCAGGCTTCTACTACTACTACTATAAATCATTTCTAAAGCGCTACCAGTCGTACGCAACGCTTCACAATTGAACATGAAGAAAAGACAGTCCCTGCTCAAAAGAGCTTACAATCTAAATCAGGACAGACAGACAGGACAAACAAGGGATAAGGGTAGGACAGACAGATAGGACACACAGGGAAAGGGGACTATTGAAGAGAGGAAGACAAGATAAAGGTTACGAGCAGGTGACAAGTTAGTAATTAAAAGCAGTCCTTCCACTGACATCAGATATCAATGGGATAAATAAGGTAGCTCCTGAGTACTAAAATGAGAGAACATTACAAAGAAAGGAAACGCTATTCTCTCTCCCAGTTGGACATTTCTATATGTTAACTGGAAGCTCAAAGGTAAATGAGGAAACAGCTGGGCCAAACTCCCCCCCCCCCCCCCCCCCCCCCCCATTCTCCACAATAAGCATTCAGAGTATGATGTTGGCTACTACAGAAGGTAGGACAAAGTTTTTTTTTTTTTTTTTTAAATAAGAGATAATATCCTCAGCTATCAAAAACAGGGGCTCTGAACTCCATTTTCTAAAACACAAAACCCAACTGGTTAGGGGTGTACCAAGGACTAGGCTGAGAACCTCAAGTCACAGGGAGGTGTGTATATGGAATTTGAACTCAACCCTTTAGGATCCTTTGGAGTAGGTGCTAACTGATACAGCACACTGCTAGCCTCATATTCCTGTAGGAGAGACCTTTAGTGTCCACAGTGGTTAGCTAGGATTTGATACCGAGGAATGGAGGAATAACCTAATGGTTAGAGCAGCAGGCTCAGTACCAAGGGAGCACCGTTCAAATCCCACTGCAACTCGCGATCTTGAGCAAGTCAGTTACTCCCCTCTGTTGCCTCAGGTACAAACTCAGACTTGTGACCCCTCCAGGGACAGAAAAATACCATACCTAAATGTAACCACTTTAATAGCTTTTGGGCTTGCAAGCATTATATTGGAAACTATGGTATCCTTTGACTATCCAATCTCTGTTTGGGTAGGAAACTGGTTGACCGACAGGTGGCAGAGGGTGGTGGTAAGTGGAGTCCGCTCGCAGGAAAGGAAGGTAAGCAGCGGAGTTCCTCAGGGGTCGGTGCTGGGGACGGTTCTGTTTAATATATTTGTGGGAGATATTGCTGAAGGGTTGGAAGGAAAGGTTTGCCTTTTTGCGCATGACATGAAGATAGCCAATAGAGTGGATACCCTGGAGGGAGTGGAAACATGAAAAGGGATCTCCAAACGTTAGAAGAATGGTCGAGAGTCTAGCATTTAAAAATGTAATGCCAAGAAGTGCAGGAACTCATAAGAGAGATGCAGAATAGGAGAGGAGAGATTAGTGAGCTCGACTCAAGAGAGAGACCTTGGGGTGGTGGTGTCTGAGGATCTGAAGGTGAAGAAACAATGTGACAGGGTGACAGCCGTGGCCAGAAGGATGCTAGGCTGCATAGAGAAGGGTATAACCAGCAGAAGAAAGGAGGAGTTGATGCCCCTCCACAAGTCATTGGTGAGGCCCCACTTGGAGTATTATATTCAGTTTTGGAGGCCGTGTCTTGCTAAAGATGTGAAAAGACTGGAAGCGGTGCGAAGAAAAGCTACAAAAATGGTATGGGATTTGCCGACCTGAACAAGTATACCTTGGAGGAAAGGAGAAACAGGGGTGACATGATGCAGATGTTAAAATATTTGAAAGGTATTAATCTGCAAAAAAAAAAAAAGCTTTTCTGGAGACAGGAAGGTGGTAGAACTAGAGGACTACTACTACTACTATTTAGCATTTCTATAGCGCTACAAGGCATACGCAGCGCTGCACAAACATAGAAGAAAAACAGTCCCTGCTCAGAGAGCTTACAATCTAATAGACAAAAAATAAATAAAGTAAGCAAATCAAATCAATTAATGTGAACGGGAAGGAAGATAGGAGGGTAGGTGGAGGCGAGTGGTTACGAGTCAAAAGCAATGTCAAAAGCAATGTTAAAGAAAATGGGGAATACGACGCTTTAGTTAATATAAATTTTACTTTAATATAAATATAAATTTTTCTCTAATTCACATCGCCTCCCACTAGATTGTGGTCTAAGAAAGCCATACATATATATTGCTTTGAATGATTATACTGAAGAAAGTCCTTTTTCTTTCTTTCTCTTTTTTTTATATTTTTGGTATGATAATATGGACATGAATTGAGGTTGATGGGGGGGCAGACACAGGAGTAATGTCAGGAAGTATTTTTTCACAGAGTGGTGGATGCCCTCCCGCGGGAGGTGGTGGAGATGAAAACAGTAATGGAATTCAAACATGCGTGGGATAAACACAAATAAATCCTGTTTAAAAGGAATGGATTTATGGAATCTTAGCGGAGATTGGGTGGCAACACCGTTAATTGGGAAGCAAAACCAGTGCTGGGTAGACTTCTATGGTCCATGCGCTGATCATGACTGAATAGAGTGGAGTGGCCTAGTGGTTAGGGTGGAGGACTTTGGTCCTGAGGAACTGAGTTCAATTCCCGGCACAGGCAGCTCCTTGTGACTCTGGGCAAGTCACTTAACCCTCCATTGCCCACCGCATTGAGCCTGCCATGAGTGGGAAAAGCGCGGGGTACAAATGTAATATAAATAAATGGACTGGAGTGTAAATTTTAAGGGGCTTCAACGTTAGCTTCAGAACTTTTAGTACAAGAACAGTGCTGGGCAGACTTCTACGGTCTGTGCCCTGAGAATGGCAAGGACAAATCAAAGTATCGCATACCATGTAAAATGAGTTTATCTTGTTGGGCAGACTGGATGGACCCTACAGGTCTTCTTTATCTGCCGTCATTTACTATGTTATGCTATGTTATATGTTATTAAGCTGCAGTAAACACTAACATACACTTAACACAGCTAAAAATGCCTTCCTGTAGGGCTCGCTCAGGTGTCCTGCGGTAGTTTTTGGATTGATCTGCACTACGCACATGCAAAAAAATAAAAGATATTTTTTAGCACTGGGGACGGGTCCGGGGTGGAGAGTGGGCATGTTCTGCTCTAATCAGCAAAGCTACGTTGCCATATCCTACCTGATTAGTGCGTGGTTAACATGTGAACCCTTACCGCCTACAAAATAGGTGGTGGTAAGGGCTCACATGCTGATGGGAAAATTAGTGCATGGCCATTAATGATGGAGATAGAAAAATCGGCCATTTTACCCCTGTAAACACTGGACAGATGTAAGAGACTTGGAGCCATGGTAAAGTTGTGAACCAGAAGTTTAATTAAAGGTGGTCAGTCACTGGTAGACCTTTACATGGAGCAACAATATTGCCATTTAAAATCTGCAAAAGATCTGCATTCCTAGAAACAATGAGAAGACATTCTTCTAGATCATCACCAGACAACCTCCCCAAAACTCATATCCTCCCTCATCACCTTCCTGCTAGAGGCCAACCAAAACCATTTTTTTTTTTCATTTTCAACTGAAACTGTAGCTGAAAGTCATCTGGTTTCGACCGAAACCAAATCTAGTTGTGTCAGTGTGAAACAATGAGGGCTGGTGGGAATTGTCAGAACTTGTAGTCTGCATCCCTCTGCTAAACCCACAGTATCCAAGCTAGAATGTAGTAATTTAAATAACGAAAGATCGTAACATCATAACGCCACACAGAGACTAATTCCTAAGGAGCTTATCATCCCAAATTTACAGACTTAAATTCCTGCTATAATTTAAAACTATTGTGCAAGATCATAACTGCATTACTTGAGATCGCAGTACAAAAAAATATTTGAAGTGTAGGGTCCCCCTCCCCGAGGATTACCTTACAATCCCTGGTGGTCTAGTGGTGTCGTCAGGGCAGGAGCCATGCCCAGTTGCGGCAGCCATTTTGAGAGCAGAGCCAGAATGGGCAGGAGTAACTGGGGACCGCTCCTGCCCCATCTACAGCCCTAGACAACCAGGGATTGTAACATAGACCCAGGGGGGCATTCAGATGAAGGGAAGCCTCTTCTACCTCTCTGCACCGTCCTTGAACAGACCTCCAGTCTCTGTTCGGCTCCCCTCCCAAGCTCATTTCTCTGGAGTAGCTTGAGAAAGCACAGGCGCTGGTTCTAATTATGGCATTAGGTTACAAGACAGTACAAGAAATAAATCCTAGTCTTGAATGGCGGCTTCTCTTAGTCCTTGTCTCTCTGTGGGAGACGGGACCTTTTCAAGATTTGGATTTAATTATTTGCCTTCTCAAATTTGAGCCCAAGGATAGAACATATGAACTCCCATACTGGGTCAATCTAAAGGTCATCAAGCCCAGAATCCTATTTCCAGGAGTTGGCTGATGTTGAGGTCATAAATTCATGGCAGGATCTCATAGTATGTTTAGGTAACAAATTCAAATACAGGTACAAGTTCCTTCCCAAGAGGGCTTAAAATATGTAAGGGGCCTGATTTACTAACCTGTGCTAATGCAATTTAGCGCAAGTCCCATGATTGTCAAGGTTAATATATGTGTTAATATATTTAGTAAATCTAATTCTAAGTTTATACATAAGGCAGTGGAGGATGAAAATGACTTGCCTAAAGTCACAAGGAACATGAATGGGAGAAGCAGTATTTGAAACCTCGCTTCCCTGGGTCTCAGCCTACTCTCCCTGCCATTAGATTCATCAAACCAAGCAACTCCCGGAGAGATGAACTAGGAGATTGCAGGCTGGAGGTGGGGTAGGGAATGAACGAATGAATGAATGAATGAAAGAGTAGGGTTACCATTCGTCCGGATTTCCCCGGACATGTCCTCTTTTTGAGGGCATGTCCGGGGCATCCGGCGGATTTTGCCCGCAAGCATGTTTGTCCGGATTTCTAAACAAACGCAGGCGGGTGGACAGGCGGGCGATCGGCGCCGTGGGTCTGGTCTTGTCTCCCCTTCCCTACCATGTTCCCTGGTGGTCTAGTGACGTCTTCGGGGCAGGAAAGAGCCCCCTCTTTCCTGCCTGGAACGCTGCCTCCCTTGTCCATCATCCTTCTCGGTCGGCTGGGGATTCAAAATGGCTGCCAAGAGTTGAAGTCTCGCGAGGCCGCTTCAACTCTTGGCGGCCATTTTGAATCCCCAGCAAGACCGAGGAGGATGCAGGCAAGGGCAGGCAGCGCTCCGGGCAGGAAAGAGGGGGCTCTTTCCTGCCCCGAAGACATCTCTAGACCACCAGGGCTAGATAGTAAGTGAGGGGGGGGGGTATGTGACGGGGGCAGGGGAGGGGAATAGAGGGCAGAACGAGGACCCGAAAGGGGCGTGGTGGGGTATGGGTGTGATGGGGCGGGGCAGGGGGCGTGACATGTGTCCTCTATGAAACCCTATGAAACAGAGGCCCAAAAATATATGTTTGCCTTGAGTTCAGGATCGTGTTTATCCAGCCCTGCTACCAGAGGGCCGGTTGCCAAGGTCTGCAGTCTTTTAGCCTTTACGTAATCGATGTGTCACTTCCTGCTTTTTGTGTGTAGGCTCAGTCTGAGGGACAAGACACCTAGAGGCCTAGATTTCCACCAATTTGATCTTCAAGTTTCTACGTGATAGTTTGACCAAAAATTAAGATAATACTCCCATCTGGGTTCTGAGCAACAATGGGGACGTTTATGGTGGCATTTACATTTAGTTTAATGGCTTCTGCAGGAAAACTATTCAGCAACCATTTTTGTGGAAACAGTTATTGACCTCTTTGCTTCTATTAATCTTTCATACAATTATGGTTAATACACCCAGTCTTGCCAGGCGTTGACAAGGCGATCATGCCTTCTGCTGACAGCATAATAAAATTCTTAGTCCTAGGTTATCGCTACATATGACTTGACTGGGACAGCAACCAAGCTGCCTAAGGGTGATGTGCCTGAACTTTTCTTTAAGGTGGCAAGGAACAGGGACCTACATGTTCAGCACATTGTTTTGATAGTTTTTATAGTGGTGCCGTAAAAAGATTCAAAGTGTATGAAGGCTCCCAAGTCTACACAGGATCAGTAGGATGACTAAGAAATCTGCATAGCATCTTGCTGACAACCTTCATGTATTTGGTTTAGCTCTCATGTGCTATGTGTTTGTGTACATACCCCTCCCTATGCATTCATTATTTTTTATTCTGACAATTTACACAGCTTTCTCTCCTCCAGGTTTCCTCCACATATGGTCCCGCCACACCATAGTTTACACACAACTGGAATCCCTCACCCTGCCATAGTCACTCCAACAGTCAAACAGGAATCTTCCCAGAATGACGTGGGCTCTCTTCACAGCTCGTAAGTATCCATTTATTTTTTTTCTAATATTCATCCATTAAAAAAAAAAAACTTAATAAAATAAATTCTTAAGACCGGGTTTTGGTTAGAGAGGAGCCTTTAGTACAAGGCCAGTAAGTGTAGAATTTCTTTGTACGTATGTAACTGATTCCTTCTTCATATTTGCTGTACGGTTAGATCTTGAATAGAAGAGCTTGTATCTCGTTATGTTATTTCTTCTGGCTGCTTAAGATCTGCTGCTGCTTTCTTATAGCTGACTTCTAGAACTTTTGCTGTGAAGCTGCACTTTCTAATAAAAGGTGGAAACTGTGCAATCTGGTAATGCAACGCAAGTAGT
Organism: Microcaecilia unicolor; assembly: GCF_901765095.1. Lineage (NCBI taxonomy): Eukaryota > Metazoa > Chordata > Amphibia > Gymnophiona > Siphonopidae > Microcaecilia > Microcaecilia unicolor. The sequence continues at coordinate 19,692,343 of NC_044035.1, read as the reverse complement.
AGGAGTGAGCATAGCCAAAAAAAAAAAGAAAAGCTTGGTTTATGCTCATTTAAAACACATTTTTTCCAGATTTTCAGGTATTTTTTTTGGTGTTCATTAGTCAATTCTACATGCATTAATTTATAGATCAAAATGGAAAATATACAAAGCAGATCGTTGATGGATAAAAATGATTTTAATAATAAATTAGAATATGCATACAATAGCCCGACACAGGCCGTGTTTCGCCCTACTGGGCTGCTTCAGGGGCTCTTCAATGTTTCTCCACTACCAAAGGAGGAGTAAAATGATAAAAGCAACTGTGATATAATATACAGTTGATATCTTGAAAAAACGGCTCTCTCAGAGATGTTGAAACCAATGATCAATAGCATACAATCAATCAGACAGTCACTTATCTCCCAGAATGCCGGCATTCTGCTTTTATCATTTTACTCCTCCTTTGGTAGTGGAGAAACATTGAAGAGCCCCTGAAGCAGCCCAGTAGGGCGAAACACGGCCTGTGTCGGGCTATTGTATGCATATTCTAATTTATTATTAAAATCATTTTTATCCATCAACGATCTGCTTTGTATATTTTCCATCTTGGAGCTTGCAGATCGTCTGCCCCTTTGTTAATTTATAGATCATACATATGTACAAAGGCTTTCTTGTACTTTTTAAAAAAATTGTATTTATTGAATTTTTAAATAATTTAACAGAGTATATCTGTCAAATGAAATACAGCCTTCAAATTCAGATGAAGATTACATATTATCATATCAAAAATATAAAAAAAGGAAAAGAGAGAGAAAGAAAAAGGACTTCCTTCAGTATAATCATTCAAAGCAATATATATGTATGGCTTTCTTAGACCACAATCTAGTGGGAGGCGATATGAATTAGAGAAGATTATAAAAGCAAAATTATCTATATTAATAATTCTCACCCAGGGAAGTACTGCCCATCAGCACCACTCACTGTCACTCATGCACCACTCCCTGCCACTCACTGTCACTCATGCACCACTCACTGTCACTCATAGACCTGCCCTCAGCCACGCCTCTTCCGCACATAATTCGCAACCCCAACGTTCTAAGTGAAGCTGCAACTTCTGGAATGTGAGGTGGCAGAGATCGGAATTTGTGTGAGGCGGCAGAGATCGGAATTTGTCTCCACAAGTGTCCGCCCCGCCCTTGCGTCGGAACGTCATGACATCGTCATGACGTCCGAACAGCATCCCCGCCCCGCCCTCACGTCAACACATCATCGAGGGCGGTACCACAGAATCCAAACGTCGCAATGCCCACCCAAACCCTACAAACAACATTTGCACCCGCCCCGCCCTCGCGTTTACACGTCATTAAGTCGAGGGCGGGTGCTGATAATACAAACGGAGTTCCACACCGCCTTGATCAGCGCCGTGAAGGAACGCGAGGGCGACACTGAAGAAAATGCAGCGGCGTTAGGTAAAAAAATAAACAAATAAACGCACACCAGTTCACACAGAACAGACGATTACCATGGTATGCAGCACTGACATGACTCCCCTTCACTGGCAGGCAGGCAAGGAAGGAGAGAGGGTATGGCGGGAGGGGCGACACCCTGCCACACACTCTCATTCACACACACACACACACTCTCTCTCTCACAAACACACTCACCCACGATCTCTCTCAATCACAAACACACCCTTCCATCTGCCAGGCACACAGGGAACGAAGGAAGGGGGCCGCCCTAGGGGAGGGCCACCCTGGCACACACTGGCTCGGGAAGGGGCCCACACTGGCACACACACTCATTCCCACACACACACACTCTCTCTCTCTCTCTCCCTCTCTCTCTCTCTCTCTCACAAACACACACTTGCACCTGGGAGGGAGGGGGGCCACCCTGGCACAAAATCCCTTTCAAAACATTCATTGCACAAAACAAATACCTTGCTAGCGCCCGTTTCATTGCTCTCAGAAACGGGCCTTTTTTACTAGTATTAACTAAAGCGTCATTCCCAATTTTCTTTACAATTATTATTTAAGTTGGTTTTGAATCTAGAAAAGATTTCAGTTGTTCTGGTAAATAAAACACATATTTCAATGGCTCCAACCTTATTATACATTTACATGGATAGGCAAGGAAAAAGGATCCCCTTAAGTCCGTTGTCCTCTTTCTCAAAGACAAAAATGCTTTCCTTTTCTGTTTTATTTTCGCAACGTCGGGGTAAATCCATATTTTCTCGCCTCCGAAACAAGAGTTCACATTTTTGAAGTAAAGTCTCGTGATTGAATTCAAGTCTTGTTCAAAGACAAGAGAAACAATCAGTGTGGCCTTTTCTGTAACGTTATCCAAAGATTGTTCCAAAATTGCAAAAATATTATTCACATCAATGTGCTCATTTTTTTGCTCCTGTTTCTTTTCCATCTGCTCCTTTAGGGCTATTTGGAGTATAAAAAATCTTGTTAATTGGGGGAATCGCGGATTTGTTGTACTTTAAACTTTTAGGCACCTAAATAAACCGAATGTGCACAAAAATTTCATATCCCTGGCAAATTGCAGCAGGGAGAGGGTTTTAAGAGGGAAGAGGTCATGGGATGTGCTTCTGGAGACTGGTGTGGTTGGCATCAGGTAGAGAATGTTTAAAAAGTAGTTGAATGGGGTAGAAGATCAGTGAAAAATATTCAAACCCCTAGCGTTGAGTATCTTGTTTTTGTCCCCTAGAAAACATCCGGATCCCAAAAAAGAAGAAGAGAAGAAGAAACCACATATAAAGAAACCTCTTAACGCATTCATGTTGTATATGAAGGAAATGAGAGCCAAAGTAGTAGCGGAGTGTACGTTGAAGGAAAGTGCGGCCATCAATCAGATCCTCGGCCGAAGGGTGAGTATCTGGCCAAATTTAGAGCTAAGTGAAAGAGGGGAAGAAATGGCATCTCCACCATGGGCTATGAAGCCCTGTGGTAGTGGTCTCAGGTTCCTTAATATTGGTCGTAAAGAGAAGCTTAGTAGTACTGGCATTGTACAAGACATGATAGAGGTATATAAAATAATGAGAGGAGTGGAACAGGTGGATGTGAAGCGTCTGTTCACGCTTTCCAAAACTACTAGGACTAGGGGGCATGCGATGAAACTACAGTATAGTAAATTTAAAACAAATCGGAGAAACTTTTTCTTCACCCAACGCGTAATTAAACTCTGGAATTCGTTGCCGGAGAACGTGGTGAAGGCGGTTAGCTTGGCAGAGTTTAAAAAGGGGTTAGACGGTTTCCTAAAGGACAAGTCCATAAACCACTACTAAATGGACTTGGGAAAAATTCACAATTCCAGGAATAACATGTATAGAATGTTTGTACTTCTGGGAAGCCTGCCAGGTGCCCTTGGCCTGGATTGGCCGCTGTCGTGGACAGGATGCTGGGCTCGATGGACCCTTGTTCTTTTCCCAGTGTGGCATTACTTATGTACTTATGAGCAAAAAGAGTTTTTATTAGTATTACCTGGTCTCACTGAGCTCACTTATCTCCGATACCCTTCAGAGCTTTTGCTGAGACTGCGTAGTTGTGCCATTGATTATTGGATACAGAGTGATGCGGTTTGTCACAGACTTGATGGGGGAAATGGCAGGGGATCTAGCGCAAAAGTTAAACTAAAAAATGAAATTAACCCATGGATGCAAACGTACAGTTTTGAAATCTCTTTTAGAGTTCATTAGGTTGAATGATGATCAGCGGTTTGCTGAATCTGACATTTTGGTTGCCTGATAGTAATTTGGGAAGACGCAAAATCAAAGTGCATCTGTGATTCAAATCTGTAGCAGTGAAAGACATTACTTCCCGATTCCACATGTGACAGTTGGTTCGGAATGATATGATTATCACTTTCCGCAGTGTTCAGCTATCTTACTGCACCCTCAAGTCTTGAGTTTACTTTTGAATTCACTTTGTGCTTGTAACCATAAAAATACCCTATGATTTTAGTACTAATTTAGGTGTCTCAGCATTTGATACATGTTATTAAACGAATAAACCCCATTGTAAATGGTTTCTGCAGTAAATAAGTGTTAACATGTTGTGGATTGATAAATAGAGCCCTTTGAGTGTTAAAAAAAATCTATATAAATAATTCCCACCTCCAACGTTCTGAAGCTCACTCAGCACCTGAAGCTCACTCAGCACCACTCACCCTCACTCATACACTCGCCCTCAACCATGCCCTATCGCTATAGGATCTCACCACCACTCACCCTCAGTCATAGACCCGCCCTTAGCCACGCCCCATCTCTGTATATAAAACGCACCTCCAACGTTCTAATGAAGCCTCCACAACTCCCAACATTCTAAATCTGTGGTGGTGTAGATCGAAATTCGCCCATGAGGGTTTGCCCCGCCATCGCATCAAACGTGATGACGTCGAGGGCGGAGCGCTGACGAATCGCATCGCTACCAGCAAATGAAAATTAAGGAACCGATCTACCCAACCCATTCCTAAGCTACAAACGTGATGTCAATCGAATCGCGAAGGCCCGGCCCTCGCGTCACAACGCGATGACGTCGAGGGCGGAGCCCTGAGACTCCGGACGAAGCGAGGGAGAAAAGCAGCCTGAATGTGGGAGCGAGGTAGCGAACGAGCCAGCCTAAACGTTGGAAGCAAGGAGGGAGGCAGGCAGGCAGGCAACCTGAACGTCGGAGCCAGACAGACAACCAGCCAGCCTGCCTGAACGTGGGTGGGAGTCAGCCAGCTTGAACATGGCAGTGGGAGGGTCCCTGGACCCTGGAGGGGGGAGGGAAGACAAGGGGGAGGGGGAAGGGAACACAAGGGGGAGGGGGAAGGAGGGCGGGAGATGGAGGGGGGGTCCGTGCCGCACACTGTCATTCTTTCTCACACACACACACTCTCATTCTCACACACACACTCTCACACAGACAGCCTCACTCTGTGTCACACACACACACTCGCACATTCACTCTGTCTCTCTCTCTAACACAGTCACTCTCACACACACACTCTCTCTCTCAAACATACACACTATGATGAAAACCATGCTAGCGCCAGTTTCATTGGTCTCGGAAACGGGCCTTTTTTACTAGTATATATATAAAACGGGGGAAGTCCAAATGTTCAGCCTAGTGCACTTTAAAACCTTCTTTTTAAGAGTAACCTCATTTCAGTTTATTTAGAAATAAACCTCGTTCCAGAGTCCAGGCATGTGATTATTCACTGCTAAGTTAAATTCAACAACAACAAAAAAAAAAAGTTAAATTTTGGGCTTTCTTCATTAATTTGTTCAGTACAATGCCTGTAGCTCAGAGCTGAAGTGAGTATCTGTGCTGAATATAATCTTGTCCTAGCAGCCTAGGGAGCAGTGTATTAACAGGTTTAACGTCAGTAGTTAAAGTAGCAGATATTTTTGTTTTCATAAAACTCAAAATTGCCATTTCTATTTCTTAAAAGCATAACCCATACTGGGTCAGACCAAAGGTCCATCTTACCCTGTGTCCTGCTTCTATCAGTGGCCAACTGGCAGAATCCCGGTGTGTAGAAGAATTCCATGTTACATTTGCCCATGACTTTTCCTTGGTTTCCCTTAATGGGTTATAGACATCGCCTTCAAGAATTCGTCCAAACCTTTATTAAATCTAGCCATGCTAACTGATTCTGCCACATCTTCTGGCAGCAAGTGCCAGAGCTTAACTATGTGTTGAGTGGAAAAAAAAAATATTTTCTCCGATTTGTTTTAAAAGTATTACTATGTAACTTCATGGAGTGTCCCCCGGTCTTTGTACTTTTTGAAAGAGTAAACAATCGATTCCCATTTACCAGTTCTGCTCCACTCAGGATTTTGTAGACATCTATTATATACCCCCCCCCCCCCCCTGCCCTCAGCTATCTCTTCTCCAACCGGAAGAGCCTTAATCTCTAGTCTTCCTTCTTATGAGAGGAGTCCCATCCCCTTAATCATTCTGGTCGCCCTTCGTTGTACCTTTTCTAATCCCTGTGTATCTTTTTTGAGATGCAGCAACCAGAATTGCACACAGTACTCAAGGTGCAGGTCATCTTACTCCTTTTCAGTTTGTTGGCATCATCCAGGTCTTGTGTATGTGTGTATGTATGCTATTTCTTTTTTTCCAGTTCAGCCTGACAACAAATGTTGAGAGGTGGGCCACTCAACAGAAACCTTCTCCTTTTGTTTCCTCCCTGTGTCTTTTCAGTGGCATGCGTTATCCAGAGAAGAACAAGCAAAGTACTATGAACTTGCAAGAAAGGAACGACAACTCCATATGCAGCTTTATCCAGGCTGGTCCGCAAGGGATAACTATGTAGGTGGCTATGTAGGTGGATATTTTCTCCCTAGTCTGCACTGTTGACCATCTGCTGATATTGTAACCACATGGCACTACAACATAGGCATTACCTTTTGCCGTGATTGGGATTTTGTTCACACCCTGGATTCCTCCTTCCCTCCCCACCCCCTAATTTCAATTGGGCATTTTATCCATATTGCAAGCACAGTCTTGACTCCCTTCAGAAGCGGAATAGCCTGTCCCTATAATGTGCAAGGGGAGTCCTAATGTGGGGTGGGGTGGGCAGTGCAGAGTGAAGCTGGGCTTCAGTAAATGGTGCTGCTCCCCCCCTCTGTTTTATAAGCAATTTCATAGATTCTCCCTTGCCCCCCCCCCCCCCCCAAAAAAAAAAAAGCAAAACCATGCCTTGTTATACTGGTGTGTGATTTCAGTGCAAAGTGGAGTATCAGGCCTCTTCTCTGGTGGACAGGACTGGTAAGAGTGGTGAAGCCAGAGGCCCAGGAAAGATGAATTTATCATTACATTACATATCTATCTATCTTTTAATCCGCTGTGACTTTTCAGTTCTATGCAGATAACAATTAAAGACTGGGAAGATCCAGGAATTGGCCAAAATACAATTTACGCTAGGGTTCGAGATCGAGTTAACAGTACCATAATTATAAGAATAACAATACTAATATTTCTTTACATCTTGTGTACGGACACACATAAATCAAATGCAATGTTATTAAAGGGCTTCTGAAATAAATGTGTTTGGATCTTATGCCTAAAATCCTTATAATGGATGGCGGTTAATAGAATTCTGAAGATTTCCTTTGCAAGTTTTGCAGCCTGGCACAAAAAATGAATTCTCAAAGAATTTAAATCTTTTTGTACCCTTCAAAGAAGGGAAAGAAAGCAAATTATTAAGCCTAAGAGATCTGGAAGGGATAGTTAAAATAAAATGGTCATTTAAATAGAGAAGAGCCATGTCATGTAATATTAAAAAAAGAAAATTTAAACAAAATTTGTTCATGGGAAGCCAGTGCAGCTTGATATAAAAGGATGAAAATCTTATCAAGACTTTTTTAGAGAAAAAAAATCAAACACATCATTCCTATGCAAGGAAAAATAAGTTACTCCACTTTGCACAGTCTCATTTATATTATGTGACCGAAAAAAATGTTTGTATGTTTCCACCTTTTCTTAGTTTGAAGGTAATCCATTAAACCAGGAATTGTAATACTTATTTGATGTTGCTTAAAAAAATCACAGGTCCAGGTTCAAACTCATTAGATAGTAGGTCTCCATGTAAATTCCCTTGAAGGCAGGAGATCTGGAAATGCAGTTTTAAATGGAGGGTTAAGTGACTTGCCCTGAGTCACAAGGAGCTGCCTGTGCCTGAAGTGGGAATCGAACTCAGTTCCTCAGGACCAAAGTCCACCACCCTAACCACTAGGCCACTCCTCCACTGTTGTTACTATTTGAGATTCTACCTGGAATGTTGCTATTCCACTAGCGACATTCCATGTAGAAGTCGGCCCTTGCAGATCACCAATGTGGCCGCGCAGGCTTCTGCTTCTGTGAGTCTGACGTCCTGCACGTATGTGCAGGATGTCAGACTCACAGAAACAGAAGCCTGCGCAGCCTTCTAAATGGAATGTTGCTAATGGAATAGCAACATTCCATGTAGAATCTCCAATAGTATCTATTTTATTTTTGTTACATTTGTACCCTGCGCTTTCCCACTCATGGCAGGCTCAATACGGCTTACATGGGGCAATGGAGGGTTAAGTGACTTGCCCAGAGTCACAAGGAGCTGCCTGTGCCTGAAGTGGGAATCGAACTCATTTCCTCAGGACCAAAGTCCACCACCCTAACCACTAGGCCACTCCTCCTCCGCTGTTGCTACTATTTGAGATTCTACATCGATTGTTGCTATTCCACTAGCAACATTCCATGTAGAAGTCGGCCCTTGCAGATCACCAGTGTGGCCGCGCAGGCTTCTGCTTCTGTGAGTCTGACGTCCTGCACGTCAGACTCACAGAAACAGAAGCCTGCGCAGCCTTCTACATGGAATGTTGCTAGTGGAATAGCAACATTCCATGTAGAATCTCCAATAGTAGCAACATTCCATGTAGAATCTCCAATAATAGCAACATTCCATGTAGAATCTCCAATGGTATCTATTTTATTTTTGTTACATTTGTACCCCGCGCTTTCCCACTCATGGCAGGCTCAATGCGGCTTACATGGGGCAATGGATATATATATATATGTTGCAGTAAAATAGTAAGCCCTGTAAATTAAGGGTAAAGACTGCTGTGAAGACATTTTTCCTAAACCACTTTGCTTGTTCTCTTTCTGAATTTGGGGTTTCCTTCCGTACATGTGGTGCTCAGATGCTTGAAGACATTAATGAGGCAGCCGCCTACCATGTGCGCTCGCATGACCATACAGAAGAGAAAGGCACTCATTTAATTCCCTTTAGTCTATGCATGGGTTTAAGAAATACCAATGAGAGCGCGTAGAATAAATATAAACTAGATACAGGAAAACTGGGGAGAAAAATTACATATATTTTTTTTCTCTTTTTTTTTTCCATGGTTTTCTGAGACGGTGGTGGCAGATTCTTTTGTAGCAGCAGTATCTATGATCACCTGCGTTTGGACTTTTGAAACCCTCTTTTATTTCTCATCATAGTGCATGCATAGCAGGCTTCCTGATAGCCACTGGTCATGGTCATTGATAGACTTTTTTCATGGGGCCAACATGAAAATGAACCAAGGGTGTTGGGGTGCATGTGTTTTTGAGATCCCACTTCAGTTGACTGTCCCTCCCCATTATGCACCACCCATTTCTTTCTAGGTGGGAATAAGAGCACTCGTCCCAGAGGGGAATTCAAGGTTTCTCCTGCCCCATCCACAAGCTTCATAGTCAAAGATCTGAGGTAGCCTCCAGTGCTGGTCCTTCTGCCTGGTTCTCTGCTGTGAAGCTCCATTAAGTCAGCTGGCCAGTACTATCATTCTGTGGTTAGGGGTTTTATTTATGCAGTGTTTTCCTTGCTTAATTTTTGTTGCTTTTCTCATGTTTTGTACAGGGAAAGAAGAAGAAGAGGAAAAGAGACAAGCAGCCGGGTGAGACTAATGGTAAGTGAAAACCTCGGGTAGACTGTAGCCTCTAGTTTTGGGTTAAGATTGTTAATGGCTGGGCCTTCCCCATGGCCTTGCTTATCACATGATTCTCCACTTAGCTTTGCTGTATCTTTACGTATTACTTGGCGACGTTCAGTAACTTATTGCATGGAAAAAGGGTCCCCCTCCCCCCCCCCCCCCCCCCCCCCGTAGTCATCCGTGCATTAAACCCGCAAAGCCATTAACAGCCAGCATGACACCATTAACACGTGCCGTTCTGAGAGCTGTGTGCCATTGCGTGCGCATGTGTATGAAAATGTGTGTGAGATGTGCATATGTTTGCTCGCTAATTTTGTGACTCTCCCTTTGGGTTCTGGTGCATGTCTTACGGGGGTTATTGGCTTTTTCCTCCTTTCCCCCCCAACCCTTCATGTTAAATTAAGGAGGTTTGTTGACTCTTAATGAAATTTAAAATACTGCATAAGCAATCTCATGTACCAGTGAAGATGTCCGGAATAATCCTTTTTTTTTTTTTTTTTTTTTTGAAGGCTTGTGTAATTTGTTCTTTTTTTTCAGAACACAGCGAGTGTTACCTAAATCCCTGCCTCACACTTCCTCCGATTACAGGTGCTAATGTCATTCTGAGTCATTCCAACAGTTGTTTGGGGGGAATTATTATTATTATTTTCTTGTTTGTAACTGTTTTGTATGCTGTTAGTTTTAACAATATAAACCCTTGTATTAAGCATTGTAGGTGTTCCATTCATACATTATTTGAATCTATTGTCTTGTTTAATATTCTTTCTCATAAATAACTAACTGTTATATTTTAAAATAAGTGTAAAATGAAAGATTTACTAATTGAATATGCAGTATTTCTTTCAAAATGACTGCTACAGTGTATAAGAATATCCATAGTAAACCTCCTTAATCTAATTGCAACTTACCTTTTTTTTTTTTCATTTCACCCACTCAAGTATCCTTATCACTGCATGCATAAGTTTGTTTTTGCTTTGCTTTTCTGCTTAGCATTTTGACTTGCTGTTAGCTTGCCTGAATCAGTGCCTGCAGCATCCTGCTAAAATATATTTTTCCCCACCCCTGGCTGATACTAATACCCATACTCTGCAGACTACTTATTTCTCTCTATTTGTATTCACTCCTGCCCCTAAATACTATATAATTATACATGCACATATGCATATATTTATATATGTATATGTGTCCTGCTCTCTCTCATACACCCCCCCCCCCCACTTTTCTCTTTAATATGAAACATTAAAGCTGAGTGTTTCCAAAGCTGCATTATCCCAGCAGAGTAAGCACGCTCTTTCTAATTTTATTTAGATTGGAGTATGAGGGAGCAGATTCCCCCCCCCGAAGCATGTGCCATATCTAACGTATTTTATTTTTCATTTATTTGTTTTTACTTAGCTTTTCTTTTCATTTTTAATATCAGTCTTTTCAGGCCCTAGTCCCTCTTTTAATTTTTTTAAATTAAAATAACAATTCTACTTACCTATATATTACGCTGTCTGAAGGACATGTTGCCTCCAGGAACCTCAGAATGCTGCAGTTACAGGGAGGTGATGGCAGCCTTGTTTTGGCCATCTCTCAGTGCATTATGGGATTTGCAGTGCATGGCACCACAGTGCACTGGGGCAGGAAGGTGGGAAGGCTGTGGGCTGGTCTAAAGACTCCCTCTGAAATCTTTGAGTTATATCAGGCCCCCTGCAGGATGCAGCATTTCCAGCGAAAATATATCAAATTATGAAGCTGGTATTTTAAATATATTGTTAACTTTAAAGCTGCAGCAATGGCATGCAAGTTTTTCAAAACCGGTACAACTATAAAGGTAAAAAAAAAAAAAAAAAACCTAGCACACACTTCATTTTTGTAAATCTGACATTTCTTTTGTCATGAAGGAGGAATAAGTCATTTAGGAGGAAATTTTCAAACTGTACAGGGCGGGGTGGGGGGGGATGCTGCAAGTTAATTTTCAGAGGAAAACTCCCTGTGTAATTCCTCTTTGAAAAATCCGGCCTGTAGAGGAATGTATCCATGTACAGCATACTTGGATTTCATGCACTTTCCCTCTCCTGAACGAACCCTGGTAAAAGGACATTTATTTAATGTTCTTACCTGCTAAAATCTAAAGAGAATCCACGTACGTGGAGAACTGAATAGATCCCACGGAGCGTAAAATGAAAATAAAAAAGGTGGGAATGTGAACCAGGCTATCCAAAAACTGGACCCATATTAAAATAAACATGTTTAATCATTTTCTAACTAAAGATAATAAAAACAATTTCACATTAAAAGTGACTCGACACAACGTTGTGTTTCGGCCAGATGGCGTACATCAGGAGTCTTATAACTGAGATCAACAGTGAAGTAAGATCATAAATTGATGTTATGAAGAAATGTCAAATTACAAATGAAAAATCTGCAGACAAGGACTTAAAAGTGGTCTTGAAAAAGAACGTTTTGTAAATAATCCGTCTGTCACTGCACTGTGCAGAAAAGCGATTAAAGTGTTTCTGCAGAGTGCAGTGACAGACGGACTATTTACAAAACGGTCTTTTTCAAGACCACTTTTAAGTCCTTGTCTGCAGATCTTTCATTTGTGATTTGACATTTCTTCATAACATCAATTTATGATCTTACTTCACTGTTGATCTCAGTTATAAGACTCCTGATGTAGGCCATCTGGCCGAAACACAACGTTGTGTCGAGTCACTTTTAATGTGAAATTGTTTTATTATCTTTAATTTGAAAATGATTAAACATGTTTATTTTAATATTTATTACATTTCATTTTTGGGTCCAGTTTTTGGATAGCCTGGTTCATATTCCCACCTTTTTTATTTTCATGTTGTTACCTGTACCATGAGAGGGAGGGACTGTTTTTGAAAACATTGACACGGGTAAACAGGTATTTACCCAAGTAAAATGCGTATTTGAAAATTCTTACCACCTCACAGGTATTCACGTGAATTTTTCAGCAGAACCCTGTGCAGGCCTTGCACTGCATGGAAAAGCATCAATACAGCACAATCAGCTGCGGACGGTACTGTAGCTGAAAAACAGCTTGCCTTGAGCACGGGTTTGGAAAGGCGAGTAAGCAAGAGTTGGTTGTCTTCAGAGCCCTGGACAAGGGTCACCCCGATAGCGTTTTCATGTGCATGCAACAGATTTTTTTTTTTTTTTAAACACTGTAATAACTGATGATAAAACAAAGAACTGAGATTTGCAAGTACAGGTAATAGAAAATCACTAGAGAAAGACCATCGTGGCAAGAAAACGAAACCCTAAATGTACTGTGTGGTCATACTTGCATTGCTGCAGCTTTGAATTTTTTAGCGTTTTGATGCACAAAGTCTGTGACCGAATTCATTTGGAAACCCAGAAGAGAGGATGATTGGAGGCTTTAGTGTCCCTCTGAAAGCATGTAAATGTGCATGCTTATTTATACACCCACAGTCCTTTTAGAAGGGGATACTGCAGCTTTAATTGCAACAGCTCACTTGAGATGCAAGATGAATAAATTGTGCTTTTTCTTTTCTTTTCTTTTTTTTTTTTAACTTAAAATGAGTCCGTACTTTGTGATTAGTAACAAGTGCATTGATTTTATTCCTTTCTTTCTTTATTATTTTTTTTTATTTCTGCTTTTTTCCCCCCCCTTCCTCTGTCTGCTCGCTTCTCTCTCTCTCTCGAACTTGTTCAGACCTGAGCGCTCCTAAGAAATGCCGAGCGCGCTTTGGCCTTGATCAGCAGAATAACTGGTGCGGCCCCTGCAGGTGTGTATAGTCGTCCTGGACTTGCTATGGCTGGTTGCAGCTTTGGTATATTTGGTCCTCTCTCTTCCCTTTCTTTTCTCACCTGGTGCCTCTTGGCTCTTTGTTGTGGTCCAGACCAGAGGGGATTGGTGATGGAGGATTGGCAGGGGGGGTATTTCCTCAGGAGCCTCGTTCTTCCAGTAAAAGAGGGGGGGGGGGGGGTTGGGGGGGGTGCAACGTTCTATTTATCATGCAGCCAAATTTAATAGAAGCAAAAGGTCTCGACCACGTGATCTGTTTGGCTTCCCTGAGGAATACTCTTAAACGGTGCCTAAATCCTCTTTCTATTGCAGCATTGAGCATGTGGCACACATACCAGATCTGAAGCCGTGCAGAAACTGGCACTCTGGGAATTTTGTGAGCGTGCGTGTGTGTGTGTGTGTGCGTGTGTACACATTTGTATGCATCTTGTACCCTGGTTTTAGAAGTGTTCGGCCGTGCTGTTGGATTTCTGAGGTGGGGGCGGGGAGGGGGGGAATTGATTACCAATTAAAACCACTCCATTTTTTTTTTAAGTAGCTGTAGCTATGGTTTTATGTTCCAATGAGTACTATCCACCATTTTTTGTTGTGTATTTTTTTATTTTTTTTGTGTGTGTGTGTTGTGTGTGTGTTTACTTTATGCTAACAGATGCAAATACTCCAAAGAAGTGTCGGGCATTGTTCGGTCTTGATCGACAGAATTTATGGTGCAAACCTTGCAGGTATACCACTACCACTAAGCCTTTGGGGGAAATGATGGACACGCTCTATCCTATATGTGATGCTTCTTGTGTAAATGCTAAAATCTTACCAGCATTAATTGCTAATGATCTGTATCTCTTATTTTTCTTGCTAATGATATGTAATTTTCTCCCTCACCCTCAGCCCCCTTCTCCCCTCCAATCCCGTTGTGATGCAAGAAGGGAACCTTTTAAGGAATATACACTAAATCTGGGTCTGACTAAAAGTGAGGGGCGATACTGGCATCCATGCAAGTTGTGAGTTTTTTAAAGGTATTCCACACCCTGAATGTCAGGATGGAGAGTGAGTTTCCATTTTTATAATTCCTGTTACTAGCGTGGTCTGGTGAAATGTCACCTGATGGGATCAGTTACATCTTCAGAACAGGGGGAAAAAAGGGACAAACTTAATCAAAGGAAGTTCTTCTTTAAGCCCAGATCGTGCAAACCATGAACCCCCCCCCCCCCCCCCCCACCCCTCCACCCCACCACCACCTCCCCCTGCCTCTCTGGGGTCCAAAGAATATTACTTGTATACAGGTTCAGCTTATCTGTGTCACAGGCAGCACAAAAATTTCATCTTGTGTCATCGGAGAGATGTCACTTCGGCCTCGGTTCATCTGTTCATGAAACACGTATGGCCACACTTTTTTAGGCATTCGAACATTAGGAATATGCATATTAGCATTCTTTATGCCGAATCAAAAATGGTTAGCAGACCACGAAAAGACTGCAGCATTCCAAAATAATGATAAAAGCACCTATATTATGCAAGAAGAGTGGATTATTTTGAACACAGATCCCAACTTGGCCACGTTTCACCAGATGGCTGCTATAGCAGCAACACGAGTGTTTGAGAGGGGAAAAAAAACTACTTATTGTAGCCCCTGAAGCAGCCATTTGGCGAAACATGGCCAAGTCGGGCTCTGTGTTTGAAACCCTCCTCTCTTGTTGCATAATGTCTGATTACTGCGCAAATGAAGGCACCGGGCAGCATAGGAAGGAGATACATGTTGAATTTCAAATCGAGAGCGCTTGGTACACAGGTTCATATATCCTCAACGTCTGAATCTGTAATCTTCAGCAGGTTTCTTTACCTAGTTGTGCCAGTCTCATTGGGAGAAGGGACCCTTTGAAAGCCATTTTGCCGAAAGTGTGTTTCTAACCTGCATATTTGAGTGCCTCTCTTTTAAGACGGGGACTGGAAGGCATGCGTGTCAGCATACCGGTAGCGTACCCGTTGAACAGGTTGCTGGTTTCATTGCAGATACAGAAAGTATTTTGGTGGTACAGGTTCCTCAGCTGGATTTTGCCCCCTCGATAAATGATGGTGATGCTGAATTTTCTGTGGTTCTGTTTTATGTGTAAACAATGATGGGCATGTTCATTCCTTGATACCCAGGTTCTGCCGCGGTACAGTGTTGCGTCATTATAGTGACTGGCTATAGGGAAACCAAACACCATGATACCTATGACATCTCTCTATTTTCATTTAA
Organism: Microcaecilia unicolor; assembly: GCF_901765095.1. NCBI lineage: Eukaryota > Metazoa > Chordata > Amphibia > Gymnophiona > Siphonopidae > Microcaecilia > Microcaecilia unicolor. Next base: position 19,676,899 of record NC_044035.1, on the reverse strand, counting down.
CTTTAATTTACATTCAGAACACTGAAACCATACGGTGACATTTTTCGTTGTCATTTCACTCCAGTGACGTTCAGCTGTATTAGTGTAGGCTTCTAGCAGCTGGCCATGCCCTGGTACACTTTACCAGAATTATTTTCTTTACAATTCCTGGAGTGTTTCTGCACTTGTAGAGTTCTGAAATTTTAAGAAGTATACAAACGGAGTAATCTAGTCCCATTTTATACTGTTTATTCAACTGTTTCGGTTCAAACCTCGGTGATGCTAGAGCCCATTGTGATGTCATCAAGCATTGTTAAAGCTCCTTTGTCACTGGTTTGTGCTTGATCCTTCTTGAACTCTCTGTTAAGGTTTTTGTACATTGTTACATTACGCTTTTTGACCTCACAATACCTGGTTTTTTTTTTTTGGTTTTTTTTTTGGGGGGGGGGGGGTTGCTACACGTTTTTTAATAGCAATATAAAAGGAGTAGTGTGATGGCCTGAACCTTTAAAGGAGGCAATTTGGTGGGAGGGGGAGGGGTTTCCTAAATGTATTTCAAACCCATTTTCCCTCCCACATGAGGGTTCAAAAATGTGCTCTAAATAACAAAAACGTTTGGTGACGCTTTTCCAAATAGTTTTTCTATTCCTCCCAGAAGAAGAAAGCCACAATGATATGCACAACCCATCCACTAGAAATAGAGAAATACTACATCATCGCTGTACTGAAGAAGCACAGGGATAATGATCTGTAGAATTATGGAAAAAAGAAGCTGTGATCACCTTGGGTCATTCCCATTCCAACGGATAAGAAGCTCAATGCTAGGAAACCAGACATAGTGGTAAAGGAGAAAAACACAAGAGCACAAGTCCTGATAAGAGGTGTCAATGCTAAGTGATTTTATTCTGTGAGCTGTGTGGTGGGAGAGAAATTCAAATACCAAGCAATGCAATCAGAGACAAAGAAAAAATGTGACAAAAAATACAGAAATACTCCCCATCATAGGAGCCAACTTTTCAAAATGATTGGGGGTGCTGACATTTTTTTTTTTTTTACAGGTGGTGCATTCCCCCCTCCCCCTCCCATCCCCCCTCCCTCATCCCCCTCCACTTTCCTCTGAGTTCCAGGCCCCCTCCCAGGTCCAGTCCCTCGCAGTTCCGGGCCCCCCTCCCTCCCTTCTCTCTCTCCTTTCCCTCCCCCCTCCCTCCCAGTTCCAGGGTCCCCCCTCTCCCTCCCTCCGAGTTCCACAGGTCCCCCCCTCCGAGTTTCAGGGTCATCCCCCCCTCCCTCCCTTCGAGTTCCAGGCCCCTCCCTCCTAATTTTAAAACTCGTCTTGACTTACCTCGTCGGGGTTACGGCGGCCGGCACCAGTGGTAAAAAGCGTGCAGGCTCAGCCCTTAGTTCAGTTTTCCCTTCTCTCTCTCTCAGCTCTGGTTCCGCCCTTGTGGAAACAGGAAATGAGGGCGGGACCAGAGCTGAGAGAAAGAGAAGGGAAAACTGAACTTAGGGCCGAGCCTGCACGCTTTTTACCGCTGGTGCCAGCCGCCATAACCCCAACGAGGTAAGTCAAGATGACTTTTAAATTTTAGGAGGGAAGGGCCTGGAACTCGAAGGAAGGGAGGGATGATGACCCTGGAACTCGGAGGGAGGGAGGGAATGAACTTCTGGTGGGTGAAGTATTGGGGGTGCTCGAGCACCCACGGAGTCGGCGCCTATGCTCCCCATCATATTGAATGTCAAAGGGTTGATTAAAAAAAATATTTCCAAGCACACTTTGTTAGGGTTCCCTGTACATATTACATTCTACAAACACTAGAAGGAAGACCTCTTTGGCACGATGCAAGTACTATGGCAAGCATTAACCGTAAATTTGAGAGTCTAATATCATACTCTAAATGCCTGGCTTAGGAGTGAGGTTTATTACTGTTATGGAATGTGCAAAACTAACCCACGTGGAGACATTGCTCCTGAAAGAAATAGTTTCAGAGCTAGCAGTTCTCTTGTTCCTATGAAATCACACATCAGCATACTAGAATCTCATCAGCTAGGTGAGAAATTGCTTCATTGATACGAGTTTAATTTTAGGATCAGTAACGCTTTGCTTATTTACTGCATTATTGGGACACTGTGAAGTTTGCTTTACACATCCACCGCAGCTCTTAACATTATGGCTGTCTTTGCCAGGCAGGTCCCTTTCTTACTACTTCTGCAAGGGGCAGTGTTAATCATCCAGTTTTTCCTACGTAAGCACACAACTGTGGAACGCATTACCAAAAACCTTGAAATCTACATACGACCACCTAAACTTCCGGAAAACACTGAAAACCAACCTGTTTAAAAAGGCATACCTGGACAATCCAACATAAATGCCTGATCTCTGCAACACAACAAAACTAAAGAACGTAATGGGCATTTATTTATTGTTACATTTGTACCCCGCGCTTTCCCACTCAAAGCAGGTTCAATGCGGCTTACATAATAATAAGGATTACAGAGTATTGATAGAGACAATGTAAGATATTTATAGCAAAATAATAAAAGAGATAGGTGGGTAGAGATGGGCAAGGGTGAGGGGAGAAGGAGAGGTATGAGTAAGGGGTATTTGAGCATTGGAGGTGGGGTAGAGGGGATGGGACAAGTGATAAGCATAGGGAGATTTGGTGGGAGATGTAGTCTGGGTCATTGTCGTCACCTGGATATATATTGGGTAAATTACTACTACTACTTAACATTTCTAGAGCGCTACTAGGGTTACGCAGCGCTGTACAAATTAACAAAGAAGGACGGCCCCTGCTCAAAGGAGCTTACAATCTAAAGGACGAAATGTTAAGTTGGGGCAGTCTAAATTTCCTGAGTAGAGGTGTAGTGGTTAGGTGCCGAAAGCGACATTGAAGAGGTGGACTTTGAGCAGGGACTTGGAGATGGGCAGGGAGGGGGCCTGGCGTATGGGCTCAGGGAGTTTGTTCCAGGCATGGGGTGAGGCGTGGCAGAAAGGGCGGAGCCTGGAGTTGGCAGTGTTGGAGGAGGGTACTGAAAGGAGGGATTTGTCTTGAGAGCGGAGGTTACGGGTAGGAACATAAGGGGAAATGAGGGTAGAGAGGTAAGGAGGGGCTGCAGATCGAGTACATTTGTAGGTTAGTAGGAGAAGCTTGAACTGTATCTGAAGCGGTACCTGATCGGAAGCCAATGAAGTGACTTGAGGAGAGGGGTGATATGAGTATATCGGTCGAGGTGGAAGATAAGACGTGCAGCAGGGTTCTGAACAGACTGAAGGGGGGATAGATTGCTAAGTGGGAGGCCAGTGAGGAGTAGGTTGCAGTAGTCAAGGCGAGAGGTAATGAGAGAGTGGACGAGAGTAAATGGGTCAAAGGATTAAATTGGGTCGTTTGGGTAGGCTTGCTTGAACAGATGGGTTTTCAGTGCTTTCCGGAAGGGTAGATAGTACACAAATCCTCCGTTAGACGATGCCCTAATGTGGTTGTGCCACATGAACTTTATCATACCACAACATCACATTGTATTTGTTCACACCGGAGTCTGCAAACGCCCTCTCCGGTACTATGTAAGCCACATTGAGCCTACAAATAGGTGGGAAAATGTGGGATACAAATGTAACAAATAAATAAATGGAATAAATTTACCCCCCTATTTACTAAAGCTGCGCTAGCAGCTGCCACACGGCAATTTTGACACAGCTCATTCAAAGTTCATGAGCAATGTCAGCAGTAGCGTATATTAGGCAATATTTTAACAGGCAATCCATTACAAATGAAGCAAGACATTGTATCTACTAATTCTGCATCTGGCGTATTTACATTTGAAGTGAATTGAGCAAGAATTCAAGAATGCAGCTATTCCTAAGGGCTTAGGCTGCTTTTGTTTTGTTACTAATATCACTGGTTGTGGAAAATTAAATTTTTAATTGAAATGCAGAATGATGCGGCTGTTGCTAGTCAATAGTACACACGGCGAGAGTCAGGAGTTGATGGTTAGTTCTTCAGCTCTTAAATTCGTGAGCAAATATGTATTTTCAGATTTGGTATATGTGCAGAAACGTAGGCACCAGGCACCCTTATGAACTTAAAAAAAAAATAATCATTAAGCACAAGGTAAAATGCCAAATGGCCTATCTGTCATCAGGGCAGGAGTGTGGAATGCCTTTAAGAACCATAGTTTGCTGCGGGTCTGTTGACTCCCTTTCAGGCACTGTGTGTTCTTACTTGCTTTTGAGTGCTCACTTTGGGGGGGGGGGAGGAAGGGGAGGGCAAGGGGAAGTGGGTTCAGTTGTAATGCCAGTTTCTGCCCAGAGATGCCAGTGATGAACTCTTGGACCTGGCGCACTTGCTGAAACTGCAAGGCCAAAACTGAAACGACCGAAGGTACCAGATTAGAATATTCCCCGGTTCACCTGCAGGTTTGCTTTGTTCTCTGGCAAGTGATCCAAGTAGTGCTTCTTGGTGGAGGAAAACAAATGATCTATTACCATGCTTTCTTGCCCCCTAATGATCTCCGTGTGGTTAAATCTGTTGTTTCTTTATTCTGATACAAGCAGTCTTTGAATTTGGAATATGATGATGGTAGGTATTTGTATCAGCCCAACCCTCCCTCTCCCTCTCTGTAAGTGTTTGTACGTACGTAGTACTGTCACTTTCACATGCTTTTCTCTCATTTTCACACCCTTGTCTTGTGTATCATGTCATAAGTACGTAGCCTAGCAGAGTGTCACGAAGCGAAGCCCTGCATGCCATGCCCTTCTGTTCTTCATACCATTCTGTTGACACCAATTCAGAGTTCAACTGCACAACTGAGTCTGGGGGAAAGGGTTAGAGGTTATTCTCTGAAATCTTCACTCAGGTTGCTCTGAAAGGAGACCTAGGAAAGCATACATAGATTCTGGCTTTGCTAGGTTGATTCTCTGCTATATTTTTTGCCTTGGCATCCAAAATTTTTCATTCTGAGGTGCAGATGATCAAAAGCCCTGTGCTGTTCCAAACAGTGCTCTAAAAATAGCGCTTGGACAGCGCAAGGCTTTACTGCCCCTATGATCAGAGATAATAGCATGCAAATTTAAGCATGCTATTATCTTTGATCATAGGGTAAAAGTGCGGGAGGATTGACAATCCTCCCACACTCGTTTGACAGGAATGGGCTGTCAAATACAGGGGCTGGAGGTCTGGGATCCGCAGAGCCCACTGCATTGCAAGGCCCTGGTGGTCTAGTGCCCCGCACACCCTCACCCCAAGCCAGTGACATGGAGGTTGGAGGTCCGGTGGACCTCCAGTCCCCCCGACTCCCTCCCTGACACAAGTTCACGGGGAGCTAGAGATCCCCCCCACACCCCAATAAAAAAAAAGC